>NC_134568.1:246972229-247572229 GCF_050947875.1 Dermacentor variabilis | reverse complement strand
ACAACAGTTATGGTGGGCGTACATCACAATCACGGTACTTTTTTTCCGGCTTCGCCACATGGCCTGCAATTTGAAGCTGCAATGTGGGCGGCCACACCAGCAAGTAGGCACAGACTACACTTTTCACATCTGAGGAAGATGCACTGTCTGTTACGATCTGTCTTTTATTTCCTCTTGTTTCTTTTTTAACGAATCCCCCTTGCTCTAACAACTTCAGTGATCGCGTGCAGGCGTTTGGCCTTAACAGTAGTCGCTATAACATATAACACACACGAAAAGCAACGTTGTAATAAAATACGTTATAACACTCTGGAAAAACTACACACGAAATAAAGATAAGACGCACGCGAGGAAAGAAAGCGGTCAAGGTGTGCTGGAAACGTAAGCATTGCGGAGCCAGAGGTCCCATCGGCGTGTTACCGGAAGCGGCGGTTATGTGTGTGAACAAGTGCAGGACACCTATGTACTCATGCGTACTGGCCGTGCGCGTTGCGAAGAGCAGTTCCAAGTTGGCCGCATGTCCAGCGGCGGTGCACCCCACCTCTCGCTTGGTCGGCCTCCACGAAATCACGTTGAACCAATTTCGGTGGAACGCTTCTCCTCTTTCCCCGGCACGCACGTGGAGACCCGCGTGTGCACCGACGAATCAAACAAATGCGCCGTAACATCTTCCGCTGGCCACCTGCAGTCGTGCGCGCCATGCGACCGCCGCCGACGGCAGGGCACGGCGACGAAATTGCTCCACTGACGTCTGCACCGCGCCTGAAATATACGCTACAATTAGCGTCCCCTACGAAGCATGAGACCAGTTGGTTGTGGGCCCGCGCGCGGCAATAAATACAGAGAGCGCCGAGGGCAGTTCGGGGCGTGGGGAATGGAGTATACCTAATGACAGGCGAGCAACGGCGCTGGCTGACGCGTGCGACGCGAACGATCGGAGCTGCGGTATGTTGTATACTTACATAGGAGACGTGGCTAGGGGTGTTCTTTACAAAATGTTTTCAGAATTTTAATTGGCGGCCAATAGGCGTTCGGCATTCAGCTGATACTCCGCAATCTCTTGTAAGAAAGTGCCGATCCATTGGTCTCCAAGGAGGGGATGAGGAAAAAGCAAAACTGTAAGAAAAATTTTGCCTATATGGAAGTTTTAACAGCTGATGTGCCATACAGCGGAAAGCCACTTCAGTGGGCGTGACTTAAAGAACAGCTCACTTTAACGACCTGCTACAATATCTGTAACCGATACGCGATTGTAATGCATTGAAATAAGTTTTCAAGGTAGCGCTTGTTGGGTTACCGGATTCAACCGGATTGAGACGTCTTACATTTATTGAATCGAAATTTTCACACTCAGTGCTGCACTTATTTTAATAATAGCGCCGTGTTGTACAATCCATTACCGCTTTCGTTGGCAGCCACCGTTAGACCTTTGGCTCCGAATTGATACTTAACCACAGTTTGTAACCACAGCAGCAACTGGTGGTTATAAACTTTCATAAAGTGTGGTTACAAGTGTCTGGTGTGGCGTAGCCTCAGCCGCTGATATCACTTGCAGCCGTGATGACGTCAATTTACCGCCATCATAAGCTAACCGAGCGCGCGGTGCGACTGCAGAGTGCTGTCCTCAGTAAATGATGAGCGCGAAAAGAAAACGCCTCTCACTAGAGAAATAAAACATGACGTGCGATGGATGGATTCTTAACACAGCAGACACTGCCTATTAAGGCGCTCAGCATTTCACGTCAACGTTGTTCACGATCAAGAAAAAAGGGGCAACAACGATTGCAGCGCTGTCAAAAATCGCACTTTGAGGTGGTTTCCTACACGGTTTCCACGAGTATATACAATTTACTTGAGCGGATTTTAACAAAAGCGGACACATTCAAGAGGCCCCCTGAAATTCTGTCAAGCGGTATTCTACTGTGAGTGTAGACTCCGGCAAGCTTCTTGGGAGCTGCGACGTGTACATTGTGCTAGCAAAAAAAAAAAAAACTGTTTATGACGACTTACGGCACCTAAACCTCTAAAACTCCCATTTATTGGCGCTCAAATAAGTAAAAAAAAATAAGAAGACAACATACACATCTTACAGTTCGCAGTTTGAATTACTAGCTTCCCGCATAGGCACTAATCGACGATATCTAAGCACGGATATCGACTGCCCCAATTAATTTGGCAGGTTTAACTGTTTGTGTACCGATTCCTTGTTCTTTTCAAAGGCATATGTTCTAAATTTTCGCAGCGTCCATGACCATAGTTATGACACTGATTACCTTGGCAACTCCTAGGCACCGTATCAATAGCTTCCTCCATACATATAAAAATATTCCTGACAACTTTTTTTTATATTAGGCCTATAGAATAGGTAGGAAAATTGGTGGGGAGACGCAACGGCACCCCCCCTCACCACTTCACCCACCACACACACACAAACGCGCGCGCGCACATACAGAATATACAAGTAAATCCATGTCTCTTTTCTCTTTTTTTCTCGTTTCTTGTCTTCCATCTCGCTCTTATGAAAGACAAGAAAGTAAACAATTATGCAGATCGCAAGCACTGTGGGAATCGATGTAAGTGAAGCTTTCTGTGCTGGTGGCTTTGATTGACGGTAATTGGCGGTGATGTTGACGGCGAAAGCTTAATTTCTTCAACGTTTACTCTAACACGAGGGTGGTGAGTTGATGGTAAACGTTACCTTGCGTGCACCACTGCTGTTTGTCTGCGTAGTCCACAGGACACACAGGGGGAGGTGTTTACTTGAGGCGTTGTTGCGCGCCCTACTTCATAACCTCTGAGAAGGACGAGCGTATTCTTGCCTTACATGACACAACGCATCGTGGCAGAAGTATTAAACGAATTGGATTATAGGGTTGTACATGCCAAAACCACAATCGGATTATGAAGCACACCTTAGTGGCGGACTCCGGATTAATTTTGACACCGTGACGTTCTTTAACGCGTCCCAAAATCTAAGTGCACGTGTTTTCTACTTCGCCCGCGTCGAAATACGGCTGCCGCGGTCGGGATCAAATTCGCGAACTCTAGCAGTGCCATAGCAGCAAAGCTACGGCGGCTGGCTCAGAAGCATTGGTTTGACGGTCTACCGCTTCCGTAGTGTCGCCTGGACCCGGCGGTGCGCTTTAATTAATGCGGCTTGGCTTCTGCACGCCCTGCATAATTTGTCTGCTTGACATATTTTCATACATATCTGCATTATTTTTGTGTTATTTCATTGTGTTATTTTTCAGAAATAGCAGGAACGTACTGCACCGTACCTTGAACCTGAGCTTATCCAGTTTCCCCGCAGGCACTGTTGTATAGTAACAGGGTTTCCTTGCCTTCTCACGTCGCCCACCCCCACCCCCCTTGTATTGGAACTGCTCCTTTTCCTCCCTCCTCTCTATAGTTATATTTACGTCCCCTCTGGACCCGCACTTTAGTAGAAAGGGAAGCGCTGCAGTTTCTGCAATGCTTTTGAGAGGGGTCACGGATAATTACAGCTGTCAAAAGGCTAATGTGGCGAACCCCAGGAAGCTCCAAAGGGCACTGTACCCATTCGACGCGGTGGAATCCAAGCGAGTTTCTCGCGTCGCGTTTCCTCTCTGACTCGCTCCTGTCATGCATACACACGCTGTGAATTACCGCCCGACGTGATGTGGCAGACAGCAGCAGCCACTGCGGCAGCAGTGGGAACGTCGAAGGAAGAGGCAAAGAAAGCTTCGATTTAAAAGGAAAATGAACGCGCGCGCGCGTGTGTTTGCTTGTGTGTGTGCGTTCGTGCGTACTTGCGTGTGTGTCAAGGCTGGGCAAAGATCCTTTACATTTGTATCATGATACGATACAAGTTACTCGGGCAACAAGTATTTGAGATAGAGATACACTATACTACCACAATTACTGTATCCGATACAATACTTTCTATTTGTATCTTAAGATACTTTGATACATTCGCAAATTTCTTGTTATATATCTATACAGTGTAGCAGCAAACGCGTATGCACAAAAATGTTTGCTCTGAAATTCTTTAACTCCGACCAACCTTGTTTCACTTGTATAAAAATTTTGCTATCAGTTCGAAAACCTTGTTTTTATCGTGCTAGAAGTATAATCTTTTCATTACGAAACAATGTGTGAAAGCCACTAGATGCAAGGCAATCCCATTCTTTCATTCTACCGAATTCGTAACAAAGTGCCACGCAAGAGAAACTTCGATGAGGACACTATATAGCAGCATCAGAATTCGCGCGAAAGACGCCGCACAGTGCGGTGGCCATGAGCAAGTGTCATGGCACCGACTCGACCAAAAACAAAAAAATCAAGAAAACTAAATGTCGGCTGCGCGCAGATGTTGTGTGGGTGTGTGTGTGCGCGCGCGTGCGTGTGTGTGTGTTTGTGTGTGATCTTTCATGCCAGGAGCGAGCAATGATCATTACTGTCCATTGTATCTAGTGTACTTCGTCGACATCGTAAGTCTAATATTACTTGTTGTAATTGTAGTACGCATTGTAGACAGCGCAGATAAAACGTAGTGCAGACATTGCAGAGCGTTTATAGGATGAAATCTGTATATGCGTGTTCTTTTTTTTTTTGTCGTTTTTCTAGAGCGCCGGTTCTAGGCTCTCGTTCCTGCGGCGAACGCCGGCATCGGCGTCCTAGCTCGTAACCTAGTGAACGAGCACAGCGAAAGATGCGAGTGAACGCGGAGCGCAGCGGGGGATAAAAAAAAGCGACGAGATTGAAGATAGGGCGAGGAGGAAAGCGGAGCAGGAGGGTATGGTGAAAGCGTGAGAAGAAAAGCGTAGTGCCGCGCAAGAAGGGCTTTGCGGCGACGATAGCTACGCGATGGCGCCAGAGTCTCGCGCGTCGTCTGCATGGAAACAAAGTGCTGCATGAGCGGAGGTTCTCTGCGGCGGCTGCTGTGAATCGCGCTCACCTGTCACCCACGCGCTTCCTCTCGCGATCTCCCGATAAGCGAGGCAGTCGCGCCACGCTTAGCTCCGTTTGCGACCTGCCGCACGAGACAATTGTCCGCACCGGCCAATATATCGCGAAATGAAAACAGGTATACAGCTGCGCTCAAATTTCGCATTAGGGAGTATTGTAATCGTCGGTGAATTTTTTTTTAAATTCTCTCCAGCAGGGTTAAACGCTTTGCCGTAACGGGCTCCTTGCACAGTCAACCACAACATGCTGCAGCAACATTGAATTCTCGCGAAAAACTGCTTTAAGATTTAGGTGCATGTTAAGTACTCCCTCATATCAAAATTGACACGGAGCCCTCCGTCACGATGCAGTTGTGTCTTTGGTTTATTTTTTCATGTTAAACCACTTCAAATTTTATGGAAAGCTTCAAATTCCACCCGTTTCTAGCCTGAGTGAATGCAAGTAGCTTTCACAACAGGCAGGTAGCTCTAAAGCCTTAATTAAGCTCACAACTGTTCAGGGAGGCCGCCTTTCAAATGTAAGTTCATTACAGAGCCTTAAGAACAACAGTACACCGGCAAATGAAACTTTTCTTCAGCATGGTGTTGTGCGCGAGATAGGTGCCATCATCTGCTTTTTTGCGTTTAAAAGAGTGTTGACTTCACAGTGCCTGAGTGAACGGAGTTGCACAAGAGAGCGATGCATTGAACGTGGTATTCAAGCGTATGAATTCACTGAAACCGAAAGAGAAAATTCCGACGTTACGTAGAAACTGCAATGCGTATATTCCTAGATGTATTAAAGTGGTTATAGTTAAAAAGTAATGGCGTGTCTTTGACTATCACCCAAGGTACTGTTAATGCGACTATGTTAATTATGCGATTATATTGAAAGCAGAACTGTTAGACAATCATTAAGGACATATTTTCTAAGTTGATTACGGTCTTTTATTTGTTTGTATTTATTTTCTACTCAAATTGAGGACGACGCAACGAGCTATGAAAAGAAGAATGATAGGTGTAACGTTAAGGGATAAGAAAAGAGCTGATTGGGTGAGGGAACAAACGCGAGTTAATGATATCTTAGTTGAAATCAAGAAAAGGAAATGGGCATGGGCAGGACACGTAATGAGGAGGGAAGATAACCGATGGTCATTAAGGGTTACGGTCTGGATTCCAAGGGAAGGGAAGCGTAGCAGGGGGCGGCAGAAAGTTAGGTGGGCGGATGAGATTAAGAAGTTTGCAGGGACGACATGGCCACAATTAGTACATGACCGCGGTTGTTGGAGAAGTATGGGAGAGGCCTTTGCCCTGCAGTGGGCGTAACCAGGCTGCTGATGATGATGATGATTTTAATTCACCTCTTCATTCTGCTTTTCTGTGTACATTCCACACATGCTTGCGCCATCTGGGATTGCGCCCACTTTGGCGCCTTTACGATTCCTCTACACGAAAGAGTACGTACCGCGCGCCCATGCTTACATCTTCATTGTGATCAAGGCACCCGTACGGGGCCCGAAACGACTGTTCTTCATTTTTCTTTTCTTCTTGGCGAGTGCACGTTTTTTGGCACCAAGAGTATGTGCCCATTTACAATCGTATTCTTATGACTGTGAGAACGTATTTAGGCAATGCTAATTCTTAAGAAAACAAGCAATTTTGAGTAACCGTAGGGGTGATGTTAACATTGGTTATCAAAACACAGATTTCTTTGCTCTGAGTGACGCATGGTATACGACCGACTTGTTATGGAATCAAAGCAGTTGTAGAGACGCGCTCAGTGCCTCTCAGGCACATTATCTTGATGTCCCCACGGGCAAAAGTGAGAAGACCTTTGTATTACTACCAATGATGATTGTACTAAAAAATATGGTTTATACGGTGATGCTAAGTGAGAAAAAGAATTGTAGCGCGACTTTTCTCTGCGTATCATTACAATGCGGAGCTTACTCTTTCTCGTCTTCCGACACGACCGAGACACCGGTGGAGGAATCTTCTTCCGCGCAAAAAAGAAAGAAAAAAAGAAATCATTCCCCGTGAGACAATGTGGAAGCAACTTAACTTGTCTGCATACACAATTAATTAGTTTTCTTTCTTTTCTCTTTCATCTTTTTATTCTTTTGCCTGATATGCGCACTTCGGTATTAAGTCTGCGCCGTGCAGGAAAGCAGGGTTTATGCGGAAACCGGTGGCACTAACCTGAAAATACGAGTGCAATAAGTGCTGTCTAACCTCTAATTAGCTCATACCCGGATGCAATAAGGCGACTCCTGTAATAAAGCAAATCCTCTTGCTGCATGTACACTTTCTAAACAATACGACTATTCATAAAGTAATGCATGCCCTATTGCTGATGATCGGATTTCTAACGTAATGCAGCGCATTATTTTTATTTGTTCGCTTCATTCGGCCATGACTTTAGCGTGCAATAAACACCGAATGCAATGAGCACCGAAAATCGCTGCCTTCATCTCATTTCAGTACAAACGTGCATTCTGCGGTAACAAAGTAAACTCGATGCGGACTTTCTCGCTGTTTCACTAAGGGTGCTAATAAAAGAAATGTCAGTGCCGCTAAATGGTGTCCCCGGCTACCATTATTCGTATTGGGAGAACACGAACATTTTCGTACTTCAAGAGATAGAAAGAGAGAAATAGAAGACAGAAAAGGCATTGATGTTAACCAGACGCACGTCCGGTTTGCTACCTTGCACTGAAAGAAGGGGCTATGGGGATGAAGAGAGACGGGGGAGAGAGAGAGCACAGTTTCGCGCACAGTGGAAGGTTCACACCGAGTCTACACATGGTTCCCAAGACCTGCCGACTTGAAGTATTTCAAGAGCGCTTTCATGGCCTTCTGTGCCATCGAAGCGAACGGCCAGGGTCCAAGGATCTTCATTGCGGAAAATGGTCTAGAGTCCAGCTGGTTCAGTGCTCTCCAGATTGCTGCGCGCTCGACGTCGTATTGGGAACAGATACATACGATGTGTTCAATCGTTTCTTTGGTTTTGCAAGAGTGGCACATGGGCGTATCCCCCATTCCAATGCGGAACGACTAGGTCTTCGTAAATGCAACCCCAAGCCAGAGGCGGTGCAATGCTGTCGCCTCAAAACAGGAAATTTTTGATGCCACTTGTAGCTTTAAGGATGGATCCAGCCTATGAAGATGACACTTCGCGAGGTTGGGAGGAGACCAGTATTTGTGTGTCATAGCCTTAGCCACAATATGAAGCTGTCTTGCAGCGTCGGTTCTTGATAAGAGGATTGGAACTGGTCGGGCATCCAGATGGGTAGACCAGGCGGCTTCGAAGGCGAGGTCATTACCAGCAATACCGGCACGTCGAGGTAACCACTGGAATATAGTGTCATGCCCTTTAGCGATAGCTTGATGGTGATCTTCTCTTATTTCATATGCCAGCTGCTCATGAGTACTATAATATATGGCAAAATGCAGACTCTGAAGTGCTGCCTTAGAGTTCCAAAAAATGACCCATTACTGAGGTGTCTATTGCAGGAGATATTTGACAGCAGCACGCAGGGCAGAAAGCTCTGCCGCCGTTGATGTTGTCATGTGGGACAGCTTGAATTTGATTGCGGTTTTCGTAGCGGGAACGACAACGGCACTTGAAGACCTGGTAGGTGAGACTGAACCATTAGTATAGATGTGCATTCGGTCCCCGTATGTCTCATTGATTAATAGCAGCGTAATCTCTTTCAGAGCTACTGTTGGGCGATTGGCCTTCTTCTTTACACCCGGAATACTTAGGTGCCCCTGAGGCTGTTGGAGAAACCACAAGGGTAATAAAGGCCTTTCTGCTGGTATGTATCCTAATGGAAGACAATCTGTATGGGTGATTATAACTTCAGAAGACGTTGCACGCAGTCTCTGCAATGGCAAGAACGCCAAGTGATGATCAGGGACGCGGGAAAGATGACGGATATGCGTCCTGAGACAATCCACAGCAACGTATGTTTGGATGGAATGACCTTTGGCGAGTAGCATTGTTGCAGCTGTTGATGCACAGCGAGGAAGTCCTAAACACGTGCGCAATGCTTGGCCCTGTAAGCTCTCCAATGAGGGAATATTTGACTTGCACGTACTGAACAACGCTGGAAGGCTGTAGTGTAAATAGCCTAGGAATAGAGCTCTGTACAACTGACGCATGGAGCGTAGTGATGTGCCCCATGTTTTCCCGCACATGGATATCAGTACATGAGCAATCGGCAACAGTTTTTTCTTCAGGTACGTGCAATGAGGGCTCCAGGAAAGATTTCGATCGATTATTACAACCGAGAACCTAGGGGCCTTTCCATAGGTGATAGTGTGTCCATTAATGGAGACTGGCTATGGTGTCACAGGTTTACGTGTGAATGCAATCAATGCACATTTCTCGATCGATACAGTCAAGCCTTGTGTTTGAAAATATGCTAATGTCAATGTTGCGGCCCGGTGCAATCGCGCGCGAACCTGAAGGCGAGTTACCGCACACGTCCAAAGGCAGATGTCATCTGCGTATATCGAGACGTAGATTGTTTTAGGTAAAACTTCAGCTAGTCGAATGAGTGGCACATTGAACAACGTGGGACTCAATACCCCTCCTTGAGGTACGCCGCAGTAAGTGTAATATTCAGCTGGGGGGCCATATTCTGTTTGTACAAAAAATGAACGGCGAGTTATATAGTCGGATAACCAGCGAGGCATGCGGCCGCCAATTCCAATAGTCTCCAGGGAGTTGATGACGGCGTCATGTGCAACGTGGTCATATGCGCCTCTCACGTCGAGAAAGAGCGCAATTGATATGCGCTTACGTCTTTTCTCCTGTTACACAAACGTTGTCAAGTCAATGACGCTATCAAATGAGCAACGACCCCGACGAAAGCCTGCCATGGAAGCTGGGTAGGCATTGTAGCGCTCGAGATAACATTCTAGACGTGCAAGGACCATCCTTTCTATCACCTTTCTGATGCAGCTGGCGAGAGCGATAGGGCGATATGCCGCCAAATCCAACGGAGATTTTCCCGGCTTTAGCAAAGGTACCAGCCGACTTAACTTCCATTGCCGGGGAACTGTACCTCTATGCAGTGAGTTGTTAAAACTTCTCAGAAGCACTCTTCTTGCCTCTTGTCCAAGGTGTCCCAGGGAAGCATAGGTGACGCCGTCAGAGCCTGGAGAGGGTGATCGTTTCGAAATAGCCAGGGCAGCTTTGAGTTCTTCCATGGTAAAGGACACGTCCATTTCTGGTACCCGAGCCGCAGAGCTCACATCAATGTTGGTGTTGACAGGCCCGCCAGTGACTTTCGCACAGAATTCCTCCGCCACACCAAGCTCAGTTTGGCCAAAATGAAGGGCCAAAACTGCGAATGGGTGTCGTTGTTGCGGGATGAACGAAGACCGTGGACTGTCCTCCAGATTTGTGAAAGCGGCTTTCGAGGGTCCAGTGACTCACAGAATATTTTCCGTCGCTCACTCCCTAGTTTGTCTGTGCGACGCTTTATTTTGTTTTGAATGCGTCGTGCGTCTCTGAGATCATAAATTGATTTAGTGCGTCTGTATCGTCGCTCTGCACGCCGTCAAATCGCACGAAATCTCTCAAGGTCAACGTCGAAATCCGTACGCTTTGACGACATTGATAATAAGCACTTGGCAACTTTCATTGCTTCTGCGATGATGTCGTCGACGTTGCCGGTCAAATCTCCCTGACACACTTCTTCCATAAGCGACGTGAACATAGTCCAGTCAGTGCTCCTTCGAGACACTATGCGAGAAAGACCGAGGGAGTCCATTAATCTTTAGGTAGCTGGGAATGTGATCACTCCCGTCAGTCTCGATGTCGCAAAACCATTTAACATGTGACGTGAAGCTCCGTGACACTAAGGTCAAGTCGAGGCAACTGCTATACACTGGACCGGGTAGATACGTCGGGCTACCATCGTTCATAATGCAGAGGTCATAATCAGATGCAAGCGACACAACATTCTTTCCCCTTGAGTTGATCTTGGTGCTTCCCCAAAGCAAGTGATGCGCATTGAAGTCCCCAGTGATGATCCAGGGCCATCATGTTTCCTCTAATACATATTTCAATCTTTAACAGTCAAACTGCCTTGCTGGGGAGATGTAGCAACCAATAAGAGTGAAAGACACTTTGTTTTTTTTTCTGATATGGAGGCATACGTATTGGTTGTAGTCATGAGGCTGAACCGTATGCGAAACATAGGTCAAAGTCCGTGCGGATGTAAATGTGAATGTTGCTTCGTTCCTCGCATGTGGAAGAAGCAAAAACTTCGTAACCAGATAATCTGTAAGGAGTTGATACGTTCGGTTCGCAAATAACAAGTATAGGAAACCGGTTCTTCAAGACAATTTGGCGCAAATCCGAGATGCCGGACTTGAAGCCTATGACATTCCATTGAAAAATCGTCGCACTTCTAACTTCAGTGCGAAAAGAAAGGTTTGGGTGAGCCATGGTGCTTATATTAGGCTTGCAAGTACTGGATACAGTGCGTCCAGTATTTGCAATGCGCTTTGAGCTGTCGGTGTCTGTAGCTGGTTCAGTAGCATGCGAATCGTATTCATTATTGAGCGCACCATCACAACCACTTGCCGATCCTGTTCAGTCAACTCACCGACAGGAGATGCTCGGGGTAGATTACTTCCGTCGGCGTGCAGTGAACCTGAAGGTGGTTGCCGCTTTGACAACGCAGACCAGGCTTCGGTGTCCCAGTCTTCTCAGTCTCCTTGTCCTTTGTAGGCCTTTCTGATGTGCGTGGCCTGGGTGGCAGTGGAGGAGGTGACAGCGGACGTGCACACGCGTCACCGACGCAGCTTTCCTTGAAGAACGTCGGCGACGGGAGTGTCGCTTACTAATTTTATCGGCGGCTTCTAGGTATGATCTCTTACCATTTCTTTTAAAATAGCCATTTCTTTCTAAATTTCTTGGCAGTCCTTTGATGAATCCTCATGAGATCCGTGGCAGTTTGGACATTTCATGGCAGTGGCCGCACATTTATCCGCGGCGTGTGGCGCTCAGCGCAGCGAGGGCACACTGTTCCGTTCTCACAGACGCTGCTCACCTGTCCTAGTTTCATGCAGTTGCGGCACTGCATAGGCTTCGGAATGAAAGGCCGGACAGAATGACGAAAGTGGCATACCTTAAGGTGCGACGGCAGGCAGTTGCCCTTGAAGACAATCTTTACGCAACGTGAGTTGCTCAGGCGCAAGACATCAACAATGACGTCATGATCTCTCGCTGCTTTAACCAGAATCGGCAAATCATTGCTGAGGATGGCCAAGTCTACGTCGTATATGACACTGGTGATGACATCAGAGCCCAGCGGGATGTGATAGTGCACCTGCATGCCGTCAAGATCTGTTACTTTGCGTAGGGCGCCAAGAGCACCCACGTGCAGAACATCAACCGCCAGTACTTTTTTGCGGGTGTTCACTAATGTCCGTGATTTCGTTGGGCGCCGCGGTCTCCAGCTGAATCGAGACAGATTGCCTATTAAGCCGCTTCATGTTACCGTTGGGTATCACAGGCAGAAACAAGATGGTGTTGGTGTCGGGGCTCCGCGTGGGCCCAACACTTTGTGTACTGGAGGACGAAGAGATGCTGGTGTTCCTTCCCTTCGCCGTGCGGCTCCACACAAGTTCGTAGTCGCCGTCATCAGAAGAATCCTCGCTGCTGAGCGACTATACATGGGTGCCCTCGCTGTCGCTGTCCGTCTGTAGCCCGATCCGTTTCCTGGAGGCGGCCGTCGCTGACGCCACCGGTTCCGGCAGACACCCTGGACGGTCCACGTCCATCGCCACCGAACTAGGCGCGACGATTGTTACATACGCTGGAGATTTCACAGAAATAGCCAGATGTAGAAAAACAACGCTCCGCCAAGAGACACTTCGTCGTCGTCCTCCGTACCTCAGGAGAATACAAACAAGACTCAGGAGCTAACATGCAGATACGCATGGCTGTCGCACACGCCAGCAGCACAGGGTTATTCATACACACTGCAGGGTGTTGCGCACTTCACGTACAGTTACTTTTCCCACTATGGCGTAAGGGCTAAAGGGATACGACTAGGCGCATAAATGAGGGGCGAAGCAACCAGTCTGAAGCAACTGCCCCAAGTTGCAATTAATTGCACAAACCTTGCCCAAACAGCACAGTTTTGACCTCATCTGACCCCTTCTTTGTAAAGACACGGACACAGTCCAGACACTCTAGCGCCGAAATAAAAATAAGGCTTTTTCTTAAGCGATGGCGTGGGACGCCGCGATATTGACGTTAGTAACAACCAACAATATTGCTAGCATCCACAAGCGCTTTATGCACATCGCCTTCCTTTTGGTTCCTGCACTGTAGCGATACTGAAGCCCGTTGTAGCAGCCTACAGCGGTCTGGTCCTTTCACTTCCTGCCTTCAAGTAGGCTGCTTGACAGGATAATTAGACTCGTATCAGTACTGTGTGCTCAGCTTTTGAAGCCTAAGAAAGGTGCGCGTTCCGTCTGCGCGGGCCACTAACGAGCCATTTTCCGTTCCGGCCGAAGGGAGTTCGGTTCCACGAATGGACAGCCAAGCCGATATGGGGAGAACAAGATTATACCAGCCAATTTTAGCATGATGAAAACGAGTGCCTGGGGGTCGTTGACGAGTTCATTTCGCTGTCTGGTCGGATGCAGTCGGTGCACGAGAAAAACGACAAAAAGAAAACCGTAAGGGACAGGCAGTGGAAACAAAAATATATATGTACTGCAAGGCATGCGTAGGGCTTGCGAAGGGAGTGGGTGTATACGAGCCAGCGCGCCCTAATTTAGCGGCTGCGTGAACGGCGAATAAGACAAACAACCTGCTCCGCCGTCAACGCAGACGCTCTCGTCTCGCGCCGCACTCGGGGGCGCAATGAATGCCGCTACGTGACCCGCATATTTGGCTACGCATGCGCTGCGCTCGGGGACCAGGCGCCTGCGGCGACCAGTGGCCACGAGACGCCGCTCCGCGCGCGTAAGGCGGCGGCTCGGTGCGTGTTTACTTCTCAGCAAATATATCTTTCACCTGCTGAGGCTGCCGACAGCGCGGCGTGCGTCGTGGACGTCCGCCCTGCTGCGGCTGCCGGTTATATGCGCGGCGAGTGCGCTGCGCCAGTGCAGGCGTTTCGCCGGACAGGCTCCTCCGGCCGCCTCTGCCCGCACGGCCATTTGCATCCTGCCCCGTGTGCACGGCGGCGTTGGGCGACGCTTTCGTTTAAACATGATCGATGGCCCACCTCCGCGGAGAACAAGCGGAAGCAATCGTTCTCCTTCCCTTCACATTATGTAGTCTTACTAAACGGTGCCTGTCTGCATTCGGGCACAGTTGGAAAGATAGATAAAACTTGTCTCCTCAACTTTGAGACGCCGTTTTGCCAATGGACGTTTACAGGGGCTTGTAGACGACGACGCCGTGAGGCAGCTTGATGCAGCTTGATGGTGGCGAGACCGGCGCTAGGGTCTAACGCACGCTCCAACGCCTGTGAATGTACCTTTTCGAAAATGTCGATGAACAGAAAAGAATAAACGAGAACTAACTGACACGAAAATGAACACTTCTGATATGAATATATATATATATATATATATATATACGTGCAATCACCTTATGGTACATACTGCAATTTACAAATTCTAGCCGGGGAGGTGGCAAAGCGGATCGACTTGGAACGAATTCTTAGGATGGCACCAGTTTCGAGATATTCATTCCTGAACTTTGCGGAGAAATGCATAGGCGTTCCGGTTACGTTTAGTGCTTCAATGCATAAAACGACATTTTGTTAAGAAATTATGTAGAACGACAGTGCATCTTTACCGCAAGTTAGACCGCGCATAACTCGTAAATGGTGTCATCCTGATAATTCTTTTCGAGTGTATATGCCGTACCTCCAAGTCTTGCATTGCTCAAGGGTAAACATCCAAAAAATTCACCGGGTGTTCGCAGTGTTTGTGTGGGCATCGTCTTGGGAGAGATCAAGTCGCACCAATTTGTTTCTTCGAGTTCGAAATGGAGGACTTCGACTGTCACATTTGTTTTTGAGACAGGTAGTCAATTGCTTTTTTTTTCTTCAGGGACGCAAAAAACCCGTTTTTATACACTGTCTGCCAACTCCGCCTGGGCAAACACTTGCCCGAAATGGTTGTCTCAGCGGGCAGTGTGCCAGGGGGTGTTTATGGTTTTCTACGTGAAGTTGTGGTTTCATGCAGGTTTTTGTCAGCGCGTTTTTCACTTCAATATTTGAGTGACGTCAACCTAAAAACTGTACAAGGACCTGTGTGATGTTGTTCTTCCCGTGCCTTTATATCGGTCTCTCTACAGAGCTAGCCATGGGCACAATGTTCTGAAGCGTGTTAAGGCGATGCTAGTACCGTCAGGCGCTAAGACGTTCTTTTTTAAATTGCACTCCGGAACGCTGACTGTCAAACCGTGGCTGGCTGAAAGAGGTTTCTTGGTACCTTGGGGCACTCATTGTACAATTTGCAAGAAGGAGGAGACAATTGAACATGTTTTTCTGCATTGTTGGGATGCCGTTTTCCTCTGGGATGTGCTCCAGCGCACAATCAAAAAAGATTTCCCCCTAGATGCGTATGGGATTCGCTACTTGCCAATAGAAAGTGATGATGGTACCCCATTCGATGTGATCATGCTTATTGCCCTGCATAGCATTTGGAAATGTAGAATGGCGGTAAGGCACACCGATCTCGATACAAGAGCGGCTCGCCAGTATTTCAAAGAAAGCATGCGGAACATTGTAGAGGAACAAAAGTTGCTGGAGTGCATCCCAGAGTGGTTGCCACGTGTGGAATTATTATTGGCGATAAAGGAATTTTAGCACAAGCGCAGCCGCACAAGTTCTGTGGTCGTTTTTAACATATTGTGAGTGTGCCTTTTGATTATTTGTGAATGTGCATTTTTATCCGGGCCAATGACCGGCAATAAAAAAAATATATATATGCCGTGCAGTTTCACCCACTGCAATTTGTAAATTGGTATATGTGCCATAAGTTAAATAGTTAAAAATTTAAGTAGTGAATTTCTGATAGTTAGTAGATTATGTATTTCAATTTTTTTTGCAAGTAATGTCCGCCTCTTCCAGTAGAGCTGCTTATGAACTAGAATTGTGTCTATCTGCCACAGGCAATCTTTAAAAAAATGTGGAAGTGTTCCCTGAAACACCATATATATATATATATATATATATATATATATATATATATATATATATATATATATATATATATATATATATATATATATATATATATATGTCTGAGGGAAATGTTGCACGGAACGCCATATCAGTACATTATATACGATAATGCAACAAGCTATCATCATCATCATCATCATCATCATTATTATTATTATTATTATTATTATTATTATTATTATTATTATTATTATTATTATTATTATTATTATTATTATTATTTATGAAGCAAAGGCAAATACATGTTTGCCAGGGTCCTTAATTTTTTTCTATGGCAGAGATATATAGTTTGTAGTATTATCATGACTCAATGGAAACCCACCTTATAGCTAAACGTGTGGTTTCAAACTGTGTTGGCCTCTAGCTTTCATGTGAGAACAGAAGCCTCTTACCCCGCAGTTTAGAATTCCATGTTTAAGTAGAGGATGCGCTACTTTTAGTCATACATCTACATTCTCTATACGCGGCGGAAACAATACAATCTTCATTTTTAGAACATCATGATTATGTTTCCCTCGCTGCAGATCTACCGAGAACCTCACGTTTTAATTACTGTTGAATTCCAAATCACGCTTTAAACCATCAAAGTTCTCTTTATTTATTCTAGTTCGCACATACGATGACTATATTGGTAAGAAACAGACCCTGTGGAACACGAACCAATTCGCCAACGCACGCCTCCACAGATTGGATCCACGTCCACCACCAGTGATACCGCGAGTGGAAGCAACACTTCTCTGCCGCCTGTGGCTCGGCGTGGTTCATTCACGAACGCCTGTAACTGGATTAACAAGAAATAAATCAATAATTAATTACCCGTGAATTAACAGTGAATTATCAAAAATTCCTTAGTTTGGTTTTTGACCCTTGCCGAAACTTTCAAGTCATTGCGCGGCAGATATGGGCTGTCGCCAGGCACTGTGTACGGGCGTCTGTGGCACTGATGAGTTCAAAAAAGCAACAAAATTCTCGCTTGGTGTCCGGAGCTTTGTGGAAAGGCCGTTTCCCAGGGACGCCCGGTGCGCGGCACGGCGACAGCTCGGGTGATGCGCTCATTGGCTTCAGTACTTTTCCAAAGAGCTGCACTTTAGCACATGCTTCGTTAATTTCCCATTGATAAGTTTATATGTGTACGTAGTACTTTTATGCCACCAACTTCCTTGATGGAGTGATGTAAGCCTCACGTTCTTAGCTGACGTTGTTACGTGCCAGAGAGAGAGAGAGCAAATGATAAAGGAAAGATAGGGAGGTTAACCAGGACTGAGCCCGGTTGGCTACCCTACACTGGGGAAAGGGAAAAGGGGACGGAAAGATTAAAAGAAGAAAAGAAAGTCTACTGGGTATATCGTTCGGTCACTCAGTCCAGATCGCAGACGCTGATTCAATCCGGTAGCCTTCAAATATCGCAGCAGAGCTTTTGTGGCCTGTTGTAGCTGCGATATGCGAGGCCATGGTCCCAAGATCTTCTTCAAGGTGAACGGTGTTCTATCTAGCTGATTGAGAGCTATGCAGAGGTCATGTCTTTCGTTTTGAAAAGATGGGCAGTAGCACAGTAGATGTTCTATAGTGTCCTCGGCACCGCAGGCATTACAGTCGGCGCTATCAGTCATTCCAATCAAAAACGTATATGCATTGGTGAATGCGACGCCCAAGCGTAAGCGGCACAGCATTGTTTCCTCATTTCGCACAAGCCCTGGTAACAGCCGCAGTTGCATAGAGGGGTCGAGGGAATGCAATCGTTTTTGGGTGAATTCAGGTGTGTGCCACTTCTCTAATGTCATACGGTGTGCTACCTTGCTTAGGTGTTGGGCTGCGTCGGTCCGCGATAAAGGTACAGAAACAAGGGTTGCTCCTTCGTGTGCTTTCCTAGCAGCTTTGTCAGCGAGGTCGTTGCCGGAGATACCGCAATGGCCAGGCAGCCACTGAAACACGACGGCGCTGTATCCGCTTCGGGTTAATTTCAACCACGTGCAGTCACATAATGCACGCGATAATGTCATTACACAAGCATTTCAACACTCTTCCCGCATGAATGTAGCCGGCAAAATAGCAAATCGATCCAGTGATAACGTCCTCACCCCAAGAGCCTCATAGTGACTGAGCCACCACTGCAGGTGCATCGATGTTGACAGCAACATACGACTCCATTTTCAAATTCTGGAGCACGTATTCCCATGCTCTGATAAGACATTGCCACCTGCGCGTATGCAGAATATAATAAATATACATGAGCCGACGTGCGAAGTATCTAGCGTGGTTACACAACTGATGACTTCATTTTCGTAACGCCTTTCCAGTTCGTTGAAACCGAAACGACACCCCACCGTATATCGCGTGTGTGCGGCAGGGTATAATTACAGCCGCATAACAGGAAAGATCATTAATCTTTTTTTCTGCTCGAAATGAATCCTTATTACCACGCGGGTGCGACACTTAGATGTTTATCACGCAACGCAACCGCTTATTTTTTTTTTTTTTTTGCTTTTCTTTGCAACACACATGCTGGTGCCAAGTAAGATGTTTCGCAAAACTGTGCCGATACGCTAGCGCTAAATTAAAGTTACTTTCCTCGCCAACGTTGCCTTACCTTGCGATTCGTTCCCGCAGATAGCTTCAGTGCACTACTCCATGCTATTCCTTCGTGTAATAGGCCTTCTCATCATTTATCACATTGTTGGACAACAGCTACGGTACACCAGTGCTCATTTATGCAGCTCTGTACGCATCCTCAAATACTTAATAAACAATAAAGAAAATTACGAAAAGCGTGTAGAAAACAGAGCCAACAATAAAACGGACACTATACTGTGCAGTGCATCTGACTGCGCGCGTGCTCTTTCAGCACTTCACCGTTCGTTGGAGTAGAACAGTCTGTTGCTTTCCAGACCAATCTCCACCTGGCGACATTCTCTCACGTGGCGTCTAATGCCTCAGCAAACGCACGGGAGCCGCACGTCCGACTAGAAGCGCCATTGATTCGACCCTATTTAGTGCTGTTTTTGTATTCGCGCTTATCTAAAGCGACGAGAGAGACAACACCTGAACCAGAAACAAGATGCAGCCGCTCCCTCCGGACCGCTCGGCTGTTTCTCGTAGCTGAGCGAACTTCTCTCTGTGGGACGCACCTGCCAAAACACAGTCGCCTCTTGGCTGCCCGAGCGACCCTGGTGGGAGGCGTTAAACAGAGAAAAAGAAAAAGCGGGGGGGGGGGGGGGGGGACTGCAATGGCAAACGGTCCATCGTCGCGGCTCTGGGTGAGGTTGCCGCCCCTGTGAGAGCAGGGCATACACGACGAGCGCCTCTCCGCCAGAAGTGGTCTCGGATGTATTTACAGGCAAAAAGTGAAGTGGCGTCTACTGCAGCGCGACACTGAACGGACGGCTGACGCCCGGCTCGGCATGTCACCGCGACCCACCGCTCCGGGGGCTCGATCAAAAAGACCCTGCGCGTCGGTGGCCGACGACGGCCCGCTACAGCGCGTCCGCCTTGTCACTCAAGCCAGCACCGCTCTCTTCTCTCCTCGCGGAATCAGCCGCCCTTGTTTCGTTAGCGGTGCGTCAGTCGTGGCCAATGCTCGGCGACACAAACTCTGACTGCGCTGGCGCGTCAATGGGGCGAAGCGAACACGGCACTGCCTTGGCGCACGCGGATGCAACAGCGCTGCGCGAGTGAGTGTCGGGCGTCTGCTTGTGCGAAAGCGTCCGCGGTAAAACGCGCGAGGGTCATGCAGTATACTGCGCAAGTCACATTTTTTTTTGTGTGTGTGTCTCAAACGCTTAGACACTTATTGTTCGCAGACAAATCAAACGGCCAGCAAAGTGGCATCGATTGTGGCACATAGAGTGTTGTGCTATGTTCACCTGCAACGTGAATCGCAACGTGAACCTCGAATTCGTGAAGTGCAGAAATTTGGGTCCGCCAGCACGAAACCAGCGGTGCGATGTTACTTTTAAGCGCTGCGATTTGGTTCAAGCGCTCGTCTCATGCGTATATATTATTAAATAGAAATTTATCTTTTTCGGTAACGAAATATATAGATGAATCGGTGTCGCTACGACCACTTTTCCATGCCTGAGGGAAACAAGGACAATACTGACAAACGCAGTTCAATCTGCGCGCAGATGGCTCAGAACCTCAGGAAGAGCCGTGCTAATGGGACCTAGATATACCACGCAGATGGAGGGGTACGTCAGTGCCTCCTGCTGCGTTCCCACACTGCTGCATTTGTAGCTTGATCGGATTGACAGCGCTTATCCGGCAAACTTTTGTCAGGTGCGAGTCGGAACATGTCAGTTCTGTTCAGTTCCTTGTGCAGAAGATGACAGCTGAATGTTAAGTACTTCGCGAGCGTGTAAGGCTGTCTCGAAGTTCAAATTACGATGTGTATATTTTAATTACGTTGCAGACGCTATAGACGCTATTTACATTGTAGGCGCTACAGAAATGAAATCTTTGAGGCTGGTTTCACCCGTTAGCAAATAGGAAAATATTCCTGATTCGTCAGTTACTAGCGCGCGCTGATTTCCTCTGCAAATTATAACTTCATGTTATCCAAATGGCGAATTTTCTTCAGAAAAGTTATGCTATTTCTTGAAATCTGCCAAGCTCATCCGTTCTTTCATTCTAATGCACTGTAAATCAGGTTGTGCCTGACCTCAAACAAAAAAAAAGAAAATAAATAAATACTGCTACTGCAAATTCCGCCCTTCCTCTTGAGCTGGTGCGTACTTGATATCATCGTGATTCCCTTAGGATACTGGCCTGTTTAGCATGAGAGAATTCAGGGCCCCGGTACATGCGGTTATAAGAAACGGTTCACGTCGAGGCGATTCCGCCGTTTTTCAGAAAACTTTTTTAAATCTTTCATTAGGCCAAGAATGCCTTTGTTCTTGCACTAAGGTGCGAGAAATAGCTCACAAGCCGCGCATATTTAATGCTTAAGTTGTTCGCTGACGTCACACAAAAACATTTACCTTTCACAGACCAGCTTCTCAGCATTGGGGAGGGAAATAGAGAGAAATAGAGAGAAATGTTAAACTTAAATTGTGGGGTTCCATGTTCCAAAACCACGATTTCATTATGGTACACACCGTAGTGGGGGTCTCCTAATTAATTCAGACCGCCTGACGTTTTTTAACGTGCACCCAATGAAGTAAAACGTTGTGGGGCTAGTTGGTGCATAGCTTTAAAAAAATGAAGCGCCAACGATAACGGCACACAAAGAAAGAAGCGCCTTGTCATGTCTTTTGTTCCTTCTTTGTGTGCCGTTACCGTTGGCGCTTCATTTTTTGAAACCCAATGAAGGAAAGAATTGGTGGTGATGGTCATGAAAATGGTGGTGAAAGAAAGTGAGCAGCGAAGACTCTTCAAAGTCTCAAATCCCGACCATTGTCATGTAAGAATTTTATCGGAGGCTTTAGAATATCATGCTTCTGAGCTTTTCTATCATAATAAATATCTCTCTATTTCACTGCTCAATGCCCTGTTTGCAATAGTGCTTTATAATAAGTAGTGCAGCTTCAGCAAATCGCTATCGCTTCAACAACAGGTGAATAATAAAAAGGAATGAAGTGCTCCATATTTATTGCCGAACGAGCACAAAGGGGAGATTGCCAGGCCATATCTGTGCCACTAAATATTTAGGATGACAACACAGCAGCACCGCTTCGGGAAGGTGGCGTTAATAAGTGGCTACATTCGCTAGAAGTGCTCTAGAGGAATTGTATATGGAGATTCCCGGGATTAGATGTAATAAGCGGATGACGAGGTTCGCCCAGCATTTAAAAATTATCTTGATATAGTACATTTTCGAAACGTAAGCGCAAGGATGGCAGTTGAATCATTAAAAACTAAAACAAAGGGACCTGTAACAAAAATTTTCACCAGTGACTTTCACCTGTTGTGCCGACGGGCCCACACTAAACTGAGAAGGCGCAAATGAAGAGGAACGAATGAGCAAAAGGCCTTCACTATACGGTAATCATGGGCTCTAGTAAAGGGGACGAACACATGGATAAAGAATCAGTGAGAATTGCAGCTGACGTAAGAAAATGATTTCATTTTTGCCACAGTGGAATGAACGCTAAGAATAGTGCAATATATATTATAGTCTGAGTGTCGAATTGAAAATGGCTGAACCAGAGCAAAAGAGAAGACGCCCACTCACGTTTTTTCAATCGTATTGTGGGGCATCCGTTGCTACTACATGCAGTTCTCGTATGGATATGAATTAAATGTTCTGGAAATAAGCAATTCAGAATAATTTAAGAAATAGGCTAAGCATGAGATGGAGAATATATCATCAATTATTATTGCAAGTTACCCTTGTTGTACACTGGAGGTTTAAAACATATGAGCTAGAAAAATTAGGAGAAGTAAGAGGTTTGATTTGAACAGCGACAACCGGATTAAGCCAACAAATAATGAAGCCACGGAAAGAATAAATTTATTTCTTTGACTTCGTTCCCTATTGAATTCGTGCGGCTGTTACTACGTCACATATGTGTGCGTTTAAAGGTGGAACAAGCGCTTGCAGAGAAACTATAGCGGCGGAGAGCGAAAACGATGCCACTGAATACCAAGAAATGAAGCTGTCCTATGAATTCAGTCTATGATCATCCGAAAGCAGATTCCGACAGCCTTAGGAACGTCCCCACTTTAGTAACGGAACATTGAGAGCAGTGAAAGTACTCGCATTTCCTTGTATAATTGCATAATGTTGCATTATCTGCATGCTTAGGCAAACCCGGACAGATACAAAACGCTCCGCGTTCAAATTGAGGCACCGAAGCTTGAACGCAGGAGCACTGGGTGCACCGAAATTCCAATACACAGAAGACGCACGCACGAAATGTCTATGCGCATGCCTCAGCGGAGATGCATTATCCTATGCAAAATTTTAACTACGCGGACGTATTCAATGTGCGGCCAGCATTAAGTTTGGCACATGCGGAAGCCCGTAAATAGTTTTCTTTGTAGCTTCGTGCTACAATCGGGTGGATGACAATTTTCTCTTTCATTCCTCCACCTTGCGAGCTTCCACAGAACTGATTCGCCATATTCAGTGTCCTTGCGCTTCCAGATGCCAATTAATTCGCTCTTGCGCTCCGATCTGCTATCCTCCTGGTTAGCTCATGCATATGGTAAAACTACCACCCCAAAAACCATTGGTTTCGGGTTCAATCCGCAGACCAGGACAAATGTTTCTTCAACTGCGGAGCGTCCTTCCTGAAGAACCCCTATGGCTTTCCCTGTAGCTTCGCGCTATATTCGGGTGGATCACAATTTTAGCTTTCATGAACCATTTAAGGTTGCCCTGTGATATGTAACAATAAATTTAACCATCCTAACTCTCAAGGGAGGATACATTGAAAACGAGGCAGCAATAAAGTTACGGGCACGGCAAGCATGCAAGCACCGTTTCCAACGTGTTCGTATTTGGCTGTCATGCAGTTCCCTATTCTCGTCATCGCCTCGAATTGAAGTACAATCGACACATTCTGCATGCTCGAGCGCCCACTGCCGTTGCCACATTATCTGGATCTACTGCCGACGCAGCTACTAAGAACATGCGACTGCGAAGCTTATATCGGAAGCATCAACCAACCACCGACTGCCAAGTCACGGACTGATCCCAGCTTAAACGGGTCACCGGACCCCCACGGACTTAGTTGCGGGCAGGGCACGCATGCAAGCATGGTTTCCAACCTGTTCGTGTTTGTTTGTTAGAAGGTCTGACAAGACACTTCCTCATTTAGAAGTAATAATTTGCCACTGATCGCCGTGCCGCGCCCCCGTTGTTTAGCTTTGCTTGTATGTGGTTGTTGGTCTGCGTGTCACAAGCTTATCACAAGTGGTGATGACTAATTGAATCCGGGCCCGAGTTTGAATACAGATCAAAAAGTTGAACAGACTGCAAACGTTCAAAGAACATAACAAGACGTTAAGTGACATTAAACGTGATCGGAGGAAAAAAAAACGAAACGAAATGGTACCGCCATAAATAATATTGAGGACCGCTTAACTATAGTCTTCTTTTTCTAAACTTGATGACACACAGCGGACAGTGACTTGCCCAAATGAAACAGTCAATGTACTATCTAGAAAAGTTGACGATATGGAAAATCGCCTGCGCCGCAATAACCTTATCTTCGGTCTGCCTGAACAAGACGATGAAACACAGGCAGATTTAGCAAGAGCAATGTAGCAAAAAATGTTTCTGTGATTGGTACTTCTCCCCGGACCATTGAGCTCGTGCACCGTCTGGGAGAAAAATATATATGGCTTCAAGGAAAAGCAGGAAATTATGCGCAATTGTTACTAGTTGAAAGGCATGAGCACTTCGATTAGCGATGATTTTTGTAAATTATGGCTTTTTACGTGCCAAAACCACTTTCTGATTATGAGGCACGCCGTAGTGGGAGACTCGGGAAATTTCGACCACCTGGGGTTCTTTAACGTGCACCTAAATCGAAGTACACGGGTGTTCTCGCCCCCATCGAAATGCGGCCGCCGTGGCCGGGATTCGATCCCGCGACTTCGTGCTCAGCAGCCCAACACCATAGCCACTGAGCAACCACGGCGGGTCGATGATTTTTCAAAGAACATTTTTAGCGCTTTCCCGAGCGTCTTTGGGAAAGCACTAAAGATGAGAAGTCGACTGGGAAACGAGTGTGCCTAGTTTATGACAGGCTTATATGGACGGCAATGCGTATTACTGGGATGATGACACTGTTACACGTAGGGCCTGTCCGGAGCCTCGTCATTATGACAAAAACAGCAGCGTAGGCGGCTGAGAAAAGTCCTACGAGTGAGAAAACTGCTCTTACAGCAGTGAAGAATTTAATTATGGGGTTTTACGTGCCAAAACCACTTTCTGATTATGAGGCACGCCGTAGTGGAGGACTCCGGAAATTTCGACCACCTGGGGTTCTTTAACGTGCACCTAAATCTAAGTACACGGGTGTTTTCGCATTTCGCCCCCATCGAAATGCGGCCGCCGTGGCCGGGATTCGATCCCGGCCACGGCGGGATTGAACGCACACAGAAAACCAATTCTATGCGTACGACGCGCAAAAAAGATCGATTAATTTTCCCCTACCGCATCAACGGAGCAGAATTAGCTTATGTTAAGAAAGTTAAATACCTAGGGATTCATCTAATACATGATTTGAACTGATCGGTACACGTTGACAACATTTGTAATAAGGCCATGGCTACACTTCATGACGCCACCTCAGAGGTAAAAACAATGGCTTACAACATGACTGTACCTCCTGTACTCATTTATGCAAGTCATGTTTGGGAGCCGTAAACTCAACAAAACACACTAAAATGCGAACGTGGACAGAATAAGGCCTTGAGCCTTAACTTTAACACATATGCTAGAACCCAATCCGTCACCGAACTTAGGAGCAGAGTTGGCCTCATGAGTGTCAAGCAGAAAATTCAGCTTTGCAAACTGACATTCTTCTTTCACGTATTAAGCGGGGACTATAAAGTAAACTTTAAAAAAACATCACATTACAGAATCACGTTAACCCCAGAACAAAGCATTCAAAACATATTAAACCACTTATATAACAGAATCATTCAAACATTCATTCTTCGTTCGAATCATAGACGATAGGAACGATTGGCCACAAGACGTAGTCGAATCTCCTGATTTACAAGCTTTTGAAGAACTCTTACCAATTATTTGTAAACAGTTGAGAATACGTTTTATTGTTAGCGGTTTGTTGGTTGCAGTTCTTTGGCGTATCACTTGTCTTTTTTTTTCAAAATTCCTCGGTTATTTTCGTTGACATATGCAGTGGTATAATTTCTTAATAGACCGATCCCAACAACCAATCTGCGCATGCACCGGTTTTTCGTAAGTAGCACTGCCAGCATCTTGGTTGTAGTGAACTGGTCAACCACACCACCGCAGTCCCCGCTCATTGAGTACTGCGCACGAGCTTCCCAGGCACATCTGCGACTCCACCATCGAGAAAAATTCGTCATGTGAGTATTTTAAGAAATTACATTGGCTGTTCATTGCAGCATGCGAGGCGAACGTTCAAAAGTGCCTGTTGCTCTTTCATTTCGCTTGTTACCCCCTGTGTACGCGTTGAGTATCGTATATGTTCGAGCTATGTATGTAGTACATGCTGATGTACGCGGTCGTCATGCGTTACCATTTTTGCACACGTGCATCTCGGTGACTCCAACGTCATGTTTGCTTAGCGACGGACAGAATAGGATTTGTACACCTGTTGGAGACAGGTTTCAAATGCGGCGCCGAAACATTCGTGCCCTAATGATGCTTACCTACATGAGTTGCAGACTTCGAAAACAGCGATATCTAGACGCTCTTAGGTAAGCTAGGCGGCGTTCTTTATTTGCATTCAAGCGAATGGTGTGGGTTGCTGCTTCGAAAACTCTGACTGCGTGGCGTGAGGCGAGCGCCCCATCTTTTGCGCACGTGAATACGCGCCGCTCTCCATTATGAGCAGCCGTGATATACTTTCATCAGTGATTCGTAGTGGCCGATTAAGCCGCGCACGTATGGACCAAGAGCCAACAAGTGCCGCGCTAGCGTTCGAGTCACAAGTGCACACAGTTATCTCTGAGCTCCCTTTCCATAGCAGCTGCTCTGGTTTCAGGTCAGTTTTTAAAGCTATCTTCTAAAACACTGCATTATCGTTGCAGTGCACTCATGCAATGGCTACATTTCAAAATGGTCAATGTTTTCCCTGCGATTACTTTTAATTTGTCGGATTGATTTTTCATTATAATATTTGTACTGCACCCGTCCTATTTCTCTGCAGTCATTTTTTTTTTGCACTGCTATTATATCACATCCTGATTTGCTATTTCTTTCAGCTCACTTGAAGAAAGGGGGTTAACCGAGGGGCCCGATTTTTATTAATCATATCATGAGAAGCCAACAAACAAAGACATCAAAGAAAACATAGGGGAAATTACTTGTACTTACTTATTGAATTAAAGAAATGATAAATTAGTGGCAATGAAAGTGAATGAAGAAACAAGTTGCCCCAAGTAGGGAACGATCCCACGTCTTCGCATTACGCATGCGATGCTCTAACAAATTGAGCTACCGCGGCGCAGTTTCTCCATTCACTTTCTTGGGTAGTTATGTGTTACTACTAGAGCTAACCTTTGGAGTGTTAGCGAGCGCCACTACTTACAAACCTTGGCGGTGGATGTGGAACATCCTTTCTGCCGCAGGCGTCACGAGTATGTGATCTTTCTGGCAACTGGTCAATAAACCCACACATGCTACCTGAAGGGATAAATGTTGCTGTTTTGAGACCCTCGTTATGTAAGAACAAGAAGCGGGTCTAAATAATTTTTTTTAATTATGGGGTTTAACGTGCCAAAACCACTTTCTGATTATGAGGCACACCGTAGTGGAGGACTCCGGAAATTCCGACCACCTGGGGTTCTTTAACGTGCACCTAAATCTAAGTACACGGGTGTTTTCGCATTTCGCCCCCATCGAAATGCGACCGCCGTGGCCGGGATTCGATCCCGCGACCTCCGTGCTCAGCAGCCCAACACCAACATATCGAGGTAAGCTTGCACGGGGCACTGAAAATCAAATTAACATTACGTCTACTGGAAACATTCTTTAGATTGTGTGACACATTGTGCAAGTATGGCACCACGTGCGCTGGTCTCTTGTCTTTATTCTTTTCTTTCTGCGATGGTTCGGAACTTATTCTTTTCTCTTTCTGCAAGATGGCTTCACCTACGGAATTAGTGACAGAACTGGGAAAGCCTGCGTTCTGTAATTGCACCATCTGATTTAAAAAACTTTGTTCGCACTCGTGCTAACACAACTCACTTATTGCTGCCTTAATGCACGTGGTTGCTATGCCTCTCTTAATTTAGAGTGTGCGGTGTCGTAGCGCAACAAGATTTTCTCAGATCTGGGATGATATCCCCAGCATACATGCTCGTCCAAAGAAAAACAGATTATTATCGAGAAACTGAATGCGGTTGTCAATTGGCAATTCATACGTGAACTTAACTCCTCCCGATGAGTTAATGAAAAAGTTCAAAATTTCTTTGACCGCGTCATGAAAATGCATACAGGTATCTTTCTTCATAACAATTAAGTAGTCGTCAACGTATCGAAACACTCGCGTTACAAGCGTGTCCACCAACTTACCAGAAATTACATCGTCAACCGAGGATAAAAAAGATGTCACGAAATGGGGGCTATGGCTGATCCTATACAGATGCCAGTGGGTTGGATGTAGAACTGGCCATCATAATTAATAGCAGTTGAATGAAGATACATATATAAAAGCGTTAAAAAATTGTCGCTGTTGACACCTACAGAATTCTGAAAATTGGCTTCTCCAAAATCTTCTATCCTATCGCGCACAGCGCACATCAAACCATCGCACGGCACAGAATGATATAAGTCCCCTACATCTATTGAAAAGGCGGTTAGTGGGGTCCCCTGGTATTCATTTATCGCCAAGATAACTTCTTCAGAGTTTCTTACCAGTAAAGGGTCATTTATCTGCAACTTCTTCAAATGGCCTTGTAGAACTTTTTTCTAGATGACAGTGCCATGACGTCTTCTCGGACACAATAACCCTAAAAGGGTATTCAGGCTTGTGGATTTTTCAAGTGAAGAAAACTTCAAAGAACTCTGTCTCCGCTTTTTTCACAAGCTGCCGTAACGAGTCCAGGTGCCAGTCTTTGAGTAGCTTCAGGGCGGCCTTCTTTTGCTCTTTCGGTTAGAAAGAAACAGCTTTAAAATCCTTCATAATAGCTTGCTTGGATTTTTGGTTCATAAGGTTTTTAGGCAGAACGATATGTAATCCTATAAAACGCGCGAAAGGCCCTTGTACACCACAAATCATATATCCCGTATCACTGACTGCAGGCGCAACGTTATCTATCTGATACCGCTGAGCTGTAGAAAAACTTATCTAGGTCAAACGGGACAGTGTTTCAACGAAAGAGCTCGTCAGCACAGCAGTTACCTAAAGAAAGGCTATGGGAGTCATTTAGCAGGACATTGTAACAAGTGTCACTGCACTCCCATATTTGAAAAAACCAAATTCATAGGGAAAGGAAAGGGTAAGAGGGAAAAAGAAATAATAGAGGCTTATTGCATTAGAAAGGAAGGAGATGAATGTGTAAGTGCTCCCTCTCTTGCCTTCTCGGGAAAAGAAATAGCTTTTTTGGATGGAAGATTATGACGTTCCTGATTTGCAGATGTTTTTGCTACTGGTGCACGCATGCCTATGCAGAAAAATGTATAAAATGGCTGGAGAATTTCAAATAAACTTCCAATTGGCAGTCAGCGATTGTCTGTGGTATTTGTTTCCTCGTGTCCTTGTTTTGTTCGCGCTATTCAACCTCAGTTCTAAATATGAACGCTCTAGCACTCATTAAGATCTTACTAATGAAAAAACAACTTGCCGCAGGTGGCGAACGATCCCACGTCTTCGCATTAAGGCCGCTTCACATGCTGCGACTGGAACGACGAAAATCGCTGCAGTCGCGCGCGTCGCAATACAATTCTTAGAGGGCCCATTTCACATGATTGCGATTTCAACAATGCGACTGGTGCGACACCCAGGGTTGTTTACTACCAGGCTTCATGGCACATGCTGGATATTTCCTTTATTGTAATGAATAAAACGTTTACATTATAATATTGTTGACTTTTCTTTATTATGAGCAAATAATATGCGTGTTTTGTAACTTAACAACGTGTCGAAATTAAGATGTGTTTTGGAGTGCGCAAAGGCGGTTTCTGAAGTGCAGTGCGATGAGACACGGCGCACATAAACAGCTGTTTGCAGCTGGTTCAGCGTTGTGTGTTGTATCATCTACCTTCTATGACCGTTTCGTTCCGCCTGCGCTACAACAATCTACAAGATATTTGGAAAGATTGGTTGCGCTTTGTAGACGATCACAAGGAAGAAGACAGGACAGGCGCAAACTAACAACTGAGGTTTATTCGAGGAAAACACTTAAATATCAGCCCATGCCAGCGCAGGCGCATCAGGGTATCAGCAGCAGAAAAGAAAAAAAAACACAAAATCAGAAAAAAAACCAATGGCGTGGCTCAGCTAAACATATTATCTAGGAAACGTGCCTCCCTATTGTAAAGCATGACTGATGTGTCACTGATGCATGCTTGTCCCTTCTTTTTTATATAATATGCCTCTAGAAGTTCCCGTGCTTTTTCGTTATTGCACTTGCCCAGGATCTTAACCTGGTTGAGCAGAGGCCTGCATTTATGATCTAAGCAATGCATGGGTAAATGACGTTGCTCCCGGTTTATAATTGACCTTTCGTGTTCTCGGATTCGCACGTTCAAACAATGGCCCGTCTGGCCTATGTAGGTTTTGCCGCATATATATATATATATATATATATATATATATATATATATATATATATATATATATATATATATATATATATATATATATATGTGTGTGTGTGTGTGTGTGTGTGTGTGTGTGTGTGTGTGTGTGTGTGTGTGTGTGTGTGTGTGTGTGTGTGTGTGTCCTCTCTGAATATTTCTAAAGGCGCAAAAGCCGACGCATCAAATTTTTTGAGCAGTCGCCGTCACTTTTGTAGAAACCTGTACGTTGTACCATAGCATTCTGAAAGACACGCTTCTCGTCCGCTTTGTTGTCCTGTGTCTCGCTCTAGTAGTATACTCTCAACTTCTAACAAGACTATTCAATATGCGCTATCCATAATACAGGAACGTAGGCCCACGGCAGGCGCACTTGCCGTAGGATTTTTCCCCTATCTGCTGAGCCTCGCACGCCGTTCACGGTTAGCCAGTTTTGTGGAAATAAATAATAATATTATATTATTAAAGTTATTAAATATTATAGTTCCTTCACTGTGATTTATAGCAATCATTCAGATTTCTTAAGCTAGTCATGCATTTAACCTCTATTAAATCAACATTGTTACGACATGCCTATGGGAGTCATTTCAAACTAGATTGCTCCAGCCAGAGAAAGTACAAATGAAAGCCTCAACGTTTATTCCTATCTGTTATTCCTAAACAGATTATATTTGCAGAATTTTATGCCCGCTTGCATTTCCTGCAATTCAATGCTGAAAGCGGGAAAAAACTTATTCCTGTTCTTGCTGTCGAAAGGCAGCTTCAATGTCGATAGCAAGCTATAATTATTCATTTCGAAAGTGTTAAGCAATGACTATATCTCTAAGCTTATCAATGTGATTTTGTTCCATGAACACACTTATGTTTTCTTTCTCCCTCTCATTAACAGCCATGGAATGAAACTGTTCCCTTTCATAAGTATCAGGATGCAAACATTCTGGAGTTTCTCCTGAGCATTTGTCCGCATCCTATAGTGTGCGTGTTTGTATCAAGTTCTTTTGTTGCAATCGCAGGGATGCACGCATTTTTTAAAATATGTTGCAACAAACTAAGTTATTTAACTTTATTTTCAAATCTACCAAGATGGTGGCCGTGTAGTAACGACCACATTAATAAGCACAAAAAACTGCAGATTCAGTGCACGTGTTGGAATTTACGCGAAGTGAAGTTTTTGTCAAGTGGTCAGTTAAATGCTGTTAAAGCGACTGCGATATACACAATTAGTCTTATTTTCAACAATCCAACATGCCATATTTTGCAAGGTTTGTTTATGTACCGCATAGGTCACAACCTTCATGCCATGTAATGTTTATGCACTACACTGTTCACAAACTATACCAATATGCAAACGGCAGTTAATGTAGATGCACGCTGCGAGACATCAACACAGTGATGTTTGTTCACAAAGGGATGGTGCGAGGTTTATGCAGTTGAATGAATGACATGTGCTTATGTACTTATTTATTTATATACCTCGCTGGCTGCACGGTTGGAGTATTAGGTGAGGGAGAATAACAAAGTAGTTATAAAAGGAAGAAGGGCACGACATTAAGAAAAAAATCTGCAAAAATAAGTAGCCCCAATACAATGCACCAACTAGCCCAACAACGGATGTTACTGGCACATTATACAATACTTAACAAACAATCACAGAAAAAATTACCGCCCATGCACCCTTTACAGATGGTAAACCAGCGAAGCTGAAATACGTGGCCTTGGTGTTTATCACTGGGTGAATTCCAACAGCTTATTAAAGTATTTCTCAATTATTGGTGACGTCTGTGTTTGTCATGAGGTTACGCACACGTTTGGCGTGGGTTTACCACATCGTTTATTTCAAGTGCCACACATCGCACTTGGCATAATCACCATCAAGGAGGGTGCAATGAGGGGTTGATTGTGCTAATGCAGCGGGTTAATCAAAGTCTTTCTGAATTATGTTACGCATTTGTGTTATGTAATGCGTTAATAGTATTTATGACTCGGTTGTGCACTGTAGTGAACAAGTGACACACCGGGGCTGCACATTCTTGAACCTATTGCGAAGTCGAAGAGAGACTGCTGCACGCGCGCTCTGTTGCGAGAGAGAAACGACCTCACTATCAATGTAGCCAATGGCCCACCACACCTTTGCTGTGAGATATTATGTCATCGTGATTTTGTCTTAACCCCCTCCCCATCTGGGTCCCTTCCCTGCAATAATACGTAGATAAATGTATATGTTTTAAACGCATAGACATTTATATGCCTACCCAACAAGAAATTTGTCCGTCCGTCACGTAAGACGAATGCCATGGGTCATATTCCGGTAGTAGGGTTTCTGTGGTCGGACCACAAGTATTTCGCCTAAGCATATACGGCTTCGCTGTAAATAGAATGAACACCTTTCTGTTGGAGACCAAGACGATCATAAGGTGCACTAACAAATGAAAGTTCATTGAACGTGCCGAGTAAGTGCTGGTTGGCAAGCAATAAATCGAAGTTACACAAAAAGGAGAAGCAACTGATGTGTGTCCTTGGAAATCCCAACCGGAAACGCATCCATCTCTGAAAGTGTAACAGAGGCCATGCTGACACAAGATACTCCCAGTGTCTTTGCATCCACAGCTTCCATATTTTCTCTAGGCAGCCGATCTCCACAGAATGCTAGCTTCTTCCTCTAAAATGCACTCTCGACATCTGAGCGTGGATTGTAGAGAAAGAAGCTAGCACTCTGTGCAGATCTGCTGCCTAGAGAAATTATGGAAGCTGTAGATTTAAAAACGCTGAGATAATCTTGTCAGCATGGCCTCCGTTAGAACTGGGTGCATTTCCTGTCAGGAAACACACATTAATTTTTGCTCCTCCTTTTTGTATATGTTCGGTTTATTGCTTGTCAGCCAGTATTTACTCGGCGTGTACATTAACCTTTCAGTTGTTAGATCATGTTGATTTTCTTGTTCGTCCTATGTGTTCTCTGGTCCCGTTTGCAGCCATGCTATTCTTTATTTTTTTAGACTTCATCAAGTCCCTTTAATGGCCGTTATGATGCTTCTGTGTACCTTACATAATTTTTTTTATTTGGGTAATGTTGCAAGAGCGTGCAGTGTGAAGCAGTAAGAACAGAGTACGCTAACTTCTAATTAAAAGGTTTATTGTGGAAATGCAGTGATGTATAAAAGTTATCAGAAAGTAGTACAGCAAGAAAGGCTGATAAACCCTAGTGCTTCATGAAACCAACCATAATCAAAAACAGGAAAGAGAGAAAATACAAATATAGAAGTCCAGGGAAAAATAAGATTGTGATCGCCAAGTGCGCATGCGGCTACCTTCCAAAAAACTCAAGTTTCTTTCCCAAAGGCATGGAACTGGAAGAGTGCGCTTGCATAAGCAAGCTGTCAGTCTGTCTATTGGTAAACTGTATTCACCGCCACATTTTTACAATGAACCTTATTTGGAAGTTAGCTCTCATCTGTCTCTAGTGTCATCCTGTTGATACTACTTCATGCTATGCACCCTTGCAACATATATGTGTGTGTGTGCGATTGCGCACATTCATTTGGATGCGAAATCGGGGCCTTGGGCGGGGCTATCGTTCTTCTCCTGTGCAGCCTCATGAATTTATTTACTATAGTGCAACAGAAATACAATGGACAAGAACGCAGTGAAGACACGATGAGTCCCTTCAAAATGCGACTGCCATGGCTGGCAATTCAACCCCTCGCCTTGTGTTAGCAGCAGAATGCTGTATCCACAGTGGCAGGTGAATAAGTTGAACAACAATTTTGTTGTCTCCAGAATTGTTTTTTTTTCTTGCCTGTATGTAGGGAAAACTTGTAATAAGTTGTTCATTTATAAAAAAAACAGTTTGTGACCCTTTATTGAATAAACCGCATATTGTGTATAGTTGAAATGCAGAAATTTCTTCTAAAATTGCAGGGTGATCCGTTCTTGCAAGTAGCATGGTTCTTCATTACTTATCAAGGTAGGAATCACAGCGGATATTGTAATATGGTTTTACACCCTAATATATGTGATCATACACTTATTAGAAACTGTTATTAGAAACTTGTAAAGCATGGATGTTTCTGTACACTCGATCCGCTGTGAACGTGCAAGAACCGTTTGTACTTAAAAGATTGAAAGATTCACAGGAAGGGATGCAACTGGCTGAGACTTCACTGCGCAGTTTTGATTTACTTTTCTTTAACGTGTCGTTTTCTACTGTTTCATCTCCACAAGAACAGGCTGTTTGCCTGCTTTTTGCATTTTTGCACAAGTTTTACATGACGGTGCAGAAGGGTGCGTTGTCACTGTGCCACTATAGCAAGCGAATGATTTTCTTAATTTGCTAACTGTAGATTTAAATACCGTTCAAAGCAAATGTTATTACAGGTGCAGTAAGGATACAAAGTCCGCAACATATTCAATGTTTATTCGTTTGTGTGCAAGAAAAAGAATTCTTCAGTGAAGAGATGCAACTTAAGGTGCATGAAGTGTTCGAAAACAAATTAACGACGCCGTTAATTCAAGCCACGGAGTTAATGCTATCGTAGTAAATTCATTACGATTCTTCTTCATTAAGAAGAAGACAATAAAGCTGGCTTTTTTTCTTGTTGGCATCAGGAGTGCTGACGTCCGGTCACTTCACCCTACACGTTTGCTCTGTCAAATTTACTAAGTGAGGTAAGATAACCTTTCAAGATGCATCGGGAAACTCACGCTTGAAAACCGACAAGAAAATGCAACTCAGCGCTACCGCGTTCATCACAACGTTGAAACTTTGGGTACTTTGCTGTCTTGTCCTTTATCCTTGTCGAGGTTGAAATTATGTAAGCTGCTCCGTAGCGCGATTTTTTTATGCTACTCAACAAAAGAAAATTGTGACGACTCCAAAAGGCCATGTCGTCTCGCGGGAATCGAACAACTCCCAGTATTGACAACTCGCAAATGTGTACGAAGCAAAGGGAAAAATGCACTTCATTTGCTGTGTAGCGTGTCAACGAACGCATAGAAATGGGAGGATGGAATCTGCGGTACAGTTTTCTTATTCTCCCTTTGCGTACGTACCGAATTCGGAAATGCACATTTCCGCGCATTGCACTTGTTGAGCGAGACGCCATTTCCCCAAACAAACCGGCAAAATAGCTCTCCGTGCAATTTCGACGGAAAATCGCAGCGATCGCTGCGACGGTGCGACTGTGCGACCAACCGGTTGGTCGCAGCCGAAAATCGGGGGGTCAGCACTGCGACTACGATTTTCGTCGCAAACGAAGGAAATCGCACTTCCGGTGCGACGAAAATCGCATCATGTGAAACAGGCTTCACACGTGCGATGCTCTAACCAATTGAGCTATCGCGGCGCAGTTTCTCCATTCACTTTCTTGGGTAGTTATGTGTTACTACTAGAACTAACCTTGGGAGTTTTAACCAGTGCCACCACTCACAAACATTGGCGGCGGATGGGGAACATCCTTTCTGCCGCAGGCGTCACGAGTACGTGATCTTTCTGGGTGCAGGCAACTGGTCAATAAACCCACACATGCCACCTGAAGGCCTCAATGTTGCCGGATTCGAGACCCTCGTTATGTAAAAACGAAAAGAAAGGGGGTTAACCGAGGGGCCCGATTTTTATTAATCATATCATGAGAAGCCCCAACAAACAAAGACACCAAGGAAAACACAGGGGAGATTACGTGTGCTTCCTAATTGAATTAAGGAAATTATAAATTAATGGCAATGAAAGTGGATGAAAAAACAACTTGCCGCAAGTGGGGAAGGATCCCACGTCTTCTCGTTACGTGTGCGATGCTCTAACCAATTGAGCTACCACTCAACCACACTTGTTTCTTATGGTCTTTTGTAATTGCTACCTTACTAAGTTTTTTTTTCGTATTACTGTTTTCTCTGTGTATTTTATGTGCGCCCTCACTTCCATTACAATACCCATCTTTGTGGCCTTTGGGTACGTTTGGATAATAAGTAATAATAAAGATGAGAATGACTATACAGTCAAGCTGGTGTCAGCAGTAGTAAAGTATAGTTATTGTCTTCAGATTAGCGGCACAGCGTGACACCAGAAAGAATAGATTCTGATAGGGCACAAGCATAATGCAGTAAAGGCATTTAGAATTTTCGATACATGCAGCTGGCTTATTAGCCTTGCTCGCGTGTGGACTATGGGGCACGTATTTACTGGTATTAAAGGAACGCAGCGCGTGAATCCTCCCATAGCACGATGGCTCCACACGAACCAAAAATTGCCAAAAATCGTTCGGAAACAGGACGCACAGGCACTCCGGGCGGCCGGAGCGGCCAGATGATTTCAAGTACCAGCACGCACCGCGGCAGCGGTGGTGCAGTGAAACTGGCCAGTGGGATCGTTTATATGTTGTGCCTTCCTATCGTGATTGGTTTTTATTGAATTGTTTAAACAGAAGAGAGAGAGAAAAAGCAAGGATAGGAAAGGCAGGGAGGTCGACCAGAAGAGCATACGGTTTGCTACCCTACACTGGGGTTGGGGGAAGGGGGAATAGAAAGAGGAAAAGGGTAGAAAGTGAGCACTGAGTGCGTGTGGACGGGACACTATGCACAGGGACACTATAAACGGTCTCGTAAGCCGGTGCACTTCAAATATTGCACTAAGGCACGATTCGCTTTTCGGGCCAGTGACGGGTATGGTCACGGTCCGAGTATCTTTGACTCGTTGAACGGTCTTAAGTCCAGTCGATGTAAAGTTTCCCGCAGAGAGAGGCGTTCTACATCGTAGCGGGGGCAGGTACACAATAAGTGCTGGATGGTCTCCTCGCACCCACAGGAATCGCACATCGGGCTCTCGGCCATTCCCAAACGATAGGAGTATGAGTTCGTGAACGCTACTCCCAACCACAAGCGGTACAGCAAGGTTGCTTCACCGCGGGAAAGGCTAGATGGCAGTTGTAGCCGTAGCGTGGGGTCCAGTTTATATAATCGGCAATTGTAGGCACTTGAACTCCAGAGATCTTGCGACTTTTTGCGTGCATGTAGGTGAAGTTCCCTGGCAGCGTCCGACCTCGCCAAAGGTATTGAACGCGTCTGGGTATCTTCGTGGGCAGACCGGGCAGCCTTGTCAGCTAGGCTGTTGCCGACGATGCCACAGTGAGCAGAAATCCATTGAAATATGATGGTGTGCCCTCTTTCCAGAGTATGGTGGTGCGCTTCCCTGATGTCAGATGTCATCTGCTCGTAAGTTCTGTGACGTAATGCAGACTTGATGCTGTGAAGGGCTGCCTTAGAGTCAGAAAATACGACCCATTTCTCTGTTGGCTCTTCGCTTACGTACATCATAGCGGCATGGAGAGCTGCAAGCTCTGCCAATGTAGTTGTAGTCGTATGCGACAATTTGAATTCAACTGTAACCTTCTTGGCTGGAACGACGAATGCAGCAGTTGAACTGGTACGGGAAGTCGAACCATGGGTATATATATATATATATATATATATATATATATATATATATATATATATATATATATATATATATATATATATATATATATATATATATATATATATATATATATATATATATATATATATGTGTGTGTGTGTGTGTGTGTGTGTGTGTGTGTGTGTGTGTGTGTGTGTGTGTGTGGTCCTGATACGTCTGGTGCAGTAATAGGAGCGTAAGTTGCTTCAGAGCCGGCGATGGATGATCGGACTTTATTGTAATGCAAGGAATAGCAAAATTGACTTGAGGCTGTCGTAGGCACCACAGGGGAGATGAAGGCTTCGTTGCCGGTGTAAAATATGACGGTATGTACTCTTTATGAGCGTTAATCACTCTTGAAAAGGTCGCTTGAGGTCACTCGGCTGGTAGGGAGGCCAAATGATGGTCGGGGATCCTTGACAGATGGCGAATGTGCGCTCTGCGAGAGTCGACAGCTACGTGTGTCTGGATCATATGGTCCCCAGCGATGGCAATTGTTGCAGCTGTTGACGTGCACTGAGGCAGCCCTAAGCACGCGCGTTGGGCTTGACCTTGTATGCTCTCCAAAGCGCGAAAGTTCGTCTTGCACGCATTTGACAACACTGGTAGACTGTAACGTAGGAGTCCGAGAAACAGTACCCTGTAGAGCTGCATCATAGAACGGACTGGTGTATTCCAGTTTTTCCCGCAGAGAAATTTAAAGACATGAGCAATGGCAACAAATTTCTTCTTTAGATAGACGCAGTCGGGGCTTCACGAGAGGTTGCGGTCAATGATTACACCCAGAAAGCGATGCGTCTTAACATAGGATAGATGTTGACTGTTGATTGAAACGAGATGCAATGACATTTGTTTGCGCGTAAAGCCAATCAATGTGCACTTTTCTTTAGGCACACTGAGGCCTTGTTCTCGGAGATAAGACGCCGCCATGGTTGCCGCCCGCTGAAGCCTGGCTCGTACCTGAGGGCGAGTCACCGCAGAAGCCCAGATGCAAATGTCGTCGGCGTAGATTGAGACGTGAACTGACTGCGGTAGGTACTCCGCTAGTCCTACCAAGACGAAGTTGAACAGAATGGGGCTCCACACCCCACCCTGCGGCACACCACGGCAGGTGTAATGTTCCGAAGTTGGGCCATCTTCAGTCTGTAAGAAAAAGCACCTCTCAGTCAAATAGTCCCGAATCCATTGATACATCCGGCCACCAACTCCAACAGCCTCAAGTGAGTTCAGTATGGCCTCATGGGCGACGTTGTCGTATGCTCCTTTTATATCTAGAAAAAGTGCCACTGATAGGCGCTTGAGGCTTTTTTTTTATTTTGGACCCAGGTTACGATGTCAATGACGTTGTCAATGGACGAGCGACCTCGACGAAAGCCTGTCATGGCGTCCGATAGATGTTGAATCGCTCTAGGTACCATTCCAAGCGAACGAGAATCATGTACTATGTTTAGTTTGTACACGTAACCGCAACTCCTGTAACCGTAAGCAACGTAACCGCAACTCCTGTCTTGGCATGTGCGGAATATGATTGAATAAACAAATAACTAAATAAATGTAGGAGTCCTACTACTGAAATACTAAAGTGGCACATTTCTTTAAATTTTGAGAATTTCAAATACCGTATAACCAAAGTAAAGCGCAACTAGGTACTCTTGAAAAACTAGAGAGCTTGGATATCATCGAGAAGAAAAGAACGCGATGTCCTTTGCGTAATCCTAAGTACTGACGCCATGCCGTGATGGAATCAAGCTAAGGGAAATATTGAATATAACTGGAGACAAAGGATCACACAACGCCTTGCGCCTTAGTAAGCTTATCAGAAAACGCGCCATTTACAAGCAGTACAGCACTGCAGCCTCTAACCTCGCCATTCACCCTCTTGAGCTACAAGCAATCATGTCTTAGAAATGTCTAATAGTGCCAAATTTGAGTATTGAGTGCTTCGCTGGCAAGGTTAATTCGAATATCAAGGTTTGCAAGATTACTACGAATAGCAAGATTAGCACAGTCTAGATCTGAAGCAAATTTGATAAGGCTTAGCAAAGAATTAACAAAATAATGCACATGTGGTGATTACTTCCCAACCATTATATATATTTCGTGACCAACGGGCTCTAAAGTTTCATAATTTATTTACTTAAATACAATTGCATAATAAATTACCTGCAAGTGCAAAACACTTCGATCATTTAGTGAATCCATTACATATAACATGCAACACGAGAACTAGAGAAGGTGTTCGCAGCAAGGTGGAGAGAAGAAGAATAAGAAATGGCTGAACAAGAGATTCCAACGTTTCAACAAGAGGACTTGTATTCATCAGGGCAACTGATTTCGGCTATTTCGCTATTCTAGTAAAGCCCCAGCCACCTGTTCTAACATTATAATGTTACAGTGTATAAACTATAACAAGGTACAGACAGTGTACACTGTCTGCCCCTTCAACAGACTTATAAGGAGGAGGAGTGTTAGTTGCAGGTGGACCAAGTGTTGCACAAGCTGCCGGCAATCCAACGGCTCTCGCTATATGTGCAAAAACGGCAGTGTAACGTACACTGGGCCCGCGTCAAAGAACCACAGGAGACCAAAATTAATCCTGAGTACCCTACTACGGCGTGCCTCATAATCTCTATCCTGGTTTCGGCACGTAAAAGCCCGGATTTTCTAACTCGCATATGACAGAATTAACTAACTACCATTCTTCGTCTTACTCGCAGCTATACTATCATTCATAACGCCCTCTTTCTATCTCATAACGTTAGATTTATCTTTCGACGACAAAAAGGAAAAGGAAAAGGAAAGAAATAAAACTACCGCATACTTTCTATGACGACGAAGAAGCATAAAGGAGCGCCCCAGAAAACTGGATAAAAGAATGGAAGGGGACAAGGCACCTTTAGCTTGGTTTCGCTACGTTCATTTTGTAAAAGAAAATTTCAGCTGACAAGTAACGTCTACATCTTTGGGCGATCTTGGACACTATTGCACCAAGAGAGAGAGAGAGAGAGAGTTTAGATGAGATACGAAAGGTAGGGTGGTTAACCGGAAGATAAATATACAGTATCCAGTTTGCTACCCTGCACTGGGGAAGGGGGTAAGGGGAGACAGAAAGGTAAAGAAAAATGCACATACATAGAAAGAGAGGGGGATTACAGAAAGAAGGAGAAAACAAACGCACACACATACACGAACGCGCGATTGTGCGAAGCTTTGTTGCTACATCGGTTCTTGATAGCGGGGTGGGTGCCTTTCCAGCACTTTCGTGAGCTCTCCTAGCAGCTTCATCGGCATGTTCGTTGCCCATGAAGCCGCAGTGGCCTGGGAGTCACTGAAAAGGGATGTCATATCCTTTTTCTGCTAGTTGGTGTTGTGGTCCACGACGTAGAGCGAATAGCAGACAATGCAGGGCTACCTCCGAATCGGTAAATATGCTCCTTGGTATATATTCATGAATCATGTTAAGTGCGCTGCGAAGTACAGGAAACTCAACAGCAGTCGACGTTATCCAGTGAGAAGTTTTATACTGAATGGTCACGGATTTTTCGGGGAATATCCCAGCTCCTGTAGATCCGTCAAGAGTTGTCGAGGCATTGGTGTAAATGTGAAGAGGGTCCTTGTATGTCTCGTGCAGCATTAGTAGAGATAGCTTCTTGAGAGCTGCCGACGGGAGTCCTGCTTTCCTTCGAATTCCTGGTATCGATAGTCGAACTTTTGGGCGAACCAAAGCATGTTTATAATCTCGAGAGAGGCAGTCACAGTACGCCGATATCTCCTGGCAAAGTAGACACTGGGCCGGTCTTTCGGTAGTGCGGAGAGGTGGTGGAAAGGGGCACGGGCAATGTGCTTGATATGTGCTCTGAGTACTTCTAATGTGATATGAGTTGTGACTGGGTAATCTTGAGCTATCGCAATTATTTCTGATGTCGATGTTCAGCGCGGCAATCCAAGACAAACGCCGAGTGCCTGCGCCTGAGCACCCTCGACTGTGTGGATGTTGCTTCTGAAGGTATTGCATATCGCACCAAGTGGCTTTGTGCGGGAGATCTTAGCTTGACTGAAAAAAAAAATATATATATATACTAATTTTCTGTTGCTGGTTGAATTGCACAACTCCAGAAAGGGTAGCCACCAGACAGAAGCACATCGGAGACACTTGTCGCAGCGCGCTCTGACTGCGACGTGGTTTGCATGCTAAGCGAGGTGCTTGCGAGGCAGCTGAACATTTCCACTTCGTTTCCGGTGCGCCCGGAATGATGCGAACAGCGGGAACCTCTCCGACCATCGCTTCTCTTCGCTCGGGTGCGATGTGTGTCTGCGTGCATATTAGGAAGTCACAACGGTTCTCCATACATCCCTGTTTGCCGATATAACAGCGCCGCGACTTCCTAGTGACGCATGCTGCTTGCACACAGAAGACCAGCGCAAATAGGTCTCACAGCAACTCAGTGGAAAAGTTGGAAATGTGACTAGTAATGAATCGGTAGGTTCATTACTAGCCACGTATTTATTTTATTTTTCACATTTCAGTACAGAAATGAGAAAGCCCGCGATAGGATCTCTGCTTCGTCTAAATACATGCCAGCAAAATTCGTAACACTGAAGTTATAACGCCGGAAATTATAACAGTATAACGCTCAGTATAAAGCGCGCCGAACGCGGGCTGATGTTCCGAGCCTTCCGAGCAAGCATGCGAAAGATTTGCAATCAAAAGCTTCCAGAATCTTCCAAGAAGTCACGTTGTACTTCTTCCTCTACCTGCGTGTAGCTTCATGGCCAAACTGCACGTACGCTTGCTGGCGCGCGAAAGCTCGCGCCCGCGCGCCTCGCGTTTGCCGCACCTTGCGAGGAATGGCGGTTTGAACCTACAAGACGTGCGCCGGAGCGCGCCAACTTGGCTCACTCTTTCCGCCTTGGCAGACATCGTTCCGCATTTTTGTGAGGCAGCCAGAGCGCCGACATTTGTCTGGAGAAGATATTCGTGCTCGCGCCGCCCTTCGACGCGTACGCTCTGTCCCGCACCATGTGCGCATCTTTAGGCGCGCGGGCGCGAGTTTTCGCGCGCCGGCAAGCGTACGTGTGGTTTGGCCTTCAGTGTTTCGACATTCGGAGGGTACGCTTAATTACAGCTGTCGCTCGCCATCACCTTAGATTTGAAGCAGAATTACACTCAGCGCAAAAGATGAAGGGCGTGCTGAAATAATCGTTGGAATACAACATAAGCGCAGCCGGGGTATTCATAAGTACGCGTGCACAGGGAAGTTGCTGAATGGAGTGACTGAATTGAATTTCAGTGAGACTTAGCATGCAGTTTGCAGACTTATCGATGACCCCAAAGCGTCGGCAGCCATAATTCGCCGTGACCTCATCGTGAGTCGTGTGTCGTCGGTGGCTTGAGCTATAGACCTGTTCAGTGCTTGTAAACAAAGTGCATGTGTACTGCGACTCACTGGATAGAAGAACGCCTTGCTGGATATGTAGCAAGCGTGCACAGGCAAACACGAGAGCGCTATATACTATTCGCTGCGTCTTCACCATCCGCCATGTTGAAGGAACACAATAAGCTTAAACACTTTCCAAAACTTGTCGCCAAGCACAAACGTCTCTGAAGGAAATTCGCGCCTGTAAAGTGTGTCGTATAGCTGCGCCAATTACGTTCAAGTTCACGGGTCACTCAGTGACGATGTCGGTTTCTTTTGCCAACACAGATATCTGGTGCTATAATTGTTCTGTCACCATGCGAATCATAATTAAGAGACGCCTGTTTCTGTCACTTAGCACAGCTTCGTATTCCAATGGTATCATGGCTTCATTATTCTTCTCTGAAGCTAAATTGTGTTGTGACTTGCAGCGGAAGATCTATTCAGAGCTGTTAAGCGTTTTAGCTTCTGAACTATTTTATGTTATTATGCTGTTTCACATAATCAAATAATTTAGCTCGCATTCAAGCACGTGGACCACGAATTCTATACGATGCTCGCAGAGAAATAATCATATATAGGTGTATTAGTTCGTATATTCTGCATGATTGTACTTATTTACGAAGTCTTAAAAGACCTATATTCGTAGCAATTTACCGATTCAATTTACAGATCATTACCATATTTCTGAAGAGTAATTCTCTTTAAGAAGATTAATATATTAGAAGTGACATGGACGTACGAGGCCCGATCAAGGGAGTTGAGCATCAATGATTCCCCCGATGGTGATTCCCGATACTGGCGGCTGACGCAGATGCTAGCTTCAGATTTCTTTAGATCAAGTGCAATATGAAACACTGTCCCCTTATCACAACTACAAAATTGACGTGAGTTTGCGTTTCTGCGTAGCACTGTACCTGAAATTATACCTGGTGCACTGCGAGCGCTCAGTGAAGTTCGCAGTAAGTCAGCTCTTCGCATGGCGCTACGAAGAAAAGGCCCAGTGCTATTAATGGCCACCAGGAAGCGGCTATAGGCTAACAATGCAACTGCATGGCAGGCCTACGGTGCACGTGAGTTGAACCTGCTGCTTCTATTTTCTCTAGCGCGAGGATGTAGGAGTCATACACGCATATGCACACGCACATACCCGCCGTGGTTGCTTAGTAGCTGTGGTGTCGCGCTGCTAAGCGTGAGGTCGCGCGATTGCATCGCGGCCACGGCGGCTGCATTTCGAAGGGAGCGAAATGCGAAAATGCCCGTGTGTTTATGTTTATGTGCACGTTAAGGAACCTCAGGTGGTACAAATTTCCGGAGTCCCCCACTACGGCTGTCTCATAATCAGATCCTGGTTTTGGCACGTGATGTCCCATAATTTAATTAAATAATTTTAACACACGCCCTCACAAACGCACTTTCTGGCAGAAAGGCTGACACAATGTCGAGCAATATATTGCAGTTTCTGAAGACGATCATTACTGAACGTGTGCCTCGAAATAACAATATAAAAGCTAACTTTCTTATTAATTAGCAGTTACTATTGCTTTGGATGTCAAGTAATTTTGATACGGTTCCAATTGAGGTGAAAGTTTTAGCACTTGTCAGGGGCAAGCACGGAGTAACGCCTGGTATCAGAGTTTTCCTAACAAATTCCCATTAATACGATAAAATAGAAATGCTTTCGATGTTTTCATTGATAGAAACAATTCATTAGACTAATGGAAGTTGACTATTAAGATCTTATATTTTCTTTACGTCTTATCCGCCTAACTTGTGGGCAGAAAAATAAATGATAAAAGGCAAGTTTATGTGCTATTCGTAGCATATTCAGGTAAACATCTACGTAACAACGTTATAAATTTGATTGTATATTGATTGTTTTGTTATCTAACTGCACAGAATATAGTGACCCGACTGCATCGCTATTTTTTGGTGTGGACTTATGCTCAGAAGGTGTGTTTTGTAGGGTAAAGGTGCACGACGTATACGTATATAGACACGCTCGTATGCACATCACGACATGCACATACACAAGATATAGCAGACACTTTGATTTAGTGGAATTGTCTGCTGTAATTAGCAATATTTTATTCCATATTACACGCTCAAATTTATTTCTGTCATTTGACATATAAAGTGCCAGCATCGCAAATCTCTGTTATACACTTAACGAAAGTTAGAACCACCAACGTTTCTGAACACTCAGCTATTTTCGCGTCGTCCTCAGCTCAAACGACCAATTTAAAAGTTTAGGGGAACATGCTGCTGGTCACTTAGGAATCGGTTGGGGCTAAAATGCTTTAGATATATTCATGCGGAGAGTCGCGTTCACTTTACTTCTCTCGCGGCGCAAAACAAGCCTCGAGAAAAAAGGACTAGCAGAGCGCGAAGAAGCCCACATCGACAAAAAAAAAAAAGGCGAGGTTTTAAGTTCAAGCGTTGAAGCGTGCATCTAATGAGCGGCACTGTCTCGAGCCGCTGTTTCGCTTGCATGTTTTGTCTGTGTCCCTTTTCATTCGAAGCTATCAAAAGAGATGCTACTTATGAAAAGCGACGCTCTAATTTAAATTAATCGAAACGTATTGCGCTCATGCAAATTCTCCTGAGCGAACCTAGAAGAAGATTGCAGGTGGAGGGCGTAAATATCCCATAATTACATCTCTTGGGAGAAGGCCGAGCTAGAAAGTGGCCCGGACATGACTTGGAAAGCAAGAAAAGTGGACCGAGTTAGTCTTCTGATAAGTAGCTCGCATTAATTTGTAATGATTCGCCTAATGCCTTACCGTGTTCAATATGCATCTTACTTAGGCCATCCGATGTAGGAATCTTGACTATCTTAGCAGGTTCTTATGCTTAGTTTCTACAAAACAGACTGGACATTCCTTAAATATAATGCAGTTCAACAATATCATGCGCTGTAGTTTCGATTATCAGGTGCCAATGCTCTAGCCTAATGTCGCTCGATGTTTCCATCAGCGAAGCAATTTCTCTATGATATGGTGCCAGTAGTTTGACGCACTTGTACCGAAATAAATATATCATAGATATCCACTCATCTGCAGGCTTGGAGTGACGCCTGACACCGGCAAAAGAAGCCGAGAGAGAGTGGGGTTATACTAATTCAGGTACAACCAAATTAGGAAAGCCCAGTAAGCTTCAAAAAGGACACTCCCTCGCCAGAACAGGAACTGGCCTCCCTGGTGCAGTACACGGACACCCTCTCCCAAGTTAAATCATGGCCCTCAGTCCTCAGCAGCTGCGGAGCACCTGACCAAGACGGCGGTCAGATAAGTAACGCAGCAGAGGGTGCTAAGAATCTCTGGGTCCGGACAGGCCGCCAATGGAAACTGACCCTGTCAACCTTTAATGCCCGAACTCTGTTGAGTCAGGCTAGCTTGTGAGAACTCCTTCAGGAACTATCAGACATTGTTTGGGATATTATCGGCCTTAGCGAGATTAGAAGAAGTGGTGAGGTTTATACAGTGCTGACTAACGTCCATGTCCTCTGCTATAGAGGTCTCCCAGATAAGAAGCAATACGGGGTAGAATTTCTAATCCATAACGACATAGCGGGCAACATTGACGAATTCTACATCATTAATGAGAGGGCAGCAGTAGTCGTAATCAAACTTAATCAGAGGTAAAGATTAAAGATAGTTCAGGGCTACCCTCCAACATCCAGTCACGATGATGATGAATTGTATCAGTTTTATGAAGATGTTTAATTAGCGATGAGAAAAGTGCAAACTCAGTATACTGTAGTAATGGGCGACTTCAATGGGGAAAAAACAGGCTGGGGAACAAGCAATTGGCAACTACGGCGTCGATTCTAGGAATGCTAGACGAGAGATGTTGATAGAATTCGCAGAAAGAAATAAGCTTCGAATAATGAATACCTTTTTCAGGAAGCATAGCAACCGGAAGTGGACCTGGAAAAGCCCTAATGGTGAAACAAGAAATGAAATGGATTTCATACTTTCTGCCGATCCTAGCACAGCGCAGGATGTAGAAGTGATAGGTAGGGTAACGGGTAGTGATTATAGATTAGTGAGGGCTAGGATTCACCTCAATTTGAAGAGAGAAAGAGTAAAATTGGTCAAAAAGAAACAGGCCAACCTAGAGGCAGTAGGTGTAAAAGCAGACAAATTCAGGCTGGTACTTGGAAACAAATATGCACCCTTAGAACGGAGAGATGAAAATGACATAGAGATAATGAATGAAACCGTGACTAGACAGGCTTCACAGGCAGCGATTGAAGTGGGAGGCAAGGCACCAATGCAACCACTAGGCATGCTCTCCCAAGTAACAAAGGACCTAATAAAGAAACGACAAAGAATGAAAGTGTCCAACTCAAGACATAAGATAGAATTCGCGGAACTGTCAAAACTGATAAACAATGCAAAAATAGGTGATATTCGAAATTATAACGTGAGAAACACTCAAGAAGCCGTAAGAACTGGACGTAGCCTGAAATCAGTGAGAGGGAAACTTGGCATAGGACAAACCAAGGTCTATGCGCTGAAAGATAAGCAGGGTAATATCATCAGCAATCTCGAAGGTATAGTAAAAGCAGCTGAAGAATTCTATACTGACCTATACAGTGCCCAGAGGACTCAGGATGACTCCATTCGAAACAGTAATGAACCGGATACAGAAACTCCCCCTATAACTAGCGATGAGGGCAGAAGGTCCTTGCAAAACATGAAACGGGGAAGAGCGGCAGGAGAAGATGGAATAAGAGTCGATTTAATCAGAGATGGAGGACATAATGCTTGGAAAACTGGCGGCTCTCTATACGAAGTGTCTATCTACTGCAAGAGTCCCAGAAAACTGGAAGAATACAAACATTATACTAATCCACAAAAAGGGAGACGTTAAAGAATTGAAAAATTATAGGCCCATTGGCTCACTCCCAATATTGCATAAAATATTCACCAAAATAATCTCCAAATGAATAAGAGCAACATTGGACTTTAGTCAACCAAGGGAACAGGCAGGTTTCAGGAAGGGATACTCCACAATGGATATTATCCATGTCACCAACCACGTAATCGAAAACTCGGCAGAGTACAATCAGCCTCTATATATGGCTTTTATAGATTACGAAAAGGCATTTGATTCAGTAGAGATACCAGCAGTCATAGAGGCATTACGTAATCAAGGACTACAGACCGCTTGCGTAAGTATCCTGGAAAATATCTACAGAGATTCCACAGCTACCTTAATTATCTAGAAGAAAAGTAGGAAGATACCTATAAAGGAAGAGGTCAGACAAGGAGACACAATCTCTCCAATGCTATTCACTGCGTGCTTGGAAGAAGTATTTAAGCTATTAAAATGGGAAGGCACAGGAGTAAAGATCTACGGTGAATACGTCAGCAACCTTCGATTTGCCGATGACATTGTTCTATTCAGCAACACTGCAGACGAGTTGCAACAAATGATAGAGGACCTTAGCAGACAGAGCATAAGAGTGGGGTTGAAGATTAATATGCGGAAGACTAAGATAATGATGAATAGCCTGGCAAGACTTGAAAAATTATAGACCGATCAGCTTACTGTCCGTTGCCTACAAAGTATTTACTAAGGTAATTGCAAATAGAATCAGGAAGACCTTAGACTTCCGTCAACCAAAGGACCAGGCAGGATTCCGTAAAGCCTACTCAACAATAGACCATATTCACACTATCAATCAGGTGATAGAAAAATCTGCGGAATATAACCAACCTTTATATATAGCTTTCATTGATTACGAGAAAGCGTTTGATTCAGTCGAAACCTCAGCAGTCATGGAGGCATTACGGAATCAGGGTTTAGATGAGCCGCATGTAAAAATACTGGAAGATATCTATAGCGGCTCCACAGCCACCGTAGTCCTCCATAAAGAAAGTAACAAAATCCCAATAAAGAAGGGCGTCAGGCTGGAAGATACGTTCTGTCCAATGCTATTCACAGCGTGTTTACAGGAGGTATTCAGAGACCTGGATTGGGAAGAATTGGGGATAAGAGTTAACGTAGAATACCTTAGTAACTTGCGATTCGCTGATGATATTGCCTTGCTTAGTAACTCAGGGGACCAATTGCAATGCATGCTCACTGACCTGGAGAGGCAAAGCCGAAGGGTGGGTCTAAAAATTAATCTGCAGAAAACTAACGTAATGTTTAACAATCTCGGAAGAGAACAGCAGTTTACGATAGGTAGTGAGGCACTGGGAGTAGTAAGGGAATACATCTACTTAGGGCAGGTAGTGACTGCGGATCCAGATCATGAGACTGAAATAATCAGAAGAATAAGAATGGGCTGGGGTGCGTTTGGCAGGCATTCTCAGATTATCTCTCAAGAGAAAAGTGTATATAAGCTGTGTCTTACCAGTACTCACGTACGGGGCAGAAACCTGGAGGCTTACGAAAAGGATCCTACTCAAATTGAGGACGACGCAACGAGCTATGGAAAGAAGAATGATGGGTGTAACGTTAAGGGATAAGAAAAGAGCAGATTGGGTGAGCGAACAAACGCGAGTTAATGACATCTTATTTGAAATCAATAAAAATAAATGGGGCATGGGCAGGACAATTAATGAGGAGGGAAGATAACCGATAGTCATTAAGGGTTACGGACTGGATTCCAAGGGAAGGGAAGCGTAGCAGGGGGCGGCAGAGAGTTAGGTGGGCGGATGAGATTAAGAAGTTTGCAGGGACGTCATGGCCACAATTAGTACATGACTGGGGTAGTTGGAGAAGTATGGGAGAGGCCTTTGCCCTGCAGTGGAGGTAACCAGGCTGCTGCTGCTGCTGATGATGATGAATAATTAGATAATTAGTTTTAAATAATTAATAAGCTTCTGAAATATTATAATTAGATTAAAAATGTCAATGAGAAAATTGCAGAGCGACATGAAAAGAGCGCGGTACACCTTTCTGTTGCTCAATACACACTACATAAAAGTGTTTGTCCAAGTGTCAGAAAAGCCCGCGAATACACGCAAAGTGCCTTAATCGGCCAGTCGCGCGGCAATTTTGCGTATATGCGCGGGCAAGCAACATTACCTTGGTTCGGTCCAGCTACGTGGCATTTGCTTATTGTTAATGTTTGGCTCAAGTTACGTGAAACACCATTTAAGGCGGTCTACACACCTCTCCGAGTTTTATATGAACCTGAGCGAACTATACTGCCACGTACCTATAAGTAGCAGCTTCATATGCCTTTAAAAGATACTTGTATGCAGCAAAACTGCGTAGCCTATACAAGGCAACAAATGAAACAGGGAGATATTCTGATTTCTCATCTTATTTCTTAGAAAAGTCAAAATAAAGGCGTGCGGCGGAAATACCAGTTCTCGGAAAGCACCTATCGCACGAGCTTTGTAAATCGCGAGTGACTCTTTCGGGAATAGAATCATGGAACCCGGTACAGCAGCTCTCGAACTTCTTTTTCTCTCACCCCTTTCACTTCTAACATCATGTGGATCGTGTGGCGGTGTCGCCGAATAGGTGCTCCCCCCTCTTCTTGACTGGAGTGGTTTGATGTGAAAGGTTGGCGCTGTCTTCTGCTGCCCTTGAGGGCGCACGGCTCAGCGCCATGGCTGGACGCGGAGTGACACTGGGGAGGTTTCCGACTGCGACAAGACAAAACGCCTGGATGCAGTGACATGTGCGCTCCGTCTAGCGGGTATCCCTGTGGGGATCGCAGGTCGGGAGCGCCGCTGTGCTCGCCCGGGCGCTCGCTGACAGCAGCGCGAACATCAACAGGCGTCGCTGTTGGATGCCGCCTTTGACGAGTGCAATTCTAAGAATTCGTGCATGCGGTAGCTCGACAGCTGCCGACGTGCGCGAGGCGGGAGTATTGCACCTGCGGCACAGGTACATTGCATGGACGGATGGTTCCGAAGTTTATGTTGTGACACCACTGCATTCTATTGATAGAGCAGGTGTGCGCAAATGTTAGTGACGTACGCCTTCAAACTCCGAGCGTCTTTCTTTTAAAGCGAAACTTCGTTCGTCCTCGTGACAAGAACAACTACCGGCGACGACACCGTGCACGTGTCATCCGCTGCTGCCGCCCTACGCCTCACTGAAACTCTGACAAGCTTTGCGTCATTTCAACATTGCGCTGAACATGCGTGATTTCTTTCCTATTTTCCTTTTCTAGGAGGGGAAGGGTGTTTCCACGCAAATATTAAAACATCTCTACACGTCCCAGCATGTGGCGCTCGCGATTCGTCCCCGCGAAGCGATATTTGGTGCAAAGGTTTAATTTATAAATCTAGCAATAGTGAATCGCATTATTAACGCGGTATTTGACGCAAAATATGGCATTCAACCAACAGTGACGCGGTGGTTGTTACCGCGATGCCTTTGACAGCCTTACATTTTAAAATATTTGTTTATGGATCGCGTATACGTACACGCTGCATAAATCCGCATTCCACCTTCCTGTTGCGATGAGTCACAAGGCCCACATTATTTTTATTGCTGTTATCATATCATCTCGATATTTTCACAACGTCTGAAGTGACCAAAGCTATTCTCAACATTTGTCTGAAGTTATTGAGAGCTACCACCTAAAGCGCGCATGGTTACAACTGCCTTTAATATAGCTCGCATAACGAGGGGCATCGGCTAGATGCGTGTAATGAGGCGATTTCCCTACAACGACGCTTTTTAATGCGTAGCTGAGTTTCTTATGTACCATTGCGGCATCTGGTGCGGCTGTCGTGCTGCTGCCGCTCGTAACCTCACTTTGAGGATCAGCTGGGAACTACGAAAATGAATAGAGGGCAAGCGCACATATCGAATAAGAGAAATGCTCTCGCACTTTTCTATGTTTCCGTGTCCAGCAGTAGAAGATTTTGTTGGATCGTTAACTATAAAACACGACTGCTGAATGTAATCACTTCGTTTGCAAAATGGCGTAATTTAAAAATGGCGCAAGTTACGACTGACATAACCAAGTGTCTGAGACGCTTTCGCACAGATGGTGGTGACATGTGTTGAACGGGGCAGGATGGATTACAGATGCACTTGTACGAAGAAGCAAGAAATAGTGTTTTGTTATTAATGGAATAGCAAATTTGCCCACAAACTCGCGGTTGATCTGCGTGCTCACTACCAGTGCCACTGTAATTAAAGAAATGATAATAATAAAAATTTAAAAATAACGGCTGCGTTTTTGTTATCGGGTGTAAAAAATATATACCACAGAAAATTTTAAATCCAACTGTCATAGCGATCGTGCAACGCTATACGTTTCTCAAAGGACAAGATGACAACAATCCTTTCGGTTAGAAACAACATACGGTCGAACTGTGATGTAACTGAAGGTTTTGATATATACATGTTCGATCAATTAAACTTTCTAAAACCTATCTCTTTGTCTATTTTGCTGTTTTAGGCATTTCAATGGTCACTCAGGTTTCGAACAATAAAGAGACAAAGGGATACAAAAGTGCGGATATACCGGTATTTAGGTGCCAATTTCCACGTCTCACTTTCCCTGCTTAATGCGGGCAAGACACGAAATATGGTAAGTTCACAACTAAACAAAACCAGTAAAGGAAATGCTCATTCTGATGTAGATTATTCTTTCAAAAAGAAAGAAAGGGAATGGTTGTACATTGTATAATATTCCTATATGCTTTTTAACCAAAGCCAAACAGTTCCGGAATGACTCCAAACGCACTCCTTGCACGGATTCTCAATCGAACGGGATGCTGGCATGGGACTGCCCGAAATACAACGCGAGCAAACAAGAAAAGAATAAGAGAGAGAGAGAGAGAGAATAGAAGGCACCTTAACCAAGAGCACGGGACAAGGAAGCCCCATTTCTTCTTGTTCCGCCTATGCTGTGCCAGTTGAGCGGACGCAGCCGCGAGATTTTGGTGATTTCCTTTGGGCGGCGATATATACTTCAGACGTTTACGCGCGGCCGCTCGGCAAACGCTCTAAGAAAAAGAAAACGCGCTTCTTCGGGCCACCGCTCGGCAGCCGCCTCGCGAGCGGGTGGCAGCGTGTCGCCGAGAGAAGACGCGTCGCCATCGCAGGACACGTCAGTGCGCACGACCCCGACAAGCGTTTGTTTCAGCTTGTCAGGCGTCGTTTGAACCGGCCGGCAGCGCTTGGGCAAGGAACGATGGAGGGGGGGAAAGGAGAGGGTGAGAAGAGAGGCTAACAAGCGTCCATCGCCGCGGCAGCCACGTGTCCACCCGGAGGTGCGGAGGGCAACGGTCGGGAAAACCTAGAACTGCGTTTCGAGCTGTCACACCTGTCGGATTAGTGAAGATTGATCAGGTAATCCGAGTCAGGCGTTTGCTCCCCTTCGCGGCGCAACACCCGCACGCCCCCTCCCCGTCCGCGCCGCTGCGCTTTTCCTGTCGCCACTTTGAACGCTCAAGAGTCGCGCGATTCATTCGGCCCTTTCTTTCTTCTACACTATGTGCCCTACTTATACCTGCCGCCCTCCGCTCTTTTGTCGGCCTGCGCTTCTCCAGCAACCGTGCTACGCACGGTGATACTAAACCTTGCTTCCGTAGTTGGTGAAACTTCGTTAGGTTGCCTTCGTTGCTTGCAAAGTTGGTGCCTTCATAAGTTTTAGGCCGCTTTACTGTTTCTTCACGCTACTGAAAGCGTCTCCCGAGCAGAGAAAGAGAGAGAGAGAGAGAGGGAAGCAGAAAAGAGGAAAGGCAGCAAGGTTGACCAGACTCACGTGCACTTTGCTACCCTACATTGGGAGAAGCGTATAAAGAGGAGAAAAGAGAGGGAAGAGATAGAGAGAGCACTTGTTTCGCGCGCGCTTGTATGTGCGCATTAAGTCTGTAAACGGTCGCTGAGACCTGTCGAATTGATGTACTACAATAACGCCCTCGTTGCTTTCTCACGCACGGCCATGGTCCAGTGATCTTTGTTTCCGTCCACCCTATTTAATGCTGTCCGGAGAAGTTCGCGTTCGACGTCGTACCAAAATGTGTTTCCCGAGCAGCGATCTTATGTTTTAATGACTGTCAAGACGAACGCAGTGTTGAATGCTGTATTGCACTGCTTGATAGCCTTTTCCAAAATAAGCGTATTTATGATCCTGGGAACAAAAACAAATTTTTCATTATTCCGTTCTAAATGTTTATCCGGATCTGTGCACGGCAGAAGGTGCAAGACACGAAAAAATGGAGTGCCGTTTACAGACAATGAAAAAGCTCTACTTACTATTCTCTCTACTCTACTATTCCAGTGATAACGGCGGCCTGGTACACTGTGAGTCATGTGTGAGCCAATCATGAAGGGAGAAAAGAATTCCAAATGATATGGAACGGTAGCTGACGTTCTGTTTATATAAAAAAAAAAAACGTCTACTCACAGTCAACTCCTGTTGACTATAGGAATTTATCTGAGATGCCCTCGAAGTCTTTTTGGAGAGACTACCTAGGGCGACCTTCCTCTGCTTACTGACACCTAATTGAAAATTTTCTCGGATGATAAAATCACCAAGTAGGGATCGTACATATCACACTCATACATGAGCATTAACTTACGTTTTTTTTTTCATTATTCCTTCTTCGTTTTTATCCGTCGCCCGCTTTTTTCTTTACTCTCCCTCTCTCTTGTTGGAGTCATGTGGGTGCGAATGTGTAACAGGAGCATGCGCGCTTATCTGACTATGGCACACAGCTGAGGCTGACTCGCATTCTACTACACGAACGAAAGACACATGCGTGTTACAGCTTTGCCAGTCAGACCTCCGAGCCTTGCGACACGCGGCAAGCAAAACAACCGCGGCCAGGCATGTACGAGCGCTGCGAAGTTCCACAAGGGCACCAACAGGAAAACCCTTGTCGCTGTAGGCTAATCGCGCCTGTCTGAAATATGGCGACAGGGGACGACAGCCAGGCTGTTTTAGTGCACAGGTGCTCACGCAGGCTTGGCGTTCCAGCAGCTGGCAGAAGCTACCCCGGCACACAGTCGGGGGCAGCGGCGGGCGTCCCGCGCCGAGACCACGCCGGCCATATCACCGAGGCGTACCGCGCTGCGGTGGCGAGCAGCTCGCATTCAGCGCACGTGCTACCGACTCTGAGGACACGCGCGCACGCCGTACACGCGCCGACGTCAGTAGCGTCTTCTGAATACCGCGCAAACTTCCGCGCCCCTTTTGAACGCGACCATCGCCACCTAGTACACAACCGAAAACAAGCCTGGGCTGAGGCACCGTCAAGCCGATTTCTCTTTTCTTTTTTTTTCGTTGAATCTGGAGCCAATTACACCGCGCAACAACACCTTGCACTGAAGCGACGGTGACGAGCGTTTGTCTGCGCGTGCGCTGGGGATGGAGGCACATTCGCCTTAAGAGAAGAAAGAGGCAAGACGGCGAGGTGGACCAGTCGGTTAGCCACGTTGTCGCGTTAACTTCCTTTTGTCCCTGTTGCTTTGTACTGTGTCACACTTCCAAATTGGTGCCTGCTTCTCCTCAGTACACGAGCGCAGGAGGAAGAAATTACAAAGTTTAAACGGGCAGAGAGAAAAGGAAAACTTGCGCTTGCCCGCACGGTCATCCAAAAACCAGCTTTGAACGCTACAAAGTATCTATTGGCGGTGTTTCAGAGAGGCTGAATTTCTAATGTGCACTTTGTTGATGTAACTAACGTCACTGTCTATTGTATTAAGGAAGCGTTCTTCATCGCCACCCGTCTCTGCCCCTTCATCACCGTCATCATGATTTTCTTCTTCTATTATTACTGTTCCGCATATGGCTGATAAGTCGGGTAGATATGTGGGGCAGGAAACTAATGCATTTTTAACTTCTGCCATGGTATGAGCTCAGACCACGAAGTGTGCCTGTGCAGCAGGCACTGCACCTGTCCGGCGAAAAACGCAAACGACTACGCGTGTACTCTCGGAACATTCACGAGACCAGATAATTTTGTCAGGATAAACGCCTCTGAGTTCCCCTCATATGCTTTGAATATATCTGAATGACATCCTAAACTTGATTGCAACCTAACACCCCCCCCCCCCAAAAAAAAAAAAATACGTGTACCTTTTTGAGAACGCATCCTATTATACGATCGGTGGTATACGGTGTATGGTAACTCCCATAACAGCGCGCTCATGTGCCGTTGTTAGTAATAATAAAGTACCCTCCGCGCTCTCTGATTTGGCAGGACGTTATACTTCTCAGAATTCGGAGCGTGCATATAAGAAACGTTACCACCGCCCTATCGTTTTTTTTTTTTTTTGGCAACAGTTGTACGCGTGAGTCTGTCTGCTGCCTTCTGATCCTACCTGGTGCGACACTAAACAAATTCCTATTAGAATATTTAAGCCTGGAAGTGCTCGTTCTGTAACTACATATAAATGTTAAAGGCTTATGGTAAAACCAGGAGTCACCATGTAATTAAATAAAGAAAATAAATGATCAAGTAATAGAGAGCTGCTCCCGCGATCACAGAGGCAAGCAGTAGAACTCGATCACGTCTCAACTGTACCTACAAACTGTTGTTGAGGTGACGTTGAAATAATAAACTGTCTTGCTTTCAATAGTTAAAAATATAAGTAAATAAATAAATAACTAAATAACTGACTAACTAAATAAATAAATAAATAAAGTGGGCAAAATGACTCTGCAACTCGAGTGCGCTTTGTTAACAGTCCTTTACGTCACCCACTTAATTTCCGAAGAAAAACAAATAAATAGTATATAGATTCAATAAAATAAATAAAAACCTGCTTTATTTCTCAAGCATTTTTCTTCCTTCTTTTTTATGTACAACTAGAGTCGTTATCCGAGCCGGCGGTACGGTCCACGCTGGGCGGTGGGCGCATCGTGCGGGGCGCCGTTGGGGGGGGGGGGGGAACAGGGGTGAGAGGGGGGCAGGTGCAGGCCACGTTACGCGCGCGCGCTCCAATCGATATAGGGCGCATCGCGGGTGCACCTTCGCCGCGGTGTCGCCCTTGCGTTGACGCGATGAAGTTAATCTGCTAATCCATTAATGGGAGGCCAGAGCGGTTGCGTGGCGGGGAGCTGGGCGCTCGCTGCACGCGTATAAATAAAGGCTCGGGCCCCGGAAGGAATGTGCGTGCGTATCCGGCTAATGCGCCGATTCGCACAGCCATACTCACGCGCGCTCGAGTGTGTGCGTATATATATAGGCCACAGAGGGTGCTTCCGTCGGGGAGTATTTTTGATGGCAACCAAGAGGTGGCCAAGCGAAAGAGAGTCGTGTGGGAAAACGTCACGCACACCCAGAAAGGAGGGGGAGGGGGAGCATTTGGCAAGCAGGGAGACGGGGCAGAGATGTGGCTGTACTGGCGTGGTGGGATATTCACACCACGCGGTCTATTCCCACCACAAGGCTCTATAGGCCTGGTCGCCTTGCATCCCGAATCTTTTGTGGGGCACTCAATCTTTTGCTCGTCTCGGGCACCTTTGCGCAGTCAGTTATGGAGAGCAAAACCTGCAATATCATTATTCATCTGCACGAGCAGATGAATAATGCGCAAGCTCCTGTTAATTAGCTGCTTTTGGCTGATCTAGTTATTACGATAAGCATGCCAACTTATACTGAATGTTTTAATAGAAATGCTTGACAATTTACAGAATAATAAGCGTTTCGGGACTCTCGACCATCATGGTAGTAATAGGTGAGGTTCCATATAAGCGTGGTGAAGATTTCCCAATTTACTTCCTTGGAGAGAGTAGAGGATGACTTACGGGGTGTGAGATTGCCAACAGTTTTTGTAGACAGCACAGAACTTGAAGAAGCTTAGGGATCACTACGGCGAACAAGCATGTACAGAGCAAGTACATTTTCGTTAGTTTCCCTGCGGGAATTAAACACAGCTTTGTTTTGTTTCTTTTTATCTTTATGTCTGGCGAGTCAGTGTGAGTGAACAAAAAATTGACTCGCCATCCCGGCCCCCTGCGAAAGTTGATGTTCAGTGAAGCTGTTGCAAAACCACCACTACAACTGCTGAGGGGGGTGTTGATAGTTCGTGTGTTTGTTTTGAGCTTGTTATTGAAATTGATGCTGTTCTGTATCATTATTATTATTATTATTATTATTATTATTATTATTATTATTATTATTATTATTATTATTATTATTATTATTATTATTATTATTATTATTATTATTATTATTATTATTATTATTATGTGTTGAAACATACAAAACACGAAGGAAACAGGGAGGAGGCAAGCTGACAACTGCCATTGAGAGGGGCACAACGCCTGCCTACTCTTTCGGGAGGAGGGAATGAGAAGAGGAGAAGATAGGAAACAAACAAATAGGAAAAAAAGGAAATAAACAAATGACAGAGACACGGTCAAAAGAAAGTAGGAACACGGAAAATATGTCTATAAACGGGAGGCCAAATCAGTTTTCTGCATGCAAATTAGCAAGGCTCTATAGGCCTGGTCGCGTTGAGCAGCAGTCCCTCTCGGAAACAGGCAATCGTCAAGGGTCGTACATTTGAGTCCAATCAGTCCATATTCCTTAATTAGGAGTGCACGTAGTGTGGCGAATGCGGGACACTCCAATATAAGGTGTTCAAGTGCCTCACAGGAGCCATAGGACTTAAACCACGGACTGTCCACACGTCCTTGACGATACAAACGTTTCGCGCACCAACACAGAGCCAACTCTGTGTTGCCAATTCTGTGTTGCCAAGAGCCAATTCCACTAACAGTGCTCTAGCACTACAAGGCAAGCCACGACCACGAACACGTGGAGAGAACGAGCCATTTGAACACGGTGGCCTGGGTGATCCTTTAAGAGGTATCGGCGGATTAACACTCGTGCGTTGTCAATCATGCAATAAATTTCTGGGCAGTCACTCCCGTTATTAGCACAGGTTGAAGCGAGACGATCAGCCTCCTCATTTCTAGCAATACCCACGTGCGAAGCTATCCCCTGGGCAGTGAGGGACACTCCACGAGAAGTAATTTTGTCGGCGGACTCTATTATACTGTTGGAGTATTGGTCTATTGACATTCTTTCTCAATAGCCTGCTAAGGGCAGGACGGGAGTCTAAGGATAACGACCTTCGATGTGCTCATTTCTTCCTGTACGTACTTCAGAGCAACATCAATCGCTGCCAGCTCCGCAGTTGTTGATGAGGATGGATGAGGTATTCGAAACACCCTTCTTATGTCAGTCGAAGGGCAGAAGAAAGCTGCTGCAGCGCCTTGAGCGTCGCTGCTTACCGATGGTTGCTTAAGTAGTTTAAGATGGTCTCCATACTTTTCAAATAAGTGCAGTTGGGCCAACTGGAATAGTGCCGAAAAAGCTGGTCAGACTTTTTGTGTATCTCGGGAATCGAAAAGATGAATATGGGAGGGGCATTTGTTGTATTCTTTCGGAGTCGTCAGTGAGGTAGTATTGTCTGAACTGCCAGCAATGGCAACGAACAATGCTGCCACTTTCTCCATACGAGAGAATGGTCGCTGAGTCAGCCGGTTAATGAGTGCTTGTCCATCTGATCCTCGACGTGATGTAACGCTCTCTGGTCTGCTTGCGGACTCAGGAGCAGCTGGTGTGCTTCAGTGAGTAATGGAACAGACTGCGCCCCCCCCCTCACGAGGTAAGCCAAGAATAACTAAGAGGGCAACACGATGGTACCATTCCAATTTAGACATCAAACTAGGCGGCACGTTCAACGCTGGCAAGGCATACATCATGCCAGAAAGTACAGATGATTGATATACCTGTAGTGCTGTCATCTGGTCACAGCCGTCGCCCCTAGCAGTCAAGGCGGCCATATATTTAAGTAGGAACTGTGATCTGCGCTGCACAGAGGTGCTTTACGGGACACCCCAATTAACAGTGCGAGATTCACTTGTTGCTCCTCCAACGCGCACTTTCATTTTGCGCTCCGATGGAAAATGGCCCACAAGACGAAGCAAACGACCCGAAATTCCCGTTCATAAGTACGAAAACAATCGCCGTACGTGGTACCGAATCAAATACTTCCTGTACGTCTAGGAATAGTATATATGCCGAGTGCTTGTTTTCTCGAGCAGATTCAAGCGATGATACGAGGTCTGCAATGCTTTCAAGGGCTGAATGATGGCGACGAAAGCCGCTCTTGACATCAGGAAAGAAATTCACTTCTTGTAATCTGCTATCTAGACGAAACAGTACCATTCGTTCCATCAGCTTGATAACATTAGATGTTAGTGATATTGGCCCGTATGACTTGAGGTATCAAGTCAGGTATCACCACAGGTATCACCACAGATGACTTCAATTCGTTGGGGATCAGACTCGTTCGCCACACTCCATTATATTCGTCCAAAATAAGCTCATGAAAGGCCTCATCGATGTTTCGTAAGGCTTGGTGCGTGACACCGTCTTCGCCTGGAGCAGTGCGGCGTTTAGAAAGGCTAAGCGCACAGCTAAGCTCCTCGAGAGTAAACTCTGCCTCATCTATCTCGCAAGTGGTCATGGTACCATTATGGTACCGTTGTACGGGTGATTTCAATGAATGTATACACTGGTCGCTTCACTTTTCTGAGTGCTTGAAGCCTCTGCATTACGAGAGGGATGAACCATTGCATTTTTGCTTGTTTAGGGGGATATGAGCCATTGCTGCTGATGATAATTATTGTTCACGAACGCACACGAAAAATGCCGACCACCGAGAGGCCAACAGCTTCGCTGCAATATAGAGACAAAGGCTATCGACAGTGTGTTCCTTCCAAAGATCCTGTAAATAACGTAATTCTTTTAACCACTGCAATTTTCACGAACACACTGACTGCTCGGTAAAATTGCATCATTCAGAAAGTTCAAGTTTTCCGAACATATTTTTACGTGGCCGTCCTTTGACGCCCTTAAAAAGGCGTGATTATTTCGAGAAGTTGAGCGTTCAGGTAGGAGAACAAAACTTCGTCCAAAGGAAATAATTCACTTGCTGAAATCGTCTTCCAATGGCACGTGTTTTACGTGCAATTTAGTCCTGGCGATCATTGGTCATTACTTGCTTTTTTAAAGAATTCTCGGTAGTAAAGTAACTGACGAAGGCGAAAAACAAGTAGACAAGTAGGCAAATAGTTTATTTCTTGCACCAAAAGTACAGAACAAAGGGCGAGAAAAAAATGTTCTGATTAGGCAGACTGACAAAGCTCTCACCTCGCGATAACAAAAACAGCAGTACAATCGTCACTTATGTTAACACAAAGAAAGTACAAAATATTCTAAGCCCATTCATAACACCACCAAATATTGCAGCATTGCCATTTGCTGGGCGTGTTGGTAAACTAACTTGGAAAGCACAGTTAGCGCCAGCAAACAAGGACAGAGGGAGTCAGTTTACCAACACGCCCAACAAATGGCAATGCTGGAATTAATTTCTAGTACACCGAGCTCTTTTCTGCGTTCATCGTTAAATAGCACATTGTGGTGTCGTCTCCCTCTGTCCTTGTTTGCTGGCGCTAAATATGCTTTCCAAACCACCAAATACACAAAGATATACACAAGTTCAATGTAACATATGTTCAATGACATAAAACAAACTATACTAGTACAATTTGCTTATGTCCATTTTGCGTAAGACACTCACCGTCAGCATTGTTTTTCTATATAGGAATTGTGTAACAGTTCTAAAACACCCATTTTACGTTTCGAGACCTGGGACCGAATTTATGAAGCTCTTCGTGCGTAATTTCTGTTAGTCATTGGGCGGCCACCTTTGCTAACAATTGTCTGATCTCACGATTGGCTGGAAACTGCTCGTACGAGTAATTTTAGCGTAAGAACTTTTTTTGTGAATACGTGCCCTTAGTGTGCGAAAACATATAGTATTTGTATATATCATAGAAAATGGATAAAGGCAAATAAATCACTTCTGCGGAAGCCCGCAATGTGGAAGAAGGAGGAAGGCGCAGGATGTGTTTCAACTGCTCAACTTTCTGTCTGAGGCACCTGTTCTGAGTATCCTTTGCAGTTTTGGACTTCATTCGGGTGGACGACAATTTTCGATTTCAGAAAATGAATGAAGCACCGAAAATTTTTACCTGCAGCCTGTGCATATATATCTTTGGGAGGAAATTCAGCAGGTAGTAGTAACAAAGAAAGCGTTCTTGCATTCGCTATAGGTTCACACAGGCTAAGGGAAAATTCGAATATGCGACACGGACGAAGAAACAATAGGACATGAATTCTTTATTCCTTCATTATTTTTATTACGATCTAGTACACCTCTCAGCAATAAATCATTGTTCTATAGCTGAGAATATTGTATAATAGTAGCTTCCTTTTATTCTAGAAACTGTATGTGCGAAGGCTGTAGCTTAATTCGTCTTATTTCTGCTCGAGGTTAAGTGTGTCTTCAGGAAAGATAAAGCGTTTCCGTTTGACTTTTGACTACTCTGAGCAGCTCTGCAAGCTCGTTAACAGAAGTTTGGAATATATGCAGAATTCCTGGGATAGGTACACATAACGGGCTTTTACAGCTGTTCGCGCTGCATGACAGACAGGCAGCGATCTACTCCAACGACCTGCAGCATAACGCTATCATAAAAAAAAAATACGTTCATGTTAGTCAGTACCACAATTTTGAGCACAAGTTCAATACTTCACATTGTCCTACGCATGAAAGTCGGCCCTATGCAAATTCACACAAGAAACTCTCGCGTTAAAACAAGACGTTATGGGGCCCTATATTGTTTGCTTCTGGTGCGTAACAGATTCTCAAAGGTGGCGTTTGTTCGCTACATCAAGCAGCGTAGTATTTCCTAAGGGGTGCGCACGGCATGCACCCACGTTGTCTGTCTTCATATTTTCTCTGCTTCTCGAGACGCGATGTGAAAACTCGTGTGAAATGATAGACCAAAATGAGGTTGTATTTTTCTCCCCTTTTCAATCACCTTTTAAACGCAGTCTTCTAATAGCGAGATTTTATTGAAGATCCAGAAATATTATTCGTATATGGAACATAAATATTTGGTTTTCTTCTCCTCCTTTCCTTAATAAAAAATAAAGCAGAAGTTCTAAATTCAAGTGGCCAAGAAGCCCTAATTACGCCAACTTTGCTACTTTGACAGACAAAATGTTTACTGCTGCGGCGCTCTTATGAGTTCCACAGGTGGCCATCACATTGTAGCATGCGCAGCCGCTGAATGCCGGTTAAGAAGCATAGAAGCGTTCTCGTGTCCATTATTGCCATTAGAAGTGCCACCAATACTCAACTTTCATGGCAGATATGTACATACACACCACGAAAGAGGTCTTCTTTCGGCGACCGCACCTGAGAAGTTATCGCGGCCGTTGTGGAAATTTACCGTTGTGGCAGCGTATCCAGCCGAACGCCGGCGCTGTGAAAGGAGGGCGTGTGCAAGAAGAGTGATTGCAAGAGCGCGCCATAAAGACAGAAGTCGCCGCTCGGGCCTCCATCGTCGCAGAGGAAGCGGCGAGCAAAAATGCCACTCCGTTCGCGCAAGCTGTTAACGGCTGCGATCGCAAGGAGCAGAAAAGCCAGAGACATATGTCGGCACTTCTCAAAAATTACGTCCGACAAGTTTCCGAACAAGCTACTTTCGACGCGACGGGCCAAGCCCGAAAGCACAAAAGGCGCCCGTGTGGGCCCGCACTCACACACGCACGCACGCGTGCGCACGAGAGAGGCGCACTAACAAGCTTCGGCCGCCGTGCCGGGAGGAAGGAGGGCTCCGGCCCGTGGCTCGTCGGAGGAGGAGGGTCCTGCAGTCGGGCCCCTCTCCCGCCATAGTGGAAATCCATGTCAGGCATCAAGAATGAACACCGCTAAGGAGAGGGCCGAGCAACAGCGCCAAAATAAAGAGCGGCAGGGGCGCTTCCACTGCCTCCCCGCCGCCTCCTCCTCCCCCCCGCCCCCCGCCCTCCCGTGACTTCAAACGAACATGTGTCGATCTGTAGGAAGGTACACGGAAAGTACATTAGTTCCTTCCCGCGCTTCTTTCCTGCGGGATCCAGTGCGTGCGTGAGTGGGAGCCCGGTTAGTCGCGGGCTCTGCGCCCAACTGACTCCCACCGTCGGCCCGGGGCTTTCGGCATATCCACACGTCCCCGAACCACGTGCGCCTTCGCCTGGACACCGAGGCACGCGCACACTCGCTGGGGGCTCTCCGCGCTTCGGCATCGCTGGGACGCCTTTCCCCCCGACTCGCCCTCCGATATCGAAGCCTCGGGTGCGCGCCTACAGCGTCTCTCCCGTGCAGTCGGCCGTGACTCCTCTGTGGGACAAGAAGGGAGCACCGCCGGTACTGCGCTGTTATTAGCGGTTTTTAACGCTCTCGTCTGGCATTCAAACGCTCCTCTTAATCAGGTTGTAGGCACTGCTAAGAACTATTGGTAGACTTTTGGATTGATGCTTATCGCGGCTAAGCAAGCAGTTCGTGTAGCGAGCGCAGCTTTTTGGCTAACTCTGCAGGGCGATCGAAAATGAACTTACATAGACCTCTTTCTGTGAAGTTGTCGCACAGTACAAAAGGGAAGGGAAGCAACAAATATCACTCATAAATTTGCAATAATCAGCAAGTCACATCGAACAATACCACCCTCTCATCTAGCATCCTCCTCCTAAATCTTCTTTTTCCTCCTCATCTTTTCTATCACTTTCTTTCTCTTACAAGCTCTCATATCCTTTAAACACCAACAAGAGGACTTCTTTGTGCCAGTGACTGGTCGCAGTGCTGTTCACCACGAGTTTGTTCCAGGAGACGATGGTCAGTGCGCTCAAAAAACCTGCGCAACAATGGTTCGGACAGAACCCTGTGCGGCAACTTGCGGTTCATGTGCAACAGAAAGACGAGATTCGGAAACGGCAAAAGACGGGCATGCGGCAACCTCACAACACCGATTATTATTGTTTCTTGAAGATGTTACCATTTAACAGCCACCTTAGGCGCCCGGTCTGAGAAAGTCGTTGCCGATCTTAGCGGTATTGAATGATCTGACAAAGGCGAGAGTGAGTGCTCGTTAGCATGTGGGCAGGCAGAACTTTAACCGCGGCTGCGTTGAAGACCAAGAAAAGGTTATTATCCTCACCTAAGTGTGCATGCCACATAAATAAGCTGTACGACCAAATAGAATCATGGTTTGTTCACTGTGAGGCTGCAAAACTTGACTTTAAATATTTTTTATACTTCACTGCACTGGATACGTACTGACGTGCTCCTGCACGCGTACACTGTCCGCATCGAATCAATAACTACCAATTGTGCCATGAAAAGGCACGTATGTTTTAGTTTTGTTTTTGTGTTTCCGAAAGCTTCGTTTTTTTTTCATTCAATTTAGTTATTCCTTCCAGCTTCTCCAACCGGTCTTAGTACACGTGTGAACCTGCATGAATCAACTGAGGTGAATGAAAGGCTGCGAAACGCTTGTCCGCTACGAGGAGCTATAGCCCCTATAGCAACGAGCAACGTGCCAATACCGAAATGATATCGCCTGGTGGAGATCAAAGGCGTCTTTCTCTTTTTCTCGTTCGTCCGTCGGCTTTTTCTTTAGCTTTAAAAAAAAAAACGTACCTAGCTTTTCAACCGACTGGTAGGCTTCCCTCCGCATTACATTTCAGAAGCAGAAAGCACCGCAGCGTTACTGGACGAGCAGCAAGGGAAGTGGGCCGAATCGTCGCCAAGGCGGCAGTTGGTGCTTGCAGGGCCAAACACAAGAAGCACCCTGGGGACACGGCGCGACAGAGCGCTTGGTAGGAACATCGCCACGGAGCGCGCAGCAAGCCGTATTCTGGGAACCGGGGTCTGCGAGACACCTTTTCTAGCAAATCCCAAATGCACTCCCGCCTCCACGACACGCGCCTTTCTTCCTTCGCCCAGCGCGGAGGGTACAACTCTGTTTACATTCACATATAAATCCTGTTTACTCAGTCTGGCTGATGCTGCCTTCTTTTCACGGCGCCTCTGCTCCTTTCCAGCGTCGAGGGCAACCGACTTCCATCGCTGTGTCGGGGGCTTGGTATAGGGTCATGCATAGAAGGATATAAGTCCACTCGCAGAGACATACACACATATGTTTTTTTTTCTAGGTAAGTTCCTATCCTTGATCGCATCCTACAACCTCGCGTACCTGCCTTAATACAGGCAAGGCCAATCATATCAGTATGCGAATAATTGTTTGTTACCGGACCGCGGTATACGCTTTTTCCGGATGACTTTCAAGCCTCTCGTAGAACCGCATTCCGCAGAACTTGTGATTGGTTTCTTACAAGCATGCAGCTTCTGTCTTCAAGGCGAAGAGATAAATGCGTCTACCCGCGAAAGAAGCAAATTTCATATTTTCGTTTCCCTTTCTTTTCTTGTTGTAGGCTCCCCAGTCTCATAAAAACTTTTTTTTTTTGCGATAAAAGAAGATGCCTGTCTTTTCAGAACTTCAATTAGTCTTATGTAGCCATCTAATTAATACAGAATAGTAGTCGGTAAGAAATTCATGCCTTTCCAAGAGGTGACTGAGCAGCGACAATTTATCCTTACAGTCTGCATATGGTAAATTATTCAAGAGAGAAATAACGCACATGACTCCTACTGTTGCGCAACTCATAAATGTGCGCAATAGTAAGTGTTAGCGGGAAAAGGACCGTAAAATTTTCGGATGTCCAGGAGGCGCACCACGTGCGCGGCCTTACGCGTACGTTTTTCTTGTTCTCGCATCACGATTTTCGCGCGAACATTCACTACCGTGCACAATGAACGCGACGAGAGCGCAGCGCAGCCCGCGTTATTCAACGCGCGTCATGGTTGGCGCGACATCTGCTTGTTAGGCTGGAGGCAGCCACCATCTGCCTTGAACGGTGGAAACAGGAAGCCGTGAACTTCAGCCGCACCGGCATGATTACGGCTCGCCCGCACTGTGATGTGAACCGGCGATCCGCCGGCCCTGCCCCCTAGCTCGCCAACGGTGTCCTCTCTCGGCCACCTGAGTAGGCCGAAGCAGGAAGGTAACCATTTTAAACAATTACGGGGTGCAAACTTGTGGCTCCTCTAATGTTTCTGTCGGCTATCATATATCTTAACTGTCAGGCGGTGCCATTTTCCCCCTCCTTGCCTCGGTCGCGGGAGCAAGTGGAGTAGCTGGTCGAAATCGCACGCGCACTGCCTGCAGAGCTGTTGGCACACGCGCGCCAGCAACCCACCATGTATGGCTGTGCTCCGCCTGTGCGGCTGCCTCCCGCGTTTTACGCGCTAGCAGAGTGAACACTTCCTCCGTGAACTTCCCGAAAGCAAACTGAACGTTCCAGGGATCGATCTCTTTTAAACAGCACACTTGGTCGAGCTTCTGCAGTTGGTTATATGGTTATATATGGTGATACGGTTGGTTATATGGTTATATATGGTTGTATGGAGCTTCTGCAGTTGGTTACGTGGTTATAGCTCGCGAACATGCAATGTAACATTGAATCCTTAATGCAAGTAATGTTTAGTTATCGGCACTTTGTAGCAGTTAGGTCGCGGAGCGTCAGCAAAAGTGTGCCATCGTCTCCGACGACATGCACAAGAAACTGGGGCCTAATTGTCGTAAGGACGTTTCGTTTTTTGCTTCATTGGCCGGAAGCCTCATCTCATAATTATGTTCATTATCATAGTTTGCTAGCCCTGTTGTTAAGAACAACTTAAGTGCTCCAAGTGCTTCGCGAACACATGCCCCGTCTCACACGCACCCTTTGCAACCTGCAAAGACGATAATATCTCAGAATTGCTTCGTTGCATGGTAGCTAAAACTATAAATTGGTACTCGAATCCGTCTGAATCCATCTGAATTTTTCCAAAACATGGCAAGACATGGTATACATGATGACATCGTGACTATTAGTTGTAATCGACGTGTTTGAGCACAATATATTCCCAAAAATTACTCCTGCTCTTAATGCGTCAATGCTTTGCATTGCGCTCTGTACTTGGGTCCAGCCCACTGCCTATTTCTCGTGAATAAGCGCTTCATGTCTTTGCAGAACAGAAAGCTGTTGGAGTTGGCACATATTCAAATTCGCTCGTGTCGTCCAGTCCTTCATTCGTCCATGTTTCGGGCGTAACCCAAAGTATGAATTATGTATTTGTGTCACGGTAATTTTCGTACTGGAAGTTTAATTTATTTTTATTTAATTTATTTTATATGTTGTTTATTTTATATTTAATTCATTTTAAGTTCTAATTATGAATTTCCTGCGCCAGTAGTCACAAAACGGTTTTACGGTAAAACGGTTCGTAAGAGCAGATTCCAGCCAATCGTGATATCAGACAGATAATTAAGCGAAGGTGGCCGGCCAATAGCGTCAGTACTTACGAACGAAAGTCTGTGAATTTGGCCCCTGATCTTGCTGACGAGAACATTTAAGTATGCTGGGTATTCTTATCTTGCAATTAAGAAGAATATAATTTGAAGTTGAAGAATGTATTTGGCGAAAAAAAAACGGTTCTTGAAATCAGCAACATTGGCATGGCGCGAACTACGGAAAATTTGTTTAAGCTACTTCATTCTGGTGATAACTTTACGTGCTGTTTTTAATGAGACAGCGTGTTAGCAGCCATGACTAATGAATACCTGGAAGATTGTTTGGAGTAACGGGAGGCTGCTTCGGGAGCCTCAAGGACTTCGCGACGAACTGCCAGTGAAGCTCAGTAAAGGTCGGAAATAAGGGCCAACGAAATGTCCAGACTCGCTGATGAGACACGCTCACATGTGTCATCGACTGTCCTTTATTAGAAACAAATTATACTATTTTGGTCAATGGAGTGACGACATTTCTTTTAAAGCGAACGTTCATTTCCATCTTCTACCGATTTTCCAGGCACTGTGATGGTCTTGCCGGGTGTGCCGCTCGGTTTTTGGCAACAACAACATATGGCGCTCTCCTCCGGGCATCCAGTGAGTGGGACGCCTCGCATTGGGCACTCACGGAAAGCCTACAAATGAAGCTGAGCAGGATGAATGATATGGGCTGAACAAATTTTGAAGTGAGGGAAGCTCACAGTAAAATTGCTTATGAAGAACGATTGAGGAACGTCGAGGAAAGTAAATGGGCTGGGAGAGTGTTCAGATATTTATACAGGAAAAACATTGATTCACAATGGAGGAAAAGAACTACGAAGCTCACCAACAAGTATGCGACTGGTATTGTGAGCAACATAGCTACAAAGAACGTCAAGCGGAAAGCCAGAGAGGCTGAGGTAATCTCATGGGTGCCGGCAATGGAAAAGAAACCTGCAGTTAGTAACTACTTAATAGAAAAAACTGAAATCAAGAAAAAAACTATTTATGGTAACTGAAAGGGAAGCTCATTATTTTTCTAAGCGAGATCAGGATGCCCTAGAACACGCATTATAAAGCGAGATACAACAATGAAAAGAAAGCATGTGCTTGCTGGCGGTAAAGCTAGGGAAACGATGGAGAATGTTTTATTGTAATGTGAAGATATGTGTCCAGCGGTCGATTTAGGCACTTCTGGCCTCCTTGAATCCCTTGGGTTCAGCGAGAGCAGGGGGAGGAAATGAAACATGTCCGCAATAGAGATTAGCAAGAGGCGATTCGAAGATTCGTGGAAGAAAAGCAGGCAAATGGTCTAACAACGGAGGCGTAAAAAAACAAAGTTCTCAATAGTGGTTCGAAAAGTTTGGTGATGGGAATTCTTTTTGGGATTTTTTTAAAAGATAGTTAGGACATTAGGCAATAAGAACAAGAGCTTTGTGGTGCAACCCACCACCCCGTTCCAAAGGGGGCGCTTATAGCATCCATCCATCCATCCATGCATCCATCAATGCATCCATCCCTCCATCCATCCATCCATCTATGCGTCCATCCATCCATCCATCCATCTATGCGTCCATCCATCCATCCATCCATCCATCCATCTATGCGTCCATCCATCCATCCATCCATCTATCCATCCATCTATCCATCCATCCATCCATCCGTCCGTCCGTCCGTCCATCCATCCATCCATCCATCTATGCGTCCATCCATCCATCCATCCATCCATCCATCCATCCATCCATCCATCCATCCATCCGTCCGTCCGTCCGTCCATCCCGGCCGGCCGGCCGGCCGGCGCCGCCGTGGACCTGAATGCGCAGTTTGTGCGTGTATCACGTGCTTTGCTTTCTTTCCTATGGGACAAAAGTGCAGGTTCTGGGCTGTGGAGGTGGCGTGCTGGGATTTGATAGTGTGAACACTGCAATCACGCATAGCCTGATGAGAGCGATTGGAGCTGGCGTCTCAACAGCGTGCTCGTCACTTATGCAGAGGGAGCACGTAAACACGCGCCAGAAAAATGGCTCCAAAGCGTGCATTCAGCGTTTAGGACGCCCAGGACCGAAAGAAGCGTCGCGCGGAATAGGAGCGCGTTCGCTACGCAGCGAAACGTGGTGCAGAACGAATATATGTATATAATGTATACAATCTATACACACAGTTTTATAATAATTTATTGAATTACGTACATCCCTATAATTCAATTAAAGTTTAGCACTTCTGCCACGATGCGGTGTGCCATGTGAGGCAATGATTATGCTCAACTCTCAGAGATTATGAACAATGACGTACAACAACACCCCAAGCAAACACGCCTCACTGTGTGTTCTGTGGACTACGCAAGCAAAAAGCAGTGGTACACGCAAGGTAGCGTTCAACACCAACTCATCACTCTCGTATTGGACTTAACGCTGAAGAAATTACACGTCCGCCGCCAACATCACCACTAATTATTGATAATAAAAGCAATCAGCATACAAAGCTCCGTTTACATCGATTCCTACAGTGCGTCGGACACGCAAATTATTCCGTTGGTAATCCATAATTTCATAAGTTTATGTTATGCTGATTAGTACCCTTATATAGAACAAACAGCTATACCAATCACAAACTAAATCTAATTCAGTCTGATTATTTAAATAGTGCAATTAATTAATGAAAGAATGACTTTCCGTTAATCGGTGTATGAATGACGAAATCAAGGAAACCAATGCGCTGGTAGCACTAATACATAATTTTACAAGAGCACTGCATCATGATCTGCTCATGCAAATCACCTTCCTGGTACACCTAGGTCGAACAGCAGACATTAATTGTGTTTTACTAAATTTATATTTTACCCATACGTATATGTAGACGCTAACAAGCTCAAAGCACTTAGATTAGGCACGCTATTTAATCTATAGCGTATTCGTTTTTCATTCGCCTGCAGTCCTAAATCTCAATATTTAGGTAACCATTTTTTGTAGCTTCACCCACTTGTTAAATTTAAGCATGCGTCCCTGACGACTTCCAATTTTACATCTAAAATCAATCATTATAGCATCAGACTATTGTTTATCAACTTATCCTGCTTATCCGTGTTCCCACCACTAAGGTACTAAAGCCGGTTTATTTACCTTTTTGTTACCTCAGTATTCAAGTATCACGATGTGTGTATGTACGGTGGTATGCGCTCACTAAAAAGTCTGTCACTTCGTCACTTTATTAAAAAGTGCCGCAGGATAAATTCTTCATACATCAGCCATGTTACCTGCATTCAGTGAACGAGGCTGGCTTTCCGCAATGCTCGTCCTTACCACAAACTCTGCCATACGCGTCATAATGTGTGCCGCTGTGCAACGATATAGGATTGGCTGTTCAAATCCATTTTTTTTATCCGCGCGAGAGAAGCGAGGAAGGCACGCAGTGGAAAGGAAAGTGCGCACTGCTGCAGTTTACTCAGCATGCGGTACCCCCATGCAAATGAAATTGAACCATGCCTGTCTTTTCTACCTCACTTTTAATATTTCCCTTCCTCGAAGCAAGCGGAAGGAATAAAGAAAACGAGAGCTAGACAGATTTGGGGGAACAACACTATAGTTTAAATCTGACCTAAAAAGGTCAGCGCAAGTTTATCATGCAAGAAGTCAGCGAAAAGTTAATAATGGATATTTCCGACGTAGCGAAGGCAACTAACTAGTCGATATAGATTCGCTGAAGCAGTAACATTAGTTAAAGTTATATGCACATGTATGTACATGTACTTTAAGGAATGATACAAACTATCCCAAAGATGTCAGAAAGACGTCAACGTCTCATGGCTAAAGCACATGCAAGGTACTTCCCAGATCTACGCAGTGATGTTTGCGCCTTATGCGACCGTTGCGCTATCAGAGGGCATCGTTTACTTTCAAAGAAAAGAGAACGCAGCTCCGACACGCCGCGTATCCGGCCCTCTAAGCAGTAGACGCAGCACCGCGCACCATTTTGGACGCTCAAGCGCACAGGATCTGCGAAATCTATTGTATGCTTGCTCTTTTCGGTCGGTGTCGCCCAGCTGGGTTCCCCCTCGTAGGGTGTAAGCCGCGTTTCACGCCTTGCCACTGAAATCCCCTATCTACACAGCCCGGCCGCGCCGAAGCGAATTTCGATCTAGAGGTGCTGAAGAAACGAGAAGCATTTCCTCTTCTGCGGCCATTGTTCGGCCGGTCAATGCGAAACATATGTCTAAGGGGCTCGAACCCGAGGCACAAAAATGTTTCTCTTTGAACGACGCTCGGCTCCCTGCAAGGGCGATTCCTTCTCGACAAATTATTGTACACACTAGAGGCAGGCCTCCCCGCTCTCGGTGTCCGCGCATTCTCCGGTTCTTGGCCACGCATCGAGGCGGTTAAAAAAAAAGAGCACGCCAGACAGCGGATGATCTGATCTTGTAAACAGACCGCGTGTCACTCATCTCGCCGCAGCCTCGCCAAACACGGCGAGCGCCCCGCGCACATGTGGCTATAAAGGTGCTCTAATCCCACGACAAAGGGTGTCCTGTGAACGAGGTTAACTCCCTGCCCACACCGCTCTCCCGCTCCGTTTGTCGCGGAGTGACAGGCTCTCTTCAGGCGCGCCCCGTCTCTGAAGACCGGCTGCCAATCACAGCGACACCCCGTGACTGGGCCATTGTGCGCGACTTCCCAAAGCGCCGGCTGCCGCCACAACGGGCGTGTGCATTTGTCTGAATCATATCAAGTCGTTCGAATTCGGCTTCTGAGACCTGATACCGGTCTGCCACTCCGCATGCAACCTGCCAGCCGCCAGTGTGTGTGGAATCGCGTGAATGTCGACAAATAACGTTTATTGCTCACCCTTGGATGACTGCATCTCGAACACATGTTTAACGTCAAGACATACCCCTAACAGCAGGAAACCTAGTCCTGCTACTTGCCTCAAGGCAAAAGAGCGGCGATATATGATATGTTGTTGTAGTGGAAAGAGAGAGAAAACAAATAGAAAAGGTAGAAGTTATACAGATAGACGGTGAGTTTGCTAGCCTACACGGATGCAGAGGGGCAAGTAAGAAAGATATGCAATGCGTTGTAATATCTCAAATGTGACTGATTAGAACAAAAAAATCTCAGTGATATTGGAAGAAACTGCGGGAAGGAGGTGACGCAGAATCGGATTAAAGCAAAAGCGTGCCAGCTTGGCACAACCATCGCGAACACACAGAGTCAGTTGATCGCTGCTCAAGGGGTCTATGTCAAACTTCCATTAAGCATGCCTGTTTGCCAATTAAATTGTCTACCGTCGGCCTTTTTCTAAAAGTCGAATAAAAACTAAAATAGTAAGGACCACAACACCTCCCGCTATTTGCTCGCACAGAGAACTGATGCGGCTTGTTTCCACTTGAAAAAAGGAGCAGTGGTGATTAAACTGGGCGAAGCGAGCCGCCAACTGGAGATCCCCCTAGGGACCTCGCGTCACTCACTCGAGACGACGGTAGTTTCAAGTGCTTTTATTTTTGCTCTTATTCGCATGGTTACCTCACGCGGTGGTGCAGCAGGGGTTTGTACGAGCGCGCTGGAATCAAATTTCACGAACAGAGGCTACATGTGGTTGAATGAAGTGACGTTGATTGAGAAGCGACATGTTCTGCAGAGAAATTAAAAAGAAGGAATGAAGGCAGCACTGGTTTTCAGTGTAAGTTCGAGTGATGTGGTCCGTGCAGTGATATTACACGTGCAGTAATATCACAGGCAAAAAATTATATAGAAAAAGAAGTGAATGTTCCTCTGGATCACGTAACCCTCCGCGTTGGCTGGGCAGCTAGTCATATATATCCAAACAGAGTAGCAACGGCGCACACGACATCTACACCGGGTCCTTTGATTGCCAAGTGGACGCTGCCCACTTGCAACGTCACGAGAATTGAAAAGCTACGGGCCCACCTAAAGAAGCGAGACGATAATTTAGTGACGTAACTTCGTATAGTTTATTAATTATTTGGCTAACTATTTTCTTAAGCAGTGGTAATCCTTGAAAGAAAGCTCTGCATGTTATCTGAACTAAACGAGCTCGCCGAAGAAATGCTTGGCTAGAGGAAATATAACTGCAGCGGCAAACTCCATGAACGCGTAATTGTTAACAATGCTTAAATCAGCATTTAAGCTCGGGTTTCATATGTACAGTTCTGAGTTGATGCCACTCATAGTCCAAAGCTAACCCAGTCCTTTGAGCTATAATAATGAGGTGCCTCTGTCTATAAGTCAATTTTTGCAATTGAAGTCGCTCACGGCAGTGAGCGACTTTAGGTGTGAGAGGCGTGTAGTTCACAGAGGAATACATTTTTCAGTTGGAAAAACTGATGCCATTCGTATTCTTTATAGTTTTCCACTTGTCGGCGGAATTAAAAATCGCTTTAAGCTTCAGTGCATATTTATACGGAGTCGTCTACCGACATTGTGATATTACAGGTTTCTCGTACCATCAACGGCACGGCTATAGCGCGAAGAGTGCTAACTCTTCTACATGAATGTTCCAAATGGTCTGGTCTTGTATGAGTTGTCGCTTCAGCATAAATAGGCGTTGAGACAAGTAGAGGAGAAGCGATGGGCGGCGACAGTATTCAGGTACGCGCATCTCTGCAGTGAGGATGTTAGATCTAGAATAAAAACGCAATGGCTTGCAAATTAATAGGGATGGCAAAGTAGAGCGTGAAATGCTCTGATTACCTTGAAAAATAAGGTTTACGATTCTGAAAGGAATTATGAGAGAACTCAAATGTAAGATGAAGGAACATCATAACTATTAAGGACGGCTAAGGAAGATATAAAAAAGAAAATCTGTTTTAAACTTCAGAGGTAGCGCTTTCTTTTTGAGATTGGATTCTTGCCCACTAAATACTACTACTACAAGCACAAGTTTGACAGTTTACGTGATACTCCGAGTTACGCAGGCAGGGAAGTGATAGAACATATTTTAATGAAGTGTAATTACTTTTATATCCAAATACACGAAGCAAGCACGAAGCTAGAGGAAATATTGGGATTTACAAGCCGCCACTGCAATATTAATATGTAAAAGATTAGGTAAGCAGGTAAAGGCTACAGTATTGATGGAAAACCCGCCGTAGTTGCTCAGTGGCTATGGTGTTGGGCTGCTGAGCACGAGGTCGCGGGATCGAATCCCGGCCACGGCGGCCGCATTTCGATGGGGGCGAAATGCGAAAACACCCGTGTGCTTAGATTTAGGTGCACGTTAAAGAACCCCAGGTGGTCAAAATTTCCGGAGTCCTCCACTACGGCGTGCCTCATAATCAGAAAGTGGTTTTGGCACGTAAAACCCAAATATTATATTATTATATAGTATTGATGGAAAAGGATGATACATTAAATATGTGAGGGCATGAATGGAATTCACATAACTTGCCCTCTAAGGCAAGGTGACGCCTGTCACTACCCCGATACGATCGATCAATCAATCAATCAATCAATCAATCAATCAATCAATCAATCAATATCTATCTATCTATCTATCTATCTATCTATCTATCTATCTATCTATCTATCTATCTATCTATCTATCTATCTATCTATCTATCTATCTATCTAAATTGCCAATGCACCCAGCCTACGGTTCTGTGTCTATCTGTATGTCTGTCTGTCACAACACGTAGCCATAATATCAGCAGTTACAGTTGCCAATGCACGTGGCGGTGACCTTAACAAACGGCAAAATTGCAAGCGTAGCTTACCGGGATAATTTGTTTAACATTTACAGAGAGGAGCATGGTTTAACGAGGTTCTCGACATTTCTCTTATTTGCCTTTGGCGTTATGACCATACCGCAGAGAAACACACGGGAATTAGTAATTCAAAACATTTCCTTACACTCGATATGACCTCATAATACGCGCAGCAGTGGAACAAGATCTAGAGCGTAAAAATTGTTAATTCAACCTCTCAACAATTATCGGTGTGGCCTTCTACACACCAAAATCGTTTGATTTGCCACATTTTCTCCGGAATTTTCTCGGCCTAGGTCGCAGATGCGACGTGAGTGACGCACAGTGAGACATATTCCACCAATCCGCAGCAAAGTATCTTTATAGTGTGAGGCTACAGAATCATCCGCCATCCCTTCTCGTTTACAGTGACCGAATGAAGAATTGGAATGATGCCGTATCTTTACTCAAACCATGCCTTAATAAGAGCAGAAACCTCCTTGCCCTGTGCCTTTTGGCTGACATTCCAAAGTGAAAATACTAAATATGTGCCTTTGGATGATGTAGCTTTATATATTTGCCATATTTGTACCACTGCTCTGAGAAAACACTCCCTTCTCTGCGACATCGACACAGCTTCAGCGCATAGCATGCGCTCTGCCGATGTCGGTGCTCTGAGAATCCCTCATTCCGATCACGAAGGGTTGCGACAGCAGCCTGGCAAGATTGGTGACGGCAGGAAGACTGGCCATGCAATTCTCGGGCGTTGGTGTGGACTCACAGGAAAGCCTCGACCGTGCGTGGCCCGCGCAGCGGCTTAGGCTCAACCCTTCAGCGTCTCGCCGCCGCAAACCGGTGTTTATGACGTCCTGCCATGGAGAACGGCTAAATCCTCTCGGCGTGTCCGACATCGTGTAGCAGCTAATAAAAGCGACCGCTGTCAGAAGGATCCCCGTGGGTGCGCGACCGCTGCTCTTCTCTAACTCCCATCGCCGCTCCACGCTGCAGGGGCCCTTCATAACGACGCTGCTCCTCTCATTTAAAGGCTCGGCTGTCGGGCTAAATGACAGAGGACGTTGATCGCTGCGCTAGCTCGTAGTGGTCACGCACTTGCTATTGTTGGCCCGAAACGGACTACACCTTTTGTTGCACGTCGGTGGTAATGGATACGTCAGTGCACTAGCATGCCTCTATAGAACTAGCACCCCTGCGATATATCCGCATGATCGCTACACATATATCGATATCTTGCACGACTTTTCTCAAGTGTTGCTCTTGTTGTCATGTGAATATTACATTAATGAATTGTAAAGGCGACTTTCCTGCTTGAACTTAGCTGGACGCGACGTGGCTTTCAGCCCTTGTTTTCTGAACAGCTGCAATGCAATGACTACAAATATGCATACGCTTTACCAGTGGCCGTATTTTCTCAGAATTCCTTTCCTCTGACTCTATTAATTTCTGATCATCGGTTCCTACGAGTTTGAAAAAAAAATGTTGTGCTAGAAAACTTTTAAATGCACTGTAACGAAAAGACGAAATGGTGAAGCTTGGGGGGGGGGGGGGGGAAAGAGAAACCGAAGGAGAAGACTGCCTTCATTTGCTAACTATATTTCTCACTAATCGCTAGGCTTACTGCGAAATGAATATGTCCTCATTTGCACGACGCAGCCTTGGTTGACATTCGGCCAGCTCGAAAGAAGTATTTTCAAGTTTCCCGCTACACCCTGTAAATTTTAATCTTGTAGATGAACCTATGGCTATGAATTTTCAAATATGACGCGTTTTCGGTGAAGTAATTGCATTTCGCGACTGTGTGTGCCTGCAGAGCTTCGAAGGCAGGTTGAATAGCGAAGGCTTCTAGCTCGGCCGGTTCATCACTGAATACAGCCCGGTGCAGTACTAGGAGACACCTGCACTCAGTTACGCTGTTGGCTAACGGCAGGTGATTTCGAACCAGAGCCGAAGTGGATGCTCAGTCACAATTCCTGTTGTCTTTGCCACTATTGTCGACAAAGCAGAATTTCCATCTGAATGATCCGTCTTCTTTTTAATTTTTCCGTTTCTTCTTTTTTTTTTGCGTGTTCTCACGTGCCCTGGTATAGTTCCTTACGGAAATGATTAACTGCGGTCGAGCAAGAAGTGTTGCTGGAACTGAAGTTTCGACAAGGGGACTTGTCTCGTCGTCAGGGCAAATCCTCTTGTCAAAGAGTTGCCTCCGGTGACATTTCTTGTAAGACCACATCTAATGGCTTCAAGCCTCCGTCTTCTTGTGAACGTTTATCTTCTTTGGACTTATTCTTGAAATAATGCGCGTGGTTGATAGTATTGTGTCCCGCTGGTAACTTTCACAGACTCGTGTTGCGTTGTTTGATTATTTCGCTTTACGGGGACCCTTGACACGCGGACACGGGAAGCGTACACACGCGGTAGGTCATGTGGCGATGATCCTGTCTGCAAAGTATTACAGCGATGTGAGCCGAGAAAACAGCAGTAATTTCAAACGAAGGCCCACGCACCCTTTTTCTCGGAGTTTCAATTCTCCCGCCCGCACTCGTTTCCATTTGCCTGCTCCTGTGTATAGTGCATATATGCTCGGAGCATATACAGTAGCTCAGCCATAGCCTCCGGCGCCTTCCGTGTGCGCATCGCGATTCCGTGGCGCTGAGCCACGTCACGTTGCCAGCACAGAGAATCTGCCGCGTTAATTCAGCTTAGAAAGCACCTGCTGCGAGAAAGGTAGCTGGCCTCCTTGCACCACGGACTCGCAATAGTTCCCATGCTATACCGTCCATGTCCGTTATTACTCAACACTATTTTCTTTTCCTTTTTTTTCGGTAGAATGCTCCCTGAAAGCCGATTTACAACTTCCTGTATATATAAGCAAAATTTCCGACGGGGCCAGAGGAGAGGCCCTTGAAGTTATACCAACCTGCTCAGTTTAGCAGCTCGATACTCTCCCAAGTGCAACGCAGACGATGATGTACAACTCCCTTTAGAGCGCAGCAAATATGATAAACAAGCAAAGACGCTAATTGTTGTCGTAACTAACGAGGCTTGATTGGAGACCTATGAGCATAAGCATAGGTTGGGCGCGTGGCCAACAAGTATTCTTCATAAACAAGATTTCTTTTTTCCTGCGAAAGAGTTCTTCGAGGCTAGCTATTATGCTCGCTATAGTATAAAGGTATCTACAAGTGAAAGTGACAATTTGTTCTGTCATAATGATATTGTATGCTGTTTCTTTGTTTTGAAGCAATAACATGCCTTTCTTATTTCGTTTTTGGACCTGAGGTTGAACAGCGCCAATGAAACAAGGACATGAAGAAACATATATCACAGACAAGCGCTCACTTCCAAACGTTGAACAGTGCGAATAAAACAAGGACACGAAGAAACAAATGCCACAGATAAGCGTTGATTGCCAAACTTCCAGTTCGTAGTCAGCGCTTGGCTGTGATATTTGTTTCTTCGTGTCCTTGTTTTATTCGCGCTGTTCAACCTCAGTTCTAAATATGAGCCAACTAGCCCTCATCAAGATCTTTTTCTTTAGCATAACATCGAGTCGGCCTAGTTGGAACAGCGGAATTCTTCAAAAATAAGATCAGTTGTTAGAAAGCGCTCGTCCTTGTGTTGCTCCTATTCTTCGTCCCTGTGTGTTTGCGCACAAAAAGTTTTAAGATGAATCTTTTTCTTTGTTACATTTGTCTTGATTGCATATTGCTGCTGTCCGGTCAGACTGACATTTTATCATGCTTTTCTCTTACTGGTTTTCTTTTTATATTCAAGCCTTGTCTTGTTTCCAAACTCATTGCTGGTGTACTAGCCCTAGGTAATTTTTATTAACGCCTGCGCTATATATATACTTTCCCCTGTGCAACAAAACCTAGCCGGAAGCCTATTCTGTGATGCAAATATCGCACTGTATAGCCATATCCATAAAAGTGCAACTCCACAAACGTATATACGTGCCTTAAGAAACTACAGCTTTTGCAGTGAATAATGACAGAAGTTGACGAGTATTTAATGGATGCAGGCTCGGACATCTTTTGCAACGGACAGCCTACACTACTTGAACACTTACCTGTGTACCTGCTCCGTCTTCAGCGATGCTCTTAGTGACGAGAACAAAAATTTGAGCCAACAAACAGAGAAAACTTAATAACTTGGAAGTCGCGCTACCAGCGCTAGCAGAGCTTTGCTCAGCAGAAGTGCAACTATGAGAACAAAACATATTTTCAACAAATATATTCTAATTATCCCTCTTAACTCTGCACTTGGCAAATGGTTTCCTAAATTAGTACAAAAGGCAAACTCTTCTCTACGCCATAAGTATAAATATCGTCAATAAAAGGCGTGTTTTTGTACAACATCCGGTGACTTAATCGTGCTTCTCATAGAAGTCTTAGCCAATAGCAGTAAAGAGGAGCGTCTGGACGCACCGTGACTTCTCATGTCATATGAAATGTTGCTAGACATGCTAATTATACACCCTACAAGCTTGCATCTTCTTTCACTTAAGTTCTGAGGGCCTCCCACTCCTCTCGTCTGGAATGTGATAGAATCTGAGTAGCAAGAAATCAAGATTCCGTACTCCTAGCACTCTTCCGCACAACGTTAGTAGTCGTGTAAGGTTCAGCAAGACCACGAGATGGCAGGTTTACTTTATGACATGAAGCTTATACTAAGTGAAGTCAGCACTCGTTCTCTGAGAAGTAAATACATGAATTGCCAGCGTTCTATAGCGGCCTTCACTAAGGACAAGCATGATCGCCAGCCAGAGATCGTCACATTCCATTTATAAGGTGACAGAAAATATATATATAGAACGCTGACAGAAGATTTTTTAGCCGATTGTCCAGGTGCAGGCATCCTCAAGTATGGCGCTGAGTGTTTTTGCAGCCGACCGTAGAGTCAATCAGCACCCGCTCAGAGCGCGGACTCGCCAAGCGCTTCGGTTTGCTCAAGGTACACAGCGTATATGCTCGCATTGGGGGCAGGCAATGTTCCCGTCGCGAATAAATTATTCTGGGCTAGCCCTACTCGCTGAGAGCAAACAGAATACTGTATGGATAGGCCCTTGCATGCAGGCTTCGGAGAGTAGTGCATAAATCTCATACGTACCTAGGTTGATTTTCGGAATTATACATGCTGCAGAACGTATGACTGCGACTAAGCGGCCCGCAGAGGAGCTATGAAAAACACAGGCAGAGGTTCCTGTAGTTGTTACTCAGCGTTTATTTGTTGGCTGCGTCATTTGACTGACACTCTACAAAACTTGTAGGCATCGTACTCCGTTAAATTTGAATGTATATAAACTGACAACTTCGAATATGGGCAGACAGTGCTGTCTTAACATGGACCCACTTCCTCGGGGCGAAACCTTTTTGTGGTTATTTTAATAAACGTTTTAAGGACAATAACATACATAAAAATTAAGGTATATAACTAGCACAGCCAAAATACTTGTTTTTACTTTGTTACTATATTGTACTACACAACTTCCAAATTTCAGAAAAATTCACAAAAAAATGTATTTATAACGCACAATTGAAGATCAATCTGTAAGCATGGAAGCCTACTCTTGTAACATATACGCCAATTAATTTCAACTACAGCACCATTACACCACAATACATTATTTCGCCCGTATCAATAACAGCGTGCGTGCGTATCACGTACGGACATTTTGTCATACAACAGGCTGGACGTGTTAATATGCTGATGAAAGACTCAATGCGAACGGCGTGACGTCGTTCACGCATCTCTATTACAGCCTATGCATTTTAGCTCGCGCCGGTCCCCCTGCACTCGCGCTAGTTGGGAGTTGTATGTACTATCAACAAAGGCGTTGCCAGTCACGATGAACGCATTATCTGCAAAATGAGGCGTATGCTCCGGCTCCCGCCATTTACCGCGAGCGTAATACCGCGACGAAAGGCTCGTGTCTGCATGCAGTTAGCGGTCACTAAGGAGTGGCGAGCTGGTGGTCACTTAAGAAACTACAAGCGTTGCTAATACGACGAACGAAAATAGAGTGTGACCCTGCAGAAAGGGATAAATGGTTCGCTACTTTGCACTCTCGTTTCATCTGCCACTTGTTCAGCGTATCCAATCGGAAGAAGGGTCTTTAGCTGGGCTTGTTGGTGCACATTAACTTTAGGGTGAACTGCGCGAGGACGGGAGGAAACACGAGCGCTGACTATCAACCTATGATTTGTTTGAACATACATAGAGCGTATATACTGGCTCGAATGCACTCGTGGTTAGTCGAGGAATGAGCCTCTATCTGTTGCCCAAGGAAGTCAAGCTCCTTATCTGTCAGATCGATAGATGGGATGCTGACGCAATTGTCACGTCGATGGATCGCGTGGGCCTCAAATATTTCGCGTGGGAGGCGGTTCTTGTATGTCTTAAATATATGTGCCACGCGCAAAATTTGGTTTGCAGTCACTACATGTCGACACAGGCAAAGTCAGATTGCTTCCTTGGCCGGCTCTCAGCGAGTATGGATGCTCTCTCAGGTGGTCATTAACATATCGCCCCGTCTGTCCTGTATAGGAGAAACTGCATGACAGAGGGACGTTGTACACAACATCGCAGCGGTAATCCACGAATTTTTTCGCGCGCTTCTTGCACTTTTCAGTCGTCGCATTGTCTCGGTTCCCCAGACTGCTTAAACGTGCTAGTTTGTTGGGCGATGAGAATACAAGCCGCACCCAGGCCCTTCCAGCAATTTTCTTGATGTAACATTATTGATAAGTAAGATATGCAATATTTCCCACCGCACAAGAACGTATAAGCCCAAACCCTAGCGTATTTCGGGGGGTTCCGCTGATGCCAATCACTCATATATTGGATGCGGCTGGGAGAAGCCCCCACGAAATTCTATTTTACCTTGATCGCAATGTTTGGTGGTTCAGCCTAAGACAGCTGCGATTGGGAAGACACAAATGGCCATCTTGTCTGGAAGTGTTGCCGAATTACATCACATTAGGGTGCTTTCTAAAGACTGCCTGCTGTCCGAGAAGATGGAACACCGTTTCGCCGACCAACCGCTCGGACGTATATATGACAATGGCGCTGTGTTTTTTCAGCTCGACAGGGTGTGTACGAACGCTTAAGGATGTGCAACTTTGTTCGTTGCACACGCATGGGTCAATCCATGCCTTTCGTCTTTTTTGCAATGTGCTATTTCAGGCTAGCCGTGCGAACGATCCGTTTTTTTTCCTCGTTCTCCTTCCTTCTTCTGGTCCACTCTTCTGTTACAAGCGATAGCTTGTTAACCATTCAGGTACCTATCAGCTCTTTCTTATGAAAATGTTTTTGAAGAGCCAGCACCCGCATATCAATTTCTTTATTTTAAATTATGCCTTCCTACTACAAAAAAATAAAAACAATGCAGAGAGTTGGAACGTAATGGCGAGATTTTGAAGGTTTAGCTTCGACAACGGAAGCCTTGTTTATAATGAAATAAAATGTATCTGCGTGATCTTTTTTTCTTTCACAACACGCTCGACTGTACAGCGTCATCCAGAAACTGAATTTCTTGAATAAAACTTAAACATTTAGGACCATTTGGGCTTTAGAGGTCCCAGAACGGAAGAAACTTCATTCAACTTTTGTACTGTCCGCTTCTTCAGCGAAGGTGCCCTTCTATCAGTAGAAAATATTATGGTAACGAGGCTAGCGACATTAAGGTGCACAGTACGGTAAAATGGGGCTCGAGTGAAGAGGTCGGAACCAGTGTACTTTTGAGCTACTTCATCTCATGTGGGTGCGAACCGCATTCCCCGTCATGATTTATACCACACACCCTAGAACTACGAAATGTGACCGCTGTAGTGACAAGGATGATCAGAAGGGAAAAAAGAAAGTCAGAATCTCAGAGTCACCTTAGGGGATCGGCAAAACCAAAGGCATGGAAGAAAACGTCTGTTTGCCCTATGTTCTACAACGGTCCCTCCTCGATGCTTCTACGTTGTCTTCGTATCACCCGGCAGAGCAGTGCGCGCGGACATTATGTGCGCTTACTTGCCATAAGAGAGGTTTCTGAAGCGTGATTAGCTAAAATAAAAGCTTGTTTTCTTCCAAGCGTATACAGTGAGAAGAAATCCACATCATTTCAACGCTACCATTGAGTCTACATGTCACTGAAGTTATCACTGCACTGGGGCCTTTGAGGTATCAATAATAAACAAATAAATAAATAAATTACAGGAGGTGCGAACTAAACGGGTTTGTGTGCTATTTACGCAGTGCCTTCCTCAATTCTACGGTGTGCCCACGAGACACGAGCCATTCGTTTTTTCTTTCTCGTTTTTTTTTGTTTTTTGGTGGGCACGTGCATTTATTTTGTAGCAACAGTCCTGTTTTTTTTTTTTTTATCGAATGTATGTATAGGAAAGGTTCGCCTCAGGAGTGATGCCGCCTACTCATTCTCCCTCTCCCTTTCCCTCTCCCCCGTGTGGTGTAGCCAACCGGGCTCAGTCCTGGTTAGACTCCCTGCCTTTCATTTGTCAATTCGCTCTCTCTCTCTCTCTTTCGCTTAGCCAAACAATACATATCGAATTAAGGTGGTCCCAAGCAAACATACAAAATAGACACAATATTGAAATAAAACTTATTAAAAGACAGAATACGCCAGCGCAAAATTCACAGAAAGTTCAAATTAACATATTATATGTCACAACAAATGTAATCTGTACAGCAAGTAATGACAGGCCATAAGAAAACTGAATATAAAATTGTAGCGTAGTCATTGCAGTTCGCATCTAGTCCAAGTAAGCACAGTCTACTATATAATATGCATGAGGAAAGGTGTAGCAAGATACAGAACATAAAAAGAAAGAATATTTTTAAATGTCTTGTTCTTTCGTTTCGATCGTAGATTTTCGTGTACTTAACAACTTCCATGTTGACTCAATAGTTCCCACAGTTCTAAATTGCTGCCTCGAGTTCTCTGTTGCTCATTTTTGTTGTGTTTTGCGCACGTGTATAGCATAATAATACAGACATACCAGATATAGCAGTTGCTGATGCCTCGTTTACGACGCAAACTTTCATGTCACAGCTGACATGGGCGCGCAATCTTCGGCGCTGCGTGAGAGTAACCCGTATTGCTTTTGCCGACGCGGTAATAACATTGAGAGACGTCCACGCCGAAAATGAACCGGATATTTTTCCTTGTGGTTCGAGCTAATATAAATATGAGCGCCGCCGAAGCACCCGCCCTTCTATCTCACTAGAACTGGGTAGACAGTGCAAGAAATGAATCTGGCGCTAGCAAAATAGAGGTCGAAATCACAAAGCCGTCGATTCACTGATGCCTGAATACACCACATATTATATCTGCTATCGAAAGCATCGGATTATACGGCATATATATTTGCGTATGATACGGTCGGCCGATGCACGAGTGTTCGGCAATCCCACTAACGTTTGAACGAGCCCGCAGATTTGTACCTGGATTTCGTGACCCCAGTCCTAGATTCTACAATGTTGAACGTTGTTAATGTGACGCAGTATGGATCGTACGTACGTGTGCATGCGTCTCCGTGAGTGCAGACGCGAACCCGTACTTTCGCGCTAAATCACGGTTGGCGTTTCACCAGGTTAGGATGCTTTCGGAACAGCGAGCGAACGTTTCTCTTTGTTTATTGTTCTTATCTTTCGCTGTCAGTCGTTCTTTATTCCACCTTACAATGCGGCTTGGAGTTACTTAACTTTTATATAGGCAACAGGGTTTGAGGGAGGAGCGTGGCGTTGTATGTCCTTGGCACAAGGCAGCGCCGCTATATTATGTTATGCGTCCCGCCCCCTTTCCTGTACCCATAGTGCGACATCGATTGAGGTGCTACTGTTCACGGCCCCCAGAATTTTAAGTGTGGCTCCCTACACCACTTAATTCAGCTTCAATACACTCAGTCAGCTGTATCGATTGTAACCTAGCTTGTTATATAGAATAGTATTTGTCGCAATGGTAATGAGAAGCGAGGAGGGTCGTTTACAGCTGTTACGGAAGCGTAACAGCTCTGGCAGATGCCGGGTGGGATGTGGCACTAATGGCACGCGCCCTGCTGGCAGCCGGCGCCCCAGGAAAGACCCGGCCATGCCGCTTACGCTCTGCCATCTCTCGGCGTCAGACTGCAACTGCACACAAGCTCGCGCTGGGGATCTTGCGCCAAGCTAGCCAAAATCGCACGTTTCAAAACTTCTTTTATTGTTTACTTGGAAGCTGGTGCTGACGAAAGAAAAAGAACTATTTCGGAGAAGCAAGCCACACTAAATGTAACGTCGCGGTGGCGATCTGTAAGACGAACAGCGAGAAAAGAGAGAATCAGAGGGTGAAGAAAACCGCAGGGCTCTTTTGAAGATTATGGATTGCACTTTCCTAGATACACAGACTGTTTCACTATGTTGCTGCGCCTTGTTTTCTTTGTTTGTTTTGTTTTTCTAAGAGGAATGAGAAGGGGAGTGTGGGGGCGTTTGTGCTGCCTGTAGAGTTTACGACTGTACCTGAAATTCCTTGCTCGTTAGCTAACTTGTGCACGCGAAACTTGGCTTTAGCTGGGGGACCAGGTGGGAAGGTTAGAAGCAGTTAGTTGCTTCCTGCCACTTCATTTCACTTTTATAGGGGCTAAAACGCTGTGGCTGATGAAAATTATCTGAAAAATGAAAGAAGAAAGGATGCAAAAAACAAGAACAACCTGGCAATATACTTCGAAAAAACAAGAAAGAACAAAGTGTGGAGGAGTACCTTTTTTATTTGCGAATTGGCCTGTGTGTTTTCGAAACTTTCGAAAATGGGATTGAGTTGCAAATGAATTATCAATTTCACGCCTGCACTGAACTGTCGCACAGAGGGAAAATAATAATTTGTTCGTAAAATCCAGGTATTCGCAAAATTGCGTTTTCATAAATTGCGCTTTCAACTGCACAGGTAGACTGCCTGGTCAATCGAACTGTGTACGCGATAGTGTACACGTCACGCTCAGCTTAAACTTGGCTTGGTGATAGTACGTCACAAAGTACCTGTTTGGACAAATAATTGCTGTTCATGGTCAGCGTGACATGTTGGTCAAGTAGGCGAAAGAAAAAGGCACTATTTCAATGCCTCCGTTTGATGATCGGATGCATGAACTTTTTTTACAAGGTGTATAGTACTGATTTCGTCACACACCCTCCACCTCCCAAATTCTCACTGATGGAGCCAAATAGGGACGAATATCTCGCAGACATTATGCTAGAATCCACGTCCACCTACACAAGAGCCATAATCTACACATTACATCTTACCTTATTTAGTTGATTTCTTCAGGGCAGCTTCATCCCCTCAAAATGCAGTCATTGACAAAAATATTAAGTGTGCAACATCCTTGTATATGCGTTACTACAGAGTCGAATAGAAACTGCAGTTTTGAACGTAGTGGCATCTCCGACGAGGTGATCCAGACGAAATGATGGTGCCAGACCTCTCATTTAATGGGAATAAACAATTCTGTATACAGCTTTTTTAAGGTTTCATATATTTATTACGTAAGAACTACGTAATTAGCAGCAATTGAGGGTTCATTAAATTCCCGTTGATATATTTTATGAATTCTACATAAACGAGGAATACGACGGCGAAAGACAAGTCAGGAAGGTTGAAACCTATTTCGTGCGTATGGAATATGCTAGCAGCCAAGTGGTATGATAATATGAACAGGGCAATTCTAGACTGGTTGCGCAAATAATTTACTAATTAGTAATCTTATGCACATGATGGGTACTTAAGAACACTTAAAAGTCTTGTTTGAAAAGTAGGCAAAAAGTAGGTAAAAAGTCAAAAGTAGGCAAGTCCGTTTGTCGTCTTGAAAAAGCCAAGTCCTCTTGTTGAAACGTTGGCTCCCGCTTTTAACTTGTTCTCATTTTGCTCATCGTCATTTAAAAAGTAGTGGCATAAATAATTATCATGTGAGACAAGTTACTACGAAGAAATTCAAGCCTTTTAATGATCTTATTACAGGAAGGTGGTCACTCATATCTGCTGATAAAATATAAGATGTCATTGCGGGGTGTACTTTTGTGATACATATGTCCAACAGTGTTCTAGTTTTATTATTTATGCAAGTGGCTGATGATACAAGGTTTGTACACGCATAATATTGGAATATGCTAACAAGTTCTCTTGCATATGTATCCCTCGCTATCATATTAATATTTATATCTCATTACTACAAATGTGCCCTTATAATCACACAGGAAATTTAACATTTTATCAACAAATGACACAATTTTTTGTCTCATCCAGAAGATGGCATCTAAACCACAACAACCGTAACTTTCTTTAAATAGACAGTTAGGCATTCAATATCATAATCATTAAAAAAACTCTGGTAAAACTTCATGGTAGGATTGTTCTAGTAAGTACATGGCCACACCACCACCACGACCAGCAGCCCAAATATGACCAAAGTAATCGTAACCATGGAAGTGTGGTGGGTTGTCATCTATAGTTAAGCATGCAGTGACGATTATTACATCGAATTGAACCTTTATATGGTCAAATAATTAATGCAAGGCATATTTATTGTAAGGGACACTTCTAGCGTTAAGGTGAATGAGGGACAGTTGCTTGCTAAGGCTTAGGCTTGAAAATATTGCATTAAAAGAATTACATTAAAAAATGTTGTTGTCATAGAGTACGATGAGAACATTATGCTACATTGTGCATTGTACATTGTACAGCATATGTATGGATCCCACAGCGCTTTCATCTAGCAATTTTTTCATTGTTCTCTATAGTGTAGACATGTGAAACAGGCGATGTTTCGTGACTCCCGGCAAGTACCTTACCGCCCACTGTCGATACAAATGTTAAGTTCGCCTCCTTTTCCTTCATAGCTTCTTCCAATAATTGCTTCTTTTTCCTAGTTATGCTCATTGACATAAGCAGGACGAGAAACGTCCAGGCCTAGCATTCGCTTTTCAAGTTTTGTTTTCTTTGCTTTGGACAGGAAATTATTTCTTTTATTACGTCGTACAAAGCGCACAACTATGTTGAATTGGGCATGTCTAGACGTAGGCACTTTGTGACAGGTACGTATACTCGAGTCTGGCATGTCTTAATTATTAATTTGGCCAATTTTCCTTACCACAGTTAATGTGTCGGCACCGGGGGGTACACCTTTGATGTCTGTGTTGTTTGAACGGTGATATTGTTCCTGTTCTTCAAGCATTTGCGGTAGCTTTGCATTTTCAGACCTCAGCTTTCTGTTCTCGCGAAGCACTTCTGCAAGTTCATTTCCTATGGACTTAAGATCACCGACATCCTTCTTAAGTTCTTCGATCTCGTTCGAAGCTTCCATGATCTCCTCCAGTTCTTCTTTAAGCTCACTACGCAGTTCTTCAGTTGCCTTCCTAGCCATTGAGCCAAGTCTGAAGCCGAAAACGCAGCAAGAATAATAACCACACAAGGCAGCTCAGTTCGGCAGCGGTCCACAGCCTGATACGCAACAAGAAATAAGATGCTGAACACGTCTCACCTGCAAGAACAAACAGATTAGCCTCGTCATCTAGGTGCATTACCACCTAACTGCAGATTCCACACAAATCGGGAGCGCTTCTATATTCTGTTGCAGACTGCGGCGCCCCCTTGTAGAAGCAATCAGGAGCTGCTACCTCCGGCGCTTGGCGTAGAAACTGGCTGCGACGTCAGCAGTTTGAATGTGAAGAGCACGTAGATCTGTCCACGCTTCAGGAAACTGTAAGAGCAGACAGATTAGCCTCGTAATCAAGGTGCCCCACCGCCGAACTGCCAATGCCATCTGAAAACCGTAAGTTTCTGAGATATTTGTCCTTTATCCTCACTCATAGATAAGTCTTCCCAGAATAATAGATTGAATACTTCTAAGCATGCAATGAATAGCATTGCAGATATTGGGTCTCCTTGCCTGATCCCTTTCTGCATGCGTATTATAGTTCAAAATGCCAGCCCCCATACATCTTCTACAATAACCTCACCGCAACTTTATAGGTTATCATACGCATGCGTGTGATCAGAGGCCCGACTCGAAATAGATTTGTCTCCTTACATTTACGAAGTGCACTCTACTTCAGCTTCAATTGCAGTACTGTAATTTGGAACTCTATTTTCGCAACGCGTCATTGCGAGACTGAAAGATATCTTCTAATCTGGATAAACATTTAACGATACGTGTTGGCCCATACGAAGTACATTTCGAAGACATTGATGGACTTGATCGTTCTTTGCGTTTTTGGTTTTCTGTTTGGAGACGCTTCGTTTTTACAAAAAAGACATTTTTCGCATGTGAAGTTTAACTTCTCTGTGATAGCGAAGACTCACCGCGTGTCAACGCCTCCACTACAGGCCGCCTATCGTACACGTCTGCGACTGCGGAAAGACGACGCAAAGCCCTAACAGCTAGCACTATCACGTTCCGTCAAAAGCACCTTTCGTCTAGCTACGCAAGAAAGCCTGCACATAACAAAAAAGAAGAAAGCAATGAGAGCTCTACAAACCATATGTCCCGACGACGTCATTGCGCCACTAAGTTGGCCTTGGAGCGGGGCAACGGAGACCGAAACCCGGGAGCCTGAGCGGCCACTTAAAGGAGCCACTTCCCAGGAGCCATAAAATCGAAGTGCGTCTCACTCGTTTACTCGCGCTGGGGAAGGGATCGATGCTCGGGAGACCGATGTCCCGCTTCCCTCAGTGCAAATAACGGGACCGGTCTCTGAAACAAAAGTCACTTTGCGACAGAGCACTCTGTCTCAATGGCAGCTCCAACTAGCGCTGCGAGACCCCAGGCCCGCTTTTAGCCCTGATTTTAGCCTCCGCCGGCCACAGAGGGAAACGCTCCCGAGTGCCTACTAAGGCGTCCCTCTAAGCCACTGGCATTAGAGTAAATAAAAAGGTGCGAAGCGGGTCGATGGCTGAGGGTGTCTGGATAAGCCGGTTTTATGCCAGCGGTAGACGCGCCTACGCGGTGGTTGTCCAAGCTATAGAGCGCTCGTCCGGCCCTCTTCAAAGGCTCTTCGGCCTCTGACTCGCACAGCTGTTAAATGAGTGCGTATTCTGCTTGATGCCAAGTGTCGTTGACGAGATATGCACTTTATTGTTTCTGTGCGAATTTCGTACGTGGGGAATATAGTGGAACATAGAAAAAGAAAGGAACATGTGGTCAGTGCAATCTTAAATGCGGTTCTTGCAAATCACTGGTGGAAGTCGACGGCTTTTTGTTTACTTTCTAATAGAAAAATGATATCAAGAATAAAACTGTTAATGCCTCACTTAATTTCCCGGTGCTCATGACGTTTACGTTACTGTAAATAAGTAAATGACGTTACGTGTGCACAATGTTAGCGATTGCTGTTATGGAATGTCGCTAAATGAATCATAAAATGAACACTCTCCCTTTGAAGTACGTTCTTAATGCAACTTATTTGTCTGCGTTGGTGATGCAGCGTGCTTTGTATCTGCAGGTGTAAAGAATTTGCACGTCAGTTACAAAGCGTGGCGGCTTTGGCAGACATTGTGATTATTTTTCACCAAGCAATGTCATCTAGTAGCGGTGTGACCATGTGGCAGAACATGAATTGCACTGTAGCAAATTTCCACTCCATAACTTAAACCACGCAGAAAACCACACAGCGTACATACAGACAACGAACAAAATTTCAGAGTTTATTCAATTCGTTGCAGAAACAATTCGAGCTTTTGTTTTTCTGTGCACCGTAACCTGCATTTGTATATGCAGCGTTATGCCTCTTTGTCCCATTAATAAATATTTACTGATGAAAATAACAAGAACCGAACTCGAAAAGCCGGTTTTATAAATATGCTGGAGGTCAAGTGGTCATTCATGTCGCCTACGCAGCAACAGGAGGAAAGCACTTCAGCGTGCCAGATTCCTTGACCAACTAGGAATGACTGCAAGATGAAAGGCCATTCTTTGTCGACTGCAGAAGCTTGGTGGGTAACCTGCGAATAAGAATTGAAAGAACTAGTTTCAAGACAAGGATAATTCTACCCCTGAACAGAATAGTTTGGTACCAACGTTATCTGGACAGCTAAAAAAAAAAGTGATTATGACTAGACAATTTCGCTTGCGTCCAGCTTTCGTGACACTTGGCCAGGTATTTTGTTCTCTAAGCCTGCTTTAAACTGCAACAGTAACAACTCAACCAAGTAAAACAAAAGAATATCACAGGCTGAAGAAGAAGATCATGCACATAAACGATCATTTTGATTTTTTGTATTCTAATTTCTTCGTTATCGTAACAGTTAACTTTAATGTCGCGATTTCCGGTTGATAATTTCCTTTCAGCTTATCTTCCTCAACATTTTTCATTTTCTTGGACCCTCGTACCACCTTCCATATAGCTGCGCTATTTCACAGAGAAACAACCAAGTAACAAGCATTATGAACTTGCCAAGTAGAAGCTAATACGAAATGGAACAATCCCGTTGCATCTTTCGACCAAAGGGAGGCCGCCGTTAATGCTAACAAAACATTCACAGAATATTATTGAATAAGTTCACTCATGAATCGCGGAGGCACAAGAGCGCAATAAATACGTTGTCAAAAAGCAGAAATGTGAACAGCGCTACGCAGGACAAAGAAAAAAAAACACAGGACAGAGCGTAGTCCTGTGCCTCTTTTCTTTGTCCTGTGTAGCTGTGTTGAAAACTCTGCTTTTTGACAAGATGTACACCAGCCCAAATGAACACGCTTGTTAAATCCGCTGCATTGCTCAAGGCCAGCTTTCTCTTTCTAACTTGAACAGAAACTCCAACCTAAATTCGATTTAAATGCTGGTTGTCACGACCATCACTTAGCCTTCAGCCGCTGCAAATTGAGTTCACTAAGTTATCAAGCTGCGCCCACTTCCGGCAAACCGAACAAAACCGCTGAGCGAGAGCGCAACTTAAACCGCGCACATCGTAACGCGGAAAGAGCTAGAAGCGAGGTTGCTTGGGAGGTAGCGCCATCTGGTTTGCGATCGTAGAACTTCCTTTGCAATCGTGCGCCGAGAAGGGTGTCGGAACGAAATGTTTTTCGTTCTGGTGTTAGTTTCGTTCCACTGAAAAACGTTCCGTTCCGGTTCTGCTCTGGAACAAACAAACAAACAAAAAATGATCCGTAATGGTTCATAACGGTTTAGGTTCGCATGCAAAAATTTTCGAAGCAAAGTAACGGTAAAAATAAATATGTGGATTATTAACTGAGATCATGCTCAGTCTCTTGAGTCAAGGCACTGAGCTTGATCTCAGAAGCAGCACGTCAGCGATTGTATTCGCCGAAATGCGAGACTGTTGTTTCGATAACACGAATTTAGACGAACATAAACGAACTATAAAACTTCGGTAACAAAGCGTCATACCCGCAGAAAACGAAACGATAAGCGCTTCAGCGCGCAAGCCCTGGATTTTGCTACGATGCTGATTTGCTAGTGCACCGAGAGACAGGCTTGATTAGTGGAGCGCTCGGCCGGCTATCGCTCGCACTATTCCTGCCTAGGATGTACGCGCTAATTCTGGCGTTGCCTGAAGTCGGTTGTTTCGGATTGCCGACTTTCCCCTCGAACCGAAAAACGAATAAAAAATATTTCGGTTTCACACCGAAACAAAATAATAAATAACATTTCGGTTACGCTTTCCTTCCGGCCGAAAATAACAGTTTTTTTTTCATTTTTCATTTTGGTTTCTGATCCGTTCCGGCACACTAGCGGCCAGTGAGGCCACTGGGAGCGGCAAAGGGAAGCTCATGATGCGTTTTGTGTTTTGTTAACTTACGGAAGAGAAACCCTCTAAGCTGCTATCAGCATCCTCACGTTATTCTTCTTCTTGTTCTTCATATTCCCATTTTTTTGTCTGAACCCCTAGAAACGACCTATGTGGCCTTTCCCTGAACAAAGCTTCATAATGGCAAAGAAAGGATGACACCACGTAAACAAGCTGTTAGATAGCATGAGTGGGAAAATGCCGTAGCACGTACAGAAGAAAAGGAAAATGGGCCAATTACACTAGCAGACATTCAAACAAGCTTCTTAACTCAAAGGCGGAAGCGGTGCAGATGAAGGAAATGCGGCTAATGAGGACGCTGACGACAGCTGTTGTGTGAAAGCCAACAACACTATTCGCCGGCACAACATGGAAATGTGCGAACTCCCATGAGGGTAGTCTGTTGTCCTTATATTCGTGCGGCGCTCGCAGCCAGAGCTCAGCGTGGTCACGCAGTACATCTTCATGGATCACTTACCTCTTATCTCTTGCCAGGATAGATGACCATTAAACTCATTTGAACTACACTCTCTGCATTGTTCACAACGTTCGTTCTTCACGATTACCACGCCGCATGAAAAGCGGTAAAAATAACGTTTGAATTGAGCGTCCTAACGTTCTTTTGTACGCAAGTGATGTCATCGGCCTATCTGTATAACTGCTCACAAATTTATTTGCGCGTTGAGGAGGCTTTAAACAATCTAAGCTGCAATCATTTTTTCCCGGGAGGTTGCCAAAAAATCGTCCGTTGAGGTTAACCTTGTGTATGAAACGAATGCAGACGCCGAAGGTATATTATACAAAAAATGCTGAGACGTATGCAGACCCTTCCTTCTTTTTCTTCTTCATTTTCTGTCGCGCACAGCTCAACATTTCCTAAAGTTTAAATTCTCGGGTTTTACGTGCCAAAACCCCAATATATGTATATGAGGCAACGCTGTAGTGGGGGCCACCGGATCAATTTTGACCACCTGGGGGATCTTTAACGTGCGCCCGATGCACGGTGCATGAGCGTTTTTGCATTTCGCCCCATCGACATGCGGCCGTCGCGACCGGGACTACAGATCCCGCGAACTCGTCATTAGCAGCGCGTCGCCCTCTAAGCCACCGCGGCGGATCTGAGCAACCTCTCTGCTGCACGTGCGTTTGTAAACGACTACACACAAGCACAGGCCGGTTCGCTTTTTTGAGGAGTGATAAGCTGTTCTCAGCTTGGAAGTTCGTCTTGTTCTGGTTTCCCTTTAGGATTTGCATGGGCAGCGGACTTCGATGATGTTATATGACATCTAGGACATTCACATATAGGATAAAGAGCTAATCTTCCTACCTTTCAGTTGCTGAAGCAATGGGAAGATGCACGTATTCTGGCAGCGTGTGACATTACTCACTGCACATTAATTAAATAACGCGTGTAATGCTCCTTAAAGCGAGAACCCTGTTCTACTGAAGGTAGGCTTGCCTGCAGTGTTTATTTTTATATTGGTCCGGGCAAAAGAAAAAAAAAGAAAGAGAGAAATGACGCTGTTCTTCCTGTTGATGTTCTGCGCCATGCTAAGCACAGCCACCAAACGATATGCCATAGCTACTGCGACTTTAAACAAATCGCACTTAACGCAGGAACAAATTCACAAAGCTTTTCGGCCGTAATAGTTTCTGACAGGCATGCGGTTGCCTTCACCAAAAATGATGTGTTCACTACTGCGATTGGACGGTGCCTGTTACGAGGAGCTGTGAATGGTGTTGTGAATACGAACCTTGGAACATGCATTCGCGCTGTTTCTTTAGCCCCGGCTTGAACGTACACCCGTGAGCAAAAGTATACGGACCACATGGTCGCCGAAGAAACGGAATTTCTTCATAATTAACACGCATAAACGGAAACTGACGAGTGCACTAGAAATTTTGTAATACCAAGTTTGGACTGCAGTCTTTAATTTCAAGTTGCATTCGCAGACAGCGGATAAAATTAGTTTTATCGCGCAATCCCTGGCCCGCATACTTTTGTGCACGGGTGTACATAATTGCTACCGCGTTCCGATCACGAAGTGCGGGCCAACCTTACGGACATTCTCAGTTGTAGCGACTGTTGGTGATATTTTCTCCATAAATCTTTTCCATGCAGACAAAACAATAAAAGTAGTGTTCCGAATCTCTGCTGTTTGGTTCTCGCGGGGTTCTTAATATAAAGATAAGCCATCTAAGCAAAATAAGACCAGAAAATAGGAGGTGTTTCTTATTTTCTATATTTACTTGTCTCTAAGGTGACCTCTTGAATGGCAAGACAACGATCTCGGTTCAGCACATCAATTTGATCCCGCCCATATTTATAGTGTCACGACTAAACATCTCTTCCATCGCAGGCTATCACCTAGCAACCTCATATCCCATTTGTCTGCTACAGGAGGTACAAGATGGCTGCAATGTTGCAGTAGGTGGCGTTACGATCGTTAAGGAGAGATTTGTAACGAATCGTCTGGTTTCTGACTGAACACATTGCAAAGAAAATGTTCTTATATGCTTCAGCAGTGTTTCAAGGTCGGGCGTCTTGAATGAGATCCAGGACCCGTACTTGCAAAGAATTCTTAAGCTAAAAATCACATGTTAAATTGTTTTGCGACGTCGAAACTCACGCGAGTGATCACATTCCCACCTACCTAAAGATTAATGGACTCACTGGGTGCTACATCTAGCTTTGGGCAGGCCGTCGGAAGCATATCTGTTTAGATTCCTGCTCATGCGTCACAAATTATGCCACGATACATTTCACCATGGACACTGTCCCCACTGGAAATCGTTCCATATATACCTGGAATCAGTGCGAAAAAGAAAATGCCTCAATCAGCGACTTATCAGATAGCTTTGGAATATATTCACAAAGAATGCGCAGCCGCAACGCACATTTTCACAGATGGCTCTACAACTCCACATCGCTCATCGTGCGGACTTTTTGTTCCCTCTACAGGGCAACGATTCTCGTTTCGTCTTGAGCGTGCGACATCATCTACTTCAGCGGAGCTATATGGCATTAAGGAGGCCCTTGTGTATGTACTTCGACAGCAGCCGCCAAAGACATGGGCGATTTTCACGGATTCAAAAGCAGCCCTACAAAGTATGTGGAACAGGCACAAGCGTTGCAATAATCAATCTGCAGCATTTGACATTGCTTATCTTCACCACAGGGCTAAGATTGCTAGGCACTGCATAAAGTTCCAGTGGATACCTGACCATGCCGGCCATTCGGGAAATGAAAGAGCGGATGAAGCTGCCAGAAATGGACTCCAATACTGCAAGTTCAAAAGGAAATTTTTTTACAAAAGCCGACGCTTCAAAGATGACAAAAAAATATGCCTATCAAGAAAAAGACCGCATCTGGAATCTGCCGCTTCACCAAGATAACTTCCTGCGTTACACTGACCCAGAAATGAGGCCGAAAATTCCACGACCACTTCCTCGACATTTAGAGACATTGTACCATCGTCTTCGACTAAACGTGGCATAGACGAACAATTATCTGTAACGCATAGGGCTTACCACTAACCCATACTGTGATAACTGTCGCAACTTAGAGACAATGGAGCACATATTACTAGAATGATTCTCGTACCGCAACGAGAGACAATTTTTTGAGCAAGAAATGGACATGATTTGCCACGAACCGTTAACGTTACCGCGCATCTTAGGTCCAACGCCCAGCCCTTCAAAACAGCGACGGGTTTTGGATTTATTGTTCAAATACTTGTCACCCATTTGTCTAGTAGGAAAGCTTTAAAGAATGCACACTTCCTATACAAAAGCCTAAATTTACCCGCCATGTCACCTGTAAATATTAGTATCAGGTCCACTCGGACACTGCATATTTATTTTTATTCTCTTTTTCTCCCACTCTCCTCTGGAATCTTTTAATCCCATTCCCCATCCCTATACAGAGTAGCATGCCAGCGGTTATATACGCGCCGGCAAAATTCTCTGTTTTTCTAAGAAACTTAGAGCCCCCCCTCTCTCCCTCTCTCTCTCTCTCATAGTGTCTCGAAGAGCACTGACTGTACTATGTTCACGTCGCTTATGGAAGAAGCGTGTCGGGGAGATTTCACCGGCAACGTCGACGACACCATCGCAGAAGCAATGAAAACTGCCAAGTGTTTATTATCAATGTCGCCAAACCACACGGATTTCGACATTGAACTTGAGAGACTTCGTGCGATTCGACGGCGTGCAGAGCGACGATACAGATGCACTAAATCAATTTATGATCTCAGAGACGCACGACGCATAGAGAAGAAAGTTCAGCGTCCCATAGACAAACTAGAAAGTCAGCGATGGAAGCGACTCTGTGAGTCACGGGACCCTCGGAAGCCGCTTTCACATATCTGGAAGACAGTCCATGGTCTTCGTTCATCCCGGCAACAACGACACCCATTCGCAGCTTTGACTCTCCATCTTGGCCAAACTGAGCTTGGTGTGGCGGAGGAATTCTGTGCGAGTCACTGGCGAGCCTGTAAACACCAAGACTGATGTGAGTGACCTCCCTGCGGCTCGGGTACCAGGAATGGCCGTCTCCTTTACCATGGAAGAACTCGAAGCTGCCCTGGCTATTTCGAAACGATCCTCCTCTTCAGGTCCTGACGGCGTCACCTATGCTGCCCTGGGACACCTTGGACAAGAAGCAAGAAGAGCGCTTCTGAGCAGTTTCAACAACTCATGGCATAGAGGTACAATTCCCCGGCAATGGAAGTTAAGTCGGCTGGTACCTTTGCTAAAGCTGGGAAAATTTCCGCTGGGTTTGGCGGCATATCGTCCTGTCGCTCTGGCCAGCTGCATCGAAAAGGTGATGGAAAGGATGGTCCTTGTACATCTAGAATGTTATCTCGAGCGTTACAATATCTACCCAGCTTCCATGGCAGGCTTTCGTCAGGGTCGTTGCTAAGTTGATAGCGTCATTGACCTGACAACGTTTGTGCAGCAGGAGAAAAACTGTAACCGCATATCAGTTGCGCTTTTTCTCGATGTGAAGGGCGCATATGACAACGTTGCACATGACGCTGTCATCAACTCCCTGGAAACTATTGGAATTGGCGGCTGTATGCTTCACTGGTTATCCGACTATCTAACTCGCCGGTCGTTTTTTGTACAAAGAGAAGATGGCCCCACACCTGAATATTACACTTACTGCGGCCTCCCTCAAGGAGGAGTATTGAGTCCCACGTTGTTCAATGTGCCACTCATTCGACCAGCTGGAGTTTTACCTAAAACAATCTGCGTCTCGATATACGCAGATGACATCTGCCTTTGGACGTGTGCGGTAACTCGGCTTCAGGTTCGCGCGCGATTGCAGCAGGCAGCAAATTTAACATCAGCATACTTTCAAATACAAGGCTTGACTGTATCGATCGAGAAATGTGCGTTGATTGCATTCACACGTAAACCTGTGACACCATACCCAGTCTCCATGAATGGACACACTATCACCTATGGAGAGACCCATCGATTCTTGAGTGTAATAACCGATCGAAATCTTTCCTGGAGCCCTCATTGCACGTACCTGATGAAAAGACTGTTGTTGATTGCTCAGTTACTGAGATTCATGTGCGGGAAAATATGGGGCACATCTGTGCGCTCCATTCTTCAGTTGTACAGCGCTCTATTCCTAGGCTATTTACACTACAGCCTTTCAGTGTTGTCCAGTACGTGCAGGTCAAATATTCGCTCATTGGAGAGCTTACAGGGCCGAGCATTGCGCACGTGTTTAGGACTTCCTCGCTGTGCATCGACAGCTGCAACAATCGTGCTCGCCAAAGATCATTCCCTTCAAACATACGTTGCTGTGGATTGCCTCAGGACGCATATCCGTCATCTTTCCCGCGTCCCTGATCATCACTTGGCGTTCTTGCCATAGCAGAGACCGCGTGCAACGTTTTCTGAAGTTATAATCACCCATACAGATTGTTTTCCATTACGATACATACCAGCAGCAAGGCCTTCATTACCCTTGTGGTTTCTCCAACAGCCTCAGGTGCACCTAAGTATTCCGGGTGTAAAGAAGGCCAATCACCCAACAATTAGCTCTGATACAGATTACGCTGCTATTAATCAATAAGACATACGGGGTCCTAATACACATCTATACTTATGGTTCGGCCTCACCTACCATCTCTTCGGGTGCCCTTGTCATTCCGGCTACGAAAACCACAATAAAGTTCAAACTGTCCTACATGACATCAACAGCGGCAGAGCTTGCTGCCCTGCGTGCTGCTGTCTGATATCTCCTGCAAGAGACACCTCAGAAATGGGTCATTTTTTGCAACTTCAAAGTCTGCACTTCAGAGGCAGCACTTTAGAGCCTGCATTTTGCCCTATATCATAGGACTCATGAGCAGCTGATATATGAAATAAGGCAAGCTCACCATCAAGCTATCGCTAATGGGCATGAAATTATATTCCAGTGGCTGCCTGGACATACCGGCATTGCTGGTAATGACCTCGCCGACGAAGCTGCCCGGTCTGCCCATCTGGATCCCCGACCAGTTTCAATCCCCTTATCAGGAATCGACACTGCAAGGAAGCTTCATATTGTGGCTAAAGATATGACACACAAATAGTGGTCTTCTCCCAACCTCCCGAAGTGTCGTGTCATCTTCATAGGCTAAATTCACCCTTAAAGCTACTAGTGCCATAAAAAATTTCCCGCTCTGAGGCGACAGTATTGTGCCGCCTCTGGCTCGGGGTGGCATTTAGGAAAGCCTACTCGTTCCGCCATTGGAATCTGAACCTGGCAACGTTTAACGTTAGAACGCTATCTAGTGAGGCGAGTCTAGCAGTGTTATTGGAGGAATTAGAGGGTAGTAAATGGGATATAATAGGGCTCAGTGAGGTTAGGAGGACAAAAGAAGCATATACAGTGCTAAAAAGCGGGCATGTACTGTGTTACCGGGGCTTAGCAGAGAGACGAGAACTAGGAGTCGGATTCCTGATTAATAAGGAAATAGCTGGTAACATACAGGAATTCTATAGCATTAACGAGAGGGTGGCAGGTCTTGTTGTGAAACTTAATAAGAGGTACAAATTGAAGGTGGTACAAGTCTATGCCCCTACATGCAGTCATGATGACCAGGAAGTCGAAAGCTTTTATGAAGACGTGGAATCGGCGATGGGTAAAGTCAAAACAAAATACACTATACTGATGGGCGACTTCAATGCCAAGGTAGGCAAGAAGCAGGCTGGAGACAAGTCAGTGGGGGAATATGGCATAGGCTCTAGGAATAGCAGAGGAGAATTATTAGTAGAGTTTGCAGAACAGAATAATATGCGGATAATGAACACCTTTTTCCGCAAGCGGGTTAGTCGAAAGTGGACGTGGAGGAGCCCGAATGGTGAGACTAGAAATGAAATCGACTTCATACTCTGCGCGAGCCCTGGCATCATACAAGATGTAGACGTGCTCGGCAAGGTACGCTGCAGTGACCATAGGATGGTAAGAACTCGAATTAGCCTAGACTTGAGGAGGGAACGGAAGAAACTGGTATACAAGAAGCCAATCAATGAGTTAGCGGTAAGAGGGAAACTAGAGGCATTCCGGATCAAGCTACAGAACAGGTACTCGGCTTTAACTCAGGAAGAGGACCTTAGTGTTGCAGAAATGAACGACAATCTCATGGGCATCATTAAGGAGTGCGCAATAGAAGTCGGTGGTAACGCCGTTATACAGTAAACCAGTAAGCTGTCGCAGGAGACGAAAGATCTGATCAAGAAACGCCAATGTATGAAAGCCTCTAACCCTACATCTAGAATTGAACTGGCAGAACTTTCTAAGTTAATCAACAAGCGTAAGACAGCGGACATCAGAAACTATAATATGGATAGAATTGAACAGGCTCTCAGGAACGGAGGAAGCCTAAAAACAGTGAAGAAGAAACTAGGAATAGGCAAGAATCAGATGTGTGCGTTAAGAGACAAAGCCGGCAATATCGTTACTAATATGGATGAGATAGTTCAAGTGGCTGAGGAGTTCTATAGAGATTTATACAGTACCAGTGGCACCCACGACGATAGTGGAAGAGAGAATAGCCTAGAGGAATTCGAAATCCCACAGGTAACGCCAGAAGAAGTAAAGGAAGCCTTAGGAGCTATGCAAAGGGGGAAGGCAGCTGGGGAGGATCAGGTAACAGCAGATTTGTTGAAGGATGGTGGTCAGATTGTTCTAGAGAAACTGTCCACCCTGTATACGCAATGCCTCATAACCTCGAGCGTACCGGAATCTTGGAAGAACGCTAACATAATCCTAATCCATAAGAAAGGGGACGCCAAGGACTTGAAAAATTATAGACCGATCAGCTTACTGTCCGTTGCCTACAAAGTATTTACTAAGGTAATCGCAAATAGAATCAGGAACACCTTAGACTTCTGTGAACCAAAGGACCAGGCAGGATTCCGTAAAGGCTACTCAACAATAGACCATATTCACACTGTCTATCAAGTGATAGAGAAATGTGCAGAATATAACCAACCCTTATATATAGCTTTCATTGATTACGAGAAAGCGTTTGATTCAGTCGAAACCTCAGCAGTCTTGGAGGCATTACGGAATCAGGGTGTAGATGTGCCATATTTAAATATACTGGAAGATATCTATAGCGGCTCCACAGCCACCGTAGTCCTCCACAAAGAAAGCAACAAAATCCCTATAAAGAAAGGCGTCAGACAGGGAGATACGATATCTCCAATGCTATTCCCAGCATGTTTACAGGAGGTATTCAGAGGCCTGGAGTGGGAAGAATTGGGGATAAAAGTTGATGGAGAATACCTTAGCAACTTGCGATTCGCTGATGATATTGCCTTGCTTAGTAACTCAGGAGACCAATTGCAATGCATGCTCACTGACCTGGAGAGGCAAAGCAGAAGGGTGGGTCTGAAAATTAATCTGCAGAAAACTTAAGTATTGTTTAACAGTCTCGGAAGAGAACAGCAGTTTACGATAGGTAGCGAAGCACTGGAAGTGGTAAGGGAATACATCTACTTAGGGCAGGTAGTGACCACGGATCCGGATCATGAGACTGAAATAACCAGAAGAATAAGAATGGGCTGGGGTGCGTTTGGCAGGCATTCTCAAATCGTGAACAGCAGGTTGCCACTATCCCTCCAAAGGAAAGTGTATAACAGCTGTGTGTTACCAGTACTCACATATGGGGCAGAAACCTGGAGGCTTACGAAAAGGGTTCTGCTGAAATTGAGGACGACCCAACGAGCTATGGAAAGAAGAATGATGGGTGTAACGTTAAGGGATAAGAAAAGAGCAGATTGGGTGAGGCAACAAACGCGGGTAAACGACATCTTAGTTGAAATCAAGAAAAAGAAATGGGCATGGGCAGGACATGTAATGAGGAGGGAAGATAACCGATGGTCATTAAGGGTTACGGACTGGATTCCAAGGGAAGGGAAGCGTAGCAGGGGGCGGCAGAAAGTTAGGTGGGCGGATGAAATTAAGACGTTTGCAGGGACAACATGGCCACAATTAGTACATGACCGGGGTAGTTGGAGAAGTATGGGAGAGGCCTTTGCCCTGCAGTGGGCGTAACTAGGCTGATGATGATGATGATGATGACTCGTTCCGCATTGGAATGGGGAAAACGCCCATGTGCGACTCTTGCGGAACCACAGAAACGATTTATCCTATCCTATGTATGTGGCCCCGATATGACGTCGAGCGCGACGTTCTCCGGGCAGCACTGGACCAGCTGGACTCTAGACCATTTTCCGTAATGAAGATCCTTGGACCTTGGCCGTGCACTTCGATGGCATAGAAAGCCACGAAAGCGCTCTTGAAATACCTCAAGTCGACAGGCCTTGGGAACCGTGTGTAGACTCGGTGCGAACCTTCCACTGTGCGCGAAACTGAGCTCTCTCTCCTCTCTCTCTCTCTCTCTTCATCCCCATAGCCCCTTCCGCCAGTGCAGGGTATTAGAGTTGTCGGATGATCTCGCCGCGCCCACCATTTGTAAGGCTTGAAGGTCGTAGAGAAGAACTTGGGAGGAACTAGGCGTACAGGGCTTATTTGCAGTATTTACATTTTAAACAAGATACATTCGACAGTCTAGCGTGACTCCCAAATGGAGCCCGCAAGACGAAGCAGACAGCATACGAGCTCGAGCACACAGCTCACGAGCACGATGACGAGCACGATGACGAGCACGATGACGAGCACACTGACGAGTACATTGACGAGCACACCTTAGCAGCCGCCAACAGCCGCTTATAAACACTCCGTTCTCCCTAGATCCCTAGGTGAAGGAAACATTCGACCAGTCAGCGTAGAAAGTCCTCGTGGCCGGCCCGCCTTTGAGGGAAGGGGGTTTACACCACGGTGGTTTACACACACACATTCCGCACAGGTTTCACTGCCCCCTCCGAGGTGAGACGGGCTTCGCAGAACTCGGGGCCTACGTCTTGAAAGGCGCGTTGGTTCCCCGAGCTGACCCCCGCAGCGTGGCCGCCGGTTGTCCATTGTCTTGCGTCCTGTAATCGCCACGAGTGTCAGCAGACTGTGATGAATCCTGGGGCCCACGCACCGCAAAGCACCCTTTTGTTAGGGCAGCTCTTCTTGCTGCAGAGAGACCATACCGGCGGTGGCGGGTTCAGTAACAATAGTTGGTCCGCCGATCGCGTTTAGTCACAACGGCGCCGAGGGGGGTTGAAGCGGCACCTCGAGGTCCCTACGAAATGAGTCACCGCAGCAATTGTGATAGGCTTCCATGGTTCTCTTCGGGAAAGCTCGCAGCTGCAGCTGGCTGAGAAAACTTGCATGTTGCCACCTCGGCAGGCCATTCCTAACAAGGGTACGTAGCAAACTGTACGTGCGTCTGGTTAACCTCCCTGCCTTTCCTGTCTTCTATTTCTCTCTCTCTCTCTTAGTTAAAAATATACGTAAGAGCAGATGCCAGCCAATCGTGATGGTGGACATGTATTATTGGCGACAGCAGGCAGCCAATGACAAACAGCACTTACGAAAGGAAAGGAAAGTTTTTAAAGTTCGGCCCATGATATCAGTTCACGAACCCTGCTCATTCCGGTGCATGAACCCTTTGATTCACTTCTGGGTTCTTACTCATGAAGATTAGCTTAAGTAAGTGCCGCTAGCGATTGGTTGCCGCGGCGGCGATCATGTTTTCATTCGATGAGAGCTGTCGTGAGTCCATGATGTGCGCCCAAAGACAAGGCCAAACAGGGAACACTCTAATGTAAGAAAATGGTTGTGAATATCCCAGGCTCTGGTGGTGACGTAATGTTTGCAGTTTCTACTCCATATAACATTACTTATGAATTTCTCTGCATTTCCTGAATCGTCGATTTGGTTGCTCTATCGAAAGCCCTAGATCCACTTAGCGGAGCATGTACTTTAGCGTGTCGCTATCACTCCGTAGGTTGGAGCACCAGGGGCCGAATTCACAAAGCTTTTCGTTCGAAAGTCCTCTTTTTGCCAGCAACCTTCGCTAATACCATGTCAAACATAAGGACATCATCAACATCATAAACATCATCATAAACATAATCATCATCACGATCATCATCATCATTTATTTTCTTAAGGGCCCCGTGTGGGGTATTACATAAGGGGGGGGGGGCAAAACAATAATACAAACATCGAAGGAATGGTCATGTACAAAGCAACAAAAAGCAACAACTGAAAAGACACTGCAAAAAAAACAGAGGTTCTTGCATAATTAGTTGAAAATATAGGTGGTTAGTAACTATCGAAATTTCGAAGGATTTCGATCTATAACAACGGATTCCCGAAGCGAGTTCCATTGTTCAATTGCAACGAGAACGAATGATTTGTGGAAAGCGTTTGTAGAACCATGAAGGCACTGGATACTTAAAGAATTGAATAGACGATGTGATGAGCGCACGGGTGGAAATAAAAGCGAGGAACGAAGGTCAGGAAAATTATAGTACAATTTATGGAATAGGCAGAGTTGCGAAATTATACGTCTTGATGCCAAAAGGGGCAGACTAATAGATAATTTCAAGTTAGTAACGCTGATAGTGTGGTCATAATTCGATAAGATAAAACGGCAGGCACGATTTTGAGTAGCTTCTAAAGTGTCAATCAAGGACTTTTGATGCGGATTCTAAATTGCAGACGCATATTCTAATTTGGTACGGATGAAAATTTCATATGCTAGTTTACGAATCGACGGAGGAGACAAGGATAGAGACCTTTTAATATAGTTAAGGGATCTTGATGCATCAGCTGTTATTTGTACAACGTGGTCCAACCAATTTAGTTCGTTAGTGATGATAACGGCAAGGTAGCGGTAACTGTCGGCCTCAGATAATTTCATAGATGCCTAAAGAGTATGAAAATTTAGATATAGAGCGTTTACGTGATATATGCATTAACTTGCACTTGGAGACATTTAGTTCCATCATCCAGCGTGAGCACCACTTGTCAATAGAATTTATGCCATTTTGCAGAATGGTCAGTGTTAGTAGTGACACGACGTTAAATAACACAGTCATTGACGAATAGACGTATTGTAGATGATATGTCTGTTGGGAGATCGTTAATGCATATTAGAAAAAGGAGTTGGCCGAGGACGGATTTCTATGGTAAACCCGATATTAATTTGGTAGTATCTGAACAGTTTCCGGCGTGTTTACAGGAAGTATTCAGAGACCTGGATTGGGAAGAATCGGGGATAAGATTTAATGGAGAATACCTTAGTAACTTGCGATTCGCTCATGATATTGCCTTGCTTAGTAACTCAGGGGACCAATTGCAATGCATGCTCACTGACCTGGAGATGCAAAGCAGAAGGGTGGGTCTAAAAATTAATCTGCAGAAAACTAAAGTAATGTTTAACAGTCTCAACGAGAACAGCAGTTTACGATAGGTAGCGAGGCACTGGAAGTGGTAAGGGAATACATCTACTTAGGGCAGGTAGTGACCGCGGATCCTAATCATGAGACTGCAATAATCAGAAGAATAAGAATGGGCTGCGGTGCGTTTAGCAGGCATTCTGAGATCATGAACAGCAGGTCGCCATTATCCCTCAAGAGAAAAGTGTATAACAGCTGTGTCTTACCAGTACTCACGTATGGTGCAGAAACCTGAAGGTTTACGAAAAGGGTTCTACTTAAATTAAGGACGACGCTACGAGCTATGGAAAGAAGAATGATGGGTGCAACGTTAAGGGATAAGAAAAGAGCAGATTGGGTCAGGGAGCAAACGCGAGTTAATGACATCTTAGTTGAAATCAAGAAAAAGAAATGGGGGGGGGGAGCATGGGCAGGACATGTAATGAGGAGGGAAGATAACCGATGGTCATTAAGGGTTACGGACTGGATTCCAAGGGAAGGGAAGCGTAGCAGGGGGCGGCAGTAAGTTAAGTGGGCGGATGAGATTAAGAAGTTTGCAGGGACGACATGGCCACAATTAGTACATGACTGGGGTAGTAGGAGAAGTATGGGAGAGGCCTTTGCCCTGCAGTGGGCGTAACCAGGCTAATGATGTTGGTGAGGATGAGGATGAGGATGACGACGACGACGACGACGATGCTGCTGCTGCTGCTGCTGCTGCTGCTGCTGCTGATGATGATGATGATGATGATGATCAGCAACCGCCAACACAGGTGAACTGGAGCCGATCTGTCAGGAAGCAGATGATCCATGATAGGATTAGTGGGTCGAGGGGAAGGCATGAAAGTTTGGACACTAGTCGATGGGGAAGAGGAACGCGATCGAAAGCCTTTGAAAAATCTATGCAAATTACGTCAGTCTGAAATGAAGAATCTAAGTTTAGGTGGAGATCTGGGGTGAATTCAAAGAGTTGTGTTTCGCATGATAAGCCCGGACGAAAGCCATGTTGTTTGCTAAAGAAAAAAAAAAGAAACCCACCGTGGTTGCTTAGTGGCTATGGTGTTGGGCTCCTAAGCGCGAGGTCGCGGGATCGAATCCCGGCCACGGCGGCCGCATTTCGATGGGGGTGAAATGCGAAAACACCCGTGTACTTAGATTTAGGTGCACGTTAAAGAACCCCGGGTGGTCGAAATTTCCGGAGTCCCCCACTACGGCGTGCCTCATAATCAGAAAGTGGTTTTGGCACGTAAATCCCCATAATTTAATTTTTAAGAAAAAAGAATTGCTGTATAGGTGTTACGCTATATGGGAATATATGATATGTTCTAACAGTTTACAGGCAATACATGTAAGTGATATCGGGCGATAATTGGATGGGTCGGAGCGCTTACCAGATATAAAGACGGGGGTTACTTTGCTTAGTTTCCAGTCTTTGGGGATAATACCCTCGCTGGGTAAAAATTATTTGTAATATCGGGCTAGAAATGACGTCAGTGGCTTTCAGTATCTTCACCGGTATGTTGTCAGGTCCGGGGGAGCTAGAAATTTTATTGATTAGGCTCGCGATACCTTCAGCAGTTATACCAATGGGAGGCATTTCAGTGCCGCAAAATGCCGATAAAACAGGGATGTTGGTGGAATATTCACAAGTGAAGACGGAAGAGAAGTATGAATTTAAGACTTCAGAACGTTTTTCAACTGGAACATGGGACCCATCATGATTAGTTATGGTAATGTTATGCGATTGTTTTCTACTTGGTGCGAGTATTTTCCAAAACTTTTTCGGCTTTACACGGATGATATTGAGAAGGCTGTTGTACTCGCGCAGGCAGATGAAAAATTTTGTACCTTTCGGGGCAGAACCACATTTTTTTGCCACTCTGAAAAGGCGCTTTTTCTTTTGTGCTAGTTTTCTTAGTTGGTTTGTGTACCAAGGCTTTCCCATGACACCACGAATGCAAACAAGGAGTAAGTAATTAATGATTAAGCTGAGTAACTTTTGCTCATACAACAACCAGTTTCTGTCAACAGACCTTCTGAATGCAGTTTCTTTTAGTTATTCAAAAAAGATATTTAGTTCACTGTTAATTTGGGAAAGTCAGCTTCATTGTAGTCCCGTATTAATTTTATTGAACGCTGTCTGATTGGAACAGGGATATTCAAATTCAAAATGACAATATTGTGATCGCTCAGCCCATTGACACATGCTAACGACTGAATGTATTCGGGTTGAGAAGTGAGGACCAGGTCAAGGGTGTTTGAGCCACGTGTAGGAAAGTTTAATGTTTGTGTAAGGTTGAAGTTTAAAGCTAAATCAAGGAAATCTTTTGACTGGCGGGATGATACTGCTAGATTGTCCCAGTTGATATCTGGGAAGTTAAAGTAACCACAAATAATATAGTTAGCACTTGGGAATCGAGAGGTTGCATCTAAAATGACAGTGTTAAGTTTGTCGATAAAAGAACGGTCACAATTGAGTGGGCGACAACAAGATATGAGTATGCATGTGCATGTCGGCATGGACATATGCACGCAAAAAATTTCGTGAGTACAATTGTTCGGGAGCTGGTAACAAGGAATGCTGTTTTTCGTGAAGACAAGAACGCCACTACCCCTTCGTTCCTTCCTATCGCGTCTGAAAACAGTGTAGGGGGAATCTGCATGCAGTAACTCAGTGCTATCTATGTCAGGGTTTAACCAAGACCGTGAAAATGGCCACGTCTGTATTATTGTCGTCGAGAAGGGCTTCAACTGCATCTTTTTTTGACATGTAACTGCGAACATTAGCCAGTCTAATAGATAGTATGTGATTGCGTGATGCGTCAACAGGATTTAGTAGCGGCGGGGGGGGGGGGGTGATGAGAGTGCTGGGCAAGCCTGCAGTGATGGCTAGGATTTAACTTCTAAAACTGAGTCGGATTGCGCATCATAAAGAACTCTCTTTCATCCATCTGAAGCTTATCGAACCGTATCTTGAAAGTGGAGGAGGAGGAGGAGACAAAGGGGAAGAAAGACAGGGAGGTTAGCCAGTGTAAGTACCGGCTGTCTACCCCGTGCTTGTGAAAGGGGTAAAGCGAATAACATGAGAAAGAAGAAGAGGGGAAAAAATGGAAACCAGAAAATTCACACAGTAATGTGAAACTACGCGCTACAACATTCAAAGGCGGTCGCACAATTTGCATGTCCTCAAAAACTTCAGCAAAGCCCTTAAGGCCTTGAGTGCCGAAGCCCGTCTGGACCAGTGTCCTAGAGCTTTTTCCTCTGTAAAGGGACGATTGTCCAGTTTTTCAAGCGCGGTCACGAGCACTTTTCTTGGAACTTTGTAACGGGGATAGTCACAAAGGAGGTGCTCAATCGTCTCCTCGCAGCCGCAGGTGTCGCAAGTAGAGCTGTCGGCCATTCCAATGCGGAATGAATAGGAGTTCATGAATGCCACGCCGAGCCACAGGCGGCACAAAAGTGTTGCTTCCGTTCGTGGTAACCCTGGGGGTGGGTGGAGTTGCAGACGTGGAACCAATCTGTGGAGACGTGCGTTCGTGAATTCACTGGTGCTCCACAGATTTTGCGTAAGCTCGCGGGCGAGGGAGCGAAGACTTGTGGCTGCATCTGTTCTTGACAGCGGTATGGGTATAATCTGGATACCATCATGGGCCGAGCAGGCAGCGTCATCCGCACTGTCATTTCCCAAAATTCCGCAGTGACCCGGTATCCACTGGTAGATGACGTTGTGTCCCTTGTTGATTGCGTGATGGTGGAGTAGTCGGATGTCTGCGACTAGTTGCACATTTGGTCCGTGGTTGAAAGGGGACATCAGACACTGGAGAGCTGCCTTTGAGTCACATAAGATGGACCATGAATGTTATGATTTGTGAACAATAAACCCCAGAGCAGCACGGATAGCTGCGAGTTCTGCAGCCGTCGATGATGTAATGTGAGACGTCTTGAACTTGAGGGTGACACACTCTGCGGGAATCACCACTGCTCCAGCTGAACTTTTAAAGGAGACAGAACCGTCCGTGTAAACATGGATGCGTCCTCTGTGCTTGTCATGTAGCCCTGAAAGCAGGGTTTGTTTGAGGGCGAAAGTTGACATCTCCATTTTCTTTTTGATACCGGGAATAACAAGAAGAGCCTGGAGTGGATGGAGGCACCACAGTGGTAGAGATGGTCGCGCTGCAGGCGTGAAGTTTGACGGTAAAGTTCCATGGTTGGCGGCAATAATCTTGCTAAACGCTGAACGAGGTCGAACGGCAGGAATGGGGGCGAGATGATGCGATGGAAGTCGGGCGAAGTGCCTGATATGCATCCTTAAAGTGTCGACTTGAAGATACGTATTGATGGGGTGGTCATGCGCGATGGCTATTGTTGCTGCCGTGGATGCACATCTGGGAAGACCAAGGCAAATTCGCAGAGCTTGAGCTTGTACAGACTGGAGGGCACGGAGGTTGGTCTTACCGGTCCCACCCAGTACAGGTAAGCTATAGCGCAGGAGACCGACGAACAGTGCGTTATAGAGTTGGAGCATCGCACTGACAGACGCACCCCATGACTTTCCCGCAAGAAATCTGAGCACGTGGGTTATCATGACTAATTTCATTTTTAGGTAGGAGATATGAGGACTCCAGGAAAGGTCTCGATCTATTATCACTCCTAGAAAGCGGTGCGTCTTCTCGTAGGCAATTGGCTGTCCATTAATTCTGATAACGTACGGTTTCATTGCTTTGCGCGTGAAAGCGACTATAGAGCCCTTCTCGGAGGACAGCTCCAGATCTCGCGCTCGAAGATAACCTGATGTTAGTGTGGTCGCTTTTTGAAGTCTGGCGCGCACCTAGGGACGCGTCGCTCGTGATGACCAAATGCATATATCGTCGGCATAGATCGACACATGGACGGATTGCGGAAGGGTATGAACCAGGTCGATGAGCACGAGGTTAAATAGAGTGGGGCTCAAGACTCCGCCTTGTGGTACGCCACGGTAGGTGTTGTGTTGTGATGACGCACCATCCTCTGTTTTCACAAAGAATGACCTGTCCTTCAAGAAGCTGGATATCCACCGAAATACAAGGCCGCCTAGGCCGACATCGCCCAAGGCGTCCAGGATGGCTTGATGGGTTACGTTGTCATAAGCGCCTTTAACATCCAGGAACATCGCCGCTGACAGTCTCCTGAGTCTTTTTTCGTGCTGAACAGACGAGACTAGATCTATGACGTTGTCTACAGAAGAGTGCCCGCGTCGAAAGCCTGCCATAGCGTCATGGTATAACTTGTCGTGTTCTAGATACCACTCTAGACGCGTCAGCACCATCCTCTCCATCACGTTTCCTAGACAACTGGCCAGAGCAATGGGACGATAAGACGCCACGTCTGGGGGTGATTTACCTGGTTTGAGCAGAGGCACAAGGCGGCTGGACTTCCATGCAGCAGGAACTACTCCTTCACGCCATGAATTACTGTGCACGTCTAGAAGTGCATGCCGGGCTGTTTGACCGAGGTTTCCAAGAGCTGCGTATGTCACCCCGTCAGGCCCAGGCGATGAGGAATGTCTGCACGCTGCCAATTAACGCCGCCTGCAACTCCTCGATGGAAAACAGATTGTCCATACGAGAATCCCGCGAGATTGGAACATCACCGGGACCACGTGCAGCGAACGATGGCGGCAGACCAGCAACCTTGAAACAGAAGTTCTCCGCTACGTCGATCTCTCTGCGACCTTGGTAGAGAGCCAGGCATTTGAAGGGGTGGCGTTGCGGTGATGTTCGAAGACCATGCACTGTTCTCCATATATATGACAAGGGTTTATGCGGATCAAAGGAATCACAGAAGGTCTTCCATCTTAGAGACTGCAGGGAGTTGATCCGACGCTGGATCTTCTTCTGTATGCGCCTCGCCTCCCTGAGGTCGTAGATGGACTTGGTGCGTCTGTACCTTCGTTCCGCGCGACGGCGGATTGCTGGAAGCCGCTCCAATTCTGCTTCGAATTCAGAAAATTTAGGAATAGGCCTAAAAGATCTTGTAGCTTCTTGAGCAGCGGCGCTAATTAGCTTCTCGATGTTGCCAGGTAGAAAGTCCTGGATCTCTTGGCAATGCTTCTGCATGAGCAACGTGTATTTAGGCCAGTCGATGTGATGAACTGTAGTAGAGTGTGACTTGCGTATGCCGTCGATCTTAACATATGTTGGAACGTGGTCACAACCATGCGTTTCGTTGTCCGTGAACCATTTCACACTGACACTGAGGCATCTTGAAACAAAAGTTAAGTCTAGGCAGCTGCTGTATGTCAATTCCCGCAGAAAAGTGGGACTGCCATCATTTAGGCAGCAGAGCTCATGGTCCGACGCGAAGGATAGTACACGTCTTCCTCGACAGTCCATCTTTAAGCTTCCCCATAGCGGATGATGCGCATTGAAGTCGCCGGTAATAACCTATGGTCCAAGTGTCGCTGTTAAAATGGCACCTAGTCTTGCGTTGTCAAATCGACTCGAAGGTGAAATATAGGCACCTACGTGCGTGAGTGCGACGTTCTTGCATTTTATAGTCAAACATACGTACTGATTGTCGTCATCAGGTGCCACTGGGTGTAAAACATACGTGAAATCGCATCTGATATAAACGATGACTTTGCTGCGGTCGCTACAGGTGGCAGACATAAAAGCTTCATATCCTGATAGGCGGATGGCGCTCTCAACGTTTGGTTCACAAATGACGATTATTGGAAATTTGTTAAAAACAAACGGACGAAAGTCCGAAATGCGGGATTTAATGCCTCTGACATTCCATTGGAAGATAGACGCTTCCTTGGCCTCTTTAAGGAACGAATGTAGAGGAGCAGCGATGGTGCTTCTCAAGACCGCACAGTACCGGATTCAGGGCATCCAGTATTTGAAGTGCGCCTCGAGCCGCCGGAGTGTGTATGACGGTCAGTAGTACTCGTAGCGTGTTCATAAGGGCGCTTATCACGGTGACAACTTGTTTGTCGTCGTCTTGGTTGCTGCCAGAAGGTGAAGCATGATTCGGCGAGCGTGCTATATCTTCTCGCTCCGCTGGTGGATCTAGCCGTGGCAATGGCGGCCACTCCTCGCATGAGGCAATGATATTGGAGACTTTCTGTTGAGGAGATCAGAGAGGAAGAAGACGAAGTGCTTCTCTTGCGGAACACATCTCGCCCGTCTCTGTGTTTTTCTGGACTTCTTACTGCACCTGTGAGGTCTACCGCCCCCTCCATCACGGTGATGGATGTACAACACCCCGAGGATCCTCCCGGTTCCCGTTCACCCGCGGACATCGGTTCGAGGAAGCGAGGAAATACGTCGAGTGGTAGCGAGGACACAGAGCTGTACTGCGCATCAGGTGACGAGTCCTCGGAAGACAGCTTTCGACTTGTCCGGTACCGCAAGGCCAAACGAAGAATTATCAACTCATCTTCGGCGTCCAGCTTGAACACTGTGAAAACAGCTCCTCGGCGATGGCCTCACTCCATCCTGTTTGTGCCACAGAACGCTACCGACAACCTGCGCGTCCTCAACAGGCAAGCACTATCCGTGTATCTAGAAAACACCGTGGCAAATGAGATCAAGGATGTTAGGATAAACACTAGGCGAAACATCCTGGCAATCGATGTGATGAACCCGAGTGCACTGACCATACTACAACATGTAACGCAGCTGCGAAACATCAAGGTCCGATCCATCTCGCTACCGAATGGTGCCACAATAACAGGAGTCATCTATGACATTGACAATGAAATATCTAATGCAGACCTCCCAATTCTCATAAAACCAGCAAGCGAACACAACGTGATTGTGCAGGTTGGTCGCCTCGGCAACACACGTTGTGTGAGGATAACCTTCAAAGGCGACTGCCTTCCACCCTACGTGAAGGTCGGCCATTTTCGCCACCAGGTTCGACCATTTATTCCAAGACCAATGCAATGCTTCAATTGTCAGAAGATTGGACATGTGAAGGGTGTTTGCAGAAATTCGGCCGTGTGCCCTCGATGTGCCGAACCCCACTCAGAAGACAACTGCAGCGCAACCACGTTGAATTGTCCTAACTGTCAAGGTGATCACTGCGCCTCTTCCAAAGACTGTCCCCAGATCAAGAAAGAGATCACCATTCTTAAACAAATGGTGAGAGACAACTCTACCCACAAAGAGGCCGCTGTGAAAGTACGGCGAAGACGACGTCACCGACGAAGGTCTTCACGGCGGAAAACATCAAGCTTTCAGGAAAAGTCACCTCGTCAAGCATCATCATCAGCGGACATTTCCAGCACTCCGAACACCGATGTTGGAAGGGAGAAAACTGCCAGATCTCTCTCCACAAAGGAATGGCCGCCACTTCCGCGTACAGGACCTCCAGAAGAGCCGCAGAAGAAGCCGCCCCGAGTACAGCAAGGTGCTGTATCCGAGGAGTCGCGGAAAACAGATGAGCAAGTGATAGCACTTATCAGGCCTTTAATGAATGCCATTCGCGTGCTGCTAAGCAACATGCACACACCGTCTGCCAGAAGTGCGCTTCAAGTACTGGACGCTCTGAGTCCGGTGCTTGCAACCCTTGAGTAGATCATGGCTCCACAGCCACGGTCTTTTAGGGAAGAGGTCCGACAAGCAGCTATTTTTCAGTGGAATGCCCGCGGACTCAGAGCGCGCCTTTCGGATTTCCGTCGCTTCGTGTACGCCAATATGTTTCCCATTATCGTCATTTGCGAGCCGAACTTATCGAACAAAATCAGGCTTTCTGGATATGAATCATTTATGTCGTCAGCTGTTTATGAAAACAGTAAGGTTTTGTTGTTTATTCGCCGTGACCTCACCTACACTCATCAGCCTGTACCACCTAATGACAGTAATCAATATATATGCCTAAACGTAAGAAAAAAGAATCTGGCCTTTACTTTTGTAGGCGCCTACCTATCTCCGTCAAGTCGATTTGATTACAAAAGACTACGAGACATCCTTTCCTCAACTTCCAATCCCTGGGTCATCATTGGAGATTTCAACGCCCATCATACACTCTGGGGAAGTCCGATCATCAACGCAAGAGGCACAGCTCTGGTATCTTTCGCCTCCAGTAATGAACTTTGGCTGCTGAATGAAGGAAGTCCTACGTTCTTACGTGGCTCCACGTACAGCAGCTGTCTTGACTTGGCGTTCGTCTCACGAAGCCTAGTCAGACGTGCAGGGTGGTTTGCGGACATAGAGACGCACGGAAGCGACTATATCCCCACGTACATCAAGATCAGAGGATTGACCGCTTCCAAAATACGGGATACGATCCAAAGAGTGGACTGGCATAAATTTCAATCTATTATGGAAGAACACTGCGACGCCAATCCATCTTTCGACTTGGAAGAGGCAATCAAGAGCGTGGTGCAAGACACTATGCATACTCTAACATGCTCCTCGAAACTTAATGATTTTGATGTGGAACTAGAACGACTTCGAGCAATCCGACGACGTGCTGAACGAAGATACCGACGTACGAAAACAATGGACGATCTACGGACCGCCAGGCGCACGCAAAAGAAGATACAGCGCCGGTTAGACAAGCTCGAATCGCAACGTTGGGCTGCCTTCTGTGAGTCGCTAGATCCACGCAAGCCTTTATCGCAACTATGGAGAACGGTGCGCGGACTGCGGACACTTCCCGTACAGTGATTCCCATTCAAGGCGCTTGCCCTCTCTCAAAAGAGATCGGAGATTGACGTAGCAGAGGATTTCTGCGCCAGATTATCCGGCCAACTCACAGCTACCAACATTCCATCGCCTTCGAGCAGCTGTCCGCCACCACGTGATCACTGGTTGGATCTACCATTCTCGATCCATGAACTTAAGGCAGCATTAGCTTTGTGTAGCCGCACATCAGCGCCAGGACCTGACGGAATTTCCTACCGAGCTCTGTGTCACCTGGGGGAGCGAGCGAGAGGAGTTCTTCTTGAGGTGTACAATGAATCTTGGAGAAATGGCACGATACCAACAACCTGGAAGACAAGTCGCCTTGTTCCACTGCTGAAGCCTGGCAAGTCGCCGTTGGAGCTCTCATCATATCGCCCGATCGCTTTGGCGAGCTGTGTGGGCAAAGTAATGGAGAGGATGGTCCTAGGACGCCTGGAGTGGTACTTGGAGTACCACAACACCTACCCAGATGCCATGGCGGGCTTCCGACGCGGTCGATCATCGATCGATAACGTCGTCGACCTGGTGACCTACATTCAACATGAGAAATGCCGTAAGCGTCTCTGCGCATCCTTATTCCTCGACGTTAAACGGGCGTATGACAACGTTACGCATGAAGCCATCCTCTCTGCTCTCGCAGAGGTAGGAGTGGGTGGTCGGATGTTTCAATGGATACAGAGCTATCTATCCATGCGATCCTTCTTTATAAGCACCGAGGAAGGCCATACTTCTCTACATTATAGCAACCGCGGCGTCCCCCAGGGCGGTGTACTTAGCTCCGTGTTATTTAATCTAACACTAATTGCTTTCCTTGAGCACGTGCCAACCACAGTCAGGCTATCAATGTACGCGGATGACATCTGCATATGGACATCTGCAGTAACACGCCTACAGTTGCGAGCGAGAATTCAGAGAGCCGCCACAGAAACTGCTATCTACCTCCGTAATCGAGGCCTGGAAATTTCCTCCGAGAAATGCGCACTAGTGCCACTTACGCGCAAACCCATGGCAAACTACAGTGTAATGATAAATGGCCAAATAATACGACGGGTCCGATCGTACAAGTTTCTGGGTGTCATAATCGACAGGCACTTGTCATGGAGCCCACACATATCATACGTGAAAAAACGGTTGACAGGCATCTGCCACCTGTTCAAGTTTTTCGCTGGCAAGACCTGGGGAATGTCGCCTAGTGCCATGTTACAACTGTACAGGGTGCTTTTTCTAGGATTTCTGCGATATAGCTTGCCAGCAATAAACAACACGGCAGAGCTCGCAGCGCTCTTTACTGCCCTTCATCACATTGGTGATGAACCGCCACACAAATGGACAATATTCTGCGATTCGAAGGCAGTCTCTACTGTCACCTTTACGACGCGGACCGCACGAACAACTAATATTCCATATTACAGAGACATTACACCATATAAGTGATGCAGGCCATGAAATAACCTTCCAGTGGCTTCCAAGTCACTGCGGGATTATCGGCAATGAACGGGCGGATCCCGCTGCCCGCTCAGCTCATACTGAGGAGCGCCACGTCCCAATTCCTGTTCCTAGAACTGACGCGGCACGGAAGCTCCGCCTACTTGCTCGGCAGTGCACCGCTTCGCAATGGAATGATCCACATTTAAGAAATACGCGACTGTACTCGCTTGATCCAACATTAAGTCTTCGAGCGCCATCACAGCTTCGCCGTAGAGACGCCACGCTTTTATATCGACTTTGGTTGGGCGTTGCCTTTACTAAAGCCTATGCCTTCCGCATAGGGATGGCCGACACCCCAACCTGTGACCACTGCGGCCATGAAGAATCAATTGGCCATATTTTGTGCGCCTGCCCGCAGTACAGTCCACAGAGGGCATGCCTTAGCCACGAACTTGACCAACTGGACGACCAACCGCTATCCGAAAAAAGAATTCTACAACATCGAAAGGACCTACCTTCACAGAAGAAGGCAGTGCAAGCGCTTTTGCGCTTCTTGCGATCTACCGGCCTGTGTGAACGACTTTAACTGGAACGCCTTTTGTGTGCGTGTCTCCATGTGTGCGCGTTCCTCTTTTTTTATTATTTTTTAAAATTTTTTTCGTTTTCCTCTCTGTCATCTTTCTAACCCCTATCCCCCATCCCCAGTGTAGGGTAGCAAACCGGAGACTCATATCTGGTTAACCTCCCTGCCTTTCCTTTTCATTCTCTCTCTCTTCTGTTGAGGAACCTCATTGCTGCTATTCCTAGTTGTATGCGGAAGTTTGTGGACTGTCAGTGGACGCGGTGCATCCTTACCAATAGCAGTAGGTTTCCTAGATTTCCGGCGACGTGAACGTCGACGTCGCACCTTAGCGGCAGCCTCTCTGTGCGAGGAACCATCCCTGACCATTTGCCTCAAGACTTTCGCCTCATTTTTCACATGGGGGCAATTCTTTGAAGTTGCATCGTGAGAGCCCTGACAGTTGGCGCACTTTTGGTTTTCTGCACGACAGGCGTCGGAGCTGTGCGACCCAGAGCACCGTGAGCACACGGCAGCATTTGTGCAAACCGCACTAACGTGCCCTATCCTTCGACACTTCCTGCACTGAAGCGGCTTTGGCACAAAAAGCCGTACAATGTGTCGGAAGTGACCGACCTTGACGTGTGACGGTAGGCTGTCTCCTTTGAAAGTTAACTTGACACATTGCGAGTTTCCCAGGCGACGGGCTTGCAATATGGCCATTCCCTCTGTCGCCAGCTTGATGAGTATATGCAGATCGGCATCACCTATGGAATTATCTACGTCATACACAACGCCGGCCGTAGAGTCATGATGGTCTTGTTTATAACAGCGTTCGTTGATGCTAACCAGCACCTTAACGTTGCTCAGAATGTCTAGCGCGCTGCGGTTTGTGACATCTATAGCGAGGATGTTCTTACGGGCGTTGATCCTTACATCTTTGATCTGACCCGGAACAAGTGCCCCGAGCGATGCAGACGTGGCTTGGCGGTTGATCCGGTTTAGATTGTCGCTAGCAGCCACAGGCACAAATAAAATTGTGAGGTCTGATGGCTTTCGCGTCGGGATCACAGTTGCCTTACTTGTGGAAGGAGATGTCCTGACGAGTCTTCTCTTTGCTTTGTGCTTTGCTACGGGCACGTAGTCGCTGTCATCCGAGGTTTCATCACTGGTCCCTGAGTAGATCGCAGTGTCCTCGCTGTCGGTGTCGCTCGGACGACTAGACCGCTTCCTCGGTGCGGCCGCTGTTGACGTAGAAGGACCAGGAAAAAAAAATGAAAGTGGAGGCGTTGTTTTGTTTCGCATAAGCGTACAACTTTTTCCTTGCAAGCCGGATGCGCGATGAAAACTCCTCCCGGATAGAAATTGGCGAACCTTTAAGCTTTGGCCCGGCAGACAGAATGCTACACTCATCTTTGAACCGCGCAAGTTTCACTATAATTGGTCGATGTTTACCGGCCTGGAAACGGCCAAGCCTGTGTGCGCGTTCTGTCATTTTTGGTGATGGCAATTTGAAGTTTATCTGCACACAGTGAAATAACACGAGACTGATTGCTCCCAAGTTTCATCACGCGCATCCTCAACACCGAAAAAAGTAGGTTGCCCCGGCGAAGGCGGTTTTCCGAGTCATCGCATTTCTGTACGAGGTTGTTTATTTGTGAAGTGAGTAATTATTTCAGGGTTGTCACTGGACACAGGTATTGAGTGACTTGATTCATGAGCATCTACAATTTTCTCAAGGGCGTCAACGTGGGTGGATAGACGACCGACCTGGTTTTCAATGGTGGCCTGTGTAGCACGAATTAGAGCGAGCTCAGACAGAACGGTGTTCTTAGAGGTTTCTAAACGGGATCGGGCGCTAGCAATGGATTCAAGGGATACCGGAGTGGGAATGTCATTAACAGGACTGGGGTTAAGTTCAATGTCCCCAAAAAGGGCTAGTTAAAGAAAAGTGAGTGAGCATTCACACATAATGAACAAAGCGAGTGACACAAAATTTTCCTTGTGGCATCAAATGTGTCAGAGGGGCACGACACCGCGATAAACCTTCGGTCACTAGAACGTACACATCTTGCACAAGGTAGGTAACTAACCTGCGCAAGCAAAGTCGGCGTCACGACCACGCTCGGTGCGGTGGCGTGCCCCAAGTGGTTCCAAGACGGAGGCTGCTTAAGTAGAAGTAGGGAGTTTCCCGCGCAGGAAGTTGCTCGCTGTGGCCAGGCGGAAAGCTCAGTTGGGGCTAGAAGTGGCGGGCTTGAGGCTGAATTGGCTTCTTCGTCCGAAGCAGCGAAAGTTGGCAGGCGATGTCATTCCAGTTGCGAGCAAAAGATGAGGAAGGGCAGGTTCCACCGATAAAGGCAGCCGAGGTGATTGACGATAGCAGCAGCACCTGCGCAAACAAAGTCGGCGTCATGACCACGCTCGGTGGGGTGGCGTGCCCCCTCAGGATTGTCTGAAAACTTCTCTTACGAACAATTATAGCGTAAGAAGTTTTTCGTGAATACGGGCTTAGATTCGGAATCGAAAACCATAATTGAACAAGAGATTGATCATTCTTTAGCTAAATAGCTGATTCATAATTTTTGTACGTTATGACGTTCATCATCGCTAAGAAAGCATAATACTGATTATTTGGGCTTATGCCCAAAGCCTTCAACGCCAACACTTTCATTGCACCGGCTTTTCGCTGTCTTTAATATGCGGCGCTGCTTGAATCGGTATGGTGAAAAGTATAGACAGCATCATCACGTTTTACAATTCGGTGGTGGCGCGGGCATTCGGTGGTCACGCGGACGGAATAGGTGCCAGCGAAATTACTGGCACGCGAGGGTGACGTTGCAGCCACGTGGAATTGACGTCGCTGCGAACAGCATAACAAAACTGGCCTGCCACAGCCAATTGGGGTTCAGTTGGCACTGCTGTAATCAAGGGCAGAAGCCCGAACGCACAACTTTCATTGCTTGTCAGTTGTGCAGGTTTTGTATAGCGGTCCTCGACGTAGACTTGGACAAATTTCACGGCTGCACGTATGTTTCGCAGGCAACATACAGCAGGCAATAAGCTTACGCAGCATATCTCGCCCCGTATGAACCTTCGCCAATCTGAGCTTCCGTTCTTCTAAAGGTGAGAGGGATAAGGCGGGTGAGCAAGGAGCCTTACCCCCTCTCCCCTTTAGAATAACCCTACCTTTATATACTGTGCCGAGGAAAGCATTTGTTGCCTTGAAAAAGACAAGTCCACTTTCGAAACGCTGGCTCCCGCTTTTACCTTGTTCTCGTTTTGTAATGCGTATAGTATGAATTTCTGTTATTTCATGATGCCATAATTATATTACGAATGAACTTCGGTCCTGAATTTGGCAACCCTGTATGTTAAATACAGGGGTGCCAAATTTAGGAAATTTTCCTTAGATCTAGGGATTTTCAGCTTTGTTTCGGCAAATGAGGAAATTTGTCCGCATATATAGGAAAATCTTGCTCTAGGACATTGAAACGGTAAAGCTGCTCACAGAACAGTGTGTTTTGATTTTAGTTACTTAAAATTGCCTTCGCATTAGCACACGAACTATGATTTTGATTGTGCAGCAGCGCAGGAGGTGAACGCATCTCGCCAAGTAAACGATAGGCTGTGAATTCCCTCGCCCCTGTAACGAAGTACTTCTAATCAGATTTTGCCTTTCGTACCTCTAGCTGTGTCGTCGACATTTGTGCACTCTGAGCGAAATATTTATCTGTAACCGGTAAAACAAACGCATGTTACAACGCTCGCCCAAATAAAGCAGCACGTGCAAATCTTGGCGTGAACGGACACCTACCTAGCGCCGAGTCCACTGCGGTTGTCATGCTAAACAACCTTTCACAAAGACCTCATGTGATTGGGCGAGTTTTCGTTTTGGAGGAAAAATAACAATTTTCCGCGTGTCTTCGTGCTTCGCTGCAAATTACGCGAATGTGCGCGAGTGTGGTGGTGCTAAGAAAGTTCACGGCATGCAAAAAAAAAAATGGTGACATCTTTCACATTACTGTTATGAAGTAGCGCACTGTTTTTATACTGTTACATTCCGTAAGGGACTGTTCGGCGCCCGTTTTCCTTACAGTTCAAACAAAGTTACATTTAAAGTTCCCATTTTGCTCTTGATGGAAAACAACTTTGAACAACAACAAAGTATATGCGTGCTGGTGTCTCCTGTGAATATGCCATCGTGCAGGAGGCTGTGATGCTAGTATAAAAACTTTCAATGTAACAGCATTTCAGCTTGAATCCGATGACTTCATTATTTGATCATTTTCGAACGAGCTTAAAAATTGATTTCAACTATAAAATTCCCAGTCTATGTGCATAAAATAAACAAACATTTATTATGACAGAAATCGCATTGACTAACTGCACAACCACGTTTTGCAAGAATCTAGGGAAATCTAGAGAATTTTCTAATTCGAATTAGAGATAAACTAGCTTCGGAGGTTGGCACACTTGACGTCATAGTCATCTATGACTTTGTATAACCTTGTGATGTACTGCTGTCTACTTGTCTACAAAAGCTCGTTAGCTAGCTATACAAGGTGTTTCAACAAAGACGTTAAGTAATAATTCAAAATAGCCGTTCTGAAATTAAAGGACGGTTCCTTCGGAGACTCCGGGGTCGGCACCGCTAATGTTAGCGGTGCCGACCACGGAGTGACGCGTGAGATGTGGCAATTAGTAGCTAATTAACAAACATTCTGTTAATTAACTTCGAAACCTTTAGTTTCAGCGAGCTCATCGTAATCGGAAAATTCAAGCAAACTCCGTGCAAGCCAAATCAACTTCTTAATCTGAGAAAATGCGCTTACCCGCGGAACTGTCGCACGACGAATTTCGGTCATCAATTCGCGAAACCGAAACTGGGAGGCTGCAGTGAACGCAAAGCCGCAGCCCTCGAAACGACGTTCCACTACGTCACCCAGTGGCGGGCATCCAGCGCGCTGCGACAGCGAGGAGCACGGAGCCGCAGGGCGCTGGTTGCCCGTTGCTGGGTGACACAAACAGAGCGTCATGTGATGACGTCATGCGATGACTTCAGACGATGTATGAGGCGTGTATGCAGCCGCTCGGCTTTCTCACGCTTCCCACTGGACAAGCTGTGCCATCTAGCGGCGCCGCCGCGAAGTCCGCACTAGGCGCGTGTGCAAATATATATTCAGACAAGACTGTATGAAATATATGACGCGGGGTCGATTACGCCCAGCACCGGAGAAAATGTAAAATACTTTCTTTTGTCATTAAAAGGTGGCATATAGCCAGTAGCGTAGCCAGAAATTTTGTTCGGGGGGGGGGGGGGTGGCTCACGTTGCAGCTCGGCCTCTACCTTATCGAATTTGTCGAGGGATCAAATACATGAATAACTGCATTGCAATTGCCAAAGGTGCTGCAAACGAATTCTTGAACGCTACGCACAGTCAAGACAAGTCAAATATGTATTTTTTTAGTCAAAGAATGTACTCGTATGCCTCAAAAATTGTGCCCGAATAACTGATATCAATGCTTCCATGTTTTCTGTCTATTTAATAAGTAAAGGAAATATCGCATGAACTTTAAAACAATATCAGTTTGAAACCAGCAAAGCAGTGCATGCCGCTGATATGAAAAATGTAAAGGCCAAGAAATGAACAAGTTGAGGACAAATATTATAATGAAATTTTGTCATTCAAGAACTTTGTTTACATATTTGTACATATGCAACGGCGAGGGAAAATCTCAATGATGTCCTTTGTTACAATGTAGTGCGCAGGAGCAGCTGTCACCGGTCGTTTATTGCGAGTAATTCAACCGAAATTGTAGTCGCAACAGAGAGCACATATAAAAAGCAGCTCTGCAAAATATAAGAGGCCGAGTCAAATGAAAGTAAGCCAATGCGAATATATGACAAACGGGATACTTTATTTAAAAGTAGTCTCCATGAACATCTAGTCGTTTGTCCCACTGACTAACGAATCGCGTGATTCTTGTCTCATAAAACTCCTTGGGTTGCTGCTTCAAAATTTCTGTAACTGACTCTTTCACGTCATCGCCCGACACGAATCTAGTTCCCTTGAGCTGTTTTTTTTTTCATATGCCCCAAAATGTACAAGTCGCAAGGCGACAGGTCTGGGCTGTATGGCCGATTTTGCAGCATTCCCCACTTGAACTTTGCCAGTTTTGTGTTGACCACATCAGCGACGTGGGGAGGGGCATTGTCATGGAGCAAGATGACCCAATTCTTGAATTTTCCACTTTGTTTGTTTTTGATTGCGACAAGCCGCCGATCCGGCGTTTCACAATATCAAAAGCGATTGATAGTCTTTTCAGGTTTAGCTTCAGGTTTAGCAAATCTAAAAAAAAAAACTCAACAACACCTTTGCGGCAGAAATGACGGCCTTTGCTTTCATTAGGGGTGCCGAATTCGAATGTTTCCATTGTAAGCTTTGCCGTCGTGTTTCAGGCTCGTTGTAGTGACACCATGATTTGGTCCCCGATCCCAATTGCAGACAAGAAGTCGTCACCCTCATTGTGATACCGGATCAGATGAATCAAGCCTCTCCGAACCTCTCTTTCTTCTGCCGGTGGTCCAAAATCTTGGGCATTTATTGCGCACACAATAGCCGATAACTGAGATGTTCATGAATTATGGTGTGACCCGAACCCTGACTGATGTTCACACACCCTGCCAATTCATCGATGCTCATCCTCCGTTCTTGTCTAATCAGCCCGTCAACCTTTGCGGTTGTGTTGGGCGTGATTGCACGGTGGCTTTCGCCCGCTCTTGGATCGTCTTTGCAGCTTTCACGTCCTTCTTTGAACTGTTTGCTCCAACGCTTCACAGTGGCCAATGAAATGCAATGTTCAACGTACACAGCAGCAATACGGCGACTAATCTATGTTGGGGAAACACCTTCAGCTGTCAAAAACCTCACGACATCACTCTGTTCAACTTTTAGAGCGTACATTAGGTCACGCAACCATGTTCAACCAAGTTTATGAAAGCATTAAAGAACCTTCATCCTCACACCTGCGTGTCACTTTTGTAAATGAGTGATGCGTGTGTGCTGCGCGCATGCCTCGCAGATAATGAACCGAACCATTATTGCGCGGGGTGGGTTGGCTCGCTTTCATTTGACTCGGCCTCGTACATTAGAAATGCGAAGAAACAATGGAATATACAAATGCGCAGATATAGCTTTATAAAGGGCATAAAATGTCACTGGAAACAAAGTTTACTGCACGAATACACAAAACCTCGCAACGAGATATTTAAATATATGTATAAGTCTCCAATAAATCTACGTATCCAAGAAAAAGTCACTGTATATAATGCGCCAAATAAGGCAAATAAACATGTTGCGCAACCACAGATTCACAGATCACAGCACCCCCTCCCTCCACTCCCCCTGATGTATCGCGCGCGACAGGAGGCGGCGCCTTCCTCCCCGCTTTTCTCCCTTGCGCACACAAGACTGAGCCACCATCTTCGGCACCATCTTCGGCTCACCCATGCCACCCCGCCCCCTTACGCTTTCACTTGCACATACAGCATGCGGCGCGCGGTCACGATGTTATCACCCTTGAACCTTATACGGAACATAAGGGCGACGGCGGTGGCAGGAATGCGCCTGGAGTGTCCATATAATTGCTATCGCAATAATATAGTAAGAGTATCCGGCAACTGAAGCGCCCCTTGGCCCATTACTTTTCGCAAAAGAAGAAGAAATAACAAAATCGAACTTTCACCATGCGATAATTTGTGGCGCCGCAACAATGTCTTTCTTTCCTGTGAAGCGGGGCACGGAATAAAGCAAAGGAAAGCATGTTGGCCACAATCGAATGCCTACTTTGGGCACCTAATGTGGCTACCAAATGAATGTCGAAGAAAAGGTGAGACGCTTGGCCCACAGAGAACCATACGCATACTACTCAGTATCCTACACCGGCGAGACAAAATTTTGCGGAGAGGTTGCGCTCAAGCGAACGCGTTGCAACCCGTCCCCGCAGTGATGGCAGTGAGCGACCATTCCTTTTTTTTTCTTGTCTGCTAGCCAGAAAGCGTCCAAAACTCTGCCAGCCGAAAATCAACTCGGCCAGAGAAAAACAAACGCGCAGTGAAGTGCGCCGCGCGGTGTTCGGGACAACAAGAGAAAAGCATGCGCTCTGGCTGGCTCCGGCAGCCTGCGGGTAGCGAGAAAAATAATTGAAGAGCCTCAATGTGTCCTCGCTAATAAAAGTCAAAGTAGAAATATAAATAAGAGCGTAGTTACCTTTGCTGGCTTTAGTGTCTTGACATAGGTGCTTGGCGCAGGTGCAAAAAATGTTGATATTCTTTTCCGTGACCATAATGGCAAAAATTTACCACCACAACGCTTCGTCTCATCCGACATCGCTGCGTGCTTTGTCAACTTGTCTGATCCGTCTGATAGTCTGGTTGTCTGCCTGGCTTGTCCAATTGTGTGATTGATTTACGACATTAGAAAAGCCAATGCACCTTTGGCGTCAAATGTTTATAACAACATTAATTCCACAAAGTTCCTGGATTGAATATCGAAAGCACGGCTTTGGAAATGTCAGTGCACACTTCGCATCAAAAGTTTATGAGAACTTTATACCCATAAAGTTTCGGAATTAAAATCCATGCGCTCTGTAGATTCCGCGGCCTCCGCTAGAGGCCGCGACGAGCCCGCTCGCCATCAAAAACGCCCTTGAAACTTTGTCCTCGGATGGGGCTGCTTGGGCGTTATGTTACTCCCGGTGCATGGGCGTTGCCGCGAAATCCAGCCCGATTTCGCAATGTTCGCAGTGAAATGTCTTTTCGAGCGCGAAAAAGACATTCTAGACAAAATTCAGCATGATTTCAGGCGCCTGGAATTGTTTTGGTCGGCGGTGCATGACAGCACGAAAAGGTTTCGGGGGGGGGGGGGCTGAAGCCCAATAAGCCCCCCCCCTGGCTACGCCCCTGCCTGTGACCCACGTTGGCATCAAAGAGGTTTATTGATGATTGGCACATAGCAAATGCCACATACCCAGCGACTGAACTTGGCGTGGAAGAGAAATCATCATCATCCTCATCACCATCAACATCAGCCTAATAAATAAGTCCACTGCAGGACGAAGGCCTCTCCCAACGACCTCCAATTACAGTTGTCTTGTGGCAGCATTTTATGGCTTCAAATTTCTTAATTTTATCACACCCCCTAGTTCTTTGCCGTCCGCGACTGCATTTTAGAGCGCAGCTGTTAAGGCCCAACCACTGGCATGCGTCGGCACGCTTCGGCATGAGCCGACAAGAGAACGCGTCGCTTCCCGTCGGTTGGAGGAAACGGGCGACGCAATCACTGGGCAGAAGCTCTGACGCGTGCCGACGCTCGCTCCTAGGCTGCCGCGCACTGTTGCTGGATTATTTTAATTGTCTTCAACCGTCCAAGTCCGACCTAAAAAGCCTGCTGTAAACTAAGCTTGAAACAATAAGTTAGTGATCTGCATGCTCTTTTAGATATGAAAAACACGTTTGATTAATGAATGCACGCCTGCCGCAACAGTTTCTTTCTACCTTTGAAGTAACAATAGTGCACAAAATATTGACATCAGCGCTCGCGCTCGCGCGTGTCTCTCTACAAGATAGCTCTGCAAACACCTGCGCGACCATGCCATATCGTATCAAAAGCTGTCGTACGATTTCATTTTTTGGTAGCTCATTGGGCAGCAAACTACGTAAGCATTAGGCGTGCAACGTATCACTGAAAAGTCTGTGTTAGAAATATTGTCACGTAGTAGCGACGGTGAAAAATCATGCAGAGCGATAACTGGGAGTTAATAATTTAACTCTTCATTAGGAAAGCTTGTGGCCAGGAAACGCAACATTCATTCGCAACTTCGCAACTATAGCGGCGAGCAAAGTCGGCGACCATCGAAAATCACATCTGCGGGTCATATATCAGTCCTCGAAAGTTCCAGCGTATTCACTGGTGCCCGCGCGCCGTTCAGAAACTACAACACAATTCGTGTCGTGTATGCAGTCAGATTTGCAAGGTTCGTCGACAACAGACAACATACAGGATCATCGATAACATTCGCGAAACTTCCGATACTTGAAGGCGCGCCGTGCACCGAGCGATAACGTTTAACATTTGTTAGCCGGTGAAATACGGTCACCGGATACAGATAAAAAGTATCCGTGTGAATATAATTATGCTTGTTGGTGCATGCAAGAAACGCGAAAAAGTGGGTTCTGAGAAAATCAGCAAAAACGAATTACAGCACCTGCAGCACTCACAGAAAACATCTAGAATGGCGAAAATTTACATAATTCGTAGCTTGTCTTGATTCTGTCAAATCTTGCCCATGGAGCACTTCATTTATTATTATAGGTTGTTTTGAAGCAATCAACACCACATCGGGAGGCCTTCACATTGAGTGCATTGCTAAAAAAATATTCATGTGTAAAGGCATTGTTCTATTGTATCTGGTTTCAACATGTTAAGCCTGTCTTTCTCGACATTAATGACCATGACATACCGTCACATAATACAAGATTGAGAATCTGAGGGTTTCTATAGGTGTCTTTCGTTGCCCTTTGCCAAGTCATACTATAGGAGCACTTATTCGGATGTATGGGGGCAGCTCATTTCATTATATATATATATATATATATATATATATATATATATATATATATATATATATATATATATATATATATATATATAGATATAGATATATATATAAACAGGATATTTTTCACAATTTATACACTTCAAGTCACCACACAAAAAAATACCAGTTTATTATTTTCAGCCTACTATGCTGTTTTGACTGAGAAAGACATTGAATTTGTTGTGTGAGGCACGTAATAATTGCTGTGGCATATTATTTTATTGCACAGCACTGGATACAGTCGCTAAGCGTTATTAAAACTCGGAAGAAACTAATAGCTCAATGCATATGATCAGGCACATAGCATTTTTATTGCATTTTTCTTAATTCATGCCTTCTTTTTTAATTGCATGAAAGCTACTGCACTGAAATAATATACTAGTACATAGTTAAAAAGCACGATTTTATACTACAATAATCAATCAATCAAATGTTTATTATAGGGCCCAGGAACAGCTAGAGAGCCTTCGTATTGGTGAACTTAAAAAGCAATATGTGAGAAAAATGTACAGAAAACATGAATGTGGTAGACAAAACAATGCGAGACAGAGTAACAAATAGGGAAAACGAAAACGAGGAAGGGTAAAAGGGAGTTACTCATACATGATTATCTACAGATACAGGAAACACAGGAAATGAACTCTGAAGTATGTCAATACAGGCACAATTCTTATTACATGTTTCTTGGAGTCGAGTCATATATAGCCCAGTCTTTAGTGCAACAAGGCCAGGCAAAGAATGCGGATTGCTGCCTGGTATACTGTTGCGGCACGAACAATTGCATATGATCAAGAAGCTTTGGAGTATGTATAATGCCATGGACCACATTATACTTGAACAAACGGTCTGATTAATTAAGTCTTGAGTCTAAAGGTGAAATTTGAAGTATAGTTGAGAAGGCTGAACTATGGTCGCAAGAATGGCAAAAGTGGTGCTGGAAGATAGATATCAATTTATTCTGGGCACGTTCAATGAGGATGGAATTAGATTTGCACGTTGCACCCCACCTACAGAGGCATACCCTAGTAGTGGAAGGCACACAGCGGAGTACAATTTCAGAAACAGAATAGGTGAGTGGAAATCATCCTATATACAACATACAATTCCAAGAGCCTGAAGGGCACGTTGCGTGATTATCTGTGTGAAGAGAAGCTTAGCGTTTTGTCGAAGTACACACCAAGATCTTTCATTTCATCAACCCTGGGCAGTGGAGCATCCCGAAGGGTTCATGAAAATTGCACATGGTGTGTTTTCCGCATATAACTTAATGCCATAGTATTGGAAGCATTTAAGAGTACCTTTTTTTGTTCCTGCACCAATTTGAGAGTGAAAAAATGTCCTTTTGGAGGTTGATGCACTGGTGAACACTGTTGAAAGTCTCAAACAGTTTAAAGTCGTCGGCACACAAAGTCATGCTGTTCATTTATTAAAGTGTTCTCTGCGCTAACAGAAAGCAAGGAATGCAATACCGATTCAAATACTTTTGACGCACTGCAGAGGATAGATACAGGCCGGCAGTTAGTAACTGCATGTCTAGCACCCGATTTGTGCATGGGCAATGTCCATGCTACCTTCCTAGTGCTAGAAAATGTACCAGACTTTAGGGAACTATTGAAGATGCTTGTGGGAATAGGGAACAAGTATGCATGCTTCCATACGTCTTAACCCTTTCAGACACCAATTTCTCCCGTTGATTCAAAACTTGAGAATTTTCAATTGTTTAGTGAGTTCTGCCAAGTTTACAGAATTTCGACTCCATGCGAAAACTCGCTACAAGAACATCAAATATGAGAACATAAACTATTTCGTGTTTCTTCAAAAGCACTTATCCAGCCACTTGAAAATTGTCCTGGTGCATGACATTGTGAAAAACAATGAAAGGAGTGAACCCGCTACATACAACATACTGACACAGAGTAAAAACACCCAACCCTTTACCTTCCCACTCATTTAGCTAAAACATTCTGCACGTTATTCATAATTGCAACACAGTTGCAATAATAAGTGTTTCAAGATATATGCAACACACTTTAAATGTCATTACTTTCGTCAGTTCTATTGCTGTTGATGCACTATCTTGCTGTACAGAATTGGGTAGACAGCGCCTGAAAGGGTTAAGCACTGTGGAAGGAATACCATCAGTACCACAAGAAAGGGAAGGTTTGAGGCGCTTCATACACTTGAAAACAAGGTCTTCATTGACTGACAGCGTACACACCGTGCCACTGCAGACTGAGAAGGAAATGTTCTGCAAAGTCATAAGCAGTGTTTAGGACAAGATCACCATTTTCATCAAGAAGGCATACATCATTGGCGCTCTTTTTTAAAAGAGTGAGAGCGCACGAAGCTCCAGAAATATATTGAATTACGTGTCATGCTAGCTCCAACACATTCAATGTGGCTGTAGTAGTGATTCTAATAATAATAATAATAATAATAATAATAATAATAATAATAATAATAATAATCTTAGTGGTAACATGGCACTCTAGACAGCTCGAAAGACTAAAAAAGGCTGATGCCTGTACGCTAGAACGTCTGAAAGCCAGCCATATAGAGCAGGAATTTGCATGGTGCAGAAGGCACCCTCCCCCCTCCACGTGCACACACACACACACACACACACACACACACACACACACACACACACACACACACACACACACACACACACACACACACACACACACACACACACACACACACACACACACACACACACACACACACACACACACACGCACACACACACGCACACACACACACGCACGCACACACACACACGCACGCACGCGCACAATTTGCTTAATTGCAAAGCACTACACACACGCACACAGTCGACGTGTGCACAACACGCAGGAGTGCCAATTCAGTCCGGTCGCAAGGAAGGGGAGTCCGAATGGCGGGAGAGGGCGGGGGGGGGGGGGAGAGAAAGCTTTGTATGCCAGATATGTTGCCGTGTCGGCCCGTACAGGCGTGATGAGGCTCAGGCTGTGCTGACCGCTTGTTCAGACGAACTGAAGAAGAAAGATGAGTGCTGTCCAGAGAGCCGTCAAGCAGCCTGCAGAATAGACAGACTAGTGCAATGTTGCGCTGGTATTGCAGGGTGTGCCACTTGAGGGCTTTGAGGCAATCCTCGTAGACTGGCATGAGCTTGCGACGCCCGAAAAATTCAGCAAAAAGTTCAGCAGTGGGTGCGTGTTGCCCACTGCTGAACCAAATCAAGTTTGTCAGCGACGTGAGTTTGGTACAGGGACTATACTGATGAGCGGTACTCAATCTGTAGCAGAATGATAGAAGTGTAGAGCGCTCGGAAAACCTCAGGCCCACAGGGAAGGGAGACACAGGACACAAACCTAAGAATGCGACGATCCTTAGGTACAGTGCTGGTGGCATATGCAGAAAACTCAAGAGAAGGGCTGAATGTTGTACCCAAAACGGGAAGGGCCCGAACAGTCTTTATAGGGCTGCCACCGAGGAAGTAGGTTGGACACGCATCAGTTTTGTTGTGGTTGATACTCACAGTAGCACTTGTTGCAGTGCTACTGCAAAGTTTGTTATTGTAGGTCCAGTCGTTCACCTTTACATAATGTATTTATTTCAAGCGCGTATGCTGTACACCGGCATAATGTTGTAGTGGAAGTGTTTTCTTAATCAAACACATTCTGCGAAGATGCATTAGGAACTGGGTTTTGAGTTGTTCTTTTTCCTGACTACAGTTTATAGTATCGCAGCGAGAAAAATATAGTGGAAGCTGAAGAGATTTGGGCAATTTAAGCATACCGATTGCACAATGCACTGATGACACCTTTTCACCTTCCCCGCAATGCACTCGCACCATCTTCTGTCTCCATAAACACAAAAAGATATGAAAAGCCAATTACAGTTTCATTGACTCAGTATGTGCTGCTTCTCAAGCAGGCATCGAAGCAATCCTGGTATATGTGGCTGCATGCATAGGTCTTACATGATACAGGTCCTCCTATGCTTTGCACACGGCGCAGATATTGCAAACAGATCATTCCTTCTTGCAGTGCTCATGTATAAGGACACACTGACTCAAACATGGCTGCGCTGTGTCATGTTTCCTTCAGTGCATCAGCGTTCTTGAGTTCTGAGCCTGCCCGAGCGACTTATCCCCAGCTAGCCCGTGCACTTCAAGAAAGTAAGTGAAGGAGTACTGTGAACTTGTACTGAACTGGATTCACATGCAGAATAGAATAGCGCACTGTCAGCTGAAACGGACGGCCTGGCTGATGACGTACGTACTTCCCATTGTTGGGCTACTAGTGTCTTTCCCTTTCAAAAGTTATCTTTCCCACTGGAAACAGCGGAGAGCTCGCCCGTTAAACTTGAGTCACCTGATACACGCCGCGGTTCACCACCCGAAGTTCCACACGGTTCATTAACCACATCACACACCACACGAAGTAAAGAGTGCCATATCTTAAATCGCTGCAGCACCAAACGGAACTGAAAATTAATTTCTTTCGACAGAGTTTTGCAGCTGGACTCGTTCACTCGCCAGTTACGAACTCGATGGACGCGCTCGGTCTATGCGTAACGTAAACAACATCGGCGGTAGGCGAGTGCTAGCTATCCAGACTGCGGAGTTCGGAAGCATGCTTCCATTCGTTTCGAGCACGACAAAATACACATGCACCAAGCACAGATGTTGCGGAAATCGTGAATCGGATGGATGTTTTAGCAGACGATCGCACTGACACCGGCGGAACCCAGTGGGCAGATTGAATTTGTCGGCGTCGTTCGAAGTAGGTTCGGGTTCACATCGCACTGACACTACCCAAGGTCGTCGGTCATGTCGTCGTCAGCCTACTATCACAACACTGTCGCGCGCGGCGTGCATCCAAAGAACTCGGACGATCGTTGGTGCCGGCGTCTTCGCATTGGCGGCCATCATAGGCATAGCAGCCGGAGGCCTCGCAGCCGCCGATTGGTTGGCGCCGGTGACGCATCGCAGTCTCTGGTGCACGCCGGTGAAGTGTCACCACGCGTCGGCGAACTTCTAGCATCGGCAGTCGACAAAATCTCTGCGCGTCGACACGCTTCGCCCTGTTCCCGACCGGCGCTTTTGACGCTTTTGACGCATTGGCGCGTACCGAAGCTTGCCGACGCGTGCCAGCGGCTGGGTCTTTAGGCGCCCGTTCCTGCGGCGAGCGTCGGCGTCGGCGATGGTGACGGCGTCGGCGGCGTAACCGAGCGAATGAGCACAGGGAAAGATGAAAGTGCGAACGCGGAGCGGGACACGAAAAACGCGAGCCGCGAACGGCGGAGACCAATGAGAGCAGCCCCTTCAGTGACGTGCGCGCGGGTAACCGGTATCATGCGGACCCGCCCGACCGCTCGATGCGTACTCGTATCTGGTCTCGTAGTCAGACCGCTCGTCTCGTACTGTCGTCTGCTCGCGTCAGCTCTCGCTCGCTCTTGTTCGGTTTGCTTGATCTCGCGCTTGTTTCGATTGTTATAGTTTGCGATTGTTCTGTAATATGATGGTATGCACGACGCGAATTTTGTGGTACTTTCTGGAAGCCACGCGGCACTGGAACTTTCGCTGAGTCATGCATCAAAGCCGACGCACTTAACCTGCAGATCAGATTTTCGTGACTGCCGACTCTGCTACATGTCTCTCAAATTCTTTGCCTCAGTATATCGCCAAATGAAAACACGTATAGAGCTGCACTAAATTTCGCATTAAGGATTATCGTAATCGTCGGTGAATTTTTCTTCTCTTGGCAACCGTTCTGTAGCTCTATTAGACCACCCCTTATCTACCCTATGCATTACATATGGTGCCCAACTCCCATTTATTCTTCTTACTGTCAACTAGAATATCTAATCTCTCTAATCAACACGCGGCCTTTTTGTCTCTTAACGATACGCCTAGCATTCTTTGTTTCATCGTTCGTTCGTGGTCCTCAACTTCTCAAGCTAAGCACAAGGACAAATACGACAGGACAACGACTAGCAACGTTCACCTGAGACCACGGTCTTTCCCTCTTAAATGACGGCAGCCCACTTTCCTACGTGTTGTGACCTACGTCAGCAGTCTTGCCTTGGCTGTTGCCCCCCCCCCCCTCTTTCTCCACTTGTGTTAAAGAGTTCTCGGATATCGAGACTCACGGGAGTGATCGCTATCCTGTGTACCTTATCATCGAAGGGATGTTCAGACCTTTATTACGGAACACATTTCGATTGACTAACGGGGCCACTTTTAGATCTGCCATGGAAGATGTTTTCAGAGAAGGCCTATCCTCTGGCTAAGAGGCAACAATAGGTGTACAATGTTAGAGGTCATGGTAATGCTCACATATTCGTCTAGGTACACCGATCTGGATGAAGAATTGGAGCGACTTAAAGCGCTTCGCCACCAGGTGGAACGACGACATGTAGCGCACAAAGTCAAGAAATCACCTAAGCGCAGTCAAAAGACCGAAACGTAAAACGGCGTCGTATGGACACATAAGCAACTAAATGTTAGATGACAATGTGTCACTCGCTCAACAAACATCCTTCTCGCATCTGGAGAGCCGTGCGTGGTAGGCGTTCACTTTCTGAACAACTGTTCTCACACAAAGTCCTGGCACCCTTTCAAAACTAAATTATGGGATTCTACGTGCCAAAACCACTTTCTGATTGCGAGGCACGCCGTAGTGGAGGACTCTGGAAATTTGGAGCACCTGGGATTCTTTAACGTGCATCTAAATCTAAGTACACGGGTGTTTTCGCATATCGACCCCATTGAAATGCGGCCGCCGTGGCCGGGATTGGATCCCACGACCTCGTGCTTAGCAGCCCAACACTAAGCAACCAAAACAAGCAAGTTAGAGGCAACAAAATAATGATGTCACAGAAGACTTTTGTGCGAGTATCGCAGGCCAAGCAACCTCTGCAGGCTTTTCAGCCCCCAGTGACATATATGTCTCCCGTGATTGCCGTATGGATATTTATTTTACCTTCGAGGAGTTTGATGCGGCTCTGGTTCTTTGCAGGTGTTCGTCATCACCATGACCAGACGAAATATCATACCGCGCCTGTGCAACCAGGGAGGGTGTGCATGGAGAAAAACGTTTCGATCTCTAGCACGTATCCTGGTAGGATGCCATTGTTCCCGAAAAATGAAAGACGAGCCGCTTAATCCCGCTCCTGAAGCATGATAAGACTCCACTAGGACTGGCAGTATATCGCCCTTAGTGCTGGCCAGCTGTGTTGGAAAGGTAATGAGAAACGATTATCCTTGCCCATTTGGAGAGGTATCTAGAATACCGCTACGTTTATCCAAACCCCATGGCTGGAATCAGGCGGTACTGTTCATAGATCGATAATGTTGATCTCGGTATGTATGGCACGAATCATAATCACGTAAACGTTTATCTGCCGCTTTGTTTCTATACGTCAAAGGGTCATACAATAACGTAAATCACGAGGTCATTCTCTATGCTCTTCAGGTGTTTGTTCTTGCGGACTGAGTCTTTTAATGAAATTCTAATTACTTTCTTATGAATTCGCTCTTCCTGTGCACAGATGATGGCCGAACCACATGATCCACACCCAAACTAAATAAAAAGCTGGTACACTAAGTGTGTGTTGCTGTGCAGACCATTCTTATATTTGCACCGCGTTTTTCCCCAAGTACACACCTACGTTATCGCTGGGTCGCCCCTGACGTCGTTATTCTATCGATAGACGAGCCAAGCCAACTGACAACTCATCGAAAAAGAAGGCGAAGGCAGCGCCACTCCTCTGCTCGCTCCAAAGAAACGCCTATCTGCACATTGTAAGTTAGAAAAACTTATTACAGAAAAATCTGTGCTGCATCCCAGTACTAATAAAATGGCCAGCAATCGTGTACACTAATAGAAGGTCACGTGATAGGCTGCTTATGCATATTCATCTTTCTGCCGCGTGGAGCGCCAAATTTTTTCGCGACGTTTAGTGAATCATTAAAAATCTAAATCCATGTTTAACGAGAAAACATGACTCGTTTTAGCCAATATGATAGGCAGTCTTTCCATCAGCAGGATTATCTCGAGCCATGTTTTGAGTGGCTTTTGTTTCTGGGCACTTCAGTTTGTTTGGCCGATTTTGATGCGAAAGCATAAAATTGCCCATTGAGCGAAATACTGGCGTCTGTAGCAGAGAAACAGCACCTCAATTCTCACTGTCTGCGATGCCACGTCACAAGCGCGCATCGACGGAGCAGAGCGGGCGAAACGGTGTTACGTGAGGGGAGAGGGCATCACCGCGACGCCACGTCACCAGCGCCTCGGCGGAGTAGATACGGCGACTCGACGGCACTGGGCAACACGGGTTCGTGTCGGCGAGGCAGTGGCGTGAAGCGCGCCAGCGGCTGCTGCCGCCTCGCTCTCGGAAGCCGGCGCGCGGTCCGTAAATCTCTCTCTTACCCCTACTGGGCTTAGTTGCTGCGCGCGCCGGCCTGCTTTGGTGACCGCTGCTGCTTCCTCGGTTTCTCGTCCCGCAGGGCGTCTGTGGCATGCTCCATTAGCACCGCAGAGTCCAGACACATTTTTGCCGTCGCCGTCGCCGTGATGTTCTGTATAAAGCCCAAGGGCGATAACACCGTCGCCGCGCGCCGTATGCTGCATGTGCGAGTGAAAGCACGCCAGGGAAGCCTGTGATTGCGGTTCAATCTATAGCACGCACGAAGGAGAAAGCGGAGAGCAAACGCGCCGTCTTCCGTCGCACGAAAGGGCGTGGGGAGCCGGGAGGGCGGTGTTGTGCTCCGGCAGCAACTGCGCATTTCTTGACCGGACGCAAGGGCAACTGACGATCGCGGCTCACTCTCACGCGCCATATATGGTGGAAAGCGGGGAAGCAGAGCTTGATTTGCTTGACTGTGTGTGCAGACCTGTCTTCGACAAGTGCAAGATTGTATCTAGGAGCAAAGCAAGCTTTACTAGAAAAATTATCGAGGCTGCCGCAATTTCACGAGCAGGAGATAACTGTGTCAGTTGTCCATCGATAGCCTTGTGGGAAAAAGAGCTGACGTACTTTGATTCAAATGCTAGCGTGCGACAGCGGTATGAACAGATTCTGTGTGCACGTGTGATCTTCTTGTGTTTTTTTATGCCTAGTGCCCACTTTAAAACTACCTGCGCACCGCCAAACGAACATTTTTTGTTGAAAGTCAACACTGTGCCTGTGTACTTTGTGTGCCTCCTTTATCTCCGTCGGTTCCCGCGCTGTAGCCTTCCACTATGTTCAACCAGCAAGCCCAACTAGTTACTCTGCTCAACTTAATTATGTGATTAAGCGAAATACAAAAAATAATCTGGCTTGCTCCAAGCGACGGCAGACAACATTACTTTCGTTCTGTCTAGCTACGTGGCACTTGCATGTCTTAAAATTTTGACACAAGTTACGTGGGACACATGTTATAACTTCCCCATGCTAATTGAATTTTCTAGCACCCGTGTACTTAATGACGGAACAATGCCTCAAGTTATATCCAGCAAACATTATATAGAGAAATAGAAAACGTAAGAACGTATATGTAAGACTGAAACTAAATTTAAAATTCTAGATACAATGTACGCATCTAAGTAATTGAATAAATCAGGAAGTATAACGTATACATTATTTTTTAAATACATTTAAATAATGGCGATTTAACTTGCCAGGCATAGACTGGAATGTACTCGCTATCTCGGGGCCCGATGATGCAGACAACGCACGCTTACTTCTCGATTCTTCATTTTTTCATGACATGAAACAAATAGTCACTATTCCGACTCGCACCACTGCAACTGTGCAATCGGTTCTCGACCTTGTTTTTCTGAAAAATTTTCCTGAAGATTACTCAGTTATTACTTCTGATGGCATCTCGGACCACAAGACAGATTAAGGGATGCCGGGCTTCCTGAGAGATTGATATTATGGTTGCAGGCTTATCTGAGTAATCGCTCACAGTTTGTGGAGTGTGCGGGTGTTAGGTCTGCTGATCTGCCGGTATTGTCTGGAGTTCCACAAGGTTCAGTGCTTGGTCCTCTGTTGTTTTTAATTTATATAAACGGCATTGCTTCTAACATCGATAACTCTGTTACAATAAAATTGTTCGCTGATGACTGCGTGATGTATAGTGTTGTCAAGAGCTCCTCTTGCCGAACACTACTGAACAATAGTCTCTGTACACTCACGGACTGGTGCGAACGAAACGGTATGCAAATAAATTTTGATAAAACAGTTGCCATGACAATAACCACAAGGAAAAAGCCACTGTCTCATACGTACCACATTGCTAATAAAGCTATTCAATCAGTAACGTCTGCGAAATATTTAGGACTAACTATCACAAGCAACTTAAAATGGGACAAACATTTGAAGAACGTTTTACAACAGCGTTCAATAAACTTTGCTTTTTGCGCAGGAAACTAAAAGACTCGCCGTCAAGCGTTAAACTCGAGGCATACCGCACTTTGGTTCGACCAGTCCTTGAGTACGCTTCCGCAGTATGGGACCCATACTACGTTAAAGATATCGCACAAGTAGAACGAATTCAGCGCCTGGCTGCCCGATTTATTGTGTCTGACTATCGGTCTACAGCATCTGTTACTGACATGTTGCAGCGACTGAATCTGGAACCCCTCTGTGTACGCCGAAAGATTGCGAGACTAAAAATGCTTTATTTGATATATCAGAACAAAATCGGTCTCCCGCGCGAAACTTATCTTTCCCGCTCACAACACAGGTCTTCTAGAATTAATCACTCGAATGTTATCCGCCCGTACTTTGCGAGGACGAAAATTTTCCAGAAGTCTTTTTTTCCGCTCACAATTGAAGAGTGGAATTGTCTGCCAGCGTCTGTTGTTGATTGTGCAAATGTAGATTACTTTGTGAAATCTTGGTCACTGCACTTGATGTAACCCTCTCCTGCTAGGGCAGCATTGCTGCCTGCAGTATTTTGAAATAAATAAATAAATAAATAAATAAATAAATAAATAAATTCCATGCCACCGTATATCGTCTCTGTTGTTTGAAGCACCTATTATCGAAATTAGAAAAAAAACGTTAGCAGTAATAATAATAACAATAAAGTGACTGAGCTAATGAAAACAAGATATCTAATCGTCAAAATTGTTTCAGGGTGCACACTCTGAAACGATTTTGTAGGAAAGTATTGAGTCGTCATGGTAGGTCCTTCTATGATTAAGTGACACATTTAGGCACTCCGCGTAAAGCTTGTAATTTGTTATAATATTTAAAAAATGTACATCGCTGCCTATCGCAGCGCCACCGCTACTCTGAGTTTTCAGCCGCCCCTTTACAATTTACGTAGCTGGCGCGCTTGACGTCAATCGGGCAAGCTATCCGATTGACTACCTAGGTTGCGTCATCGATAATTTTTTGAACTTTATGGTGAAGAAATGTCGTTCGTAGTAGTTGGAATGTTGGTTAATTTGTTTCTATAAAAAAAGTAAGATAAAGAGAATATACAACTACAATTTATCACGACACTCAAGCACTTCCGGCATAGAGCAAGTGTCGTCTGCATACGTTACATCATGCTCCGTGTTGACGCGAGCTGCGCTGCCAATGTTGGTCTCAAGGTTTCTTCTCGCGAGGACCATGAACCACCTTTGTTGCGCTGTAGGCTGCAAATTTAATCACTGGCGACATGTCAAGCGGCACCATCGTGTCCCTCTGCAAGGCAACCAGCGATTGGAGTGGCTGCAGCGCATCGGGCTGTCGGTATCCGAGCGGCGCCGTCTACGCATTTGCGGCCGTCACTTCAAGCCGAAGGATTATTACCACAATAGAGAGTTTTAGCGTGTCCGTTATTCCGGTAAACACAGGCGAGGATGGGTCGAGGCGCAAACGTGAGGAAGGAAGGAAGGAAGGAAGGAAGGAAGGAAGGAAGGAAGGAAGGAAGGAAGGATGGATGGATGGATGGATGGATGGATGGATGGATGGATGGATGGATGGATGGATGGATGGATGGATGGATGGATGGGGATAGTGTTATGTTTGTGCCTTGGGATTTGCCTGACGGGAGGCCAGTGCTGTGGTGTGTGGACCATGGAGGCAGCATTCATCCCCACATGGTGCCCGTTTCCGGCACATGATGACTATGTGCACGGCTTCAGTGTCCTCGCGGTGTTAGATACGGGACCGTTTCCTGAGCCTACTTCGAGTTCACCAGACCACATCGAATCGCACCACAGCTAATTAAGGAGCGCAGAAGCACGGGTACCACATTCCTGAGGAGCCGCACGTGCAAACAAGTTGGCGGCCCCCACTTCGTGTGCCGCAGGTGGAGCTATTCACTGCTTGACTCTTCCCGAAACTGAAGCGAGAGCCTGGCACTGTTCCAAGTAACGTGGGTCCCAAGGCAAGACGGCTGTAATACACCGTGAAGCCACGACCGCGTCGCCCCCATCCGGATATTGTGACGGCGCATTGCAAGTCAGCAAGGCAAGACCGCAGGTAGAAGTAAGCCCTCGGACAATTGGGGACCCAGTGGCGACTCTCTTCGCCGGGTATGACACCATCGCACGGGCGCCTACCATTGGCCGAAAATGACGACACTTGAGCGCGCTCGCCGATTGGCCGAAAATGGCGTCATCTGAGCGGGCTGGCCCATTGGCCGAACGTGACGTGTCTTCGAGACACCGAAGGGCTTAAAAGACGCAGACCGGGAGCAGCAGGGAGCATTCCAGAGCATTCCTCGAGTCTTCTCTTTCGAGCTTCTTGCCACGGGCCGCAGCGTCCGAGTTGCTGCCGGCCCGTAATGTCTTTTAAGACTGGTAATATACGCTCACTGTAAATAATGTAAATAAACCTCCCAAGTTTTTTCATCTCGACGTCCTCCTCAACTCTTACAGCGGCAGCACGGCGTCAACGACGGAAGCGGCCGCCGGCTCACGGACTGCTGCTATTCGGCCCCTCCTCGTGCCGGCAGCAACAATGCAGCCCCCCCCCCCTTTGTGCGGCGGCGCCGAGGGGCAACCCTTTTACCGACCACCCAAGGACTATGTTTCGACCCCGTGCCTTGCAGATTGTTCTCTTTGTCCTATGCCGGGCCACTGAACTTGCCCGGCACACCATTCCGACCAACCACCAGATTGGCCTGACGACGCAGCGCGGTGCCCGGAGGCGCCGGCCACTGAAAGCGGCGTTGGGACCACGGAGGCTGCCCGGATCCTCTCTCTCTCGACCTTGTTCGTCCTTAGGGACTGTCTGGGGAATCTGGGGACGGGGAGGTGTTATTTAAGCACCTTGGAGCTGCTCTGTTGCTCTCTCCTGATAACCACGCCAACTTGTAAACATTGTATAAAGAATTCTTCGCCGAGAAAGCTCTCCTCGTCTCTGACTCTGCGTGAAGTGGGGTCGAAAGCTCCTGCCGGCCACGCATACCTCGGCACACGCAACAATGGATGTGGATGGATGGATGGATGGATGGATGGATGGATGGATGGATGGATGGATGGATGGATGGATGGATGGATGGATGTTATGAGCGTCTCCTTTGGAACTGGGCGGTGGGTTGCGCCACCAAGATCTTGCTATTATACTGCCTAATGTCCTAGCTAGGTTAAAAAAGAAAAAAAAACACGATGAATTCCCATAACCAAATTTTTTGACCCCCTATTGTGAACTTTGTTTTTGTACGTCTCCGTTTTTTGTCGTTGCCCTACTTTTCTTCCACCAGTCTTCCAATCCCCTCTTGCTAATCTCTATTGCGGACATGTTCACTTTACCCTTGCTCTCTGAATCCAAGGGCTTCAAGGAGGCCAGTGGTGCCTAAATCGACCACTGGGCAGATATCTTCACATTCTAATAGAACATATGCTCCATCGTTTCCCTAGCTTTACCGCAGCAAGCGCATGTTACTTCTTCCTTCTTATATCTCGCTTTATATAGGTGCGTGTTCCAAGACTTCCTAATCTCGCTTCGAAAAGTAATGAGCTTCCCTTTGAGTTATCACAAATTGTTTCTTTCCTGATTTCGTTTTTTCCTCTTAAGTAGTTAGTCATGGCAGATTTCTTTTCCATTGCCGCCACCCATGAGATTATTTCAGCCTCTCCGACTTTCCGCTTGACGTTCTTTGTTGCTGTGTTGCCTACCCTACAGGCCGCATACTTGTTGGTAAGCTTCCTAGTTCTTTTCCTCCACTGTGAAACAATGTTATTTTTTTTACAAACACATCAACACTGTTCCAGTCCATTTACTTTCCTCCATATTCCTCAGTCATTCTTCATAATCAATTTTACTGTGAGCTTCCCTTACTTCAAAACTTGTCCAGCCCATATCACTCTGCACAGCTTCATTTGTAGTCTTCCCGTGCGCGCCCAATGTGAGGCGTCCCACTGACCTTTGGTTGCCATCGAGTCCTGCTTGTACACCTGATTTCAAGCAAACAACCGCATTTCCAAACGTAAGTCCTGGAACCATTACAACTTTGCACATACCCCGGAGCACCTCGTACCTATTGTATCCCCATAGCGCTCGGTGTTTGATTATGGCTGCATTTCTCTTCCCCTTTACTGTTATTGTTTTTCATGTGTTTCCATATTTCTATTGCCTTCGTTTATCCATGTACCAAGGTATTTATATTCTTTTACACGAGGTATTTCCTGGCCCTGTATTGCCACTGTCTGTTCACTGTTTTCGTTAAATACCATAACACCTGATTTTCTAACGCTCAATTTCAAACCTAAATTGTCGCCTTCCTGTCCACAGATATTAGCCAGACGTTGCAAATGTTTGTTAGCTAGCAACACAATGTAGTCGGCATAAAATAAACCTGGAAGCTGCTGCTCTACTACTGTACCCGCCTGTTTGTATGAGAGATTAAACCCGATATTACTTCCTTCTAGCGCCCTCTCGATGCTCAACATGTACATCATAAACAGCAGTGGGGATAAACGGCACCCCTGCCTCAGTCCCTCGTTGATATCAACTTTCTCCTCGCTCCTCATCCCTTCCCACTCATCCCATTCCTTCCCATTCTTTAGTGAGCGGCCTGCAGGGTACAGCCACCTGGTGGCACAGAGCTGAACCAGACAACCACAAAGCTAATATAGCAGTAACCAAGTTTATTCTACTTTGCTGTCAGTGCAAATTTTCGGCAGCAGCGTAATCGTGAACACGTTGTCTTTTTAAATGTTTAAAATGTTTTACACTTGGTTACAACAATAGTAGCTCTGTATTTAGTTGTTTAAGCTCTGCGCCATCAGGTGACTGCACCGTGCAGGCCGCTCACGTTTACGATAAAGCCCTTTCATCAAAGCGGTAGCGGTATGGAGGGGCTTTAGTTTACGCCTCCGCCCATCAGACATAACGACCAGCTCGCTTGCGTTTACTGGGATACCGGACACGCGCTGAGATAGAACGCTCGCAACGCAAGCTGCTTGGTTAGCTCTCGCTGTAGATAGATGGCCACGCACTAGCGGAGAGGTTGGAGTGGCTTCGCACGCTGGTTCCAAGATACAGGAAGCAGACGACACGACATCACACCATGACGCAGAGCTAGTGAAGGCGGATATTCGCCCCGATTGCTCGGCGAATGAATTGAGGACAAAAATCATTGCTATAGGGAGGAGCGTAACTTGTAATCGTCCGTGGCTCTCTATGAGACGCTTCCCTTAAATTGTGGTGCGAATCTTTTACTGTAGCTGTACCCTACGCGTTTACGCAATTTCAGGGACCTTTTTCTGCCATCGCAAGACTATCATTTCGATTTTTTTTTTGAGCCACTGCGGTGGTTGAGGGGCTGTGGCGGTCTGCTGATAAGCTAGTTAACTCGGTCGATCGCTAGTTCGATTCCCAGCCGCAGCAGCTGCATCCTGGTGGTTGCACAGTGCAAAAGCGCTCCTGTACCATGCTCTTCGTGCAAGTTAAACAAACCCAGGTGGTCCATTTCATCCGTAGCATCCAACTACGGCATATGTAATATATGTGGGCGTTGCTTTCGTGCATTAAAAGCCATATTTCGTTGTTGTTTTTCTGGTTTATTCTTCGTCTTTGTTTTCTCCTTTGCCTTCATCCCTTCGTGAAGCGTGTGGGTGCACCCCCCCCTCCTTTTTTTGTTGTACTCCAGCTTCGCGCTTCTGTCTTTTTTAAACAGAAATAATACGATGAGTAATTTTTTTTCCATTAGCTAGAGTTACAATCTCAATCTTCTTGCCTTTACGTACACAGTAGATTCAGGATCTAAAGAAAAAAATTAGGGTATTCGGAGATCTAATTTACATAACTACATAACTTCTTGTGGTTAACCGAAAGAAGTAGACAGAAATATCACGAACAAATACGTTTACAAGGTACCAACAATCGAAACGGGCTAATAGTTCCAGCATGTTTCTCTCTAATAATCTCACCATCATCTACTGCTGCTCTGTCATCCCTCCGCACCATCAAACATCTATCTTATCAAGTTGAACTCGCCTCCCATTATTTAAGTCACTCCCCTCTGCTTTGTAGAGTAGGAGCGGTATTAATTAATCAACCGCGTGTTCACGCTCACAGACTATTTATTTACGTAACTCTGGAAACAAACGTACTAAAAATATAATTTTCATGCGCTTAAAATACAGCACCTTATCCCTGCTTGTAACCTTTATACCGCAGTGATCTATCAGAGATGTCTCTTGCAAAAAGCTTTAGTGCGTGCTGTATAGTACGTTTCCATTGTCGGTGCAGGCATCGGAGGAAAAATAAAATCCGTGCAGAACATTTGTAGGACAGGAAACTTGTAAGAAATATGACTAGCAGTAAATGTTGCGCAAGACAACAAACCACTCTGTCAAAGCATTGTCACAGATTATCCTCTTATTTCTACGCTTGCATTTCATTGCAAGCTGCAGCTTTCGAACAAACAGTGGTACGAACGAATGCACAAACAGCGATAGAAAATGTTCGACTGGGAGCCTCGCACCGTTGGCATGTTTCATCTGTGCAGCCATCACCCGGCGTAAGCAAAGCTACAGGCGCAATTAGACCCAGCGAACAAATGTGAGACACACGTATATACCTGATGCGGAAGGCCGACACTATGCTCATTGCATTGCCCGCTGGTCTCCGTGTGGTACATAGGCTACATGCGGCATCGGCATTCTGCGAACGTGACGCTTCAGATTGACCGAGGTACAACAAGAAAATAGCAACCATATATCTTTCCGCTGCTGCGGCCATTAGTGTAAATGTGGAAGGAATATCCGAAATAAAAAGGCACAAACTGCCGTCTGTTTTGCGACGAGGACGCCGGAACCGTGCGTCGAGCCCTTACATGTGTCGAGCGCGCACGACCCGCTATGGCTGTTTCCAGGGGAAAGCATGCCGATGCCATTCGCGCTGGCGAATGTTTTGCTTCTGCTTACATTTCGCACTCTCCCTCTCTCTCTCTCTCATTATCTAAAAGCGGCCTGGCCGGACGACGGTCGTATTGCGACGACCATTTGGGTCGCCCAATCCCAGAAGCGTTCAAAACAAAGGCAAAAAATTGCCGAGGTCTGGACCGGCACATTGGAGCATTTTCTCAACCAGAAGTCATTACCTTGCACTCGCTGTTTTTACAACGCTGTGTCGTACATGGGGTTTAATATTTGAGGGCGTGTTTCCGGAGCCTCGGCGTTTCTAATTAACAAAATGCGGGTGGTCGCCCGCGTACGGCCGCCCCATCGGGGCCCAAGCCCGGGGCTATAGTTCCGCACAGGCCCACGGCTTCGACGCCGTCTCCTGAATAATGGCCGCAAGCCCTGCCGCAGGCCACGTACGGCCTCTGGCGCTGCTGCCTGCCCTGTGTCAACCAAATTGCCTCGCCTTTATATTCGTTTCTTATTATTTTACATCTTCTGATTATGCATTTATTTCTTTAGCCCCATGGATTATTAAAGATGCATCTCCCATGCGACAGAACCTCGGTGACCCGCCGTGGATCGTCAGGACGTTCAGATGGAGCTGCGTCTGATATGCACTCAACGATACATATGTTAACGAAAAAAAAATCAAATATCCGCTTCTTTGGAGAAAGATACACCGTCACGTTAAGAACTGTGATACTTGATAAAACACACACAATGAATTGTAAACAATGTCCTTAGTTCTCTCACCTGTACCAGCTCTATGAAATAGGGGCGCAATGGAAGGGAGAAGTGCTGGCTTTAATAAAAAAATTGTAGCTATCAGGTTGGCCATAGGTGCAGTGCGACATTTCTTGTGACGGTTAAAATTACGAGGCGACAAATAAAGCATGCGCACACGCACGGGGGACACAAACACGTACCAGTACACGAAGCCACGTGCAATGTTTCATCAACATAATGTAAACGCAAATTTTTATAATTGCTCAAGATACAACGGACGTTCAACAGACTAAAGGACAAATGCATTTCGCCCAGCGCACCGTATAGTAGGCTAAAATAGTCTATCTCCGGCCGATCACCCTGCCCCATGTTAAGTTTCGATATTGAAATTTGCGAAATACAACACTTGGTTATTGTTTTTCTTGTATATTTTATGTTGCCACAACTGTAAACGTCGCCGTAATGGTGAGGTTATTACACACAACAATGATCGATTTAACGCGCCTGTGCACATTACTAAGGTGAATTCGTTCAAGGCGAACGCTGAAAAACAGATTTCACTATGTTTTATGCATTCCAACCTCGGAAGTTAAAGGGACACTAAAGGTTACCAGAAACTCAAGTTAAAGTGGTAGAGCAATGTTCTAGAACGTCTAAGGCGTCAATATAATCGCGAACAGAGCTTTAGTAACCGAGAAATTGAGGTAAATGCATGACACGATTTGAGACCCCCCAGCGACATTCCGGTACTAGCCCGATGACGAAAGGACTCCTCATAATTTGTGTTACTAATACTCAACTACTCGTATTAAAAATATCATTTCATTCGATTATAAGACGGAAAAAAATGCTACTTGTCTACGTCTATTCGATTCTAAGAAAAAATAACATTTTGACGTTACCCTTCAGTAATATGGGTGTTCGAAAGGTTTCGTTTTCGCTCGACTCTGCGCGCTCGACTCTGCGCCGCGCACGCTTTGGAGTTTCAGTAGTTTCGTTATCGCGTCGTGCTGTGAGGGTTCTGCTGGCTCGCGAAACTTTCATTTGAAACAAGCAGCGAGAATGCCACGTCCATGTGATGTCGTGGGAAGCCCTCGTTGCTTTCCCGCTCCGGAGAGCCGGTGTCGAGCCGCCGTCGTAGTACGCAACGACGCCGGCAGTGCGAGCCCTCAGCAGCAGGTCGCGCTCGTCGGTGCTAAAATCGCTGAAGTTGAGCCCACCATCGCGAGCCAATCTGTCGGTGTCAGGGTCCATTGCGACGAGCGTCGAAGTTAGCGTCATAGAATGAAGTACCAGCTTATGGGCGTCTTGCGGAGTTTGAGGTATAGTAGCGGCGCCTGGTGGCGGTGCCGGAAACGACATCTGGGTCGTGCAAGCTTGGGTCGTATTGAGCCCTGGCTGTGGCGAAGCACGTTTCTAGGCCGAGTTTTGCGTCGATTCGCACATTTTTATGCCCTGTTGCGAGTGCGAAAAGGCTCGTCGCTTCTCATAGACCACGCCGACCACGCTGCGAGCTCGCCGCAGCCTATAGTTTAACGAAAACGGACTCTCCGTGTGCCGTGGGACGTAATGTGGGACGTAATTCGTTTCTCCTTCCGCTAGCCACCATACTCCCGCTTTCGCTCTGCTGTCGGCTCTGTCTTGGCTCTGTTTCTGGCCGCGCGTTCGCGTTTTGCGCAGAAAAGCCGTAGCGCCGTCTGCGGACGCCGTTCTACTCACCGATGGCGCAACGTCACTATAAGACCATGATGTCAGTACTCCTCGATCGGAGGGCGGGCGATTTGAACTGCGCTAGAGGTACGCGGACGCTTCAGAACGCATTTTCTATTAAAATAAGTCTCTCCTTGGCACGAAACAAGCGTTTCGAGGTTTCTGTGATGGTGTTTCAACAGTCCACGTTGACTTAATACTAACCTTTAGTGTCCCTTTAACGCTATCGGCGCTTCCGTCGAGTCCGGATTCTCGCGAGAAGACTTAAAAGTGTTCTTGTTAGCCCTTCAGCACTAGCCATAAGAAGCCACCACGCGCGGCACACCAAACACCAACAGTTTCGTTCGATGGCAGTGTCAAAGCTCACTAAGGGAGAGGCCGAAGGTCTGCCGGCCGTCGTGTCAGTAACATGTCCACCGGGGTAGAATCGCGAGGAGACAACTGGCCGATATTTCCCGTTACAAAATTAGACCTCCTCACGTTACCCTGCTAACTGAACGCTCTACACCCTTAATTCTCTCTGCATCTGGTACAGAATATTCAATTTAAGCTGCACATAGAAAATGTATGCCGAGAAGACGTTGACCGCAACTTGGAGGATACCATCATAGTGGCAATGAGAGGAGCTTCATGCCTCCTAAAGCTGATAGCGAACCGTTCCGATTTCGACGTAGAATTGGAGAGGATACATGCACTTCGACGACGAGCTGAAAGGAGATGAAGGCGCACGAAGGTTTTGTGACCTAAGAATGGCACGGAGAGCACAGAAGAAAATCCGGCACCGTTTAGACAAATTCCAGGAACAACGTTGGAAGTGTTTTTTGTGAATCACTGGACGCTGGACCCTCGTAAACCTCTATCACACATATGGAGGACTGTTCGTGACCTGCGCTTGTCTCCACAACAGCAACATCCTTTCATCGCCTTAGCCCTACATCACTGCCAAACGCAACTTGAGGTGGCAAATAATTTTTGTGTGTGGATAGCTGGCGTGTGTGTCACCCCGAACGCCGAAGACATGAGTGTCGTCCCCGTGTCTCACGTCCCAGAAATGGAAATTCCCTTTACTATGGAAGAACTTGATGGCTCTTTGGCTGCTTCTCGACGATCATCTTTACCACTGCCCAACGGCAGCACCAATGCTGCTCTAGCCCATCTTGGACAAGAGGCCACGCAAGAGCTGTTGAGTTACTACAACCGCTCATGACATGACGACATTGTTCCTCAGCAACGGAAGATAAGTCGGCTTGTACCTCTACTTAAACAGGAAAGTCGCCATTTGACCTGGCATCATGTCGCCCTACTGCCCTGGCAAGGTGCATAGGAAAAGTGATGGAAGGGTGATTTTTACATGCCTAGAATGGCAACTTTAACGTCACAGTGTGTGTTCTGACTCCCTGATGGGATTTCGGCGAAGCAGGTCATCAATAGACAATGGACAATGTTATTGACGTCACAACGTTTATACAGCAACAACATTGCCTAAAGAGTATATCAGCGGCACTCTTTCTCGGTGATAAGGTCACACACGAAACGATCTTCAAGTCATTGGAGGCTGTCGGAATCGGCGGTCGAATGTTTCAGTGGATCCGTGACTATTTGACGAGAAGGCTCTTTTTTGTGCAGACAGAAGATGGTACCACAGCAATCTATTATACAGAAAGTAACTTCCCACAAGGCGGGGTATTGAGGCCTACTCTGTTTAACCTAACTATGGTTGGCCTTGCTGAAATTTTAAGCAATACAGTTCACCTATCAATATCAGCTGACGATAGTTGTCTTTGATCTTCTGCGGTGACTCGACTTCAAGTGCACGCAAGGATCCAGCGGTCAGCCACTCTAACTTGTTCATATCTCCACAAACAAGGCCTTAGTGTGTCCGCCAAAAATTCCAGCCAAGCGGCAATTTTTCGCGTATTCGCGGACTTCTTTCACTCTCGGAAAAACACTTTTATGTAGCACGTATTGAGCAACAGAAAGCTGTATCAGGAGCCTGCTGCTCTACAATTTTCTCATTTACACTTTTCATTTTTATAATATTTGAGAAGTTGGTTACTTAATTAGTATTAGCTATGTGATTAGAAGGAATGCAAAAAAATATTCTGAGTGTCTCCATTTGACGGCAAACAACATTACCTTGGTTCTGTCTAGCTACGTGCCATTTTGCATATCTTTAAATCTTCGTGTATGATAGTTGGGACACCCTATATGAGTGCAAACCTATTTGACTATACTTTTAGTGTTTTTATGGCACACAGTGGCCTCCGCTCCTGTCTGGTTCAGAAATCAAATAGCCCCAAAATTGTTTTTTAGAAAACCTTTGCAGCCCAGTTTGCCTTGATGTGTCATATGCATTTGACACTGAACTAGTTGAGGGGGAGGGGAACTAGTTAGGATGGGATGTCACTGTTTGTATACAGGTTGACCACTATGAAAAATCAGTCGCGTAGTGAATGAGTGTTCAGTGCGTGATATCAGAGCGTTTTAGCTTTGCGTAAACGTTACCTGATACGTCAAGCCCATTGCGCATGCGCCACCTTTCCTCGGTATCGCGGTAGACGAGCCGAGAGATCTGTGTTTTAGCATTCCGTCATCGCGTGCCATGCTAGAGGGTAAACTAATGATGCACTGCAGAATTAGGCCTTCAAAGCGTTTCGTATCGCCCACGCATCACCAATGCTAACGCTGCGCCACCTATCAAGTCGAAATTAAAATATTTTTCCTCTCGGAACCATCTCTCTATCTCTAGGCCTAGCAGCGTCAAAACAAGTGGATGATCTCAATAATAACGACAAAACGTCGCTAATACTTAGTTGTCAGCGTGAGCCCCTCACCGGTGAAATGAAGCAGACTTGTAAGCCATCTTGTTTTTATTTTTTCCCTCCCCTTCCTTTTTTTTTCTTTTTGTTCTGCAAGACAGTACAACTGGGTATATACGCGTATTCACGCTTCTTTCCAGAGGCTGGCCACTAAGCTGTTTCAGTTTTTCTGACAAGCACTTTTGGAGACCATGCATATATTCTGAGCTTTGAGGTCATACCCTAGGTGGATTTGGGGCTTTCTTTTCATTATTGTTTCCTTTTTTTATACGCTGTAGAGCTTAATCAGTATAAGCTCTGACCGATCAACGTTAGGTGTCATATGACATTGTTTTTATTGGAAAGGCCACCCTGTGCTGTTACTCCGCTAGACTATTACTTGAGCGAGGATAATTTATGTGATGATAGATTAGTTCTGTTGTCAAGATTCGTTCTATCTATCGGCACTAAGAGCGTTTCTTTTTCTTTCGAGAAATTCCATATGCACGTCACGGCGTGAATTGTCGCATGTGATTTTATTCGCCTTTTCCCTTTTCATGTGTCACCACAGTGACTGCCTTTACTACGTGTTGTGAACAGGTCTATTATCTGTGCGTATGCCGACAGTCCCCCTCATTATAAACATACGAGTAAACGAAACCATGGGCACAGCTACAGCACGCAACCATGCTACAGCACGGTCAGTTACTACTCAAACTGATATACCAAGACGTAAAATGACAGCCTGAGGCTAATGACGCGCAAAACGAAAGAAAATTGTCCAACATGCAGCTACAAGTTTTCATCATTTCAGTCGTGTAGATGTGTTATCGTTCTATAATATCGCGTGAAAAAGGTTTCTGCCGCAAGCATCTGTAAAAGTATTATTTAGAGCCGTTCGAGATGGCGTGGGGCAGGCTTGCTTCGAACAAACAATAAAAGCCAGTAGGGGTGCTGAGAACTGATCCCATACATGACTAACATCATACATCATTTAGCAGCTAACACCGCATATATTTTAGCTGGTACAACACTACACAGCATTATAGCGAGTTCTAAAAGTGGACTATAGGTTATCGCAAGCGTGTAGGCATGCAAACGCAACTTGCCGGGCATTAAAGACTTCTGAGCATCGCAGAGCGGTTGCCTTCAAGAGCATCACACGTCAGTCAACCATCCGTTAAATCTGTTCAGCACACTCTCAGAAAAGCTGTCAGAGAAAGTTATCAACAAGGAATCAGACGCTAGCTTCGTATATCACAGACGTGGCCTTCCGAGAAATCGTCCGTGAAAGTGCATTCCATCGCGTACCAGCGGCAGCGCAACTGGCGTCATGTTTATTTCGTAATATTGCGACCCTGATTTTCTTCTTACGTCGGCAGCTGCGACGGCCGTATTAGTTTTCTCAATTGACTTACGGTTATACCCTACGTTCAAACAGGCACGTATAGGTTCACATCTACAGTACAATTACTATACGTGTCGCTTAAAAAGCCTCAGCGCTGGTTTTGAATCGGGTCATGTCGTATAGCCTTGCTGACCTTGTGAAAAAATTTAACATTGGGAACACGTTTTGTCGTAAAATTTTAGAGCCCAGCACTTAGGTCCCCGTTCCTGCGTTTCGCGTGGGCGTCGGCCCTCGGCGTCCTACCTCGGCATAACCGAGCGAACGAGCACGGCGAAGGGTGAAAGAGCGAACGCGGAGCGCAGCGGGAGATGAAAGACGGCGATAGCGAAGTGAGCGCGAGAAGGAAAGCGGAGGAGCAGGATGCAGCAGAGCCATGGGGCGGTAATCGGAAGAGGAGGGTATGGCGAAAGCGTGAGAAGAAAAACGTAGTGCCGCACAAGACGGGCTCTGCGGGTACGACCGCTACGAGATGGCACCAGAGTAGCGCGCCGTCATCTGTTCCCGATGGCATGCGGCGAGCACGTCGACCGATGGTACATATGGAAACAAAGCACTGCATGGGCGGCGGCTGCTGTGAATCGCGCCCACGCGTCACCCGCGCGGTGCCTCTCGCGATCTCCGGATTTGCGAGGCAGTCGTGCCCCTCTTCGCTCCGTTTGCAATGTGCCGCACGAGACAGATTGTCCGCGCCAGCCAATATATCGGGAAATGAAAACACGTATAGAGCTGTGCTCAAATTTCGCATTAGGGAGTATCATAATCGTCGGTGATATTTTTTTTTCTTTTTTGCCAAACGTCGTGAAGCCGGCCTCCCATTCGTCGCTCGTTTTTGGCCATGCGATCCATTTGTGGGCTGCCGGCGAATACAAATCCCGCAACGCGACAGCAACGGCCTCAAAGCTACCAACGCTGCTGCAGCCTTTCAGCTATACCTTCATTCGCTGCACCTGCAACAGGCACGATGGAGACGTGCACTGAACCTATGCAGTCAGTACCTGCTCTGTGGTGCAAAGTTTGTACTGCGCGCTTTCTTTGATGTTGCAGCTGCGTTAACATCTCTAGTTTGTTACTTTTTAATGCTATTGGCATTCTTGGTCTATTCGCCCAATTTGGTGTGCTGCTGCTGTCTGCTATCTAGTTCCTGAAATCTCGTTATGTTTAAAAAAAATTACACATCCTATACTGAGGAAAGCGAGAACGCACGCTCTGAAAAAGACGCATATGCAATTGCGCCGTAGTTCACTCGAAGTCAGATATGCTGAACCCCAATTCTACAGTGCCAACGGGACAAAACTGCCTGTGGTTGGGAGGCCGCGTTTAGTGAAGCTTTCTTTGTGGTGTCCGAAAGTGTAGACGCTGTGGTCGGTGGTGCAGTGTGGCGAGAATGTACTAGTGCGATTAGCATACTTAGCTTACATCACCGCTACATATTGGAAGTAAAGGTGTCAGCAATATGATGTTTCGCCACATTGCTCGAATGCTAATCGCATTACCGTCGACATTCATCGTGAGACGGGTTCTGCCACAATATTTTAATGCTTTAATTTTAAAGGTTATATTTAGGTTGGACAGGAGACGCCGCGCGTACCTCATCGGAGACCTAGCAAAAATGAATGGAAAGAAAACAGTTAGGTACGCTGAAAAATAGCCGAATCGCACGTTTAATTAAGCGGCGTGTCACTTGCTTTTGTCCCTCTCTTTCTGTTACTTTTCTTTTTTTCAAGGGCATGATATTGATGCGGTAAAACTAATACGAAGCCAATCAGAGGACAGCTTCATGTCGTGGAAGACAGGGCTAAGAAGGCGATAAGGTACCAGTATAGACTACGAGACATTTCGGCGGGTCATTGATTCATATCAAAAGGCCAGGCGCGTAATGATAGCCAAGATGCACTTCGTGAAGATACAACCCCACTAGCGCAAAAAACGCGACGTGCCGCGCGCAGCAAGACGGCGCGTCGCGAGAACAGGCAAGCGGCAACACATTCCTACCGCGGAGCGAGTGAGTCTCAAAGTTCTTTTTCCTTTTTTTTTTTGTGTGTGTGGCATGACGCTAGCCGCCGATCGGACAGACCAATGGTGACCGGCCGATGCATTCACGTGGTCAAATGCCACGAGGAACTCCGTTCCCCTCTATTAGCATCGCTGATCTCAACCGCAGTCATTGCAGCTGAAAGCGAATCACCTGCTTGCCACGGCAACAAGGACACCCGCAAGTGTGGTCATGCCTGTCCTTGGCGCTCGGCCGCTTGCGGCATGCCACACGCGTTCTTACCGCTAGTGTGGACGTGCCTTTACGTTCCAGCTTGCTGCTTTATCCATGACTCGAAATATCCACCCAAGGAAGCTAGCGCGTGTTAATAGGCAATTTTACAATAGACGATGTACATGTATCTACTAACAGACTGTTAGGTTTTACATTTTTCATTGGCCCTAACCGAAAAGCGAAGAGGTGGCGTGTCAATACGAAGCTAAGAGCGCCAAAGAGCACGGCGGCACTCATCGAAGCTTGAACCGCGTGCTTCACTACCAATTAGTCATCCTTCTCACGTGTGTTAAGCTCAGCGACAAAAGAAGAGTAGATGGGTTTTCGTTTTGTTTGTCTCGTCTACAATGTCTAGGCCTTGTTGTTGTGGGAACGCGTTGCGAATGAAATACAACGTCGAAAATGAAATGTTCAATACATTTTCATCATTACACCTAGAAGTAAATAGTCATTTAACAAATAATTGCCTTTTATGATAATTACTGTGCTTTGCGTCTTGTAGTATAAATCAAGCAAACGTACTGTGAATCCCACGAAATACTTTGTTACTGTAAGCTTTACTTTTTAGACGCAGTGCCGTTAAAAGTGGCAGGCGTAAATTACAAGTGCATTCGACCCTAACCTCTGCTGGTGTGCGCTCGGCCAGCGCACGCTAAGCCCAAACTGCCTATAGCGTAAGCCATTGTGAAATAAATGTTCGTGAAATTTGGTCCTTTTTAAACGATGATTACACAGAGCAGCGTAGGTCTACGATAGCTTCTGCAGTGCCAGCAGCAATTGACCGGGGTGCACTATTTGTGTAGCGCATTCGACGCGTTAATCAATGAATGGTAAAAGAAAGCGTGCTTGGTAATAAATTAATTCGACGTACCGAGTTAATCTTCGTAGTCATTTTCACATGCAAGCGGGCACAACAAATGGCATGAATAGGCAGCTAAGGTTGCCTTAGCCATCATGACCAAGCGTTCCGGTACTCTAACGTTCCTATTTCCGAACATCGCACAAACTCGTCAGTCGATCTCTATATTATTTAGTCACCTAGAAGGCAAACTTTAATAAAGAAGTGCGTAGCGGATGAGAGAAGAGCAAAGTGAGAAAAGTGAGTGCACGAACTGAACGTGTGCATGGACACTGACAGTTCTTTTCTTTTACTGCTCGAATATAGGATGAAGAAAATAGACATAACACTATACCGACACTAATGCTCGAGCCCAACTAATAATAAAGCCAGACTTCCATGTTGACACGCCCACCTTCACCCTTGCTTCAAAAGCTGCAGATTCAAGAAGTTTGCTCTCAAAAGTGGGAAGATCTCATGCCGTGAAAAAGCAGCCACTGAAATATTTTAGCGACAGCAAGACGTCAAAATAAGAGTGTTAGTAATTGCTTTCTTTCTACCAAACAATGCACGGACACAACGTAGCATGTTTTCCACGTGCAGCACGGAGACACTTTCATTGCCTTAAAACCTAGATGAACCCCACTTGAACACCTGTGTTTAAACATGTGAAGAAAATAAAGTCACAGTGAAGACGCAACTTCACGACAAAGGATGTTTTTTTCTGATAAACCAAGCAGTGTCTCTATGCTCCATGCATGAAAAGGAGATTCTTTTTCAAGGAGGTGAATCGTGACGTATCAGATTGCCGGATATATCCTACACAAGAGACCCAACATTACCATTGTGTATACGTAAATAGTAAACCCTGCCGCATTAACTGTGGTGTAGGTCGCCTTGCAAACAATCCCCGCTGCGTCATTATCAACGACCTGAGAATGGAGAATCGCTGCTGAATCTGGTACAGTTAATCAACAATGCCGTGCGTTCCCGTGGAAAATGGGGCTGGGAGAACGTAAGAGTACCAGAGTGTTACAAGGGGGCTTTGGTCGAGCAGCCGGCCATTGTGCGAAATGATACAGCGCGCAGTTGCACAAACAGAGTCGCTTTTGTTGACCAGCAGAGAGCTCTGCTTCTCATTGTGTTCGCACAGGCGGAGTTGTACAAGCGGAACGTATACGACTGTCCCGGCATTCTTTCTTTCTTTTTCTCTCTCAGACGCGCGAACACGCCATCTCATTCGACACGACAGTGGCGGCAGACAGCGAGACACGTACGCCGATTCCGCCGGGCCCCCCCACGAAAAGGACGACCGTTTGCTGAAGTTTGCATAATGTCGCGTGTGCTCGGCGGCGCGCGACGGAAAACGGAGTCCCTGATTGGACGCTGATGGCAGGTTGCGTGAGCAGATGCCGTCGCCGGGACGTGTTTATGCTCCGGCTCGTATACGCGCGCGCGCGCTCGGGTGCGCGGTCTGTGCCTTTGCCGCGGCGCGAATGCGAACCGGAAAACAACCCGGCGAAAGCGGCACGCGTGTATACACGCCTCGCGGATTCCGCCGGCGAGAGGAGGCAGCGTGCGACGTGGCATAATACGCCTCTTGCCGGCAGCCTTTTCCGCGCACTTCATGTATATTATACACCGACCGCGAATGCAAGAACGGCTCGCTCGCGTGCTCGCCAAACTGCGACGAATGTTTGCACTTGCCTATACCTCTCGGGAACTACTGACTGCGTTCCCAATGTAGGACAGTACAGCGTGCGGCGCGTACACTGCGGATTGGCGAACGGACTTAGCGGTGATTAATAGCGGCTCCCTCGCAAAGTTATTATGCCGGCGGCAGACGGTATATATTATCGTTACGCGTAGTGAGCCGTCGACCGTAGAATATCGTTGTGCTGTAGAGCATGCAACTTTGCCCGGTCGTATTGGAAAGCGCCGTGGGATAAAGAGAAAGTGTCCATGGTTTTATTGCAGGTACCGCGCCCGAACCTTGCATTCTGGGATGAGTTTACCATAAAAAGCACATACCGAACACAATTCACCATGCTAAAATTGGTCGGCATTTATCGGACACAAAAGTCAAACAAATATATCTATATGTGCAGTCACGGAGAGCCTAAGCTGGAACAAAATAACAGCAGACGACAGGTACTGGTGGCGCGGCCCAGCCGCGAGAACGGAAAGCTACTCAGTAGGGTAGCCGACGAAACCAGCTGATTCGCACGGCAGCAGCGAAGGGCACTCTCTAACACGTGTTTTATCTCGTCGCAGTTTTTCGTTCTCGCGGCTGCGGCGCGCCGCCAGTATCTGTCGTCTGCTGTTATTTTGTTTCAGCTTATGCTGTCCGTGACTGTACCTGCGGCATTTAGTGTGTCCTTCAAAACTGCGCCGCAAGTCTGCATCGGCGACGAAAAATGAAGGCCACTTTCAAGCAAGCGAAACGTACGAATATATAAAGCACACACATGCGCACGATCGCGCACGGGCACGCACACACGTATTGTTTTTTTTTTTGCGTTGAGATTTTATATATATGATGTTATAAATTCGAGCCTGTTCATACAAAGAATAGCTTTGTTCATATATATAATTGTGTTTAACTTACCAAAGCAATTCGGAGATTATGAAAGGCGCCTATGAGGGGACTATGTTTTAAGATCGACCACCTTGGGTTATTGAACGCGCACCCAAAGCACGGTACATGAGCGTCCCTGCATTGCGGCCACTGCAACCTATCAATAATGGAACCCGCGACCATGTTTAGTTTAGTTTAGTTGTTTTGTTTAGTTTAGTTGGTCGAAGGCTTTTCAGTGTAGTATATAGGGCATAAAAAGTTGGCACGATATTTTCGTGTAACCAATGTGCCATATACGCATAGACACTGGCGTGAAACAGGAGTACCTGCAGTAACACTATATTCTACTGAAAGAACCAGTATAAACACCAGAGTAGGTAATTCCAAGTCCGGGACAAATGTAATAAAACGCTCTTACGCACACGTAACACGTGTGATATCGAGACACATGTGATATCGAGCGCACATGTGATATCGAGACACATGAGCACCGGAGAATAGATATATAAGGCACGTCATGATCAGTGCGCCATAACAATTAGCACAGTCATCGAGCATAAGATGTTCATGTCAAGAGGCTCTTTCGCTCGTTATTCTTTTGAAGCTGCGTTGACACCAACTTACATTTTTAAATGCCTAAGCATTTCTATGCCTACCCATCGAGAAAACCCGTCCGTCCGGCCGTCCGTCTTTCACGTAAGACGATCGCTTTCAAGGTAGGGCCCGCAGCATCGAGCGAATTGACCTTCGTGCTGCCTCTGGCTTCAACATGGACTAAGCGGCGAGAACACACCGCACACGAGGCTATCAGCACTCGGTGCACTTTGTCACCATCGCAGATCGCTTTCAAGATAGGGCCTGCGCTGCCACGCCATGCGCAGGCGCTGCCGTAGTAAGGTTGATCGCGGTTGATAATTGTCCGACGCTGCTGGAGCGGAACGTCATCAGCGCACCTGGAACCGCTGCCTACAGTAGTTTGCTTGCGTTATCAATTCACCTTGCGCCGCCGTCCGCAGCAGTTAGTGTCACCGCAGCGCTGTCGTTTATAGCTATCGGATCTAGTTTCATAACATTAATAATAACACCCGGCTGCGAGTAGATGAGCAAGCGGCAGAATGCTTACGCTTACTTAGACAACTCGCAGAGGGGTTTCCGCTTGAATATCTTTAAACTCTTTGTACACTGCGACGTGTTTTGTTTGTTTGTTTGTTTGTTTGTTTGTTTGTTTGTTTTGGATGTGGCGGGGCACTTGAGTGAAAATATCAAGAAGAACGGATGGATGGCTGGATGGAAAAACTTTATTGACAGTCCTGATGTACGTGATTATCGCGCAGCGGGCCGCTCCCACGTTGGGACAAGAACGGAGGCAAAAAAAAAAAAAAATTAGGGCAAGAAAGCTTCCCTTGATTTTAAAGAATACAATTAAATAATGTCGTCGCTTACGAAATATTTATATTGAAAACATAAGCATTGACGGCAGGAGTCTCCCCCGCGCCTTTCTTTTTCTGATTATTTTTACTGGAGGCAAGAGAATGAACGATGCACAGGTGTCGTGACGAACACCATACAGTTTTAGAATGGTTAATGCAGTGTTCGCAAGTCTTCTTACTAAATTGACGTATTCTATCCACGTTTACAATGACCATGTCTAAGGTGCAATGAAAAAGTAACGCGTCCCACACTCTGCAAGCGCTAAAGATATGCAACACTCCTTCGTCTTACATGTTTCCACTGTTACCTTCGCCCGCCAGTACACGTGCTTTTCTGCATAGGCTGTTGCAAGTAAGTCGAGAAAGCAGGTGCTGCTACTTATCTTATTATCTTATCTTATTCGAGAAAGTATTCACAACAGTCAACTTGATATGCGGTGGCGCGCAGGCAACACCATCTAGGCAACACAAAGCGGTGTTTGCCCAGGCAGCCACAATTGCAAATATCTAACCAGTTCTGCAAAGATTCCAATCAATAAAGCAAATGCTCCAACCCCTACTGAGGTTGGCCCTATTATTAGCGAAGGCTGATTGGCCAATTTCAATGTTAAAGAGCACCTACGAGGGGAAATTCGCTTTGTGAATTCGGCCCCTAATTTATACGACTAAGCGCGATCGCGAGATAGCGTTAGTTCCCCAAATTGTCTATGCTTTCCTACTTGGTATATACTTTTTTTTAATTAACTAACGTAATTATTATATTGTTTCTTCCCAAACCTGCTAGTGAAAAAAAAGCCCGTGATGAAAGATTTCAACTTGCATGGCTGAATTATGTAAAAAAGCTTTTGAATTTTATGTGAGATGGGACGTTTACAAATGAGTAATATATCCAATTAATATCAAATTTGGCATGTGCAATGGATACTGCTATTTTCAAGCAAAAGAGTGCCCCATTCTAGAGTTCAGCGCAGCAAGATTAAAATTTGAGTGTTTATAAAACTTGTTGCTTTTCTTTTTTATTGAAATGAAAATAAAAGAAAGAAACGTAGTCACCTTATAATGGTGAAGGCTGCTCCTTTTCGCATAACGGAGACAACAATATAAAAAATGTCTGTAAGAAAATGAAAAGAATTAAACCACATCATAGGGTCAGAAATCCACAGAATACAGTCCTATACACCGATGATCTTGTTAATATAAAAGGCAAATACAAATTTCATCACAACGAGTTTGAAACGAAGCCACAAACACACACAAGCGGGCGTGATGGAGACTGCAATGAGCATATAAACAGATGAGGAATTATACAGAGGTAAAATAATGCACGCACAGAATACAAAAGGAAGAAAGGTATGACACGCAATTTACAAATGCTAATAATTACAACTCGAAGCAAGTTATAGTAACATCGTACACATCTAGTACTTGTTAAGTATGCCTGTCTCTTCGTAAAAATGTTCAAGTGCGTTCAATGCTTCTCGCTGTGCTTTTTTCGATGGCCAGGTGCCCAGCAATTTTGCGAGTGAGAAAGGTCGGTAAATCAATCGAGCGTAGCTCTTGTTCTAGCTGCCGTCTTTGCGTCGCGTATATGGGGCATTCGAGGAGCAGACGGCGAACATTCTCATCGTCGTGGCCACAGGAGCAAGCCGGGGAAGAAGCTCGTTTCATGCGATATAGGAACTGTTTGGTGTATGCTGTCCAAAGGCGCAGTCCATGAATTAGTGTCTCGGTACTTTTCGAAAGTTCTACATCCATCTGGTATTTGAGTTTGAGGGTCTACTTCGTAAAGAATTGATTCTTGTTTCTAGCTTTATAAGCTTCTTCTAAAACCTAGCCCAGTTTAACCATATCGCCTAGCATGCTTGTATTTTGCGTCAATGCAAATTTCGCTTTCACAGAATCTGTACCATATTTCATGCCCAACTGCAGGAGCACAGATGTAATTTACGAGCATATGCCTTTGTCATGGCAGCTGTCGTTTGCAATTCAGAAGTTACTGTTGCAATAAGCAAGATAACTTTCACCATTACCGAAATTGAGCATTCTGCTTGCCCACAGTAAGGTCCAAAGCTAGAAAAAAGTATGCTATATTTTTGTGCAGTTTCATTTAACGCTATCTCCTCATTTTGAATACAGGTTTCTGATACGAATAATCAGTTTCTTACCTGAGTCAACATCCCAAATATTCTATACATTATAGCGATAAAATCAAGGCACCTATCACTTCACTGGACACTTACTAAGCTTCTTCTTTTGCTTTCTTTCTTTCTTTTTCTTTTTCTTTTTCAGAGTGGCAGCGTGCGACAAACCGCGAAAGGGAGTTCATCGGCCGACAGTCCTGGACGAATCCGAGCACAGCGATCGATCACTGCAATGTCTTAGCTGTGGCTTTATCGCGATCGGTCATTAAAGTGAGTGGGAATTAACCGCTAATACCGCATATATACTGGCGACTACCCCATTTGAGACACCTACCGAAATCAGCGGAATGAAAATAAAAATAATGATAACAAAGCGAAACGACTACTCATCAGGTACTATGAATGTGTGTATATTCGGTAGTAGCACGGTATCGTCCCCAATCTTCGTGTTTCCCCTTCATTTTTCGTGCCGCTCCTCCCTGACGTTTGCGTTCGCCTGCATCGATTCACACGCGTTAGAGCGCACGGACTGTTGTACGAACCTTCAAACACAACGTTCACTTAATGACTCCGCTGCCGGAATAATGAAAGCAGTGAGGTTTCGCGGTACGTTCTGCGGGAGTTTGGAAGGCGACGCATCAAGGGGGCCATGCTTGCCTTTGTTTTCGTGCTCCCTTTCCACCCGCCTCAACTACATAAACAGCCATAAATCATGCAGACAATAGCAGACGCTGTATTATGCCAATATATTGCAGTTCGTATATCAGGTGCACTTTACATTACCCTAATCGGTACCACCGTATCGCTGGCAACCGGAGGACGCCTGTTATTGATGGCGTGTACACGTACATTAATAAACCAATGGCAGAGTGGCATGGGCCGCGGTCGTTTAGCCCTTCGCCCTAATGTGCTCGTTGAATCGATGAGTTCTTTTCCACATCGAACAGAACCAGCCCGCTGCTGAAAGCGCTCGCCCCATGTGTAAACACCTTCATCATCGCTGCTTTTCCCGCGCTCCACGTGCGGCATCTGAGAAAAGGCACACGGCGTTTGCACGCGCTAGTTAGGGAAAATAATGTGATGCAGCCAGTGCACCCAAGTTAGTGCGCGTACGATAGTTGACTCATGAGGCCGAAGATAACTGTTTTGTCGTGTGTAATGTTAATGCACATTTACTACACTGCTTCATGGCCATATCATATTCGTTTGTTTTTATTTTTAGCAAATGGTTATATTCGATTGACGCTTAGAGTAGCCATTGTATAGATTACCACACCGTAAGCAACTAATCTCGACAACAGCATTGCTACACTTGTGGTTAGGGATGAAATAAAGTATTAAAATACAGGTAGCGTTCTCTTACCTTTGAGGAAGACTGGCCAAATTCACAAACGTTTCCTTTCGTGAAAACATTTTGTCATTGACGTATTACCTTCATCTGTATGTATGTATGTATGTATGTATGTATGTATGTATGTATGTATGTATGTATGTATGTATGTATGTATGTATGTATGTATGTATGTATGTATGTATGTATGTATGTATGTACCTATGCATCTATTCACGTTCGTGCGCGTTTCGCCAAGGAAGACTGTTGCAAATGCATAAATGATTGGGCAATGTGCTCTCCTAGTGCCTCTATGTATGTATGTATGTATGTATGTATGTATGTATGTATGTATGTATGTATGTATGTATGTATGTGTGTGTATGTGTATGTATGTATGTATGTATGTATGCATGCATGTATGTATGTATGTATGTATGTATGTATGTATGTATGTATGTATGTATGTATGTATGTATGTATGTATGTATGTATGTATGTATGTATGTATGTATGTATGTATGTATGTATGTATGTATGTATGTATGTATTATCTACTACATATGTACCTATGCATCTATTCACGTTCGTGCGCGTTTCGCCAAGGAGGACTGTTGCAAATGCATAAATGCTTGTGCAATGTGCTCTCCTAGTGCCCTCATGTATAGGCGCGGCCGCAATCTTCTAAAATGCGCGTCCCGGTACTTTATTGCCAGATGTTTTGGTGGTCGACTGAGCAATAGGCGCACCGAGCACTCAACCGCTTTGAAGGCTCATCAAATTCTTGCTTTTTATTACTGATCACTAAAAAAGCATACGTGAGCTGTCGCGCTGCTGACGCACGTATACTCGCATGGGTTCATGGAGTGCGGTACGAGTAGCATAGCGTTCGAACTGAAGAAAGAGCGTTTTATGGGCCGTTCTTTATGGTCAACAAGAAGCCTGAGTTTCGCTGAGGGTCAATAAGGCAGAGCTGTTACTGGAAAACCATAATGGGAAACTTAAGCTTCCACCATCACATACCAGCACTATGGACTCTACGCCCATTCCTTTCTGAGTGAAATGAAAATATTAATAATTTGAGATGTTGGTTAGCCTTCATCGTCGTGTTTTCCAAAACACTGTCATAAGAAAGTGAGAATTATATAAGGTTACGAAAATAAATATTAATGACAAGCAATAAAACACTTACGCACTTGAATCGATCACAGATGTTGTGGAAGCATTAGGATATTTGCTACAATGAAGACAGAAATGGACAGCTAAAAACAAGAAATAAATAAATGCAGCACTTAAGTATAAAATAAAAAAGGATAAAGAAAATTCCACAAGCATATGCAAATAAAAGAAAAACTAAAACATAGAAAAGTAGTTGGGGTCAGTAATCAAGCACAATGTCAATATACGTAAGGAAGATATAAAAACTACAGCGTTCTTGTTTGCAATTATGAGTCATCCCACACAACACGAGAACTTTTCTTATACGGTAAAAAGTTGGATAAAGAACAGTCATCAAGACGGTTCAGCGCAGATCTGAAAGCAATACTTTGTGATTTATAAAAAAAGGACAAATTGTAAAAACCTGTTAACGTTCTCCCATAATGGCGATATTTGCAACAAGGCACTGTTCCACGACGTATCCGATAAAGAAGGATGAAATTGTTTGTAATTTGCAACCTAAGCCGGTGAATCACAGAGCCCATGGCATCGACCAGTGCCAGTGGGCTCCGAGAATAATGAGTTGGAGTCTGTACAATATTGAACGAATGAAGGCAAGGTGACAGGCGAGAACACCGTGCGTGGGCCCCGCGCAATAGCGCACTTTGACCCGACACACAACTCGAGGAGTGGCGCGAAAGAAGTAGAAACCCGGCCAAGCCCCTCGGACGGCGGACCCCAGCAGCAGTTCTCCACCCACGAAACAACCAAGATTGGCAGATCACGTAACCGTATATATTAATCCAGAATAAATAAACCCAGTTTTCAGCTCGGTCCACTATGCTACAATTAATTTGGTGTATGGTACTACTCAGGGTCAACACTATACAAGAGACTATTCCTTGAGTTTGCATGCAGGCGAGAGTTTCGGACGATAGATTTACATAGTTGCATAAAAGCCACCTCAGCGTTTACTTTAGGGAAGTTTGCTATCAGTTGCAGATGCAGAATAGTGCACATCAGCAGCATGCACAAAATTATTCGCAATGCCAACATGACTATCTTTCCGCTGAAGCTCTGCTACATGCCTTTTCGCCTTGGCTAACCATACGGCAATTGTTGTTGCATTAGAGAGAGAGAGGGTTATCAGGAAGGCAGGGATTTTAACCACTCAAAAGTCCGGTTGGCTACCCTAGGCGGGGGGAAGAGAAAGAAGGGAGAGAGAGAGGGTATAGAGATGTGCACAGACATTCAGTCAACATTCAGTCAAAGCCGCTCGTACAAACCAGACGTTCTCACAAAGCACAAAAGGGCCTTCACTGCCTTCTGAGCCGATGATCGGATGGGGCGATGTCTAATATTGTCTGTACACCCAGTTGGATATTCATTAAGGCACCCTAATACCCATCATCCGCGTATATAGTCATTCTGTTTATTTTATTTTATTTATTTCTGCAATAGTGCGGACCCAAATGAGGGCCCAAATAATATATATATATATATATATATATATATATATATATATATATATATATATATATATATATATATATATATAGGAAAAACAAATACAAAAGCAATGCAGCATATACAATGATCAGAAAAAAATGAAAACAACCACTAAATAAGATTAATTGAAGATACACTGAAGTAGCAAAACTTGACATAGAACCATATCAGACGGAGCTCAAAACATCAGGAATAAAGGCGATACGCACAGACGAGCTCTTGCAACCATTCTTGCGAGAAAAAAAAAGCAACACGCACCAGAGGCAAGCTGACAGACAAGCGAAACTTGCAAAATACTGAAAATAATAAATAAGGAAGCTGTGGAATGTATCAAAATTCACATGTAAATAAATGAAACTGACACAGATTGCGTACATGTGTGTCAGTTTCCCTTATTTTTTTCCTTTGTGCAACAGTGTATCGTAGTAAACAGAACGATGTCATACCAATTAGCCCCAATCGAAGCCTTATTGAGAGCAGTGATTTTTAGCTGCCAAGGCAGTGCGGATGGAAGTTGTGAAATCACTTTATGAACCAAAGTCGTGCTGAACTTGGAATCAGAATTCAGCAAACACGTCCCGCCATCTTTCGTTCATGTTTAACGGCACTTTTGATGGCAGCCACGATTTTAGTATCCAACACGCGACGACCACCAGGGGCGGCTTGCACGAACATTTAATAACGAAAGCAATAACGAATTTAAGAACGCGCTCTTAAATGTTACATAGACAACGCCTAGTCCGCACAAGAATGCATTCTTTAATTCGTTATTATTTTCGTTATTAAATGTTCGTGCAAGCCGCCCCAGGTGCACACACCAGGAAAAGACACCGGTGGGCCAGCCTTCGTTTCTCGTGCATTTAATTACGTCCCTGTAAACGCTTTAAAAACGCACAGCAATGGCATGAAGTGTTCCTACATGTGCATGGGCAATCATCCGCATGAAGAATTTATCAGTAGGGGATATCTACATATTATTTAAATTGGGTGGGCCTACGACAGTCCATATTAAATGTCCTTAAAAAGAAACTAATTAACCTTTCGCCTGCATGAACTGAATCTTGCCAGGCGCACAGTAAAAAAAATCTTAGCACAGATCGGCGTGAAATGAAGGTGGCCTTGCTTTTGTTAATAAGCGGTGATGCAACGTACAGAATACTAACTCCGAAGAACGGACGCGATATTCGCATGTGAAAAGTATTCTGACGCATTGCTTTTATAATTGCCGTGTTTATGCAACGCATTGAAAGGTATGCCAAGTTGGTTCTTTGCGCACCGTGCAGGAACGTTGGGTAACGGATCTGGCAGATTCTAAGGCATGTTGCACAGAGCACGTAACGACAACATTACACCGTTGTACAATGAGAACATGCCTCATCCGTGCTGCAGACACCATTTGCGCCTGTCCCGTGTCTGAAGGTCGGTAATCATTTTATACGCCTTTCCAAGGGGCTGCTCAGTTTCCAGGAAAGGAATCGAATAGGCAGGGCATTTTCAGAGACAGAGCTTCTTCGTGTGTGGCCTCATGCGTCTCAGGCTATAAAAGCAACGCCGGCACTGGAGCAATTTCCGAAATCGACTGGCTTCAATAACCCTTTCCAGATCTGATGTGCAACCCAACGGGAGCGCACAGCTAGCCCCCTCCACCTTCTTTCCTTTATTTCGCTTCTATTCCTTCCTCTATTAGGGTCGCAAACAGGTCGGGCGGCTGGATGGCCTAGCTGACTTTCCTTTTCTATCCTTCAGTGTCGCTTCTTTATGAAAATCCTCGATATATGCATGCGCTATCACATGGTATACAGTAACTGTAATGATCCATAGTTTCGTCTTATAGAGGAAACTAACCATCATGTTCATTAAGATACAGTTTACAATTTAGACTTCAAAAAAAAAGTGCCAGGGATAAAACATTATAGGCAACGCAGTATTCATATGCGCTCGATTGGCATAACTACTTACAGTTTCATTACGCAGTTCACTTTTTTTTTTCCTGGAAAGACATTCGTTAGCAATAGGAAACATATCTGTTAAATCACCACTAAAGCTTTGTGAGGAAACATCAGAGAGGTACACAAGTGTAGGAAGTTGGGCTAGTTGGTTCAAGTTCACCATTATAATGACGTTGTAATAATAACTCTAAAGTTATCGACTCTCTCTGATTGAATGTTGTAAAGTTGTGTAATATTGAATCAGAGGTATATACAGCCTGACAGCATATCGCATCCCGATTCCAATGCATACCTTCTTGAGATAAGTCCACACATACTACGGAGAAACGTGACTATGCGTGTTGTGAGTGGCGAGAACAATAAATAAATGGATTGTCACTCCATGCTGAAAGACCTCTGTTTCAATGTCATAGCAGTTTCCCTAAATACGCTTACTTTATGAAGCTCGATACTGAAAAACAGCACGTACTTTTATTTATTTATTTTTTACTTGGTAGCTCATCTGTTTGAGCAAGTTGATGCAACATGCTGTAAGTTGAACACCGCAATAAGGCGAAGACGCCATAGAGACACGTCACACAGGACCAGCGCTGAATTCATTTTTTCTTCGCTTAGAATCTCAAACGGTAACAGCGGTTTGAAATAACACCCTTACCAAACCATTTTCCCTCGCACCGACTAGCTCAGAATTAAAATAATCCTGACGCTGCACCAAACACTACTGCGGCGGCTGCGTTCAAAAATTTAACGTTGTAGAGAAGCCGGGGACATACTGTGCTTGCTGCGCGACATTTGTAATCAATCAATCAATCAATCAATCAATCAATCAATCAATCAGTTAATGGCTACATCCTCTGAGTGCTTACAGCTTACGGGCAATTGGCTACATTTATTGTGCTTTACCTTCAAGGTATTTAAAAATTTTTTTACCCTCAAATTTGTACAACTTTGCGCGCGCATGAAAACTATTTAAATAATTCGGTCAAACAAATTGTGATGGCAATAATAAATTATCCCACACGTATCGAGATGACTGTCTCTCATTCTAGGTTTCCAACACATGCATAGCTTTTTCTAGGCAAGAGGCAAGTAGAGGCCACTATTTACCTTGCCAGGAAAAGTTTAAAAGACGCCTGCAGAAACCCAAATGCAGGCCAAATTAGTGGTGGGCGTCTATAGATTGCACATCAGACATGTTATCGCTATCGCTATCGAACATCGCTATCTGTTTTTTACTGTTTGTCGTGTAGGAGAATCCGCCTCACGGGACTCTTTTTATTTCACTGCACGGACCAGAAAAATTGTCGCCTTTAAATGCTAACGTGTCGTTCTCTTCCATATTTCTCCCCGTACGAAGTAACACGGCGTAAGTTTCATAGCATGATCATCGAGTCACGTGTGAGTACACGAAACCCGCATATGTCATGAGAATACACCATTTTACGCCATCGCAGTAGCAACCAGCACAATGAAGTCACAAAACGGCGTAATAAAGTTTTCCATATATGTCTTTTTTGTCACCATCTCAACGACACGAACTGGAATAGTTAGAATTTGTATGTTTCGCACGTGTACAGCATCTATACATCTACATGATCTATAAGAAAGGAAGACGCTGCAGACTTTAGTGATTTCTCTAGTTGTGAACTCATTTACTGTGACAGACTGATGCAAGCTCACAGCGGACACAGCTATCTAGCTTCCTTGTTCCTCAAATAATAGCGCTATCTTCCAAAAAAGTCGCCGTTTCACCCGAAAGGCGAAGCATTGATTGCAATAGCAAATTAGTAGGCAGCTATACGAAATAAGGATAGTTGTTTTATCGGCCGTATAAGCTTGTAAATATTCGCTGACTAACTAAATTAACAATCATGATGTTACGCAAGCACAAGCAAACATGAACACATCTCACTCGATGACCGCGGAAACTCGCTGTGAAAACGCTGAAGTGAGGAAACGCTAAGCGTGGCAGCTGCAGCGAGCGAATTTACCGAAGCTACGAGCCCTCGGCACACCTAGTCTCTGTACTCATCGGCCACTATACGGTCTTCATCCGCCTGCTATGCCCTTAGAAACACATGCACCTCGAACATTTCTAGGCGCAAACATTGCGCGATAGCTCACTGCTTAGTGCCGTCCCTACGTCTGCACATTACCGCAGGCGCATGAGTTAGATCTCCAGTGACGGTGGTTGCAAAGTTTTGTTTTTCTTCTGCATACAATGACTGGGAAACTGAGGATGAGGAAGCGGCCTGACGACGACACGACGACGGTGTAACGGTAAGAACGGACGGGCACAGCAACTCCCGTTTCGAACATTTAACTGCGGTCGCAATAAAAGAGCACGCTGAGATGAAAGCGTTGGCGTGACAAAGAAATAATAGGAACTTCGAAACGACAACAGTTAAAGGACGGACATCGTTGCCGACATTTCTCACAGCAGTGAACTGAGAATACAGGAATGGAAATATCACACAATGAGAAGACACGGCACCCAAAATCGGCATACGGGCAATGAAGATTATTGTACAGCAATGAAAAGTAAGCAGCACGTGTCAAACTCCCGTGTCAAATGTGACAGGCCGTCGTTGAACCGATAAGGCAAAATGAAACGGAATCGCATTTTATACCGCAAGTTTACCTGAAAATATGACGCAGCTATAAAGAAGAAAGCCAGTACCACCACTACGACGACGATGACGTCGACTACAGAAACGAAGCGAGGCATCATGTTTTGCGACAACAACTACAACAACAGAAATGTGTCTTTCATGTTAGCAGGGAGCATATTGTGTTTGTTCTGATAATACAGTGACAATTGCTTGCATTATAAGCGCTTTCTAGATTTTTGCCGGCTTGCTTGAATTATCGTGTGGTTAACAATCTTTGCACCTCAATGACCATGTTTTATCTATCCGCGAATGTAAGATTAGAAACGCATTTCTATTCTTTTGTCCGATGCAATCAGCACTATCACCAAGGCCTGCGCTGTTCATTTACACTAGAAAAACATTTACATCAGCTACCATACGCATAAGCAGGTTGTTGTTGTTTACAAATCCCGGCATGTGTTTTATGGTACCTCACTCAAACGCATCTAAGCGCTCAAATAATAGACATCCATTAAAGCTTTACTGAACAGATCTTTATATTCACTTATAATACTAAGACCGCACCCTACTACGTCTATTGCGCAACTACCTACTTTTGTAATGTCGACCTGACCCCCGATAATTTGCACAAAACTTTTCCCGTTAGCATCTTTCGTGGTGAAGGAAAACCAGAGCCGGCAGAGAACACAAAAGGAAAAGTCAAAGGGGCCACTATTGGAGTAAACCTGAACAAGCAATTTTCGTAAGGCTTCGCGTCCTCAACGCATACGAGGCGCTAAAGCATGAACGTCAAGTATATGTGAACTGCGTAGACAAAACACATAAAATAAGCACAGTTGCACCAGCACAGTATTTGATGCGTGCAAAAGTTGTCGGGTATCGCACAACTATACAATTTCTATAAGTATCTCTATACCCTCTAAACGTTCACTGCGCGTAAAAAAATGGGGGGAGAAAGCAGTGGGAAGGCCCAACCTAAATATTATACTGTAAATGGGTTGTAAACTTCGCTGAACTAGCAAGCCTAATGAGAGAAAAGTATTTATATTTGCGAAATGGTTCTTGCGCTAGAAGATGCGGACAAAGAAAGATAGAGGGGGGATGGGGGCGTACAGGACACACGAAGCGCTACTTACATCTCATTTACCTCGAAATAGAACATGCGCTAATATACAAGATGGTACGGTATGCGCACTTTCCGTGCACACTATTCTCTAGGTAAGCAATTTATTTGTTGGAAAGCGAGAGGCAAGGCATGCTTACACAATCGTCCCCTAACTGTCTTATCGCCATGGCTTCGATAATTTTCCCAGTGCATTTGTCCTCACTCCAGCCTCCTATTGCACATGCGATAAAATTCGGCTGGCAAAGACAATCCCTGCCGTGAATGGAAAGATGACCGTCGTTTTTACTTTGAACTTTATAGTTGTGCTGTTCAAGACGCTCATTAAGGCATCGCTCCGTTTGACCAACGTAAATTTTCCCACAAGAGAGTGGGATCTGATAGATCACAGCGCGGATTTGCATTGGACGCATTTATCTTCATGTTTTGTAGTGCATCCTGAGGGCATCAGGGATCTGTCATCTTGCACAGGCGTGAAAGTTTCATAGGCGCGCGAAAGGTTAACGCCTGTGAAAGTCTTCGAGAACGTAGCTAATAGGCATGCGCTGGCGATGCCATCGTGGTCGTTTCATCGTCGTTATTCCAGCTTCGTCGTCCGAGTTTCGTCATGCCGTCGTTGTCACGCCTTTGTCATTATAGAGTCATCAGCATCCCATTGTCGTGGTGCCGTCATCGATCGCCATGCTGTCGTTGTAGAGTCGTCATCATCTTACAAACGTCGTCCAATTGTCGTCATGCAGTAGTCGTCATACCACCGTCGTCTTTCCATCGACGTCACACCTTCTTTGTTATCCCATTGTAATCATGCTACCGTCATTCGATCGGGATTATTCCACCGTTGTCATGCCATCTTCGTCATTGCGTCGTCGTCATACAAAAATTATGGGGTTTTACGTGCCCAAACCACTTTCTGATTATGAGGCACGCCGCAGTGAGGGGCTCCGGAAATTTGGACCACCTGGGGTTCTTTAACGTGCACCTAAATCTAAGTACACGGGTGTTTTCGCCCCCAATCGAAATGCGGCCGCCGTGGCCGGGATTCGATCCCGCGACCTCGTGCTGAGCAGCCCAACACCATAGCCACTGAGCAACCACGGCGGGTTCGTCGTCATACAGTCGTCGTCATACATTTGTTGTCATTCCGTCGTCGTGATGCGCCGTGGCCGTTACGTGGTAGTCATTGCAGCGTCGTCATCCATTTCTTGTCATATCAACACTGTCACGCCGTCGTCGTCACACAGTCGTCGTATTACAGTTGTCGTCACGCTATCGTCGCAATCCCATTGCCTTCATGATGTCATCGTCACGCTGTCGCGTTATAGCACAACCATAATTTTCAGAATCGTCATCATATTTTTGCCATGCCATCGTTGCCATATCGCCCTCGTCGTCCCATCGGCGTCCTTTATTCTTGGTCATATTATCGTCGTCATGTCTTCATGGTCGTAGCCGACATTGGTGAGCGAGTGTCGTAGCAAAGTCGCTACGGCTAATTGGCATTAACGTTGACAGCCATCGTTAGGTTGTAGCGGATGTAGATGCAGAGCCTAGATGTTAGTGGAACTTGTACCGGATATTCTTATGTCTTGTTTTCCTCTTTTACTACATATGCCTCACCGCAAAAACACAGAAATTAAGAAAAAAACGTTACGGGAATGACCGTTATATCAGTAAACACTACAGCGCTTCCCGGCGAGGAAGAAGAAGAAGTCCCTCCGAGCGGCCGCTGCTTCTTCGGTGAGATATTGTTTTCTGTTTTCTTCAGGAATTAGTGCTGTGTCGAGACTTCGCTGTTGTCCAGAGAGAACGGACATCCCCTGGGATACCTGTGTGCTGGAGATCGCGCACAGTATCGCGTGGTTTTGCTGCGCTCCGCAGCCCATCTACGCCTGCCACGGCGGTGGGTGGCAAAGAACACCGGCACGAGCCATATGTCCGACAGCGCATTCCTAGGCGCATGAGTGCCGCAGAATCGGCGCCGCACTCGGAAGTGCCACACCACGCGCCTAATGTCATCAAGCCGGCGACGCTAGTTTTCAACGCTGCCCTACCTTCCAGTGGACCTTCAGTGAATATGGCTGAGACAAGCGAAAGTGAAGCCAAGAAACCACGGGTTGACGACGACAAGACATCTACCTATGAGCTAAGTGAAGATGAAGACATAGACTGCGATGACACGCCGTTCTCCTTGGTATCGTATAAAAAGAAGCGGCCTGAGGGAATTCCAGTTGTTTTTCGACCCTCACAGGAAGGGCGCAATTTCTGGCAAGTAAACCCAAACCGCGCTGCGTCGGAAATTGTCTCCGCGGCAAAGGAGAAAGTACAGTCATTCCGCGTGAACAGAGATGGAAGTTTCGCTGTCAACGTTACTTCAGTCTCATCTGCGAGACATCTTCTGTCGATGAGCGAAGTGGCTGGTTTGGGAGTCAAACCATTCATTCCGGCATCTTATACCAAGAATGTCGGCAAGATACGCCATGTGCCAGTTGAGTATACAGAAGAACAACTGGTTGACTTCCTGAAGGACTTTGGCGTGACATCTGCCCGTCGTCAGGCACGCTACAATCGCCAAGAAGATGGAGCGGTAGAATCACGCCCTCTGAGATCTGTCATTCTCCATTTCAGAGAAGATAAACCAATGCCGCAACGAGTGCATCTAGGTTTCACGAGTCATCCCGTAGAAGAATATCACGGCCCTGCTCTGAGATGCTACAACTGCCAGAGATTTGGACATCTATCGAAGAACTGCCGCAGTCCACGTCGCTGCAAGATATGCTCAGAAGACCACGACCATTCAGAGTGCAAGTCTGTGTGTCAGCCAAAGTGTGCCAACTGTGGCGGAAACCATACAGCTTCCTTCTCCGGGTGCCCTCAGAGCAGAGCTGCCTCAAGGTTGCGCAGACATGAGTCGAAATACGGAAGGCTGCCTCCTCGTAATGCGCCCCCACCCAACCTTGAAGCTGTAAGATGCGCGCCTCCAACTGCCAACAAAGAGAAAGAGCAAGTGGTCAATATGAACTATTCTGCAGCTCTAAAGCACTCAGGTCGACAACATTCTGGCAGCGAGCGACACGATCCACCTCCAGAGAACACTACTCATCTTGCTCAGGCTTCGAGTGAACTTAGCCGACCTTCTAAACAACGCCCTGTACCACTGACACAGCAGCCTCGCCTAACATCTGAGCGACTACCTCAACATTCGCCTCAACCACACCTGTCATACCAGCGACCATCTCAGTCAGCTCTTCAGCGACCTGCTTCGAGCACACATGGAGCTTCAGCGTCGTTTGGTGATTACGCGTCTTTACCCGTGGCACAGATGATCCTGCCCGTGCTATTCACAGCTCTGCGTGCAATTCTCAGTGCCATTCCACACGCAAACAACCTTCCAGAGGTAAAAGCACTGCTTTCTATGGAATCGTTGGTGCTTCCACAACCACCAACAGCTGCACTGCAGGCTTACAATGAATAATCGTTACAACAATGTTTTCATATTTCAGTGGAATGCTAACAGCCTTCGAAATAAGTCAGCTGATTTTCGCAAACTAATAGCTCAACATAACTTTCCTGTTTTATGCATACAGGAAGCACGCGTACGAGATGACTTTCGTCTTTCGAACTATGTTATATATAAATCATCGCGCATTGCTGGAAGTAGTAGAGCGATGTTATGCGTGAGAAAAGACCTGCCGTCCTATTTAATACAGTCGAGCGATTCAAACATACCGGAGTTCGTAGCATGCAAGATATCTTTTAGAAATACAAGCGTCACAGTGATCAGTATTTATCTACAATGTTCTACCAAAATATCAGTAGACAGCTTGGTGAATGTGTTTGGTATCGCAAACTCACATGTGCTGGTTTGTGGGGACTTCAACGCACATAACGTCATCTGGGGCAGTGAATATAATGATTCCCGTGGAAGCATTATAGAGTCTGCCGCAGAAAAAAGTAATCTGATTGTGTTAAATGACAGCTCTCCAACGTTCTTGCGGGGGTTTCGTTACTCAAGCTGTATAGATGTTACGCTCTGCTCCCAAGACCTTCTTGATGGTGTTGAATGGTCAACGGACATAGAAACGCACGGTAGTGATCATTTTCCGATCCTGGTCAAACATCGCCTCATACGGAGTGAAGGGACCCGCCGCTACTCAAAGTATACTAATTGGCAAAGTTTTCGGCACCTTTTAAGTAATTCATTGGGTGAAAATCCGAACTATCAAAGTTTTGCAAATACATTGTGTGAGTCCTACAAGAACTGCACAAAGCAAGTCATTGTTCCAAATGAATACGCTGCAGTCGACGGCGAATATGAATGCCTAAGAGCAATTAGAAGGCGCGCAGAACGGGCTTACCGCCGCAGTGGAAAGCTAGACGACTACAAAATGGCACAGAAGGTTCAGTCAACTTCGCGCAGACGCTTACAAAAATTAGGTACAAGAAAATGGCGAGAATACTGCGCGTCGTTGTCTCCGTTTACTCCAGTTCCCAGAATATGGTCCGTTGTCCGATCTTTTAGTGGTCCAGTTACCCAGAGCCATCCCTTTCGAGCCCTTGCCGTAGCTCGAAGCACTCCGGAAACATCTGTTGCTGACGAATTTTGTCAACTTATATCCAGACCAGGACTTCCGTTTACTTGCCTACAATTTGCAAGTTCGACAACACTAGCAGAACAGAAGCTTCGTGCGTGCTTTATGTCACAACATCCACAACTTGATTGTGAGTTTAGTTTAAATGAATTGAAAAGTGCTCTTTCGTCATGCCGTACAAAGACAACCGCAGGCCCAGATGGTGTTACGTATGTGATGTTAAAGAACCTAGGTCCAGTAGGAAGAATGACTCTTTTGGAGATATTTAATGATATCTGGATAAGAGAGACTCTACCGGATTCATGGAAATTAGCTCGGGTAATTCCAGTGCTAAAACCAGGAAAGACTCCACTTTGTCTTGACTCCTACCGACCCGTCAGTCTCACAAGCTGTTTTTCCAAACTAATGGAGAAGATGATAGACAGTCGACTGCAATGGTGGTGTGAACACACACATGTGTTTTCCGACCACATGACCGGTTTTCGACAAAATCGTTGTACAATGGATGCAGTATTAGATATTGCCACATACGTCGAACATGAACGAAGCTGCGGAAATGTGACAGTAGCAGTATTCTTAGATATTCAAAGAGCATTCGACACTGTAAGTCACATACACGTCCTTGCTGGTATGTTAGAGCTTGGCCTACACGGTCGAACGCTGCGATGGGTGTCAAACTTCTTGAAAGATAGAAAAATATTTATGGAAACAATAGAAGGAGAAAGTAATTATCACAGCATCACGCAGGGCGTTCCGCAGGGCAGTGTTCTCAGTCCGTTTTTATTCAATTGTGTCATGGCAGCCTTGCCACAAAAGCTCCCGTCTGGTCTACGGTATTCTCTGTACGCAGATGACATCTGCATATGGGCCTCTGGTTCTATTATACAAGACATTCAAACAACGCTGCAAGAGGGCCTTGATAGTATCGACACCTTTTTAAAAGAAAGAGGCATGAGTCTTTCATATGCAAAGACAGCCGTACTTCCTTTCACTAGACGACAGTTGATTAATTTCCAACTTAGGCTTAACGGGCAAGCTTTGATGTTTGTGAAAGAGCATAAATTTCTTGGAGTTATTCTTGACCGCCAACTTACATGGGCTTCACACATCCGCGCAATTGAAAAACAGACCAATGCAGTAATAAACGTACTTCGGCGACTCGCAGGCACAACGTGGGGGGGATCAGTCTCTTCGCTACTACAAATTCATAACGCACTCATAAAACAAAAAATTGCTTACTCGGCACCTATTCTCCATGGTTTATCACAAACTTCTGAGGAACGTCTTCAACGTTTACTAGCAAGGGGGCTGCGAGTGTGTCTTGGGGTTCCGCAGGCTACCTCGAGTTCTTTAGTAATTGCTGAAGCTCGTCACCCCCCATTTCCAGTCATACGAACGGTTGAAACATGCCGACATATTTATCGCATCTTAACCCAACACGAGAAGCATCCTTTAAATCTCGCGCTCACCGAAAGAAACAAAAGCAAAATTCACGATGTTGTTCGAGAACATAAAGCATTATTACCAAGATTTGAATTATGCAAAGTGGATGTTAGTTACCCTCCCTGGATGTTAACATACCCTAAAATAGAGTTATCAGTTGACGGGATTATATCTAAGAGAGACATGTTCATAGTAGCCGCACAGCAACTGGCACTCTACCAAATTTACTCATTATATCCCCAGTACATCCACGTCTATACAGATGGTTCGTGTCGTAAAAATTCCTCGACTTCCGCATTCGTCATTCCACATTTAGCGCTAGAGCAAACATTTAAATTATCCCGAGAGACATCTTCCACCATGGCAGAACTATTTGCAATCCTGTGTGCTTTGCGTTTCATAACTTTAGAAAAACATTCGCAAAAATGGGTTATCTTTAGCGATTCGCAAGCCGCTCTCACATTACTACAGAGCAATAAGAAAAATTCTTTGAACACTTCGATATTGTAGGAGACGCTCAAAGAACTTACAAAAGCAAGCGCAATGAACCACGTAATTGCATTTCAGTGGATTCCTGGGCACTGCAATATTCCTGGTAATACTGCAGCGGACGCAGCTGCGAATCGAGCGCACAATAACGCAGAGACAACCAATCTTCCCCTATTGCGTAGTGAAGTCCGTCTGATCCTGAGACAGATTTCTTGTCGTCTCAGCAAAACTACCTGGTTTGACCAGCAAACTAAGAACTCGGAGTTATACTCAATAGACCCATGTATAAACTTATCAATGCCGGAAACTCTAAGAGACAACAGAAAATTTGAAACTTTGGTACACCGGCTGCGTCTTGGTACTGCATTTACGAGACACTTCTTGTACAGAATAAAACGTGTCTCTAGTCCGCAGTGTTCTTGTGGCCATCCAGACGAAGATGTGCATCATCTTCTTCTCGAGTGCTCGAAATACGATACACAAAGAACGGTACTGCAAGCTAATTTGTTTATATTAGACAGAAGACCATTTACTCTAAAAAAGATACTCGGCCCATGGCCAACTGCGGGCCTTCAAAAAAGAGCGCTTCTTGCTCTGAAAAAGTTTTTAGAGGAGACCAACATTTTGGGGAAATATTAAGTCTTAGATGATCCGAATACGCTAAATGAGTTACATAAACGTTGTTCGTGGTGCGTAGTTGGTTTATGTGGGGATCACAACTTTTACGCAATACATATAATTCTGTCCTGTACTTGGAGTGCATTACAAGTGTTGTTGTGTGTTTTGGCTGTTCGAAACATCGGACTTCATATATGCGTACGTGGACTGAACTCATGCACAGAACTTTGCGACTCATGTACTGTTGGACTGTATATTTTTCATTGATCCGGTGTTCTACTAAGTGTTATATTTAGTGTCGCTATTCTCCCTTTTTGCGCAAATTTGTTTCGTCAGCCAAGTGACAAGGAGTAGCCGGTGCCACCACATAAAGGCGCCAACCTCTCCTAACATTCACTTCAATAAAAAAAAAAAAAAAAAAACAGCGCTTCCCGAACACGGTACAGTTCATACATGTTTGCCTTTAGCACAGGAAATAAACACGACCGAGCATGTCACCCGCATGTTCCATCAAAAGTAAGTTCGCGTTTCGATGCAGCTGCTGCCGTCGTGCAACAGTTGCTTTGACAAAAAAATGATACTTTATTGAACACAGGAACACTCTATATATAATCACATTTCCTATCATATGCGGTATTCTCCGTTCGTATATGCGGTTGTACTATTCCCACAAATACTTTTAAATTTTGGGAAACCTTCAGTAGTTATTAGACAAATAGTAAGGCTTCTCACGAGCAAGTATAAAAAAAGCGCCCAGACAGTGCTGAAAACAGCTCAAAGAGAAAATAATGAAAACATGCCAATTAACCGAGCCGCCGTTTAACTCAGATAACGGAATTTTTATTTTTGTACAGTAAAATTTATTGACAAGCGAAATATATGGTGATGTATTATAGGGTACACGGGCCCTATGTCTTTATCAGTTGGCATGGATATTATTAACGAGCTTCGTTGTCAGAAATGGAACGATGCTCCTTCAGAAATTATTCTGCATTTTCTTCTGTGAAAATCAGCGTTATGATTGACATAAGTAGAACCACCGCATTTGACGTGGTACCCTTACAAATGGCTCATTGCGAGAAGACACGGAACCTGGCACTTCGCACTGTTTATCGTAATTTTTTGTTTCAATATGAGTGCTACATCGTTGCCATATGACGCGGCGGCTAAACAGAGTCTTCGTCAACCCATATAAACTTGAAGAAGCGAGGTATACTTTTAGGTTGCTTGTCGGTACAAAAATTATTTTGCTCTGCGCAAGACCAATGACACAGACAACAAAACAAGGCCTTATGCTTCATTCAACTAAGACCTTATTCTGGTTTCTTAAAACTACTACGCATATGGCTTGAGACCGGAGCTTTAGGTAAAATTCTTTTTTTTTTGTCCTTATTGTACCTATTTAACAAGCAAGCACGAACTTGGGGCCTACAACGTTTTACGTCTTTATTATGCCTATAAATGCTTCTTTCAATATTGGTGCCTATATTGGATTTCCAGCGCCTAAATTTAATTTTTCAGTGTTTTTTTTTACTAGCCTCATTTTGTTTGTATTGTTATAACTCGTTAGGAACATGGCTGAAGGCAGCCGGGTGTTGCCACAGAGATTCTGCCGGTTAAAGGGTGTTATTACCAGCTTTACAGCAAAGTACAGCATCGCTTTATGTGAGAAGGGATCCAACTGCCCTACGTGGCGATACACTTGAAGTTGACTTAGCGCATTTGTGCGCTCACTTGACGCTTTTGGCCGACATAATCGAGAAACGTGAATACTCGAGCGCCACTCTGGCCCGGAATGGGAGGCTCAATTTGGACATTCAAGAGATGAACTGCAGCAGAACTGATAGTTGGGCGAGTTGGTACGAATTCATAGCGAAATATTTGGCGCGCACAATTGACAAGGACACAGTGAAGGGGGACACACGAGCGCTTACTCACAACTGTTTTATTTTCGGAAAGACACGGAACGTATATACCCCAGCTATCAGCGCTGAGCATGTGCAACAAGAGTGGTCAGTAAAACAGAAACAGATTAAAAACAGATCGAAGAGGTTCAACCAGTATTTAAAAAAGCAAATTCATTTTCAGTAATTGCAACCGATGGTTGGCTTATGCATTTTTCAGCACATTTATTTATATGAAACGCTTCTGTGATTTCACGTGTTAGTTTGTTTTTTATCTGAAAACAAAATGTCATTGTCAAAAAATACCGGATCACAATGACATAGATTACAGTGGTTCGACAAGTGCGAATAATTTTCTTTGCCGAAAAAATGTTCATGTTATTTTAGACGGGGTGTTGTGTAGCGGCTTCCATTAAACTGTGGCAACATGTACATAGGACAAACCGGTCGGTGCTTAAACACCCGTCTGAAAGAACATGAACATTCTCTCGGCAAAAAAAACTATTCGCCCTTGTTGAACCACTGTAATCTCTGTCATTGTGATCCGGTATTTTTTGACAATGACATTTTGTTTTCAGATAAAAACAAACTAGCACGTGAAATCACAGAAGCGTTTCATATATCAAGAAGTGTGCTGAAAAATGCATAAGGCAACCATCGGTTGCAATCACTGAAAATGAATTTGCTTTTTTAAATACTGGTTGAACCTTCTTAATCTGTTTTTAATCTGTTTCTGTTTTACTGACCACTCTTGTTGCACATGCTCCGCGCTGATAGCTGGGGTATATACGTTCTGTATCTTTCCGAAAATAAAACAGTTGTGAGTAAGCGCTCGTGTGTCCCCCTTCACTGTGTCCTTGTCAATTCTGCGCGCCAAATATTTCGCTATGACATTCAAGACAGTTTCGCCACCATCCAAAGTGGACATGTTGCTGATGGAGTTAGTTCGAAATTTCAATCTGTCTCCCGCAAAAATTCAGGGCTTTTCGGTGCTGAAGGAACTGTCAATGTTTCTGACCGGCGAACATTCTGCAATTCCGGAGAGCATTAGATTATCGAACGTTCCGAAGTGAAAGTATGTGCTGCTAAATCCGGTGGATTTTAAGCGTTTTTTTCAGCATATACCTACTAATACTCAGTGAAAAAAGGCACAGCATTAAACACGAAAATCTTGACATATTGTTTGTTTGTCACTGTTTTAACAACTTTGCCCGTGATGTCTAGTCACACCAGATTTAATATAAATCCTCTAACCAGCGCAACTTGCCTAATTCAGTTTGAATTATCAAGAAAGTAAAATTAATTTCACAATACAGGAACTTAGTGAGTCGTTATTTTAAGAATCGTAATTGATTCTCAGATGGACTCTGGAAGTTGGTTTTAATTGAGCCTCTATCTGGCTACAGGGCACCATTTGGTGCCTATATACGCGATAAATGACAGATGTGTTGTCGGTTATAGGCGCATAAAACAGCATTTTATAGTGCCGAAGCATCCGGTCTTTATATATGGCACATAATGACACAAATGAAGATACCACAGGAACCAATAAAAACAAGATAAATTCAAAAGAAGATACTCTGTTCAGAGACACATACTTGCATCAAACGCCGTCAGAAAAAATAATGTATCAAATCTTTCCACATTTCTCCAAAAGGTTTATTTCTCTCTCCGATAGTTCAACTGAAGGCAGACCGACGCGTCCGTATTCGTTCCATCTGATGTGTGCAGCTGCGTTAGTCTGCCGCGATTATTTACAATGGCTACGCAATTACTTATCCGGCCGCGCACCGCATTGTTTACAATGAAGGACGAGAAAACTGTCTCTGTCCCTATTCACTTTTCTTTTGTACTCATTGAAACTGGTATTTAGGCATCTATATAGGCTAGCCCGATGTAACTACCGCCACCAATCACAGGAACTTCACAGATAAAACTTAAATCACATCTAGTAAATGCAGCTCGGCGGTCATCTATAAAATTATAGCCGCACGAATCAAATGGAACAAAGACGGATGCGTCAGTCACTTTTCGCTTAAGTGATCGAAGTAAGTCATTCAGTAGTTTGCTGCGAGCATGCGCCTGTGTCAAGCAATATTTCTTTCTTAATTTTTTCTTTGTTTTTCTTGGGTGTTTTCACATTTTCATTTTACTGTTCAAGTGTCGAACATCTAACACGCGTTTCAATGGCAACTATCTCATATCATTAAAAGTAGGAGATTTGAGGCTAGACGATAATTTTCGCTCAACAAGCTTCATAGCAGTGGCGATAATCACTAATAAGATCGTTGATTACCAAAATGTCCGAAACTAAATTTAAATAATAAATTTAGAGGGATGCCGTAACTGTAGAATTCAACTCGATCCTTCAGTACCCAGAGTACTAATTATTTCCGGCTGTTTTATGTTTAGCATCAGTTTTCAGCAATACGGACTCAAAATGTGCGTGAAATTCATTCCTGTTACAGTTAACAACTTATCGTGCTGAGTCTTTATGCAGGTGAATTTCAACATTGCTACTGCAACAGCAATGCATTGGGCTACAGAACTTTTGTACTTATTTCTCGAAGCTGGTGCTATAGGCAATAAATTCCTGGCAGAAATTCGTGTTCTGAGTACTGCTGATCGACTTCAATTCTACACTTGCAGTATCCCCTCTAACGTGAAATTTCGTTAATTAATCGTAATGGGGAATATTGCGCAGATTATGCCACTCGTTGTTGCTACAAAGCTTATTGATTAGTAAGAATTATAACTTCATCTCGGATCACCTGTTTTTAACAATCTGACAGAGATGTCACTGAAACACGTGGTATACAGGGTGTTCCACTAACTTTAGCCAGAGCTTACAAATATACGAATGCCACATAGCTGAATAGATCCAGGGCAATATTCTTTGGCGTCGCTTGGAGATACTAAAATTGTTGTTTTCATTCCACCTAATTAGATAATTAGTCTTAATTAATTAATCAACTTCTAAAATATTATAATTACGTGAACAGTGTCAAGGAGAAAATTTTAGAGCGACATGAAAAACTCCCGATACAGCTTTCTGTTGCTCAATACGTGCTACATAAAAGTGCTCGTCCGAGCGCTAAATAAGCCCACAAATGCACGCAAAATTGCCGCGCGACTGGTCGCTCGACGCAATCTGAGTGTATTCGAGTGATTTTTTTGACGCTCGGACAAACACTTTTATGTAGCACGTATTGAGCGACAGAAAACTGTATCGGGAGTTTTTCGCGTCGCTCTACAATTTTCTGATTGACACTTTTAATCTAATTATAATATTTGAGAAGTTGATTAATTAATTAGGACTAATTGTCTAATTAGGTGCAATGAAAAAAGATATCAGCGTGCGTCAGAGTAACACTTTAGTTGGAAGCAGCGCTTTGTTTTCTATGTGCCCTTGTTCTTGCGCACTGCAAAAATTGCTCGAAGTAGCGCCACGTGTTGCAACGTGATGTATGCTAATGCATTCTCTATTTCCATTACCAATGAACATGGCGAGATACACCGACCGCGTGACACGTATACGTCAGCCTTAGCATTATGCAACCGGGTGGGTCGACACTCTTTATCGGGAGCGCGAGGCAGAATTCGCTCTAGTTATATAGAGCTGCGTCAAAGAGATTCCACGATCTGTTCCAAGTCAGAGGGGGTTGTGCCAAGGGAGTGAGGGATGGAGATGGAAGGGGTTGGCTGGATGGAGATGACGGGCCTCATTGCGAATAGTTCTAAGCGTGTGTCGCATTGACAAAGCCTTGCATGGGAGCGGCACGGCGCGTCTGTCCCGTTGTCGGCAGCACAGCGAGACTTGTCGCGGGGTTATGTACAGCAACAACCATTGTGATTTAGCCTTCTGCACCGCGGGGACTTATTCAATGACGCAGGACTGCTTGGTACACGTCACATAAGTGATGTACACGGAGTATTTCCGCGTGCGGGAGATAATGTCTTCGGGCCTTTCCGCGGATTCACCGCAGCTTCAACCCACAGCCACGACACCGGCGTCCGGGCCTTGCAAACGTAATACGATATTTCAAGCCCTCTTTCGTTCTCTAGTTCTTTCACAATAAAGGATTCACTGTCCGCATTGTGAAAATAAGAAAGCCCACAAATCCCGTGTATCTTCAACGCTATACGTGAACACTGACACCTAAGTGAATGATCTCGTTATTCCGTAAAACACGAAATGCATAATTTAAAATAAACCCATGTTCATCGACTAAAGGGCGGCGTTTGCCCTCTCGACTAAGATGAAACATGTTGAGCCTATCGATACACGTATGCTAGGCCTAATCGTACACCTTGTCGATCGCGATCTACAAGACGATCAAGACGACCACCTTTGTATACGTTCACTTTCTGTCCGCCCTCTTACGTGCCGTGCATCTTAGAGGCTTTCTGGTTGCTATAAGTTACAGTAGCACAAAAAATAACGCCCTTACGAAAAGGAAATATTCCCTTAAGGTACCGACATGGGTCCGCTAATAGTGCTCGCGATAGTTTTTGAGACTGCTTCGATTATTTTAATGCTTTAGAATTCTTCGGGTTCTTCACACATTTTCCGGGGCTATGTATGTATGTATGTATGTATGTATGTATGTATGTATGTATGTATGTATGTATGTATGTATGTATGTATGTATGTATGTATGTATGTACGTACGTATGTATGTATGTATGTATGTATGTATGTATGTATGTATGTATGTATGTATGTATGTATGTATGTATGTATGTATGTATGTATGTATGTATGTATGTATGTATGTATGTTGCACGCATGCATGTATGCATGTTTGCATGATCCATCTGTTTTCTTTGATTTTGATACAAGTGTGTAGGCAGCAGAGCTGTGTACATGTGTGCATATCAGTTTCGCCTATAGTTCAAAGAGACAGTACATGCGCTTGGTGAAATGAGGTGTTTCTTGTAGATGTACCAGCGATGAAAAAGAAAATACTCCTACAAACAATTATTGCTGTTACATCTCTCCCCCTTCTTTTCCCTACTCTTGGCTGTTGCGCAGTAACTGTGTGTTTTGAATTTTGCATTACAACAAGTGCTTCAGTGGTTCCTTTTTTTTTCTTTCTTTCTTCATTTTAAAGAAAACAACTAATGATTCCTTGCAAATACAGCCTTTTGTCAAAACGCAGAGAAACTGTGTCGAGGGAGGCAGCAAACTAGATCGAGTAATGAGATTAGAAATGTGTGGGTACAGTTGATCTGGCTGACGTGGGATAAAGAAAATTCGAGATCTCTGAGAGAGGACACAGTCCTCTCTCAGAGGTGTACGGTAGCGCGATGAAAAGACGGGACAAAAGAATACACACAGGGCACACACAGCGGTGTGTGTGTCCCTGTGTGCCTTCTTTTGCCCCGTCTTTTCATCGCGCTACCGTACACCCGTTGAAGATGCATTACCAACAAGCCCACATTGCAACCCTCTCTCAGAGATCTCGAAAAAGCTAGAAAGGCGTGCATAAGCTTCACGCGCCTTTACTATGGTGCAGTGCGTGCAAGTTGATTTGGCCACGCTGTTCCATTTGCTGTCTCCGAGAAAAATTAGAACAATATACTTTTCTGTAATAGTCATTGGGAGGTTGACACTTATGACACTGGTGTCATCCTGAGAATTTGTTCCTAGTGGATGCGTCTTGCGAACTCAGCGGCTACAATTCGTAAGTTGCAATATGTGCCGTTAAATATTTGGTAAAAAACTTAATCCGTGTAATTTTGTTAATTAGTCGATTAAGCATTTTGATTTTTTTTAAAAGAATGTCCGCATTTTCAAGTAATTCAGTTCAAGGATTAAAATTGTGTTATCTGCCACACACATATTGTTTTAAATTCTGTAGTCCATAAAAAAGGCACGCACGTTATAATGATCAGTGTATTTCTGCCCTCCGAGGTGGCTTAGAGGCTATGGTGTTGTGCTATGGTGAAGCAAGAGGTCGCGGGATGAAATTCCGGCCGCGGCGGCTGCATTTCGATGGGGGCGAAATGCGAAAGCGCCCGTGTGCTGTGCATTGGGGGCACCTTGAAGATCCCCGGGTGGTTAAAATTAATCCGGACTCCCCCACTACGCCGTGCCTCATAATCAAGTCGGGGTTCTGGCACGAAAAACACCAGAATTTAATTCAATTCAATCTATTTCAACCGGCGTTATTGCTTCCACCACGCGCAATTAGCACTCGAGTGTCACTTATATTAAAGTTAGTAAGCATCATACAACACGTAAGAAGATGTTCAAGTAGTCTACGTATTTGCTTCAAGAACATCCCAAACAACGTGAAGTCTTGTTCGTTATCATTCATTCAGTTGCAGACGCACTAGCACTGATAATCTGTACATGCGCGGTTGCGGTGCTAGCGCACACTATGAAACGGAAAGGCCACAGTGTGAACAATAGTGTTAGGCGGGACCCAAGTGCGCTTCAATAAAATCGAACCGCACTTGAATCTCGCGGGGTCAACGGTATCGAAAGGAACAGAAGCTCCGGGCACGAGAACCTTACCTTCTCACGTTAATTCCAAGAAAAAAAAACATTGCGTGGCCCGAAGTCCATGACTGCCATATTCAGGTAGCACGCATGCTGCAGCGGCGCACACGATGGTCCAAGAAAACTTCAGCGCATGCCGCAGCTTCTGTGCTCAGCCGTCTTAAGCTCTCAGTGTTGGGCTAGCCACGCGCTTGAGGTCCGCGGCGACCGCCGAACGCTGCTGAACCGTTGCGAAGCTAGACTCGAGTGAGCCCGACAACGTTGAGTGTGCTGGGAGAGCGAGCCGCTATTTTTGCGAAACGCTCTGCCCGGCGAGAGTGGGTGCTCTTTTCGCTGGCTCAAAAAGCAAAGTGCAAAACCTGCCTGACGCCCCTTAAAAGCATCTCAGGTCCACTTATCTCCCGGGAGGTTCATGCACGCCCTTAAGAGCCCCTCGCGCCGTTTTCTCCGCGACCACGAGACCCCCTCCCATTCTCTGTAATCAGGGGCCGGCCCGGGCATTTTCTTCGCGGGCCGTGAACCGATAAGACGGCGCGCAGAGTGCACCTCCCTCGGACCCTGCTACGGAGCATCAGTTGCGTGCGGTCTTCATACGAGCAGGCACATACAAGCGGCGCCAAAGCGCCTCCGTTGTGTTTCTACTGTGTGAAATGGTGACCAGCTTGTTTGCCTATCGCGAACAGATGGAATCCGAGAAGCGTGCGTTGAATCGGCAACTTTCCAAAGAAGATGACGGCACATGCGCTAAAGCTTCAGAGTAGAGAAAACGCCGGGTTACGCTGCGGTCGCTCAACCGGTGTAAAACTATCCTTTTTCTTTATTTTCCTTCACTTCTTTATAAGTACTCGCTCCCGTTCATTCCCACCGTTTGCTATATTGTGGGATATAGACATCTGGCAGAGTGTCGAGTGCCTGACATAGAAATTTGCGTCAACTTCTCACTGCAGCGGTATATTTCAAATGTGCAAACAACTCATGCACTATCCATATAGCTGAATGCATAAAGCATATAATAAACGTCCGTCAAGTGCTCATGAAACAAATGCCACTTTCGGGCAGCATACTTGCAGGTGTGCTATTACGTAATTGATAAGACGGCGAGTTCGAAAGTGAACGTATGGAATACGATGCCTGTCCAAGTTGACCCTGACGAGGATGATATACGAAAAGCAATAAAAACTCCAATTGTAACCTTAACGTGCTAGTCAGCCGGATGCATGTGCCACAGCCATGCGTAACACGCAAACTCTCACGCTCAAAGGTATCAAACAAGTCTTTGAAGCCCTGTTATCATCGCGGCGAGCAACTTTCACACGGTGCAGGAGCTGAAACTGATTGAAATGCAGATTTCGTTAAAAGCACAACAGGATCCGCAGTGGGCCAGGAGCGCCCAGCAGCTGAATTGACAAGGCGCGAAGCACGCTTAAACCGTACCAGCCGCGGTAGTTTAGTGGTTGTGGTGTTGCGCTGCTGAGGTCGAGGTCGCGGCTGGAAGCACCATCCACGTTATTGCCGACGAACGTCATGACGCAGAGCATCTCACTGCGATGATCTGTTGAGGCATCCAATCCGCCATTGAGTGTTTAGCGATGGTAGGTCGCCTAAAATATAAACGGCAAAAGGCGTGCACATGTGGGCAGCGCGTTGACGTAGAGAAACCAAACTAGGCGGGAAGCGTCACGTGTGCAGTTCTTCGGGCGCTCTTCGTGCAGCCGGTTTCGGTATCGGAGCAACAAAAGGCGTATTTTTGTCGACGAATATCTCAACAAGGAATGGCTTGCCGCAGCACGAGCACAGCGAACGAGCACAGCGAAAGGTGGAAGCGAAGAAAAGCGTAGTGCGGCGACGATGGCTACGCGATGGCGCCAGAGAAGCGCGCGTCGTCTGGGGGGTCTGTCGGCGGCAGGCTGCTCTGAATCGCGCCCGCGCGTCACTCACACCCTGCAGCTCTCGCGATCTCCCGATTAGCGAGGCAGTCACGCGACACTTCGCTCCGTTTGCAGCGTGCCTCAAGAGACAGACTGTCCGCGCCAGCCAATATATCGGGAAATAAAAACACGTGTAGAGATGCTCTCAAATTTCGCATTAGGGAGTATCGTAATCTTCGGTGGATTTTTTTTAAAACCGCGTGAATTGCGTTAGCCACGTGCGGCGTCCTCCTCCATTACTGTCATTGCAACATTGGCGTTAAAACCAGTAATTATAAAGTTAATTAGGCGAACTTTTTTAATTACCGAACTGACTACGACGGCTACTCGACCATCTATGTGCGCCATGCTGAAATAACAAACAGTGAAGAAAGCATAATCCCAATGGTTAAGTCCTATTTGTAAAACATCTTGGCTAACAGGTGTAACTGAGAGAGAGACTAAAAGAGTGGAACTGGATCCCCTTTGGCCTTTCATTGCAAGGAATGCTCGTGCAAGCCTCTTCTAAAAGAAATTAAGAGCTTGAAAGGGGGCTATAGTAATACGATTACATGATAATTATCTGAGGCGTTTTTCATAAGGAGGTAGGGAAAACAGTGTGTCAGCTCACCCTCTATAACTTTGTACCATAATGAATGAATTTCTGAGCCGTCGTATTAAACCCGCCCTGTTAATACCAGATCCTAAGTGCTCTGCGCACGTCCCGTATAAGTGTACCTGCTTTGAAATAAGGGTATTATAATTGTGAGTGTAGCGCTCTGTCCTGTCGCTTCTCTTTTTTATCATCCGAAATTTCGCGCTAGTTCCGTCATGTCTATTTCTCAACTATAAGCCAGCAAGGAATTCTGCTTGGTGAAGAGTTCGTCTATGTATGCCGTAAAGCACATTAAGTACAGAAAATTCTGTAAGCCACATATTCTAACGCAAAGACATTACGTCCACGTCGCCAAATTAGATTGCGGAACATTGGGTTCCTTCAATGATTACACAAACTATAAACTGCGCGCGTTCATACGAGTTAAAAAGTACGACGAACACAAACCAACAACGAAAAAAATGATTTCCCGAAGTCCAAATAACAGCGGTCGGTGCAAAATATAACAGAAAAGAAGATAGATTATGCCCAATTACATCTTTAGTTTCGCAGTGTTTCTACTGCAGGGCATGAACGCGATCGCCATCGTCTCGAATCAGCGACGCGGCATGTGAACGTGCCAACAAACGCTCATCTCCGAATTAACCTGCAGTGTTTGTACACAGCTCCACGCTAGCGCGAACCATGTAATTTCATTCATGAGCATTCGGAATGCGCGTGTCCCGGACGCAAGGTGGTATCTCGGCGAAAGCTGTCGGCACCCTTGCCATTCTGCAGATCACTTGTCCTTTCATCACTAAGGAAATTAACGCCAAGATCAGGGCGAACAAGGGCAGCCGTGTTGACATCAAAATTGCACGCCACGGAGGGAGGCTCGGGCTCAAAGGCGGCCCGGCGTTCATTTCCCATTCAGCGCGTGCCTCCGTCCGCGCCAGTGCCTACCTTCCGCGAGAGGCGCTGACACTTGACCGGTGCATTAGAACGGACGCGGACCGCATGCAAACGGGGGCTTCTAGCGAAGCCGTTAATTGCGACCGCCCGCGCTCGGCTGGGGAGCGCCAGCCCCGCCGGGCGAGAGCGCACGCGCGCGCCCACGACGCTGCGGGAAGGCGGGTTCGACGGCGAGACCGCCCCGATGCGAGTCCTGGGCCGTTGCCACGGCAACGTCTCACCGAGTGCGACCACAACAGGAACCTCCGCAGCGGCTGTGCAGCACGTTCCCCTTGCCAGGTAGCATATTGTCTTCCCTCCCTCCCGGTAGGTCCCTTCTTCCGGATGTGGCTGTCGTGAAGCGGCGCCATTTCCGCGTACACGCGCTCGTAATTTATTTTTATTTTCCAACTCTGGACTCCCTACGCGTTTAGCAAAAGGCACGCGGGCGATACGGCCGGTATTACAACTGTGCGGCAAGCCAGCCCTCTGTTAACAAATTCTGTAGGAATCCTACTTGCCATAGGCACACAAGAAAGGTAGAAAAATGACGTCCCGGCGATGTCTTGGGCTACCAGGGCCATTATGACAACACCAAAGCTTTTATGCCTTCGGTGGCACTAGACACGAGTCGGAGCTCCCGAGTATGTAAAACACCCCACATGTTGTATACGTGGTTCTGCTCCAAAGCTGCGTGAGCGCAGCAGCGTCTCTTTGTAGCTGACGTTGCATATAATTTGCAGAGGGCAAGAACTTGGTTCTGCAAAGTAAGCAATAACTTACTTCCACACAGGTGCCGGCGTGACTTAATGCGCTGAACCTCTGCGGCTAATGCAGCTTGCTGCCGAGCACAAAGTTGCAGGTTCGATTCCAAGGCGCGGCGACCGCAGTAAGATGAAGTGGTATACAAAAACTATTTGTACTTAAATTTAGGTGCAAGTTAAATAGCCACAGATGGCAAAGATTAGTTCGATGCCCTCCGATCTGCCGTTTCTCGCATAGCCCAGTCTGGAACTCCAAGACGTAAAACCCCATCAATTAATTAATCGTATACTGTCGTTTATGACCCGGACATTTCTAAGTACAGCAAGCTTTGTTCGGAGTAGCCACGCTATCGGTATAGTGCTCTTCCCGCAGTGCTAACACCTCTTCTCGCCACAACGAGTTGGAAACTTTTTGGGCCGCATGTCACAGATTAGGAAGGACTCGCAAATCGCACGCGAGCAAAGACCCTAATGCGTGGCGCCGTGCAATGAAGGACGCTGCTGACATTTCCACACCCGTTGAGGCGAAGGCACCGCCGCTTGCCGACATGAACTTTATTTACGTAGCAAAACGCGTTAAACAGAACAACAGCATATATAAAGTATAATGAACTATTTTGTAAACAAAACGCACTGTGCACTCAATGATAGCCATAACATAGACGCGAAAATTTCTTATCGGGCGCGGATGTTTTAACGTATAATACAGAAGTTCCACAATACAGCGGCATGAAATTATACGCGACTTTCGGTGGCCAGTCAAATTCAATTTATAATCCATCCTTCAATCACTAACGTCTAGTTTTGCTCTATCGACATAAAGCACCACATTCTCATCTCCGCCCTAATCTCATGACACGTTTTCTCAGTTGTCGATCCATTTAAAGTATACGAGAGTCCTTACATTCCGCACCATAAAAATATGGAAATCTGGAAACGCCGGGAATCGAACTCGCGATATTTTACTCTGCGGCAGCAAGCCTATAATACGCAGCGGCTCTCTGCAATAAGAGACCGCAACTAATTCGCGGAAACGAATATGTTTGTTTCAATTTATAATGTTACCTTTACCATACAGAATTTTTATCATTCTGAATGGGCCTCTTAATCGATCCCTGCGCGCAAACGCGTCCACTTTTTTTGAGAAACTGGCTGTGATTCTTTTTCGAGTCGGGAAGATGCGAATTAAAGGCGAATAAGGCGAACTTAAGGCAGTTACATTTTAATGCACCCTCACTTTTTAAAGATATTGAAAAAAAACGGCACCGAATCGAGATAATCATCATCGAATTTCAACGGTCAATCCAGGCAATATCGAAACCGAGCGTCGCGCGACCGCTGTCATGTCAGACCGAAACGCCCCGTGCACGATAAGCGCGAGGAAGATTGAACGTCTCGGCCAGTCGCGGCCCCTACTAACACTGCACGCTTTGCCGAGGAAGCATGTGCCGCCGTGTGTCGGGTCAGGATTTGCCGCGGCAATGCTATCGTTCCAACTTCGCCCCACACTTCTTTACGGGGCTCGTTGCCGTCTGACGTGCAGCAGGACGCGCTCAGTCCCGATGTTGTCTGCATTTGGCCTTCAGTTTTTATGATGAATCAAATCACGCGCGGTTTTTCTAGATTTCTAAAAAAAAAAAATGGGCATGTCATAAATTGTGACACCCTACAAGTTTTCCTAGACTGCCCTCAAGTTAATAATAAGAAAGGTAATTAATAAAATTTGTAAATTACGCTTTTCAGGGTAACTTAAGCTGGCAAAGTATTTCCGCCTCGCCTTAGAGCTCGTACGCGAAGACGACAGGTGTCTCACGGTCATAGCTTTTTTCATATAAAAAATATGTATTGTCTCAAGAAAACCCCCTGCATAACATAAAGACGCCGGAGGGAATCTCACTCTTCGTGGAATGGAATATAGTGAGCCATCTGAAAGCATAGAACGACTATACATGGGAAATCCATATCGGTTCGTCTTCCAATAAGTTATGCCATTCGCTCCCGCACAACTTATTCACTGTGTGCTTTCCTTTCTGCCTTGACATTTCTTTTTGCGGAGAGATTGAAGAAACGTGACGTGTGGCCCATGCATGGGTGTCGGACAATGACATCTATAGGTATTGAACTACTCCAGCGGCTGTGAAGCGGGCGAAATGTTAATGTGTGGCTAAGTAAAATTTCACTGTACTAAATTTTCCGTGGGGCATTGCTCCACTTGGGCCGAAAATATCGTTGTTTTAATGCGAAGAATTCTTTCCCTCATTCTTTGCACATTGCAGAAGGTATAGGTAACCAGATAGGTTCCTGTGGCACCTCAATTTAATATAAAGAATGTGTGATCGACGGTGGAAGTGATCCTCGGCCATCGAGCACAGCAGCACAGTACTCTAACCATCAGGCCACGACCATTTTTTTTCTGTATTGCAGGTTTTGACAAGACAGAACAGAGTGCAATTGCTAAAACCAATCAGCCTACATTTACCAACAAAACTAGATTACTTTTTTTTCAATACAACCAAGTCATCATGCACTGTAATTTAATCGGATGGAAGGATGGATGGATGGCTGGATGGATGCCATATGAGCGTCCCCTTGAAAAGGGGGGGGGGGGGGGGTAGTAGTTGTGCCACCAAGCTCGTTTTGTTATTTTGCCTAATTTCTTACCCATATATACAATTTTTTTTCAGGCAAGAAATTTTCAACATCAAGCTTTCTGAACCTTTATTGGGAACTTTATTTTTGTACGTCTCAGTTGTTTGTGCATCGTCTCCCCACTTTCCTGCCACAACACTTCCAATCGGATTTACTAATATCTGCTGCGGACATGTTTACTTACCCCCCTGCTATCCCTCTGCTATCTATCCCCTGCTAGTGTAGAGGGCAGCGCCCTCTACACTTGCTTATTGCACAGCACTTTCAAGGAAATTTTAACGTACTGATACAATGACATCAGCATATCTAACCTGTATAGGCGTTTTTTGCAAGGTGGGGAGGCCAAGGGGAATAATTTCGTCATAAGGCATTTCCGTGGTCTCATTTGGTAGAAACCTGATGCTGTATTGACCAAGTGGTAGCTCTTTATTTATGGTCCTCTGTAGGATACCCCAGTGAAAGACTGGATCCAAGCATTCTAGGAAATCATGCTCAGTGGTCCCCGGTTTATTAGCAGAGCAGACAGTTTGTCGTCCAGGGTAGGAACAGACCTCTTTTGGTGGGCCATGTTTTCCCTGGTAGCGTGTTCTCATGTAATCTGAAGAAGAAAGTTTTTTGTTCGACGTAACTGGCCTTTTTTTAACCAACTTTAAAACATTTTTTTTCCTTGTCCTCCACGCTGTGGACATGTCCATTGATATAGAGCCTCTGGCATGGGTTCATCAATGTCTTTGTACAAAAGTTTCTTAGAAACGCTGCTCCAAGTATGTCATAGAAAATCTTACATTTAACATCTTGACAGAGAGCACTGCTTCACACATGCATCCTCTATGAGCATCGCGCATGTCCCTTCACTGGACGACACAAAATGTCCTGGAAGTAGTCTGCGCAGTCGAAATTGATTAACTGTCAGCAGAATCTTTTTTTTCGTCTCGAATAAAAAAAAAGCTCAAAACAACCTGCCGCAAAAACAACTGAACGAGTTCAAGCCCAGCGCGTTTGACGGAATGGCACAAGTTCGTTCTGCTAGTTCGCTCCCAGCTCGATGCCCAAATAAATGCGGCAAAGACCAGGTGCATGTTCTGAATGCCGGAACGCGATGCGCACAGTATGTTTATTACGTAGAAGATTTTCTATGCTATACAAATACGTTGCAAGTGGCTGCTCGCGAAAACATTGATAGCTTTCTTCCATGCCAACCATCTGCTTTTTCCTCCGTCGTCAAGATTGCTTCTTCCAGTGTGCATCGTGATCTTGATATTGATTCAGTGGCACCCCAAGGTACTTCGACGGCAGGCCCCAGGCGACTTCCTCGTCTTCTTTTCTTGTGACAGTTGACGCTCTGAGGCATCGTGTTAGACTGCGCTATATCCAGTACCGGCCCACTTTCCTCAGTACTTTCCTCGGAGCACGCTACGTAGAAATTGTCCAACGTTGTACCGACTTAATGATCGCCTAAGGTGATCAAACATATCTTCGTCGGACTACAAATGCCATCGTTGTTCAACAACGAACACCGCATGACATTGTGCACGTTATACGATTGCACAACGCGTATAGGCGCTGACGATGCCGCAATCTGTGTTAGGCATCTCGCTTACGCTCGTCCACTACTCGTGTAGAAACCAAGAACTGCCATGTCGTAAGCTCGCGTCGAACGGCCGGCGCATAGATCATGTCGTTGCCGCGATATGATCGTCTTCAGCATGGTCGTCGCCGTGCTGCTGTCGCCACACATAGGCTCGTGACCCACACAAACACACCGCTACTCAATTCACACAAACGGGTTGGTCCGCCTGGTATCGCTTTGCGGAACTCCAAACAAAGCCGATAGTTGGGTACCTGCAAAACACTTCGCATAACATCGATTCCCACAGTGCGCGGGATTTGCATATCTTTTCTTGCATATCTAATCACAGAATTCACGTCCAGAGAATTCAGCTCTGTCTAACGAGTTTGCCAACGCGTTTATTATTATTATTATTATTATTATTATTATTATTATTATTATTATTATTATTATTATTATTATTATTATTATTATTATTATTATTATTATTATTATTATTATTATTATTATTTTCACCACTGCCCTAGCTTCTAATTACCTAAGCAATAGATCGTGCTTCGTTGGCATTCTTGGACAGAGCTCTTTTAGGTATAGACGCCTAACGGAGTTCCTCAAGGATCCGTTATAGACCATCTTTTCTTTCTACTGTTCATAATTGGCAATACGTCAGCAATTCAACACTCTTCATTCTTTCTACATGGTGATGACATCAAGCTATTTAAGGCTGTCAAGAGTCTACGCGAGTGTATTGACCTCTAAAAATATATTTTTTCACTCTCAAACTGGTGCGCTGACAATAAGCTACTCTCCTGAAGGATTCCAAAACTATGGTATTGAGTTACACGCCGAAAACATGCCCTCTACAATTTTCAGACACACTTCGGGATGCTCTCCTGCCCAGGATCGATGAAATAAAATATCCTAGTGTGTAATTTGACAAAACTTTATGCGTCTCTTCCCACGCTAAGTATGTGGAGCAGCGTGCCCTTCGTGCTGTTAGTAATGTTTGTCGTATATTGCATGACTAACTCTCCTGTTGCTTTTCTGAGTTTGTATTCTACAGTGTACAGTCCACTACTTCAGTATGCCTCTGTATTTTGAGGCGCAACGTGCAAATCTAATTCAGACCTCGTTGAACGTGCGCAGAATAAATTTATATCTATTTTCATGCACCGATTTTGCTCTTCTGGCGACCACAGTCCAGCCCTCTCAAATACCACCTCAACTCACACCTCTGAAGTCAATACGTATTAAATCAGACCTTTTCCTCTGTGAGATGGTCCATGGCAGTATACAATGCCCAAAGATTCTTGATCGTGTGCAATTTTCCGTGCCGCAAAAGTGTATCAGACCGCATGCCGCGTTTCCTGCACGGCCTTGTTGCATTAGAGACTGTCCTGTGGCTTGGTTCCAAACAACATGTAATAAGTATTCTGCCTTTAATTATATACTTCAGAGTTCATTTCCTGTGTTTTGTGCATATGTAGATAATCATGTTGTATGATTAAATTTCTTTTACACCCAACTCCTAGTAGTTTTCTGTTTCCCTATTGTTTCTCTGCATGGTATTGTTTGGTCTACCACATTTGTGTTCGCTGTACACTTTGTCGCACATATGACTCTCTAAGCACATATATATATGTATATATATATATATATATATATATATATATATATATATATATATATATATGTATATACAGTTGTGGCGGCGAAATACGTGCACTGGCTGCGTTGGTATAGCGCAAAAGAATAAACACGACGCACATGTTAACATGTTCTACTGTCAAACATTTCGGCTGCTGGGCCAGCCTTCGCCAGGGATATATATATATATATATATATATATATATATATATATATATATATATATATATATATATATATATATATATATATATATATATATATGGAGAGAGAAATAAGAAAAGCTTAGGGGAAGACATATTGTTACGGAAGTCAAATATATCGACGCTTAGAATAAGCATGCAATAGAACCGCTTCCTATTGACAGCATCGTTCGTCTTCAGTTGACTTCGCACGCACATTCGAAGAAAGGCGGCTGTAGCTATAGGACATTGCACGCACCCATGCACTTCGGCAGTCGTTATTTCCGTCTCCCTCGGCGGAGCGCAAGGGCCAGCAGAGGGAGAGAACTCTCGTAGAACCGATTTGCACTCGCGAGCCCATGCAGCTTCCGCGAACCAAACGTGGCAGTAAGTGGCACCGTATTATAGTTGAAAGCGCCCATAAATAACTGCTCGATGTGGCCAGTGGCGGCGCACGCGACGAGCTACCGCCGCTCGGACAGAGACGAGCGTCAAGATGGGCGCCTGAGGTTATGTTCCATTTAATTAGGGCGGGCCTGCCCCGGCCACGTCCGGCTTCGCTAATAACAGCTGTCGCAACGAGAGCATTCAGTTACAAATGGTGCTGCTCGCGCGCGCGTTTCACCGGCCGGTCTGCTCACAATGCGGGGCTGCCCGCCTTCCCCCCTGCGGGTGAAGCAGCAGCAGCTACGCGCCTGAGCTGGAGCGGCCAGCAAAGCGCCGCCCCGGCTTCTCGTCCGGGCCTACTAGTTGTGAGCGCGATGTCTCACAGCCTTTCGATTGAGATAAAAGGAAGCGCAAGGGTGGCAAGGGGGAGAGGGAAATATGTAAAATAAAGGAAACACAAGCACTTGTGTCGTTAATGCAGTACCGGTGCAGATTAGCACGCTCTGTTAGACGCGCTCCGTTCGCACTTGCTATAATATATTGGGTATACGTTTTGGTTCCATCTTTGTCGGGCAGATTCCTTTTTCCGACAAAGCACGTCAACTGTTCCCGTAGTATAGGTGGCCTGAATGAGAGGTGACGAACGAGAGGCGGGGTAAGGAGGGGCGAAATATTGAACGGGACACTGACATTGGGCCCCTTGAGCCCCCACCTCGCATGCCACGCGTCGATCTCGCATTTCTTGCATCATTCGAGAGTTGTGACGCCCACTTGGCCTCGAAAGCATGTATCGGAAGCTCTGCTATCACCTGTCCTCTTCTTAGTATTCATTCGCGCATTTTTAAGGCAACCAATGTTTTGAATATTTAAGAGGGCCGCGAAGTTTGATAAGGAGCTCCAGCACGGAGAGCTGAAAGTATTTATGCTCAATACACACCACAGTGCATTCGAATCGTGAAACAACCCTCACAAGAGCTACGAACGTTCCATTTTCGGTAACCAAATTACTTGGTTCCAATAGCATCTAGAATCCTGTAATTATCAGCAAGGAGGCCCATGATTATTGTAATATGAGGTAAAGAATTCAAGGCCACTGGATCGCCACTTTAGGCAAAGAGAGAGAGAAAGGCAAAGGAAAGACAGGGAGGTTAATCAGGGATTATCTCCGGTTGGCTACCCTGTACCAGGGGAGGGGCAAAGGATGCGGTAGGTGAGAGAGAGAAAAAGAATAAAAAAACGAACAAAAAAATAAATAAAGACCCACCGACATTCACACACATACAATATTTCTGTGGGCACTGTTACGCAGTCTGCGAAGACGTTCCTAGTGTTACACAGTGTCACCGTCCCATCCTACGTCACACAGTGTACAGTCAAAATTTGTCATAAAGTCCGGTGTCTTTTAAATAACGTAGCAATGCCTTCATAGCGGCTCACGCTGATGTTCGCGTACGCCAGTTTTCAAGGATGTTGTGTCCCGTTATTGGGCGTTTGTTCAGTTGGTCTAGGGTGGCTGAGAGGGCTGCTCTTTGCGGGTTGAAACGAGGGCACTCAAAAAGAAGGTGCAGGATTGTTTCGTTGCGCCCGCAGAAGTCGCAAGGTGGGCTGTTGGCTGTTCCGATACGAAAGGAGTACGCATTTGAAAATGCTACTCGAAGCCATAGACGGACTCGAATAGTGCAGTTACGTCGTGGAATGTCGGGCGGAATACCGAGCTGTAAATTAGGGTCCAGGCTATGAAGGCGTGCACTTGTGAATTAGGATGAATTCCATTGAGCTAATGTTAGGTCATGCGCAAGCGCGGGAAGTGTTTCCGCTGCGTGGGCTCTCGAAAGAGGAATGGCAACGTAGTTGACGCCGTCATGGGCAGATCGGGCAGCTGCGTCCGCTCGATCATTGCCATGTATGCCACAGTGACTTGGAAACCACTTATATATTGTGTCCTTCGCCAACTATGTGATAGTGGACTTCTCTTATCTCTGCGACTAGCTGCTCATGTGATCCATGGCGCGGTGCTGAGAGTACTCTGTAGGGCTGCCTTGGAATGAAAGTAGATTGACCATGCATGGGGTGGTTCCTCCTGAATGAAATGAAGAGCCGCACGCAGGGCTACCAGTTCACCAGCTGTCATTGATGATACATGTGACGTTTTTAGCTGTATTTTGACGGATCTTGCTGATATCACCACAGTGGCAGATGAACTTGTAGGTGTGACTGAGCCATCGATGTAAGCATGTACGCGGCCACTGTGCACCTCATGTAAAGGTCCTAATGTGGCCGACTTCTGGGCAAACAAGGACATGTTACCTTTCTTCGTGGTTCCTGAAATGGTGGGGCGTATTTTAGGCTTGTGCAGGCACCATAAAGGTGAGGATGGTCTTGCTGCAGGCGTGTAGTTTGATAGCAAAGAGGTACGATTGGCAGCAATTATACGACTGAAAGTTGTGTGTGGCCTTCCTGCAGGTAAAGAAGCAAGATGGTGAGAAAGTAGTCGGGAAACTTTCCGAATATGCGCCCTGAGAGCATTGGTGGCTAAGCACGTTCATATTGAGTGATCTCGAGCTATGACAATGGTCGCCGCTGTAGACGCACACTTCGGAAGACCGAGACACGTCCTTAACTTTAGGCAGTGGCATCTACGAAGCCTATATGGTTCTGTAGCTTCGTGTATACTTTCCGTGGCGTGTGCACTGCCACCAGGCCTACATCATCGCTGGTCAATACCGAATCTCTGCTTGGAACTGCATCAGGCCCAGCCCTGAAAAATTACTTTTTAATAAATCTCTACACAGAGATGTTTCGATGTGTGTAAAAAAGAACGATAGGAAGATTAGCATGGCAGACGGCAAACTGTGGAAGACTAGTCGATACTTCGCGAGCCTTAACAGTGCAGAACTCTCTCGTTGATGTGCCAAAGTGTGTTCGGATATATTTGCTGCACTGGAACAAGCGAGAGAGAGAGCAGTCATAAGGGAAAGGCAAGGGGGTTAACCAGGCTGAGCCCGGTAGGCTACCCTGCACTGGAAAAGGGGAAAGGGGGACTAAAAGATGAGGAGGAGGAGAGAAGTTCACACTTTTCACTGTTTACGCACAAGGAGGTGGTAGACAGTGTGGCCAGAAAAAAAGATAGCAGGTAAGTCGTTTAGACCTATAATTTACAAACGACCACAAACTGCGAATGTTTTTCATAGAAGTTTGTTCCACTGCTAAGAACACTGTTAACACGCCGTGCACACTGCATAGAACGACAGAAAGCTGAGCTAGTTGGTAAGGATTCATTATGCAAATAGAACTGAGGCGTGCAGACAGGGCACAAGAGTAGAGAAGTGGACAACACGAACGCCGTGTTGTCCACTTCTCTACTCTTGTGTCCTGTCTGCACGCCTCACTTCTATTTGCATAATGTGCACACTGCAACTGCATGAATGCAACTGCTCAATGCAACTGCAACTGCTGAATGTATTCGTAGTGCACACTGCACTACGAATACATTCCTACAAATATGGAGTACGCATAATTATTACAAGAGAAGCAAATATACGACTTGGTTTTTGCTGCAAAGATAGTCGTGCTGCTACAGACCGGGTTACAAGTGCCAGCACTTGTTCTGCTTGAGCTTTTTCGACTTAGATTGCAGAGGCGTTAATTTAGTCTCCATAAATTTAGCGCCCTCGAAGGAAGGCGACTCCTGAACATTCTGGCCATTCTGATCACAAGATGCAGACGTACTATGTGTACTTTAGTCTATTGCTGAGAGTTTTTATCAGCACGAGCGTATCTTTCATTAGCACGATTCTTCTATGAAAGGCTGAACTTGCAATACTATATCGTCTTATAAATAATATTTTATGTCAGGTTGTTGCACAATCAACAATATTTGTTCACTACGTGTAATGTGCTTTGACCCCTGTTTGCATCGGTCTATTATTAGATGGGCAGTTTCCAGGCCAAATCGCTCGCGGCGAGCTCTGACATACCTCCGCACGGCAGTGCTGCTATATCGCAGGCCTTATAGGCGCGTGGTGCTCGGTGCCTGGATGTCTATGCATTAAATAGGGCTACTGACGGCGACAGCGACACCACCTCACAGCATGTGTCCGACGTGGCGGCGAGAATGCTGTTTGGCCTGGGGCATTTTACGACAGGTAGTATATGCGCCACATTTAGTTCGTTTTGAGGTCGGAAGTCTTCAAAGCCCCATTTAGAGAACACCAGAATCCCGCGAAATCATCGACGATCTTAACGCACACATCGCTGCCTTGGCTGTGAAGTCCCTGTGTAACTGTGACCTCTATTAGCACGGAGCAGCCATGCAGAGGGTTTACTTCTGCGTGTAATACTGTGAGTGACTCGTTCTTTCCTACTTTCGTCCTTCGACGGAATGAAATATAGCAGACTCAATGATGCGTTACCTTGGCTGCCCTGCGTAAAAAAAACAGAAAAGAAAACATGCTGAAGCCAAGTTTGGACTTTGTTTATGTGCAATGTCACTGCACTCCTCTCAGCTCGCTAAACCGCTTCGGTCAGCTTTCTAAATCTTTTTTCTATTTTGTAACTCCCTAAGTTTAGTATTATACTGTTAGGTCTACAGTGCATAACCCGGAATAAGCGATCACTAGCAAAAATAGCTTGTGATTGACGGTGTTTCTGGCGGTCCTTTAAAGCGCGAAGTTCGTTGAACGAAGGCAAAGGAAAGCTCTGCTGAACGAGTTGTATATAGAGTTATTACCAGAGTCAGATTAACCCATGGGCTTGGGTGACTGTACCCCAGGTCCCAGGACTGTAAGCTGCCTCATGAAAAAAGTTTCCTTGACGGCCCCCTCAAAAACGTTAAAGGGTTCCCTCACCAGGGCCACATCGTAAATTTTGGTTATACGCCAAAACTTGCAACACGCCGTCCAAGGAGCGTTGTATATCTCATTCTTGTAGACCGTATGCCACATATGCAGAGCGGATTAAAGCGTCCGAGTATAAATAAAACATATGTAGGCTTTACAAAACGTGCTTCTGTCTTTCCTGAGTGATGCTAATGGAGCAGTTCGTGGATTTATCGTTAATTCGGAGGTTAGATTATATAGACATATCCGTGAGAGAATAATCACTAGATAATAACGTAACAGATGCAAAGAAACGCGTTTCCTTAACGCATAAATGTTGAAATGGTTATATCAAGATGCAAGGTGTACTTGCGTGCGTATGTTCGTATGGTTACGTAAACTTTTATCTGAGAATAATCTGGAAAGAATCAGGCGAAACCTGTAACAGCATATATTTGACATCTTAACCAATCACAAAGGTCGTAGTCGTCATCGTCATCATCATCATCATCATCATCATCACCATCATCATTGTCGTCACTGGTAAATTATAATTAGGCAAATTTATCTCCGGGCCCCAAAATTTCTTAATCCGGCACTGGTTATTACCAGCCTCTTTGACATTAAACGACTTTATTAATATAATAACTCACGTAGAAACTCACGCTCCATATTCGAAATGCTCCTACTTGGTGGCATACGTTGCGCTGTTACATTCAATATGCTGTGGAGCTTAGTGCACACTTTCGCCGGTCACTTGTTCGCCGTTTTGGGAGAGAGCCTCAAGAACGTGATGAGCCTGAAATATTTTATCAAAATATGGTGACATGTGCCAAATAAATTTCGCTTCTTGTAGGAAGAACAGTGGTGCTCTTGAGCTCATCCTAAAGAAGTGTGTCAGTGATCGGCCGGCAGCAAATAATGACAAGGATAGAGGTTGCTGATGTTAATCTCTGCACGTGAGAGAATTTATAATATAGTTATTACGAACCCCACTTTCACGTCGCGGTTTCTACTTCCAGCAATGCAATAAATATAGTAAACGCTAGTTATCACATTATTTGTTTGGCTGAAGAAGTGTTAACTACAATTATGACATGTGAGCAATCAGCCGCTTTCTAAAGTTGCGAAAATTATAAGTTCAAGGATCTGAAGCTTTTTTTTAAATTGCACTGTAGTGACAAATAATTAAATGTAAGCGATATACCATGAGAGGTTCCATGACTTAATATTGTTGAAATGACTTTGTAATACAAATTAAATCATGTGAAACCACAAATATAATATTAAGTTGTGCTAGACTAAGGTATATTATCCCACGGTAAAACAAAAATAAGATGCATTAATGATGTGTAGTTTCAAACATGTATAATTACACAAACAGTCATAAAATATAGATATTAAATGCGAAAGTTTTTCATGGCAAGAACTAACAAAAACTATAAAACCTAATGGTAGAGACGCATGAAAAAGCTGTGAATAGTTGTTCAAAAGATAGTAATGAGTGGTGAACATGTATGCAAGACGTTATTATGATTGTTTCTTCATCGAACGAGTAACATGGTACGCGGTGCTCCACCGCCGGCTGTCCGCGCGGTTGGCATGACAGCAGCACCCTTTATGAATACCCTAAACAATGCTGAGTTTAGGCAACGACAGCATGTGTATAGGCCGCGGCAACACGTGTGGTTCCACCGCTTGCCATTAACATGACATAAATTTAGCTTTCGTGGTGCTGTAGTTGAACGATGCAATCAAACTACCGTACGCGCCGAAGGGAGAGAGTATTGTATATATACGGTAAAGAATTGTTCGAAACCGCGGGGAGCGACAACATGGAGCGCAGCGGTTGTCAGAACTCTTGCTGCGCCGCCGTGTGGGATTCCCGTCCATCCATCATGCACAAATAGCGCTCTAGCAAATCGATCGGCGGACTTATCGAACGCGTCGCCGCCAAAGTCGTCCCTTTTATCATGCAGAACGGTGCCATGAGCGGGGCTACGGAATCGGGATGACATAATCCTGCGTCTAATGAAGCCTGGGCTCCCAGCTCTCCACCAATGGAGCCACACACGGACGGACGTTGGCCAGCCGCACGAATATTGATGGCCCGCCGACGTCGTCCCTTTCGGCCTTTCGCACGACGAATACAAACGACGGTGTACCTGGTGTTCAATTAATCACAGGACAGTCCTCGGCGTGGCCTGCACTCATGCCACTTTGCCTAAATCACTTCTTGCGTCAATTCCCCCCCCCCCCTTTTCGGCCGCTTTCAACCCGCCATCGACTGCATTCGTTTACTGTGCTCTATGGGGAGATAACATTGCGTACGGATAAAAATTTGAACACTCCCGTCCTACCTACTTTCCAAACTCTTCTTCTACTGTTCGGATCATCAATGAAACACCTCAAAAACGTTTCTTGAGATATGTGCGAGTTATGATTTCTGCTCCTAGTACATCTGCTGACATTAGTGAAGTATTGTGAGCGGTAGCGTTCAAGTCTTATCTGATAAGGCGCGCAGAGCGGGGCATTCCCCGTGGACTGAATATGAAAAACAATATGTCTCAATTAAGGCGAATCACATAAAATGATGCATTTTAAAGAAAAACACAACAGAAGCCCCTTTAGAATTTTCATAATGGTGCTCGGGACGGCTGGTAGGCTTTACTTGATTTCATAATAAGCCACAGCCGGTTTGTTATCATATTGTGTCATACCGGGGATGCCGTGTTTGTGCATGTTACTCCAATGTAGTGAGGAAGCTTTCATGGCAACACGACCTTCGCAGCAGGCAACTGTTTTAGACTGCTATGGCAGGGTTACCTAGGGACACTGATTGAGAAGTTATAATTCACCAGTTGGCTAGTGTGCCATTCGCTTACAATATATATATATATTGTGACGCTCTTACGTGCATAGTGGGTTCACGCCTCAACAAACAGTATGCGGGGGGCACCGAAGAGTGGTGAACGAGGAAGACGACGGTTGGCTGGCTAGCTGAATATCGACAGGCGCTCAGCTGATCAAGGCCATCGCATCTAACTCTACACGGCTTCAAAGTAACGCCTTTTGTGGGCGTAACAGAGTGGTGGAGGTGCGGGGTACGACACAACGTACCACGGAGTCGCAACATCTAGAACTTCGCCGGAGCCGTCGTCTTGCCGGTCTCTTGCCAACGACCTTCCCTGTGGCTCAGGACGGAGGTGGACAAATGCCAGCTCTAGTTCCACCTGCTCAAAGGTCAGCGCCAGTTGGACCTTTGCAGCACTACATGGAACCACGCTCGTTCGCGGGAAAAGTGGGCGAAGACGTCGACGAGTGGCTGACGCACTACGCAATGGTGAGCCGCTACAACCTTTGGGATTCTGTCACTCAGCTTGAATATGTCGTACTCTTCCTGATTGGGACAGCGCTGATGTGGTATGAAAACCACGAAGACTCGCTAACAACGTGGGAGCGCTTCGTTGAGGAAATTAAGAAGTGTTTTGGCGACTCCTACGCCAAACAGAAACGCGCCGAGAGAACACTAGCTCAAAGAGCTCAAGCTCCTGGAGAAACATGCACTACTATATAGAGGAAATCCTCAAGCTGTGCAAAATCGTAAATTCGCAGATGTCTGAGGAAGACCGTGTCGGACATCTCCTCAAAGGAATTGCAGAAGATGTATACAATTTCCTCATAAGCCGGGAACTCGTTGATTCCGTCTCAGATGTCGTGCGTCACCGTACGTTTGAGACGTTGAAAACACGTCGCATTGTGCCAAAATTTGGACGCCTGGCGAATGTGACAACCGTTGCCAGCATCGATGAGAGCCCGTCTGCCGATCTTTTGTCTACCATACGTCAGATCGTGCGTGAAGAACTGCTGCGGCACCAGGAACTTGCGCGCGACGTCATACGACAACCTAATACTTATTACCCGCAACACATGGCGCCTGCCGCACCCTGCGCTTCCTGGCAACCGGCGGTATGTGTCACAGACGTCAACCACAGAGGAGCTCCATGGCCACGTGAGGGCACATTTACGCCCGAACACCGACCTGCAGAACACCCTCGCCCCGGCAGGTTTGCACGGAGACCGACCGTTGCTCCTGTGCAGCAGGCTCAGCCGCTTCGCTCTGCTACACGACCCCCCACGGCTGAGCGCTTCGAAGGGCAGTTCATCGATCGTCGTTTACCTGTGTGTTATAGCTGTGGCGACTTGGGTCACATTGCCAGGTACTGCAATCGCCGCCAACCACCGACGTTCGACCGATCGACGATGTCTCGGCGGTACCGCGCTCCTCTGGGCGAAACATATTCGCCCTCGCACACATATTTAGAAAGCTTGCCTCACCAGCACCCAGAGCCGCTGCGGGACCGTTCTCCAGCATCCGATCGCAGCTTGACACCACCACCCGCTCCTCGTGTAAGCCGATCGCCCTCTCCGCGGCGTCGATACCCGTCACCACCTCCGGAAAACTAGCCAGCGCGGCCGTTGGAGGTGAGGTCGCTGGACAATCTTCGATGTCGACAGAGATACCTCCAACCATTTGTATGTTTAAGAATAAGGTGTCTGTATTAATTGACGGGGTATCATCCATGGCCTTAGTGGACACGGGAGCAACCGTTTCAGTGATGAGTCTTGCGTTCAAAAGCCTCCTATAGGACGAAAAGTGATGTTTCGCTGGGACCGTGCCGATACGTTTCGCGGAGTGAGTGGGGAGTTGTTGTATCCTGTGGGCGTGTGTAATGTAGACGTTACCTTGGGTGATCAAATATTTAACGTGGAGTTCACTGTTCTACCTCATTCTACGCATGACGTAATCCTGGGCCTTGATTTATTGAAACTGTGTGGTGCCACCGTCGACTGCAAAACGGGTGAAATCAGTGTAGGTACGAGCTTTTCTGCTGTGTTTATGGAAGGCCCACCGTATCCTGAAAGTGTGCTTTGTGTATCCCGGGATACAGTTGTGCCTCCGTTATCCGCAACGTGTGTTTCAGTTGCCTGTTTCCCTACCACCGACGGAACGTTTGACGCTACCGTGGAGCCCGTTCATCTGAGTTGCATCAAGAGGAATGTACTGATACCGTATTGCACGCTGTCAGTTGTTCATGGACGCACTAACTTATGGGCCGTAAATTGTTCGAGTGAACCTACAATACTGCCACAGGGTCTGAAACTTGCTGCCTACCATGAAGATCAAGTGCTATCGCTCGCCATTCTTACAGAGGCCCTTGATTCTGCGGATGAGGGCCATTTCGTTAATGCCTGCCCTGCGGCGCACTCCTCATTTCTGACTATGGTAAACAAGACACTCAGCACTAAGCAGCGTCACGAAGTGGCGAATGTTCTGCTAAAACATGCCCGAATGTTTGACTTTTTCCAGCAAGAGGGGCCACCATTGTTTCCTCCTTCTCGTATACACCATCGCATAGATACGGGATCTGCCCAACCGTTGCGAGAGAAACCATACAGAGTCTCACCATCGGAACGCAAGGTGATCAATGACCAAGTCCACGAAATGCTAAATAAGAATGTAATCCAAGAATCCTGTAGTCCGTGGGCAGCGTCAGTGATTCTGGTTAGAAAGAAAGATGGTACATGGCGATTTTGTGTTGACTACCGCCGCCTCAACACCATCACTAAAAAGGACGTATATCCTCTGCCACGTATTGATGATGCTATCGACTGCCTCTCATCAGCGTCTTACTTTTCGTCTGTTGACTTGAGGTCGGGGTACTGGCAGATTCCTATGCACAAGGTAGACAAGGAGAAAACGGCACTTGTAACACCAGATGGACTTTTTGAATTTAATGTGATGCCGTTCGGGCTCTGTAATGCGCCTGCAACTTTCGAGCGCTTCATGGACAACATCCTGCGTGGTTTGAAGTGGGAAGTATGCATGTGCTATCTAGACGATGTAGTGATTTTCGGGCGCACATTCAGTGAGCACAACGCACGTCTCGATCTTGTGCTAGATTGCTTGGGCAAAGCGGGTTTGGTGCTCAACTCGAAGAAGTGTCATTTTGGAGAGCGCCAAACACTCGTTCTGGAACACCTAGTGGATAAGGACGGTATACGACCTGATCCAGCGAAGACTGCTACGGTGGAAGCCTTCAAGCAACCTCGCCATGTAAAAGAGCTACGCAGTTTCCTAGGGCTTTGCTCGTACTTCCGCCGGTTTATTCGTGGATTTGCCAACATCGCGTATCCGCTGACATGCCTCCTCCAGAAGGGCGTTCCCTTTGAATGGACTCCTGAATGTTAAGCTTGTTTTCATGAGCTGAAGTCTCGCCTGACGTCACATCCCATTCTCCGACACTTCGACCATGCGGCTCCCACAGAAGTTCATACGGACGCTAGCGGTATTGGCATCGGCGCTGTCCTTATTCAACGCGTCGACACCAAAGAACACGTCGTCGCCTATGCGAGTCGCTCTTTAAGTAAGTCCGAGCGTAATTACACCGTTACAGAGCAAGAATGTCTTGCAGTTATTTTCGCAGTTCAGCGCTTCCGTTCGTACCTGTACGGGCGCCCCTTCACTGTGGTGACAGACCATCATTCTCTCTGCTGGCTGGTTAATCTCCGTGATCCGTCGGGCCGGCTTGCGCGTTGGACACTTCGTTTACAGGAATATAACTTTACCGTTTCTTATAAAAGCGGCCGCCCCCACGCCGACGCTGACTGCTTCTCGCGCATGCCGCTGCCAACGACGGATTGCGACGCGGACAACTTCGACTGCTGTATCGCATCACTGGAGCCGGGATTTCCTGATATATATACCTTCAAGGTCGAGCAACAAAAAGACAGAACTTTAGAACCACTGCTCATTACTGCAAGGCAATCAGCACCATCCACTCGTTTCTGCGTTCGTGATGGTGTTCTTTAAAAAGAACTATTCTGCTACAGGCCAACGATATCTTCTGGTGGTCCCGGAGAGTCTCCGTGTCTCCGTCTTGCGCGCTATGCATGACGATCCAACATCTGGTCATTTGGGTTCTGCGCGAACTCTCTACCGCCTTCAAGAAAGGTTCTACTGGCCTAAAATGCGCCAGACGACCGCCCAGTATGTGTCCAGCTGCAGCGAGTGTCAACGTTACAAGCGTCCGACGAGTGCTCCTCCTGGTCAACTCCATCCAGTGCCACCCCCCAGCACTCCCTTTGAGCAAGTTGGCATCAACCTCCTCGGTCCTTTCCCGCGTTCATCCGACGGGAATCGCTGGATTATCGTGTGTGCCGATCACTTGACACGCTACTGTGAGACAGCTGCAATACCGTCGGCTACTGCAACCGAAGTGTGCATTTTTCTGCTGCGTTTTGTTATTCTCCGACATGGACCTCCCAGAGTCATCATCAGCGATCGTGGGCGGCAGTTCACTGCAGACGTGGTCGAAGAGATGCTTCATCTATGTGCTTCAAGGTTTCGACATTCCACCCCGTATCATCCCCAAACAAATGGCCTTACGGAACGCACGAACAGAACTCTTACTAACATGCTGTCCATGCATGTCGCGTCAGATCATAAGAACTGGGACAGCGTGCTACCTTTCATTACGTACGCATTTAACACCTCAAAGCATGAAGTTACGGGCTACAGTCCCTTCTTTCTTCTTTACGCTCGTCCGCCTCGTTATACACTAGACACTATCTTCCCGTTCTCCAGCCACGATAATCTTTGTATATCAGAGACAGTCTGTTTTGCTGAAGAAGCCCGACGACTTGCTTCTTTACGCACTCTTGTTTCACAAGACCGCTCGAAGGCACGCTGCGACCGCCGACGCCGACACGTGATATATGACCCTGGTGATTTAGTGTTGCTCTGGAAACCAACCAAGAAACGTGGATTGTGTGAAAAACTGCTGGCCCACTATGATAGACCCTATGAGATTACTGAGCGTATCAGCGAATTAACCTACCGCATAGCACGTCTCACATCAAATGGCCGACGGTCAGCAAAGACTGAACTTTCGCATGTCGCCCGTTTAAAGCCCTTTATTTCTCGACAGCCTGTCTGACTTGCCCGGCGGGCTTCGTCTGCGCGGAGGGAAATGTGACGCTCTTACGTGCATAGTGGGTTCACGCCTCATCAAACAGTATGCGGGGGGCACCGAAGAGTGGTGAACGAGGAAGACGACGGTTGGCTGGCTAGCTGAATATCGACAGGCGCTCAGCTGATCAAGGCCATCGCATCTAACTCTACCCGGCTTCAAAGTAACGCCTTTTGTGGGCGTAACAATATATATATATATATATATATATATATATATATATATATATATAATGATATAACAGGACATCTTATTATACACAAGAAGCTGTGATACAGTAAGTGACCAAATGAACAAATAATGATATTCACAGTTAATATGCCTACACCAAGAAAAATTACTACGCTGCTCCCCTATGATCTCCACACAAAGTATAAAACGTACACATATGCGAACGACACATACAAGTACAAAATTCCAACTGAAGGGCTTCGCGCAGCAAACACGAAAATTGCGGGAAATGAAGACGTCAGAAGAAAGAGTGAAAACATCGTAAGCGCTAAAGCAAAAAAAAATTATAATATTCAGATTGCCATACGCTTTCGCGCATTGTCAACGCTCAGTACGTATGTCCAGGAGCAATTCTGCATTCTTCCTTGCAGAAGGGAAATTTCTCTCGCAGATACTGTGACAGTGGGCGTGCCAACATATATTACAAATCTTTCTGACCACTCGATTATTTGTCTTTCTTTGGATATGCGTGGCTTGTCAACCCATTCGAATTGCGTACTGCAGCCACAACAACGTTTGCCGTCAGTTCTTTTTTTGTGTGTGAATGTATATGAAAGAATTTATTCACCATACAGTGTTGACAGCTACAGTCCTTTTCACATAGTAGTAATAAAATAATATTAGTAATAATATTAGTAAATAAATAATAATAATAGTAATAAATAATAAAATAAATAATAAAATAATAATAAAAAATAAATATTGCAATAATATTAAACTAGAAGAAATGTCACAAGTTCAGAAAATCAAGGATGAGGACAGTTAAGAAAAGTACATGAGGTACTGATGTAGCTCGAGATGTTCCGAAAATCTTAGATATAAAAGGCGAAACGAGGCTGCACAGACGGGATAGAGGTCACTATGCACAGTTCTAAGAGCCGAAGGTAGGGTTGGGATACGATCCGATTGTACAGGCGCCAAGGTGAGGCAAATACACAGACGAGAAAATACACGCAGACATATTCACCAAGTGAAAGTAACAAGGAAAAGAACAGAAAAGGCAGGAAGTAATGCTCTCTTTGCTTTCTGCGCCAGCGATCTGCACTGCCGTCGTCCAAGGATCTTCGCTTCCGAAAACGGACATGAGTACAGCCGGCGTAACGCTGCCCAGAGATGGGCCGTATGAACGTCGTGCCGGGCACAATGGCACAAAAGGCTTTCATAGTTTCTTCTATTCAGCAAGAGTTCTACATAGGTATGTCACTCATTCCAATGAGTAAAAAATGCACCTTTGTACAAACTCCACTCCAAGCCGGAGGCCGCACAACAATGTCGCATCGGAGCGGGAAGCTTTTGATAGCCCTTGCAGCTTTAAGGAGAGATCCAGTGTATGCAGACGACAGCTCGAGAGGTTAGCAGAAGACCAGAAAGTGTGCGTTATAGTTTCAGCCATGAAATAAAATTTTCTTGCATCATCGGTTCTGGATAGCGGGATCGGGACCGTTCGGGAGCACCTTCATAAGTGGACCGGGCGGCCTCGTCCGTGAAGTCCTTTCCAGCAATGTCTATGTGTTCTGATCGCCACTGAAATATAATGTTATGCTCTTCTCCGAGAGCTCGATGGTGGTAGTCTCTTATCTCATGCACCAACTGCTCACGAGTCCTGCGATGCAAGACAAATTACAAACTCTAAAGTGCTGTCTTAGAGTCGCAAAATATGACCAATTTGCGAGGTTGCTCTTGCTGGACGTATTTTACAGCAGCATGCCTGGCAGTAAGCTCTGTCGCCATTGATGTTGCAATATAACAAAGTTTGAAGTCGACTGCGATTTGCATAGCTGGAATGACAACGGCACTTGTAGAGCTTGTGGGCGAGACCTGCCCATCGAGAGATATGTGTGTTATTTTCTCATACATTTCATTCAATAAGATCAGTGCTGTCTCTTTAAAAGCCATTCTTGGGTGAGCGGCCTAAATCGGAAGCCCCGGAATATTAGGCGTACTTAAGGCTGTTGGAGACACCACGTGGAAAATGAAGGCCTTGCTGCTGGCGTATATCCTGGGCGAAAACAACCTTCATGGGTGATGATAACTTCGAAAATATAACTCGAGGCGTTCCTGAGGTATATAGGGCCAAGCAGTGATCGAGGATGCGGGAATTAAGGATGTGCGCTTTGAGACAACTAACAGTGATTTAATTATGTTCGGTATTGTATGATTTTTGTCGAGCACGATTGTGCAGATGTTGAAGCACAGCGAGAAAGCCCCAAACATCTGCGCATTGCTTAGCCCTGAAAGCTTTGCAATTAACGAACATTGGACTTGCACGTTTTAGACAGCACTGTTAGGCAGCATGAAAATTCCAGAAACAAACCTTTGTATAACTGAAACATGGAGGATATAAATGTGCCCATATTTTCCCGCACATGAATCCCACTAAATGAGCAACAGACGACAGCCTTTTTTTTTTTTTCAGAAATGCGCAATGGGGGTCGATGAGTCTTTTCATAACTTACAGTCAATTTGTTAATGCAGGCTGGGTATAACGTCACAGGTTTACGTGTGTAGGCAACAGAAGTGCACTTCTCGGTGGACACAGCCAAGCCTTTTCTTCTGAGATAGGCTGATGTCAGGCTTGCAGCCCGCTGTAGTCATGCACACACCTGAACGCTATAGTAACCGCAAAAGTTCAAAGGCAAATGTGATCGGTGTACGACGAAAGGTAGGTTGTGATAGGTAAAAATTTCACGCGACCGATGAGGGTCACATTGTACAAAGTGGGGTTTAACAAACCTCCATGCGGGACGCCACTCCATGCGGGACGCTGTGGGGACATCTACGACTTGCACAAAAAAAAAACTACCAGCAGGTTATTTAGTCGCATAACGAACCAAACATGTGACCACTAATTCTGATAGCCTCCACCGAGATCCGAATGACGTCATGGGCAACGTTGTCATAAGTGCCTTTCAGGTCGAGGAAGAGCGGAACTGTTATGCGCTTGCGGTTTTTCTCTTGTAGGCATTGCGAGGTCAATACCGCTGTCGGCTGAAGAATGGCTCCGACGAAAGCCTGCCATGAAGGCAGGGTAGATTTTGTAGTGCTCTAGATATCATTCTACACGTGCAAGGAGCTTCCTCTGGATATCACTCGAGTCACTTACTTTTCCGATGTGGCTTGCCAGAACAATAAGGTGATATGACGTCAAATACAAAGGGGATTTGCCGGATTGAGCAATGGCATCAGCCGACTTGACTTCCACTGCCGGGGAACAGTACCGCTATGGTCATGAATTGTTAAAACTCGCCAGCAGCGCACCTCATGCCTCTTGTGCAAGCTATCCAAGGGTTGCATAAGTGATACCGCCACGCCCTGGAAAGGATCAGTGTTTAGAGACAGGTAGGACAACTTAGAGTTTTTCGATGGCAAAGGCGCGTCTATTGCTAATACCCAACTCTCAAAGACGACACTCACGTCGCCGCTGGTATATAGTGACAGGCTTGCCGGCGATTCTAGCACACGCACAAAAAAAAATCCGACACGTCTTGTTCAGTTCGGCCAAGATAGAAGGCCACAGCTGCGAGAGAGTGTCGTTGTTGGGGAAATGAACTAAGACTCCGCACTTTCCCGGAGATATGTAACAGCAGCTTAAGAGGACCCAGTGATTCACAGAATGAGTTCCATACTAGGCTGCATTTTCTTGTGAATGCGTCGTGCGTTGCTGAGATCATAAAGTGGCTTAGTGCGTCTGTGCCGCCGTTCTGCGCGCCGTCAGAGCACACGAGTCTCTCGAGTTCAACGACGAAATCGATTCCGCTTGATGACAACGACAATGGCAGTCTTCATTGCCTTTGCGATGCTATCGATTATGTTGTGGGGGAGGTGTCCCCGGGACGCGTCTTCAATAAGTGGCGCAAACGTAGTCCATTCTGTTGTTCTTATTTATTAATTGTGACAATATGGGAAGTTTAGCTACTGATGAGCCCGCTATCCCGAAATGCTACGCGGGAGGAGGACAGTATCAATAAAAAAATAAAATAAATAATTAATAGCTTTCACAATCTCACAGAGGTAAACTCCCTATTCCCTTCAAGACACCAGAAGAAAAAGCCCACTAACTCCATTGATCTTTGAATTGGTGGCAATGTCTCCCGTGAGTATCGACAATGCAAAACCATTGCAGATTTGTTAAAACACAGAATATGATTGCACATTACATAAAACCATAGCACAGTCTACATTTGTGTCATGGCGCTTCACATTGCAGATGTGGAGCACTATGGCATTAAGCCAAGTCCAGGCAGTTAGCTGCTGTACGTAAGACCCCGTAAATGTGCCAGGCTACCATCCTTCATGAAACAAACGTTACAACCACAGGTAAATAACGCAACACTCCAACCCCTGGAGTTTATCCTTGTGCTTCCCTAAAGCAAGTGATGCGCAGTGATGTCGCCAGTGATGAACCAGGGGCATTGTTGTTCTCCAGCAGCCTGCTCAAATGATATTTCAATTGGTGGGAATGTGTCTAACGTGAGTATCGACATTGCAAAACCATCGCACATTTCTTAAAACACACAAAACCACTGTACACTAGATAAAACCATAGCACAATTCACGTTTGTGTCATGGTGCTCCACATTGCAGATGTGAAGCACCATGACATTAGGCCAAGTCCAGGCAGCTTGCTGCTAACGTAAGAACCCGTAGATATGTCGGACTACCATCATTCATGAAGCAATAGTCACAATCAAAGGCAAATGGCACAACATTCCAACCCCTGGAGTTTATCCTTGTACTTCCCAAAAGCAAGTGATGCGCAGTGAAGTCGCCGCAGTGATGAACCAGGGGCTATTTTTGTTCTCCTGTAGCTATTCTCTCAGCCTCTCACTGTCAAACCACCCTGATACGAAGTATAGCTGCAAATATTAACGAAACACACTTTGTTATTTCTTATACGAAGGTAGTATTGTTTATCGTCATGAGGCTGCACAGCATGGGACGGGCACATTAGTCCGCGCGGATGAAAGTGAGTAACAAAAGCTTCGTATCCAGACAATCTGTAAGGAGTTGATATCTTCCATTCGCTGATAACGAGCACAGAAACCGATTCACGAAAATAAACTGACAGAAATTCAAGATGCGGAACTTCAAACATCTCGCATTTCATTGGTAAATGTCCTATTTCTAACTTCAGTACTTAAAGAAGTATTGGGCACGGCATGGGGCTTATAGGAACCTTTTTTTTCGTATTCTAGGCTTTTACATGCCAAAACCATGATATGATTATGAGGCATGCTGTAGTGGGGGTGCTCCAGATTAATTTTGACCACCTGGGTTTGTTTAAAGTGCACCCAATTCACGGTACACGGGTGTTTTTTGCATTTCATCCTCATCGAAATGCGGCCGCCGTGGCCGGGATTTGATCCCGCGCCCTCAGACAAAGCAGTGCAACGGCAAAGCCACTACACCACCATGACAGGTATACAACGCCCGCAAGTGCTGTATTCAATGGACCAGTATTTGCAGTGCGCTTTGAGCTTACGCTTTCGGTAGCTTCTACAGCAGCATGCGAATAATATTCATTAGTGATCGAAGCATTATAACCACTTGCCGGTCCTGTTCAGTCAATTTTCCAGCTGTGGATGCCCGGGGTAGTCTACTTCCATTGGCGTGCTCCGATCTTGTTGTTGGTTGTTCTTTCGGTAGCGTGGGCCAAGATTTGGTGGCCGTGCTCTTCCCAACGCCTCGTCATTTGCAGTCTTTTCTGCGTGTATTGCCTAAACAGCAACGCAGGAGGTCACGTATGATGTGGCAGACTCGTCGCGGAAGCCGTAGCTTTCTTCGAATAATGTCGACGATGGAAGTATCGCTTCCTGATTTTAGGGGCTGCTTCCCGATAAAATGAATGATCCCTAGCAATTTCCTTCTTTATTTTTGCGCAATCCTTCGATGAAGCCTCATGCGATCCCTCGCACTTTGAACATTTCATCACAGTGGCCGCACAGTTATCCGCGAAGTGCGGCTCAGTGCAGTGGGAGCACACTGTTTCTCACAGACGCTGCTCACGTGTCCCAGTTTTAATGAAGAGGCTTTGGAATTAAAGGCCGAGCAGGATGTCTGCAGTGGCCCACCTCAACGTGCGAAGGGAGACAGTTTCTTTGAGCACAATCTTCTCGCAACGTGAGCTCACAGAAGTTAAACATTAACAATGACGACACGATCTTTTTTTGTTTTGACAACAATCTGCAAGTCATTGCTGGGGATGACCAAGTCTACGTCTTATGTCACACCGGTTATCGCATGAAAGCACAGCGGAACGCAGTGGGAGCGCGCCTACATCCCATCAGGATATGTTATGTTTGTGTAGAGTGCTAAGAGCACCCGAACGCAGCGCCAACCTCCAATAATTTTTTTAGGTGTTCACTGTAACGCCCGTGATCTCGTTTGACATCAAGGCTTACAGTAACATCGAGACCGATTGCCTGTTAAGCCTCTTCATGATGCCTTTGGGAAGCGCAAGCACAATTAGCATGGTGTTGGCATTGGACGCTCCGTGTGGGACTTATATAGATTGCGTACTCGAGGTCCTGGCGTCCCTTCTCTTCGCATTGCAGCTGCTTACAAGCTTAAAGTCATCGTCGGTAGGGTCCTCACTGCTGAACGAGAGTACATGGGCGTATTCGCAGTCAGTGTCACTCTACAGGTCGATCCGCTTTCTGGAGGTGGCCATCGCTGGCGCCGCCGTTTTGGGAGACGCGCGCAGTGATCTACTATACCATCGCCACCGAGATACCTCAAAATTTTTGAGAAAGAGCCAGGAGAAGCGAAAACGAAAGTCTGCCAAGATACACTTCGTCGTTGTCCAGGTGAAAGCAGACTGTACTCTAAAAGGTGCACGTAGATGAGGATTATACATATATGATAACATGCGAAAGCAGATAAAAGGGCTGCGCTAGTGCATATCCCTAACCTGTGCTACACGCGTCATCACGAAGTACTTTCATGAATATTCGACCTTTTTTATAGACTTGTCACGTTGTCGCGAGCTTCATCGCGTTTATGCGCAAACTTCTTTTCTGTCTCTTCTTTTTTTACTTTAACTTGTATCTCCTTCCGTCAGATGGTTACATAAGAAACGTAAGCAGTGACTATTTACAGTACGTATTTACACTTAGAGATGAGGCTCTGAACAAATAGCAGACAGCCCGCACACTGCGATCATCGTCGTCCCCTCTGTGCCTTCTCCGTTGATTTCTGCAACCTTGTAACATTATTTAATCACTTTATTCCCTCACTCCAGCGCAGGATAGCCAGCCGGTCTTTGCACTGGCTAACCTCCCTGTCCGCATTTCTGGTTAACCTCCGCATCTACTCTCTTTCTTTCCTTCTCCTCCTACTTCTCGCTCTAATGAACTGTAAATTACACTGTCTAGAATGATGCGCAATAGAAATCATGTAATGTGACGCCTGATATGTTCACTATATGCCTGTGTCATTAAAAAAATTTTCAAGTACGTTCAATGTTTCCCGCTTTGCTGCTCTCAATGGCCATGGTCGCAGTAGTTTGGCTCGTGAAACCCTTCCATCGTTAGTCCAAACGAATATACCGCATAAACCGGAATATAAGTCGGTCGGGACTATACGTATACCCTTGAACTTGACCTGGCCAGACGACGACTCACAATGTGCTAAAGATCACTATATAAGACGAGGGGCAACTTAAGCTGTTTGTTTGCATTTCTTTTTTTTTTTTTAGTGCGTGTGTGTGTGGGGGGGGGGGGCGGGGATTCTCGACCTATACTGCGCTGTATACGGTGCTCGCAGTCGAAGTCAAAAACCGAGTCACACTAGACAACTTGAGTACAGTCAACGTACTAAGCAAAGAACCGAGTCGCACTACACAACTTGAGAACAGCCAACGTAATAAGCAAAGAACCGAGTTGCACTAGACAACTTAGCACAGCCAACGTACCAAGCAAAGAACCGAGTCACGCTAGACAACTTGAGTACAGCCAACGTATACTAAGCAAAGAACCGAGTCGCGCTAGATAACTTGAGTACAGCCAACGTACTAAGCAAAGAACCAAGTCGCACTAGTCAACTTGAGTGCAATCAACGTACTGAGCCCTGCAAAGCTCCGCAGTCTTATACAAAAGAACACAACACAGCGCCCAGAGCGCAGCCCAGAGAAGAGACAACAGGTTCAAGGAGGTGTTCGTGTTGCTGTGGAACGCCTACGTACTGAAATCTCGTATTTCTTTTCTATTGTTTCTCGTTTGTTGGCTTCTTATGTTATGATGTTCACCACGGCGTCTTGGCCAATACATTCCCTATTCTCGTCGTATGTGAACGGAACCTATATAGAAAGGCATGTAGCTCACAAGCTATCAACATTTCCCGCCGTCGACTTGTAATGATCTCAGAAAAGTTATCGCCTATGCAGGGTGAAAACGGACGCATGTGCTTCATCCAGTGCGCCCTCATGACAGCAATCAATACGTCTCTCTGACCTTTCCATGAAAACCTAGCATTCAGAGAACATTTCCTGGTCTTGTATCCGTGAACCACCGCAAAGCAAGACATGTACAATACGCGAGACTGTGTTTTTTAACGATCTGTATCATTTTTAAATATTTTCACCTTTCGTCATGAGCTCGTCGTTATCACAATCATCTCGCACTCGGCGCGACAGGTGATAAGAAAAGAATAATAGAAAATAAAGTGGATCGTTAAAAACTGCTGCGCTTGGAAATGCGGCGTTTGTTACAAGTTATTTCTGACATGACAGACGCCGTGAATGCACACCGAACGATATTTTCAACAGCCTTCACTCTGTAATCGCCGATTTTCCTCCGCTATTATGAGCATTTTGAACAGCACACAGGTTTTAATATGGTTTTCAGTGAGAAAAACAAGCAAACTTTATGCTTAAGTCACAGAATATCACATTTAATTTGCCCTTTGACACAGCATGCGGCTCGCCTATAATTCGGTTACAAGCAAGCTATACGTATGGGCTGGCAAGAATATTTTCCTTGTATTGTGACCGACCACGCAGTTTCTCTTGCAGTCCACGGTTGTTGTATTTGGATGGCGGAAAAATGCAAAAGGCTGCTATTTCAAAATTTTTGTGGTGCACTGAAGGATCATGGGTCACTTTGAAAAGTTAAACCTTAAGTGATTATTCCATCCAGCAACATAATAAGCTTTGCAGTAACTTGCCCCATTATAATTTTGGATATGGCGCTCCTAGCAAGGAGCATTTAAGATAGAATGAGGTAGCGGACATACTCACCACAGGAGACCGCTAGACTCTCTTCGCAGCAGCATGCAGCCTCAGAGCCGTCCTAGCAATACTCACAACGACATGTGTTCGGTCAGCTTGCGTATGCGCACGTAACAGCGTCTCGAACGGCTTCACACGGTTCCCCACCAGGTTTCGTGGCTCCGTGCAGATTCAATTGCCTGCCCCTGCCTGCCTGTTTTGGGAAGGCGGACGCGGACGATGCGATGGGTTGATGAGATAGCGTTGAGGTCGACAAAACACACAAAACCAGTTTCTTGGCGCAGCTGGGCAGTGTGAAAGCGAGGAGACAGGCGTCATTTATAATATTGCGAGCTGTTATCGTACTCGTCTTCTCCGTCTGGACAGACAGGTTGAGTGATGATTGGGACCCACCGTTGCGCAGCGATGTGCTCGCGTGATCCCTTCGGAGTATGCTTACAAGATAGGACCACAGCACGGCCTTCCGGTGAGGGGCCGACGCCGTCGTGCCAGTCGTGCGTCCTCTCTCTCTTTTTTTATACAACATAAATACTTATGAAGAAACAATTTCACTTGGCTTTGTGCGCTGACTCGCATAAGAGAGACTAACGGCGGCATCATTGTGACGGCTGCATTTGTAAATAATTTGCGTTTTGAAAACTTAAGCGTAGAAAACACACAAGAGGAAGGAAAAGCACTTGAACGCCTTTTCGTTCCTCTTGTAACTGTGCTTTCTGCGTCTGACATTTCAAGACATGAATCGTCTGTCGCACAGGACCTTTGAAGACGTCGTTTTCCCCGGAGGGCCCGCGGCAGTCAGGAAGAGAGTGCAACGACTGCTGATTGTTTTCATGTGAAACATGTGGCTCTTCGACACCTGGTGACACACATAGTGACACTCACAAGAGGCTCAGGCGGAACAAATGCCGCCTACATACATACATACATACATACATACATACATACATACATACATACATACATACATACATACATACATACATACATACATACGTACGTACGTACGTACGTACGTACGTATACATACATACATACATACATACATGCATACATACATACATACATACATACATACATACATACATACATACATACATACATACATACATACATACATACATACATACATACATACATACATACATACATACATACATACCCATGAGTAACTGTTCGGCACGTGAAAAGCGATCGTCTGAAGAACGTAATGTACTCTCACACGCAGACACGAAAAAACGAACCTATGTACATGCATAACAGTAATTTACACAAATATTGTTCTGACTCTGTAACCGACACCTATGGACACAGGTCATCGACATTACTCAACATGACATAAGAGTACTGAACGCATAATAAAATCAGGTTACATAATGATCATTCGAAGAACATTAGCTGTACGGCAGTCAGAGATGTAGCACAAGTGCGATTCTCGAAGAATCGCCCAGGTCCAAAAAGAATGGCCATAAATAAGCGACGACTCTTCAAGAAGTTAAAAAGGAACTTAAGACTACCACACAGATGCCCTCGCTGCTCGTCATGCTGTTGGTTTACGACGGAGTGAGGTCACGGCTAACCACACAATACTGAGACAGAGGCTGAGGAGTTGGTTTATTGAGCGGCGATGCCAACCATTTCATTATCATGAGTAAGGCCAGACCAACTCTTCTTAATTACACATCTCGCTTTCTTTCATGTTCCCTAACTTCAAGTCCTTTCGTGAATATTTACGCCCACCGCCTTCTTCAATATTCCCAAGTTTCAAGTCCCTTCTTGAACAAGCTCGTGCATATCTGCTGTAAAAGTTCGCAAGAATACTCTCGTGTAGGGAATAGATGCTAGCCATGTGAGGTCGCCATGTTCAATGACGCTTGTCTGCTGCTTTGGTGTAGAAGTGTACAGAGTCCCAGGCATATCTTTACTCTTATATCTGCCCAGGGCCGCGCGATCGTAGGGCCGCCTCGTTGTTTTATGATCCGCGTGGCAGCTGTAAATGGTACTTGCAGTGCGCCACCCGTTTCTTGGTCAATTCTTTCTTATTGGGTACCTGCAATAGTTTTTTTAAGAAGAATAACAATGGTGAGGACAGCAAAGTAACATCGACGTAGAAGATCGGTGTTGATAAAACGGTGCAGGATGGTATCATATATAGCCACAGGGTCTGATTGGGGAGCTTCTGCTTCCTGAAGGAGTGTGCGCTGGACAAGGAAACCTCCGGCTGCGCAGCCCCTCCACTATGTCCTCGATCCCTCCAATGGCTGCTCACGGAGGGCTTCGGTGGCGATGCCTTTCCACCAGTAACTCCTGGTAGCCCCGTGAACCGAATGACGCCCCACGTCGCAAGTTATCCAAGCTCCCCTTAGGGCTTCCTCATTCACAACATTTCATGCGTTGTGCGATTTGTTGTGCTGTGCTGTATGTCAGTGTGTTTCTGTGCACATTTGCCTTTAAGGAGTAAAAGTCGCTGCTTGTTTTGTTATTGCTTGTTTCCCTAGAAATTCAGCATGTATTAAAGATATGAAAACAAAACAAGAAAGCCCATAGCCAGAAAGACCGAACGAAAAAGGGACCAGATGAATAAATCATCAATAGCCAGGTTAAAATCTGACACCATACTGTAAGCACAGTAGGAGCACAGAATATACCTGCAGAATAATAGACAGCGCCGATCGCAAGCACACCTGAAGAGTCAGTGCACGCAACGTAACGTCAGTGTACACTCAGGAAGAAAATAAGACTGCTGCAAGTTAGGACGAGCACACGCAAAGATACACAGGGAACATATATAATACAAGATCGACAATTGGAGATACCGTATGAGGTCACTATCAAGAAGAGATTCATAAAGTATTGCACCTTTGTCCGCGTACGACCGAATGTCACGGACGTCTCTCGCTGCCACTCGCATCGCGGGCACTCGATGCTCCACGTGCGACCGGGGTGTCATAAGAGTATATTTAAGCTGAGCGTTTTTACGGTACGCTCCGCTCCGAGTTGACCCGCTAAGCCACAACGAGCGGCGGACGATTTTCACGTTTTAGTTATACGTTTAGCGTGGCGGAGCGGACCTTTCGGGGTTGCAGCGCGCTCTGGCATAATTCAGGGTAATAAAACAAATAAAAACACCCATTGATCACTTTTATAAAGTAAAACGAATATGTATAACTTATTTGTCCATGAAGTATTTAGACATGCGCTTGTAATGCGTTACCTGTTCATTTTATCCAGTGGAATATAAAGCGCCGTCTTGGGGAACGCCACGTGATAGCCAACGCACTGCACAGCACGCTCTGCTCAGGCAGCTTGCAAGTGGACCGTGTTTGTCGCTCCGCTAGGCCGCTTGCGGCTAAGCGGAGGGCGCATGCGCATACGCGCTTCCATTCCGCTCGGCTGCTGAGCGGAGCGTAAAAAGCCAAATTAAAACACTCTATGGTGGGTGCAAACCACCGACGACCTTTTCCCGATTCAGTGTAAGAAGCAAGATAATTGACAGGCGTAGGCGATGAAGGAGACTATTGAAGGCGAAATCAGTTTGTTGGTTTACAGAGCAGGCCACACAGCAAAAAAAAAAAAAAAATCTGCGCATGGGTGACGTTAGATTCGCTATGAGCTCCAGTTCACTGTTAAAATGCGTTCGCGCACTTTCGAAAACTGATGTACATTCACTATCTGACATCTGCCAATGGATGGTTAAAGTTCTACAGAGGCTCACGAAAGGTAAGCATCCCTACTGTCCGCCTCTTAGCTATATTATTCCGCGCGTCACTTTACTGAGGCTAGTCCACCACGTCACAGCTATGCTCAAGTAGCTTTAGACAGCTAATACCTTTTCGAGAAGTCATTTGCAACGAAATAGAACATTAACTGTACCCGAACTTTTTTTTTTGAGGACATGCATAAAGTTTCGAGTGCCTTTTCATGTTTTGTTTTGTTTCCGTCGACCGTTTCTTGCTTCTGTTTCTCCTTTCAGTACCAGTTTCTCCTTTCCTTCAAGAATGTGGAAATTAATTCTGGTAGGACAAAAATAAAGAAATATGAGCCGTTCGCAATACTTAGTGCCAGTGCTAGTGCCTTTGCTCACACAGAGAGTATGCATAAATGAGACTAAAAACCGCATCATCCGATTTCCTGACAGTGGCCTCACGCAATCCTACAAACAGAAAGAAAAGACAGAGGCGCCCATCCTATGCACTGCAGAAGTAATCCGTGCGGCTTTATCGCAGCTGAAGCGGCAGCCATTCATTCTCGCGCGGCTGAAAGATAGCGGCTGCCGCCCGGTGCTTGCCAGGAGGAAGGGGACGCTTCGGAGATAGGTCGATAGCAGTAATTGGACGGCGCATAGGTGGACAGTGGAGCCTCACGGGGAAGGTGAGCGCGACGCCTGCTGTCGTAGCGAGCACTGCTGTCGAGGTAAGCCGTGAAAGCGCAGCTGGCACGCAGAACCTCGCGAGAATCAATTCACGGACGGATAGCTTGACGTTTTATGACAAGGCCTGGGATAGTTTCGTTTCTATCGCTGTCTCTGCCGAAGAGCTCATAAAATAGTAAATTAGCGCTTTTAAGCAGCCCTCGGTCAAAAAGAATTCAGCTGTATTACTTAGGAAACACCCTGAGCCCAGCATTTAGGGCGAAGTGCTTCAAGATATAATATTTTTTTTTCGTTTATTTATGAAACCTTCGTTTGTTACACAGTTTCTCCGTAACACCCCTTGTCTGTATATGTACGCTTCAACAAACCCTTAGCCAGCCGGTACTTACACTGGCTAACCTCCCTGCCTTTCCTCCCCTTTTATCTCTCTCTCTCAGAAGGCAGTAAAGGCACTTTTGTGCTTTCTGAGTACGTCTGGCTTGTGCGAGCGCCTTTGACTCTGTAGCGCTGTCCGTGCACGGCCTTCTTTATATTTCTCTTCCCCCAGCGCAAGGTAGCCAACCAGACTCTTGACTAGTTAACATCCCTGCCTTCCCTTTTATCTCTTTCTCTCTCTCTTCTACAAGCCACGTAATATGGCTATACGGAACTCAATGAAACGTCGTGTCTGATGGCTGAGTCCTCTTTGTTCGAAAAATGAACACAAAGTTGCAACGCGTAGCACAACAAAAGAGACTCATGCACACATACAACGCTGAATGTACGTACGTTTTTCCCGTGCCTTTTTCTCATGCTGTGTAACTTTGTGATCATGTATAAGCCAACCAGCCAGACAGTCCCTTCTCGAGAAAAATTAAGACCGCGTCACAGGCTCTCAGCTGGCTAGGCATTTCACTGCAAATTACTGTGGTTAAAGAAATATTTTAATGAAATGCTAAGAAATGCGTTTAACATATACTTGTGCCTGTGTTTCAACGCTAGGATTTGTTTGGATTGATTTATTCGTACTTCTTAAATGTCCAACATCAACAGTGGGTATATATGAGAACCGCCTTAATGGAAGGCTCTGGATTGATTCTGTATAACCAGTTATTTAAGGTGCTCCGAAGGCTAGGTACACGAGCGTTTTCGCATTCGGTCGTCATCAGAATGCGGCCGCCGCAGATAGGAATTAAGTCTGTGAGCACGTACACAGCGGCAGAATGCAACAGCCACTCTGCCGCCGCCGCGGGATACTCGGAAGATTTGCACCTAACACTGTGGATGAAATTCATCCGAATTTACAAGCGTTCACTTTCAAACCCTCGACCATAATTTAAAGCTTACATTCCCTTTGGCCTCTCAAAACGTGACTGCACCCTTCTATAGGCCGTCTTTTGCTTGGACTAGGATTTTCAAATGAGCACTCCTTTAGCAGTGGAATGGCCAACATCCTACTATGTGATTTTTGTGGGCGCAGCAAAACGATCGCGCGCCTTCTTTGCGAGTGCTCTCGTTTCAGCCAGCAAAGAGCAGCGCTTCCACCCACATTTGACCAGCTGGACAAGCGGCCTCTCGCAGAAAGCAAAATTCTTGGACACTGGAAAGACCGAGGCAGGGGGCACGTGTCCGGTGGGCTAATAACAGACGCAAGTACCTGAAATATTCCTGTTCCAATTTCCGATGTGAAGTGAAACAGAAAAAAAACGAGGACGCCTAAGCACTTCTTATGAGTTGTGAATCCGAAAGCAATAATGTCCAATTAAACGCCGCTGAGCGGTCCTTCGAGTCATTGCGATTAGCATTGAAGGAATGAAGAGGCATATCGTATTGCCACCGCCGAAACACAGCATGTGTGAAGCGGGGCTCCTCTTCGATGCTTCCCTCCAGACATGATGCGCCATCTAGCGCCGCCGCCGCGAATTCCGCACGTGGCGCGTGTCTAAATATACATCCAGACAAGATTAACTGAATATATATGATGCGGTTTCGATTCCTCCGAGAACTAGAGTCATCTTGAAGAACTTTTATTTTGTCATTCAAGAACGGCACATAGCCAGTGGCTCATATCCAGTGACCCAAGTTGGCGTTTGAGAGGTTCATTGAAGAGCAGGACTCACTGCGTCAATAAACGAAGGAAGAAGCATCCGTGGCGAGGCTTGCTCAAGGGTCTGGCTGCCGGACTTGAGGAACCCTTGGGATTTTGGTTCGATTCGGCCAATCACCAAAGCAATTTTAAAAAAGGTTTTTTTTTTCATCGAAGACTGGCACATTCTCAGTGGCACATCCAGTGACCTAAGTTGGCGTGAAAAATGTTAGATTCAGACAAGGGGGGTGCTAAAACGTAAAGCTATTCCAAACTGTTTATTCAATTTTTGTAATCAGTGCTCCATGATTGATGAAATTTTTGCCGGAACACCCGCACACCGCCTGTCTATCAAGCTACGTTGCGAAAACCGCGAAAACCGCGTCATCTGATATGACGTGTACACACTGATTATGCATGATTAGTCCGACCAAAAGAAAAAAAATATTTCTGATTCTACGCCTTTCTCACCATCAGCTTTCCGCGATTGGCCAAGATGTTTTCGGGCTGCGCCCACTTCACCTGTCTGTCATGCAACGTCCCAAAACCGCGAAATCTCACCACGTCAAAGTGACGTGTACGCATTAAAGGTGTAATATGCTGAAAGGAGCCGTTAATATGCCAACGGATCCCATCCCAGTCTCTGACTTTGGGACCTGCGTCTGCATATTGTTTGTAACCCATTCACTGTATGTTAACAAATGAGAAGCTGGAACTGAAACTAAAAACTGAATTTTTTGTTACCGAATAGCCGGAGACTGCTCAGTTCCGGAAGGAATAGAGGATGTGTACCCACCGATCACTCTGGCACTGGCTACTCGGAGCTACTGGTAGCATGGATTTATTTGCGTATAATGATTTTTTTTTTGTGTGGCACTATAACGTTGTCGAGCTTTATGGGCACCTATATGACATCGCTCTGCCAACTCTTGTTAGCTGGGGATTCGTTTTAACGGCATTTTAAAATTTCCGTTGCACGCGGCCGCGATTTTCGACCAACCACCGCAAGCTAAGCAAGGGGAAGCGAGCCCAATCGCAGACGCCGGCACCGCCCTCCTCACCCGATTACCTACTTTCTCTGCCTAACCCGGCCCCACCGAAACCTTCTCCACTTCTGCGTGCTCCTCGCCTCATGTCAGCATTAGGTAAAAAAAACTGTCAAGGTAGGCAATCCTATTCGCTTTGAAAGCAAGCAAAAGTGACCTCCTATAAATGAGGAGAGGGTTTGATGAGGCGGCTAAAACAACGCTGCGGGTCACCGCTCGATCTTTGCGTCAGCGGTTACGCAAATTTGATGACATGAAGTTGGAATAAAATACATCGGAATAGTTTTACCCTTACAGGGCTGAAGCATACATAATGATGCATGCATATTGCGTGTTTCTTGTGGACGATGCACGCCGGCGCCCCGAAGAACGCTCTCTGGCACTCGAGCTATCGGCCGAACTGGCCAGCGCTGCAGTTATTCTTTGTAAATATATCTTGTAAACAGTCTCCAGCTCTTAATCCTTCGTTCGCGTAACATTTTGGTGGAGAGTGACGTTCCCCGTCATCGCCATGGAGCTCCGCAGCTGCCGCACCGCCCGGCTTTCCGCCATGGCTACCGATGGACTCCTTCAAGGGTTCAAATGTTCAAGATGCCTCTGCTACCTAGACGAGCGTTCTCGTATTTTCGCCTACATTTGAGACACACCTTGAGCGCTTATCAGCTGTTCTTCAAGTCTTCCGCGAGGCTGGGCTCCAACTAAATTCATCGAAGTGTCACTTCAGTCGTCGGCAGATTACAGTGCTGTGCCAACTAGTCGACGCTTCCGGTATTCAACTAGACTCGGAGAAGATTCGCGCTGTCGCGTCTTTTCCTGCACCTCAGGCTGTCAAAGACGTCCGAAGTTTTGTAGGACTCTGCTCCTACTTCCGACGCTTCGTTAAAGACTTCGCAGCGATTGCCCGACCTCTTACTGATCTTCTGAAGAAGGATGTGCCGCTTACGTGGGGCCCCGCTCAAACTGCCGCGTTTGCCCACCTCACCAACATTCTCACCACGCCTATACTGACCCACTTTGACCCGTCATCTCCTACTGAGGCGCGTACCGATGCCAGTGGTCGCGGTATCGGAGCAGACTTAGCCCAGCGCCAACAGGGTAAAGATCGTGTTACCGCATACGCTATCACAGCAGCGTAGCGCAACTATTCGATTACAGATCGTGAATGCATGGCTCTCTTCTGGGCGGTTTCCAATTTTCGCCCGTACTTGTATGGCACGCACTCCTCTGTAATCAAGGACCACCACGCGGCTCTGCTGGCTTACCTCACTCAAGGATCCTACCGGCCGGCTTGGTCACTGGGCTTTACGGCTGCAAGAATATTCCTATGCTGTAGTGTAACAGTCGGGCCGATTACATCAAGACGCAGACTGTTTACCACGCTATCCAGTGGACGAACCACCCAGCGACCCTGACCCCGATACCGACGCTTGCATTTTCTCCGTTTCTCAGCTGCTACACGTTGCCGACGAGCAACGCCGTGATGCCACTTCTCGCGCCATCATTGATGATTCGCCCCTTCACCTGTTTGTTCTCCGGAATGGTGTATTACACCGCCACAATGTATACGCCCCGACGGTCCTGCCTTACTCCTCGTCATTCCTAAGCACCTCCGGTGCTCTGTTCTCCAAGAACTTCAAGACTTACCAACGGCAGGTCAAGCGTCTCCCGCACCTACGACCGGCTTCGCCGACGCTTATTTTGGCCAGGCCTTGCCCGCTCCGTCGGGAAATACGTTGCGGCGTGTGAAAAATGCCAGCGCCGAAAAACACCATCGAGTTTCCTGCCAGGTGCCTTCAACCGCTCGACATTCCTTCGGAGCCGTTCTTTCGCGTTGGCTTGGAGTTACTTGGCCCTTTCCCTCTATCTACGTCTGGCAACAAGTAGGTCGCTGTGGCGACAGATTACGCCACGCGCTACGCCATCACCAGAGCGCTTCCAACAAGCTGCGCCAAAGACGCCGCCGATTTTCTTCTACACGACATGATTTTACAGCATGGAGCTCCACACCAACTGCACATTGACCGTGGTAGGCCATTTCTTTCTCGTCATCACCGACATCCTGCAGTCCTGCTCAATCAAGCACAAGCTGACTACGTCTTACCATCCACAGACTAATGGTCTCACGGAGCGTCTGAATTGCACCCTAACAGACATGCTTGCAAAGTACGTCTCGTCTGACCATACTGATTGGGACCTTGCCCTACCCTATGTCACTTTTGCATATAATTCTTCGCGCCACGACATTGCTGGCTATTCCCCGTTCTTTATGTTGTTCGGCCGAGAACCCACATTGCCACTGGACGCATCCCTTCCATCCGCAGCAGCAGAGACCAGCGAGCATGCACTTGACGCCATTACCAGGGCAGCCCAAGCCCGCGAAATTGCCCGCTCTCGCCTCCTGACCTCCCAAGAGAAGCAACGGCGTTTGTACGATCGCCAACACAGAGACCTCCACTTTTCGCCTGGATCTCTCGTACACCTGTGGTCCCCGACTCGTCACGTTGGCCTGTCAGAAAAACTCCTGTCTCGGCACACACGCCCATATCGAGTGCTGCGTGTCGTGACTCCAGTTACGTACGAAATCGCCCCAGTCAGTACCATTGCCTCATCTGCCCCAAATTCCACTGACGTTGTGCATGTCGCACGCCTCAAACTATATTGCTCTCCTGTTATCACCGATATTTTGACGCCCCGGGATGGTGATTCTGCCGCCGGGAGTAATGATACATGCATATTGCGTGTTTCTTGTGGATTATGCACGCGGGCGCCCCTACGAAGATGACGAATGCTCTCTGGCTCTCGAGCTGTCGACTGAACTGGCCAGCGCTGCAGTTATCCTTTGTAACTATACCTTGTAAATAGTCTCCAGTTCTTAATCCTTCGTTCGCGTTACAATACCACAAACTGGGTGATGTTCGCGAAGAATTCTAATCACATAAAAAATTCTGGCAGAAACCATCTCAGGATGACTGTTGACATTAATGCGATTAGCACTGAAGCAGCGTACAGCGACATAACGCATTGCCACCGCCGAAACCCCTCATGCATGAGGGGTGCACCACAGTATGCCTGTATAAACTGAGAGAAGGGAAACTGTCCTTCTAACAGTGCAAAGGAAATATAAGTAGCGGTGGCATTGTGAACTAAAGTGTACGACGGAGAGATTGCGCTGTCAAATTCAAAATAAATATCGTCATTATCACGTAGCGAGCAATATGGCCGCTGCTGTAGCGGCTCGTGGGGCTCGTCGCGCTGCTCGGTCGCTGGTTTTGGGCATTTTGTTATCGTTTCTGGGCGGTATTCGTGTGTACGGAACTCTAATCTGACTACAGATATCTTTATTATATCGCCAGGTGACCGAGAGGCCTCAACTGGCAAAAACATGATGTATCATTTCCTCAAAATTGCACTGAGCGCTATTGATTGTTTTAAAGTTCTTTGCATTTTCATGTAACAATTTATCGTTGTGAGGGGGCATGTGATACTTGATGGAAACGCCCGTCAAGCTTATTTGCAAAGAGCAGATGGCAAATTTTGTGCATTAGTAGATGATGTAGGCGCAACGCGTAGCCATCAGTGTAAATTGGTGTGTGGATTCCGCCTGCGAGTGTCACCATCTCTGCAGCTCTCAGTCACCGCACTTTCACTACAGCCGCTAAACTAGCTGCCCTGCGGGCCGCTTTCATTTACATAATTGCCCAGAAAGTTGAGTCTTGGGTCATCTTCACCGACTTAAGAGTGGCCCTGCAGTCCCTGAAGTCGTCACGCATGCAGGAACAACTCGTAATGGACATCAGACGCCTATGCAATAAAGCCTGCGAAATGGATCACAGCGTTGTGCCACAGTGGTTACCACTGCGGAATAAAAGGCAACGTCCAGGCTGACCATGCTACCAAAGCCGGACACAACACTTCGAGAGAAATGGCCCAGATGCCTTTCTCGGGAAAAGATGCTGCGACACTCGCACCTACACACGCTTAGCGTCTCCAGCGATCCCTCTGGACAGATGCTAGCTACCAGTACGGACCCCTATACAAAATAGATCCATCGTGCAAATTTTACATGCCGCGAGGCCTTAACAGATAAGACCAAGCATTCCTTCACCGCAAAACATTCAGCGTGGCCTACACAAACTACTTCAGATGTAAGATTCAACTCACGGACTCGCCAATGTGCTCTGAATGTAACGTCCCTGAAGACCTGCAACATGTTCTGTGCGACTGCTACCACTACGTGTTAGAGAGAGAGTTTCTGAAGGCGTCACGATACGTTCAACAGGACTCGAGCTTGGACCTACGGCACATTCTCGGCCCATGGCAAAGCACCACCTGTACGTTACGCGCCAAGAAAGCGCTGTTGACGTTCTTCCGGGCCACGAGCCTTAATAAAACTTTGTCAATACCTCTATAGCGTAAATATATGTTTGTGTGTGTGACTGTATGTGGTTTTAAGTGTCTATCACTGTACATATCGTAAACATCACCCAGGACCTGAAGTAGCATATCACGCGAACAGCCAGGCTAACATATCCAGCATATCATTGAAGCCTGTTTCTCTCTGTTTCTCTCGGTGTGCATTAGCAAATATGAGCTTACTACATTGTTTCTGTTCTGGTCGTCATGGCTCTAATGACCAGAAAAGAAACAAGTTGAGACTCAACGTGTTACTTCTCCCTTTGTCATAAAACGTCCTCAAAGGATAATAAGCTTGTTTGTCAAATTTTAGCATTCCTGATAGGGCTCACACCCCTTCATCAGGTAAACTTTCATGGTGAGGCACAAGACGACCTGTTGTCATTATGGTGACCATTGAGCTTCTTATGGCATGGCATGAGCAGCTTACAGACCAATAATCTCTCTTTTGTCCATCTTCCTGAGAAGGGAAATAATGAAGCCATGAGAAATATGCAAGCAAAAAGTGATGAGACAAACGTTAGTGCAATAAATGAACAAATCACGGTTCTATTAAAGTGTTAGCAAACATACCTTGTGAGGATTCTGTCCCTTGATGTTACTTCCAGTTGTGGCGCATTCACTGTTGACTTGTACGTCCAGATACGATAGAGTCCAAAGGAGTGAACAAATATGAGCAGTGCCTTGGATGCTGGAGTCGAAAGAAAAAAGAACCTCAATTACAATGCTGGAAGTGTGGGTGAGTTTGTGATTCATGTATGATTAAGTACAGTGCACAAAGCGCTCCATGACAGAAAAGCGCGCACACACATAACACGGTTTTGCATGTGCATTTCTTTAAATTGTGTCTTTGCGTGGGTGGTGCTTAGTGAAGCTTCGATTAGATGACAATTTTTCCTGCCAGATACTTGGTAATGAACAGTCATTTTATTATGTCTCAAATGAAATTAATCTAACTGTATCACGGGAAGTACATTTGTCACTAATGTGCAGTAAATTTATCACAGTGTATAATTTATGCAGAAACAGCCAGAATATATTTATTATTTATGCTCTACTCCGTGTTAGGAATTTAGGCAACATGGCAAAATAACAAGATCCTGGTTTGATATGCCTTTGAATAGCAATAATTTTATTATTATTTTTAACTTTTAAGAAATGACTACAGGAATTTGTTTTATCCGCCTCGCACGAAAAGTTATTCAGAGTTGAAAATGCGATGCAGTGCTTTTTTACTCACCAGTGCACACGCCCAGAGCGATCAATTTTCGCGCTAGCTAGCACATTTTCTTCAAGCAACACGTCATTACGCGGTCAAACGCGGCAGATCACTAACGATGGAAGCAGCGCAGCCGTTATGACAGTGAAACGCCACAGCTAATAAAATTCACCGTATTTAAACACGTTTGATTGGTGGCGGCTATCGAATGTTGGACGCATAAATTGACTGAAACATTATTACTGTTATCAAATGAAAACTAACCTGCGTGATGCTGTTCAAAGAAACGACCACCCCGTTCGCAAGTATTACCGCCCTACAATCTTAATCGATAAACGTCCCGGACTGCAATCGATACCATTGAGCTGCTGCTTATCGAAGGTCATTGAGGTCTCAAAACCTTTATTCAAGAAGTAAAGCGCAGACTTTAATAACAGAAGTCTAATTAAAGAATAAGCTGCTTACTTTGTAAAAAATGACATGGTAACCATGTTTGTCGGTTATTATATGTGCATTTATAGATCAAATATTGAGCCGAGTTGAGCGCCCCTGGCAGAAATAACATGAACTAAATATACGGCCAAATTACACTAGCTCCACCTAGGCGCTTCATGCTGGAACGCGCCACGGTTGATTTTTCGCCCTCTGTGGCGATCGATGGAACTTGAGGGTGTGTGGGACCTGTGTATACTGAGGCCGCGCACTTCTCTCGCGCTTTACTCTGAACGCACTGCGCCATCTAGTGGCGGCTCCGCGTAGTCCGCGCGTGGCACTTGTCTAAACATATATGCACACATGATTGTCTGAATATATATGTTCACACGTACTCCCGTACTCACGTACTGATCACACGTACTCGGCAACAGTGGCAACTTGCTGTATGCGCCCGGTGCTAAAGGTTTCTCCATATTTGTAGGGGCAAACGCATCGCCACTGGCACGTAACGCATTGATTTGATTCATTGACTTGGTGTTTATTTCTTTCAAACGAAAGGGGAAGCCAAGGCAAAAGTCGGTAGGCCTGACTGGGCATTGGCTCCCAGTCAGGCTTAACGCATCATATCAAAAGCCCGGAATCAACTGCCACCCACCGAGAAAATTACTTCGATACCACATTGGTCCTATGTCACCACGAAACAGCTACGAAAGGATCCTGACAGAGACGGGACGGATCACACATACTCAGCAGCAGTGGTAACGTGTTTTCTTGGCCCGGTGCTAAAAGGTTCTTCATATTTGCAGGCTAGTCTAACCGCTTTGTACTTACATTTAATCACCCCCCTGGTTGTCAATGCTGCTGAGTATTACTTGCATTTTTTGTTACAAGCTAACAGATTGCCAGTTAGAATATGACTTTTCTTTAATTGCCTACTCCGCGTGCGCCGCTGCCGAACATAGCTGACATATTTCTTGTAGTGTATCTGTGAACTGTGCTTTATAACAATGTCAAAAGAAAGCAAGTACAAAGACCTTGTGAAACAGTTTGATGAATTCGACCGAGAGCTGCGTCCTGAAATTCTCACTCTCAAGGAGAGTGTAAAGTACTACTCGGTTACTAGTGACAGCGTATCCAAAATTCAAAATGATGTTAGGAAGGTAAAGCGGAATATGAAGAAACTCACCTCATAGAAGGGGACACGCCACTCGAACACAAAGACTGCAAGCTCGGATATAGAAGAGCTAGAGCAGTGCCAGAGCCTAAACAGCATTGAAGTAAAAGGCCTGCCTGACGTATGCGATGAAACGGCATGCTACGAAGGCTACATAAACTAGGTGAAGTCATTGATGACTCAGATATTAATATATGCCACAGGATCAAATCCCCGAAGAGTAGGGTGAAGCACCTTATTGTGCGATTTATGCGTCGTTCCAAGCGTAACGCTAGTCTGGCAAAAGCCCGGAAAGAGCCGCTGATTACGCAGTCACTTGAGTACGAAGGCGTCTCAAGGCCGGTGTTCATAAGCGAACAACTAACACAGAAGAATGAACAGCTGTTCGGGGCTGCCATTTCCAGAAAAATGTTGATTGAAAGTATGTCTGGAGCAGTAACGGCAAGGTGCTTGCGTACCGAGGTGATTCAACGCCTGTATTGCGCAATGGGTCGATGACAGATGTAGATCGCACGACTGCAGACAGTCCGCTAAAGAAACTGATCATGGAAATGCATGAACTTCTCGTTTTTTTTTCTGTCAAGTTTGTGCATTCCTTCATCGGTGATGTCTGCTTTAGACACTGGAAAATACAACATTCCAGAACAGATGAAAGGGAACCTCGGTTCTGAGTTCTTATCTTGCCGCTTCTTGAAATGTTTTCACATCAACGCTCTTTCAACGTGCAAGTTTGGTGAGTATACTGAGTGGATAAACCACTTTGGCTTTCACTTCGATGTCCTGGTGATATTATAAACGTGGTATGTCGATGAAAACGTGTTAGCGCTCCCAATGTACCAGGTGTACTTCATTAACCGTCCAATTATTGGGCGTAGAAGTGGCTGCATCTCGCTTCTTGTCCTTTCTGCTCTTGAATGCCAATGAATCCCGGAGGTCCCCTTTGTATCTTATAGTTGCAAAGTACTCTCGCTTCTCAGCAACCATACTGTATTTTTCGTTTTCTGTCACCCTTCAAATGGCGATGCATCGGAATTCTTGAAATGCTTAGACAGTCTTTTTTCAGTTTGTCAATTAAAACAAGTACGCTGTTTTCTGTGGTGTAGATTTTAACGTTGATATGTTGTCACTGACAGCACACTGCGATACGATTTTGATATTATTGTATCTTCTAATGGAGGCACAAACGTTATTAAATCTCCCACTCATATTACGCTGCAGTCAGCAACACGTCTTGACACATTTGTGACAAGTGTTGAGTTGTCGCTAATAAGATCGGGTATAGTCTTCTGTAACTTGAAGGATAATATGGGAATATATTTATGCACATTGAAACGCACAACTAAGGCCTCATTACAATCCGATCTGCATTATTAAGTAATAACTGAATGTAATCTTGAAACATTTGGTGTTGCGGTGCAAAATGCGCTATGGGACGACGTACACTACGCAGGATACGCAAATGCTGCGTACAAGGCATTTTTAATGAGGTGCAAAAATTTATGCACTCAGGGCTTTCCAAATTAGAAAGTCTCAAGACGTAATAGAATTAGAAAGCTCTGGATCAACCCTTGCTTACTTCATCGCATTAATATTAAAGACCAGTTTTACAACACTTTTGTCCAAACTAGAGACTTGCCTGCTTTGTCGCAGTACAAGGCGTACTAAAACAAATTGTACAAGGGCATAAGTGCGGCTAAGACGCAGTATCATACCGACATCTTTCAACGTAGCTGAGGTCGCAGTGAGATTCTCTGGAGGCAACTAGCTACTCTTTTTAACTCTGGTAGTATAAATGGAACACCCGATAACATAAACTTCAATGGAACCGAAATGAGTGGACCCTCGCTGGCAGATGCCTTCAACAGCTCAGCCTAGTCGCAATTTAGAAGCATTGAAAGTTATTTATTCAAGCAGTCCTGATAACGCTTTTCTTTCCCCTGTTGACAGCATGGAAGTTTTCATGGCCACAAAAGCAGCACGCCTTGTGATACACATTACTCTCAGATTTCACCTGTGAAACGTGTTATCGACTTTGTTGACTCATATTTTGAACCTTTGTTTTACGACCGCCACTTTTTCCCACTCCAAATACAAGTCACAAAGGTCGTTCCAATCTTTTAAAAAGTTGACAGGAATAACGTAGCTAATTATAGGCCAATATATTTACTTCCTGTTTTCTCAGGGCCTCGAGAATATCATTCTAACTCGTCTTTCCCGTTTAGAAGAGTGACATAATACTGTTACGCCATTTCAACGTGGTTTCAGAAAAACAGATTCACGTAAACTGCACCTATTGCCCAAAAAGAATTCATTCTTGAACATATTGAAGAAAAAAACATAGTATTAGCCCACCTCGTTGATTTTAAGAATGCTTTCGACAGCATAAGTCATCACGTACTTCTTGCTAAGGTCCAAAACTATGGAATCAGAGGAAATTATCTTGAACTCATAGGTTCTTATCTAGTAGTACTAGTAGTAACTAGTACGTTAGCATCAATGCACATTCATCACAAATGCTACGAATTACGTCAGGGGTTCCGCAGGGAAGTATACTAGGGCCTTCTTTGTTTAATTTATACATTAAGGATGTAAAGGTTTACGGTGGTTGACCCCTAGGGCAAGATCCTGAATGCGGCGTCTATCCAACGCTCGACGGCGTCCGTCGCAGAGCAAGTCGCAGTGGCGCTGGCTCTGTGCGAACCTGGGCGCACGCAGATCTTCACGGACTCCAGGTCGGCGGCGATGGCCTTTCTCGCCGGCTCGGTCTCGGTCGAGGCTGCGGCGGTGCTGAGAACCCGCAAGACTGGCACGGCCCGTCATGTCATCACTTGGTTCCCGGCTCACATGGGCCGGAACCTCTCCCCCGGCTCGATCAACCCTAATGAGCTGGCCCATGACCAGGCTCGAGGTCTCATCAACCGCGCCAGTCCGAGGGGCCCGGCTTCACAGGGGATCGACCGAACCACGGACCCGTTGCTTACTTTCCACGAGATCACTGCTCATTACCAGCTGGGACGCAGACAGTATCCGGCTCCTCACCCGAAGCTGGGCAGACACCAGGCCTCGGTGCTGAGAATGCTGCAGACGGGCTCCTTTCCGTCTCGCTCGAGGCTGAGCCACTACACTCCGGGTGTGGATCCCCGCTGCCCAGACTGCGGCGAGGAACGGTCGACCTTGAACCACATGCTCTGGCAATGTTCTGCGTTGCGCCACTCGCCTTTAAACCGGCAAGAAGACTGGGATGAAGCCGTCAAGAGCAACGACCTTCAAGTCCAGCTTCGCGCTGTCCAAAGGGCCTGCGACAGGGCTGAAGATCACGGTCTTCCGCTCCCGGCGCAGGTACGGCCCGCGACTACGACAACGTAGTCCCTTAGGACCAATTAAAGTTTCTTGTCTGTCTGTCTGTCTGTCTGTCTGTCTGTCTGTCTGTCTGTCTGTCTGTCTGTCTGTCTGTCTGTCTGTCTGTCTGTCTGTCTGTCTGTCTGTCTGTCTGTCTGTCTGTCTGTCTGTCTGTCTGTCTGTCTGTCTGTCTGTCTGTCTGTCTGTCTGTCTGTCTGTCTGTCTGTCTGTCTGTCTGTCTGTCTGTCTGTCTGTCTGTCTGTCTGTCTGTCTGTCTGTCTGTCTGTCTGTCTGTCTGTCTGTCTGTCTGTCTGTCTGTCTGTCTGTCTGTCTGTCTGTCTGTCTGTCTGTCTGTCTGTCTGTCTGTCTGTCTGTCTGTCTGTCTGTCTGTCTGTCTGTCTGTCTGTCTGTCTGTCTGTCTGTCTGTCTGTCTGTCTGTCTGTCTGTCTGTCTGTCTGTCTGTCTGTCTGTCTGTCTGTCTGTCTGTCTGTCTGTCTGTCTGTCTGTCTGTCTGTCTGTCTGTCTGTCTGTCTGTCTGTCTGTCTGTCTGTCTGTCTGTCTGTCTGTCTGTCTGTCTGTCTGTCTGTCTGTCTGTCTGTCTGTCTGTCTGTCTGTCTGTCTGTCTGTCTGTCTGTCTGTCTGTCTGTCTGTCTGTCTGTCTGTCTGTCTGTCTGTCTGTCTGTCTGTCTGTCTGTCTGTCTGTCTGTCTGTCTGTCTGTCTGTCTGTCTGTCTGTCTGTCTGTCTGTCTGTCTGTCTGTCTGTCTGTCTGTCTGTCTGTCTGTCTGTCTGTCTGTCTGTCTGTCTGTCTGTCTGTCTGTCTGTCTGTCTGTCTGTCTGTCTGTCTGTCTGTCTGTCTGTCTGTCTGTCTGTCTGTCTGTCTGTCTGTCTGTCTGTCTGTCTGTCTGTCTGTCTGTCTGTCTGTCTGTCTGTCTGTCTGTCTGTCTGTCTGTCTGTCTGTCTGTCTGTCTGTCTGTCTGTCTGTCTGTCTGTCTGTCTGTCTGTCTGTCTGTCTGTCTGTCTGTCTGTCTGTCTGTCTGTCTGTCTGTCTGTCTGTCTGTCTGTCTGTCTGTCTGTCTGTCTGTCTGTCTGTCTGTCTGTCTGTCTGTCTGTCTGTCTGTCTGTCTGTCTGTCTGTCTGTCTGTCTGTCTGTCTGTCTGTCTGTCTGTCTGTCTGTCTGTCTGTAAAGGTTTACTCTGATGCCTTTTATGTTATATATGCCGACGGAACCAGTGTATCTTTCGCTGGTAAGAATCCTGACGAATTAATTAGAAAAGCTAATAAAATGCTTGTCACGCTGGATCGTTGGTCAAATCTTAATGTCTTTCAAATTAATGTAGCGAAAACGAAAGCTATCATCTTCCGTCCGTAGGCTAAAATTGTACTGCGTATTCAGTCCAATAACATAGAAATTGTGCCAGCTTTCAAAACCCTCGGTGTTTCGTTTACGCAGAAGTTGCTTTGGGATGTGCATGTCACTCACGTTTGCTTAGCCGCCTCTCGTTTTATTAGTTTATTGGTTGCCAACCTAAGATAATCTCTGGTTACCCTCCCTGTATTTCCTTTGCCTCTCTCTCTCTCTCTCTCTCTCTCTCTGTTGGTTTCTTATGACGTATTAATCATATCCTGCCTATAAAGTTAAACGGCTGCTTTTCAAATTCCTATTCATGTCGCCAACTATGGCTTACTACTGCAAATACATCCTTGGAAAAAGTTTGTCCTTTAAGAAAGGCGCTACGCATAACCTACGACTTAGCCCGAGATCACGCCACTGTGCAATCCTTCCGAATTGCAGATATTCCAAAGGCTTTTCATTGCTATAAATTACGGCTAGCGTTATGATCCAAGTATTAACTAAAGATAATATTTCAGCCCTAAGTGATACAGCATAATTAACCGACTAAGCATCAATATATCTACTGCGGCTTATCAAAAAGTTTGAGAGAAGGACACCTCGCACAAATTATGGTGCACAAATGTTACGAATTGCACTGTCCTCTGCTTTAAATATTCTAGCGCAGAACGATATTGATGTTACCTCATGTATTTTATGTATAACTCTTATGTATCCGAAGGCGTTTCTTTTCCCTTTGTATCTATAGATATATATATATAATCTCATTTTATACATGAACAATTGCGCTTGCGTTTCTGTGTGTTCCCTTAAGTATGTATTAAATCTGCATGGACACGTGATGTTTTTACAGCGGAGTGGTCTTCGGCTAGTTTCCAGCGTATCGTGATGTGCGTAGGCAAAAAGGATGGCGGCGTCTATAGAGCTAAACTAGCTTAAGCATAAGCCAAGATCGCATCAGCGTATGTGTCCCAGCTGCGCTTGAGGCCAGATGTGTCAAAACCGGTGATAGATGACGGATGATGGTTTGATGCGTTGCGATCTACGCACACGACAGCGCGGTCGTTGCACCCTATATATGCCTTCTACCGACGACGGGCGAGATCCTTGTCGTGTAATGCGCCGACGCGTGCGCCATACAGACTGGGGACGGAATCATTGTCGCCACCGCATGCGTTCATCCCGGAACGTCAAAGAGGGACCTTAAAGACTTTATGATCGACACATTTGGGTGGATCCTCCCAGTGGACCCAATCCCATCGTCATTGTGGGTGACCTTAAGGATATATGTGTCTCGTCCCGATGGAAAGTTGTTCTTGGCGTTTCTGTTGGAAGGGTTCGGCCTTTAATGTTACACCAAGACCAATGTCTCCACGACGCGCCATCGGTCGTGCATAGACCTACCGTTCGCTGAGAACATCTCCAGTATTGTCATAGAGCCCATGGTGGTCTATCATAGTGACCATAAAGCCATAATTACTGTGGTCACGAGATAAACGTAAATACAAATAAACATAATGTGCATATTTGTGTTATATTGTTTTGTTGTTTTATTTTGTTTTATTTATACTTATATACAGTTCCACTAGTCATCCACCTTCACAGAGTGGAATGGTTCTGATTTTTCTTATTTTTCTTTCACGCAATGTAGATACCTAATGTTATTGATAATGTACTGTGCTGCTGAACGTGTACCTTGCTGAAGTGTGAAATGTCATGTAAAATGTAATTAGTTGCTGAACTGTACAGGGGCTAGGAAGCCTTGTCAAGCTCTCTAGAGCTTTTACTTCCTGACCCTCCGCTCTTTAAAGCGGAAATAAACTGATTGATTGATTGATTGATTGATTGATTGATTGATTGATTGATTGATTGATTGATTGATTGATTGATTGATTGATTGATTGATTGATTGATTGATTGATTGATTGATTCATCCATTGTACATAGGTTCATATACGGTTATATGGGTTCATATATTTCTTCGGTTCTTCCCAGCAGCAGAGGCCTCAGAGAGGTTCCGTCACAAAGGTTCATTGAAGAGCGGCACTTACCCAGTGGCACATATCAAGTGACCCAAGTTGATTCGACGGTTGGTTTCGATCCCTGTTCCTTCAGCACAGCCGCCCGATGCTCCTACTCATTAAACCATGGACTACCCGGTGACCCAAGTTGGCGTGAAGGAGATTACAGACAGACAGACAGACAGACAGACAGACAGACAGACAGACAGACAGACAGACAGACAGACAGACAGACAGACAGACAGACAGACAGACAGACAGACAGACAGACAGACAGACAGACAGACAGGCGGTAGGATGGACGGACGGACGGACAGACAGAGAGACAGAAAGACAGACAGATGGACGGACGGACGGACGGACGGACACTACAAACTGGGTGAAGTTCCCAAAGAATGGATGGATAGTTAGGTTGGAGGACATAGTGCAATGATGGAGGGAGGGACTTTCGCATCGTACAAACGCTAATTGAAGGAAGCATTCCATTAATGTTAGAGGGTCTGGGAAAATTTAATTTATATGCCTCATGTTGGTTCCAAGTACTCAGTAGAAAGATTAGAAATGGAGACTGTCGTTAGCAAATATGGCTCCAAGAAAGCTAAAATGGAACTTGCAGTATTGCAAACGAAGCATATGGCACAGTAGAAGGAAATGCTGACTGCCCCATGACAATATGGTCCCATTTTGTCGACATGATAGTTTTTTATGACGAAACCTCGAATTATAACCAGCTTCTGCAGCAATGAACACTTTTTTGCGCCGTGGAGGCGGTAAATGTGAGTATGGTTAGCATGATTACTGAATACGATCGCTTCAAGTGGCTTTGCGGCGCCAACGAGCTCCGCAATTTGGTTTCATCAACGTGGGAGAAATGAATACAAACTTTATATTGGTAATTTAAACAATTAATGTTTTGTTTTAAATGGCGATCATCATACTTACCATGCAAACACTCCTCTTCCACACTGAAAGAAGAAATAAAACTAACAAAGAAGTATGTCAAATAAATAATCTTGAGTAATTGACGAACAAACTACAATGCGTCGCGTAAATGAGTCGCGTAACATTAGCGCAAACGACATTGCACTAGTTTCGTCGACCTAGATTTCACCGGTTTCTTTTCTTTCTCTCTCTATCTCTCCGTCTCTCTCTCTCCAGCTCTCTTCTTAAATGCTTGGCTTAATTTCCGTGGAACACCCTATACACTAGGGCATGGCACCAACACTGCCGTTAGTGGAAATCTATTCTTTGACCCTGGCCTCTAGTAAAAAATTGCCAGAGATGGCCTAAGGGAGCTATGCGCAGACCGTTGTGAACGCGCAGGGAGCAAGTAAGACATGGCAAGTGCGCAGGCAAGCGGTTATCGAGGCGCCGCCATGCACGAATGGAACGGCGTGCACAACGCGAGCCTGCAGGAGCAGCGATTACACGCACTCTTTTAAGTGCAGCATATGTCTTCGGTTCGCGTTTCCAGAAGGTATAGTGATTAATGTTCTGTAATGGCGAAACATCCGTTTGACTGCGAACCCTTGTCGAGGGCGGAAATCTGTGTAATTACACCTCCTGGCCCGCGCCCCCTCCCCGCTTTTCCCGTGCCCCTCTTGGGTCGCTTTCTACAACCGGGCACGCGTTACACACCGACGGGAAGCTGGGGCAGCACAAGCCATGCTATATTTACACCGTAATTAAACGGACATCATCGGTAGCTATATTTCTTCAGTTTGCGGCGCACTGCGTAATATCTCCAGTAGTTCGTTCAGCAAAGAAAAGTTCGCCACTGAGGTATAAAAGTACACGCACGATGCGGCTGCCGGTTTCAGCCATTCGCGAGACGGAGACGGGGGCCACCTGCAGTTGTGTTTTGCACCTCGCACACTGGCGGCAGTAGGACGCGGAAGACACGTGGCACAGCAACGGTGCATCTGTTGCGGCATGGATCCACGCGGAAAGGGTTCTGAGTATATAGGCGCCTTGTTCGCACGGCGCATACGAAAAGCAATAAATAACATCAAGCAGCAATTCAGCCCGGTGGCACGGGATGGCTACGTGTGTTACGAATTCGCGTTAGCACAAAACCTTTGTTTGAAGAAGACAGCTCGTATGACAGCTCTATTACATAGTGCGATGAGGCGTGCAGCGATAATTGGTCCCTCGTGCAGCCAGAATTATTCTGTCTGCAGCGATGGTAACGTCCATGTGAAGAAGAGGCACACGTGTGAACAGCTTCAACTCTTTTTTTATGTTCGCAAATTAAGCACGGGTACTACTATGATTAAGATAAAGCTAGACGTGCTGCACATTATGTGCTCTGTCAAGCAGCGAATGCAAACCTTACATCCTGGTTTTCCTGCGACAGCACTTAAAAAATAGAAACTGTGTCTGCTGTGTCCATTTAGGCCTTTCCGCAACGTTGCCGTCGGCTACCACCTCATTTGTAGCTCCACCCTCACTATACAGCCAAAAAAAGCAACATAACATCGCCTCTGGGGTTCAACTTACGCCCCCGCGGCTAAGTGCAGTTGGGGGCCGGACGCACTAACTGCTATGCTATCGTAAAGCCCCTCAAATTTTGTTTAAGGCTATCACGTATTTTTGTTTGCTGCATGCAAAAAAAAAGAAGACTAACTAAAAGCCAAGAGAGAGTGAGAGAGATAAAAGGAAGGCAGGGACGTTAACCAATCAAGAGTCCAGGTGGCTACCCTGTGCTGGGGGAAGGGACTAGGGGAATAGAAAGAAGGACGAGAAAGAGAGAGATGGCGGTAGAGAGACGTTCACGAACAGCACTACAGAGTCAAAGGCACTCGCACAAGCCAGACGTTCTCAGAAAGCACAGAAGTGCCTTTAGTGCCTTCTGAGCCGATGATCGCTGGGGCGGTGTTCTAGTATTGTCTGTTCACTCAGCAGACGATCATCTAGTTTCCTGAATGCGTTGGTCATAGATTGCTTTTTGTGCTTCAAACTGAGAACAGTGGCACAATGGGTGGTCAATGTTCTCCTCGCAGACGCAGACACCACATGCAGGACTGTCAGCCATTCCAATGAGTGCTGAATATGCTTTCGTGAAGGCAACTCCCAACCACAACCGACACAGAAGAGACGTTTCGCGTCGGTGCAGTCCGCGCAGAGGTCTGAGTTGCACGAATGGTTGAGTCTGTGCAGTCTAGTGCACCTTCGATGTGCGGTGTTCCACTCAGCTAACGAGAGTGTGCGCGCTAGAACGCAAAGCTGTCTCGCAGCGTCTCTCCTTGAGAGAGGAACGGGGACGCAGCGGTCTTCTTGGTTTGACGTCCGAGCTGCCTGATCTCTGTCATCATTTCCTATGATACCGCAATGGCCTGGTATCCATTGAAAAGTGATATCATGGCCTTTTTCTCTGAAGTGATGGATGAGTTCCACGATTTCGCACGTCAATTGATTGTGAGTTCCATGTCGGAGAAATGACTGTAGACATTGTAAGGCCGGCCTTGAATCGCAGAAGACTGCCTATTTTTCAGGACTCTCTGTGATGATAACATGAAGCGCATCGCGGAGAGCCGCGAGCTCTGCAGCTGTAGACGTAGTGCTATCGGATGTCCGCAGAACCACTGGGTTATTCTCCTTGTTGGTACAACTACAGCGCCACCGGAACTGGTTGATCTAGTTGAGCCATCAGTATAGACGTGTATGCAGTCGCGGTATTTCTCGTACAAGAGGAGCAAAGTAAGTTACTTGAGTGCTGATGACGGCAAGTCGGACTTTTTCTGAAGTCCTGGGATTGTGAAGTTTACTTGAGTAGGGCTCACACACCATGGAGGAATCGAAGGACTTGCAGCAGGTGCTTGAAGAGAGGTCCGGTGCGTGAAGAGAGGCCCGGTGCGTGAAGACAGTTGTACTGAATGTCGCATGGGGCCTTTCTACAGGGAGACTTGCGAGGCGGTGGGTGGGGGTCCGGGCGAAGTGTCTCATGGGCACACGCATTGTTTCAATGGTAATGTGCCAAAACGCAACAAATTCTAAGGTTCTGTGTACAAACGCGGTTGATATACTCGTGCAGGCAAACACATAGACATAACATATACATCCATTCTGGCGGCGGCTCTTCAGCTGCTTACAGAACGTACATATAGGGCACAGTTTCTCGAAAGAAGAAAAGAAACAATTTCGTCGATGCTGCACTTCCTGCTTTGCCAGACACCATGAAGACCGATTCGCTAGTATAAGCATATAAGGATGGTCCTCAATATTTCGGAAATATATGCAACATGTTACAAGGATGTTACAACAAGGTTGTTACATGTGCATTTCCTTTTTTCATTATTCTTTGTAGGACTTCCAAGAAAAATATACCGTATTTCCAATCAATTAAACAGTGTTCTATAATCGCTGCACTTAACAACTTCTCGAATTTTGTCTGAACTGGAAGGGTTGCTATATGTAGTTTAAAGAAAGAACGACTTATCGTGTGCATTAGGTGGAAACGTTTGAACACTTCATGGTGTTCAGCCCAACCGTAAGTAGCATGTGCGTTAAAACAGTGTAGGGAACGTCGCATTCACTACTACGGAGGACAGTGCTTTTCGGGAAACACTGAAAAATGTACGCCATGGAAGTCAAATAGACATTTAAAAAACAAAATGTCTCAACAACTTCTTTAAAAAACGCCAAGAGAAAACCGGCGAACGTATTAATACTTAAGTCACAAGCAAGACCGGAAGATATATTGCGGATAAGACGGGGCTCTAATACCCCAGGCGAAAAATGGCTCTCGACATTATACGCAGAAAAAAAAAAACTTGGGAGATGTATGCCGATCTGAGCAACTCATACATCAAAGACAGCGACATTGTGTAAGCGAGTTCTCCCACCCTTCCAAAGTACTATAAAGGTCTCTTTTGCCACTGCCCGAAATCTACCCAAGACCTTGCAAACGCTTCACTACATCCGGTGCAATTCCTTCACTATACCAGAGCCTTCAAATTCTTCACTATATCCGAGCATAGTACATCTTTTTTTTTTTTTATTGCGATGAAGGCTTGCCCTTAAGGCATAATTCGTGGAGCGTATATCTGTATTATATGTGTGCTGTGAGGCCTGTGTTGTGTATGAATTGAAGCAGTGTTTTGTGGAATCTGTTGTCATGTATCCAGCGGTCATAGCTGGTTGTCACACTGTAGCGGAGGCCGGCTTTCAGTAGGAGACGCGAGCGTTCCGATTGTAAACCCGTACATGTCCATATTAGATGGTATGCATCTGATTCCACCACAGGAACGGAGCAGTATGGACATCTGTATAATCTGAGTTATATCCGATGCATGTTCCTGCATTCCGCACCGGCTCTTTCGGCTGCGCGTTCCAACAGCCCCGTATAGGCTGCGTGGCTGGCTGTTCTTTGCGATGATTCATTCCCAACGCCCTGGTCATATACGGCCGCTTGATGCACGCTGCGTTGTCTTTGATTTACATTTGATACCGACACTGTCAGCCTTTCACCGCCGCAGCCACATACAAACTCCTAACTGAACTCCAACGTGGCGTGTTAAAACGCGATGTGAGAAGCAAAAATTACGGATTACTGAATAAAACAAACCACGCAAAGGCGTTGTGTAGTCGAGTAAGGTATACCCAAGGCAGATTTTATTTCATTACCAATGATAGTTACGTTTCAAAGCTAATTCGCGCCTCCGACGCAGGTGGCGTTGCTGGCTGTTCTTTGATTTACATGGACGCACGCTGGCCTTCAAAGTTGACCCCTTCACCAACGGCTTTCACTGCCGCACGAGAAACGCTTCGGAACTCCACTTAACACTTTCGCTGTAAAACAAGCTGGAGACCAGTTGTCTGATAAATCGTGGATCAAGCCTAAACAACCACGTTCAGGAGGTAGAAAAGATTGCTGCGTCTCATTCCAACCCAGCGCGACTTCCACATGAATGTGGTGAAAACACGATGTAGCACCTGCAGCTTCAGCCTAGAGCAGTGCAGCACTCGTAGCGTATGACTAGCTAGAAAGATGCCGGTTTCTTCCGCCGACCAGTGAGGATTAGAGCTGCGTCACTTCAAGAGAAGAGTCCAGACGGACATACAAAGGTGCGAAAACCTGTTGCCCTAGGCACTGCGAGAGAGGAATGCCTGGGAATGCCATTCTCAAGAGGCACAGTGCTTTAAAATCAAAACCTACTTGGTTTCCAGTTTTCGTGGCGAGCAGTCGTAGTAGTAGATGTGCACTTTGGACTTGGCTAAGTGCCATAAAAAATTACTCATTTGATGTCGAATTTTCGCGCCAAGTCTGTAAAGCAACCTTGGAATGAAATACTATAATTTAATTCCCAGATTCATTGCGTACTCCGCAACCTATGTGTCACATGTTCGTCACGAAATTGAAGCTCTGGCTCTAGTGGGGCTCGCCAAAACTGAAAATAAAGCTCCATGCGCTCAAGTGAAAATTATTGTGCATAGTTTATCTCTGAATTCTCTCTTCTTCATCTCTTTCTCGCTCTTTCTTTCTTTTTTAGTTTAGCGGGAGGATTTGTTATGAGGCATAAATAGTAAAAGAAAGTTTAAAAAATCTTCCAACTGCGCATCGTGCAAGAGCCGCAGCACTGCCTCTGCAAACTATTGTCCATCCACGAGGGAGGAGCCAATCCGTTGCACCAAAATTCGTTGTATATGGTTAGAAGGACACGCCCAGCTCTTTAACCTGGGTTACACAGGGCCATGTAAGTGACGCCATCTGGTCCAAATAATGAGGAACGCTTGCATACTGCCAAAGCTTCTTGAAGCTCCTCTACAGAGTCTAGCCGCCTCGTTCCTCTGCTCAAATCAGGTATATCTCCCCTGAACCTGGCCTCATATCGCCCCACCGCACTTGCCAGCTGTTTTGTAAAGGTGATGGAGAGGATGGTACTGACTCGCCTGGAGTGGAACCTGGAGCTTAACGAGATACACCCAGATGCTATGACGGGCTTTCGGCGTGGACTGTCCTCGATAGATAACGTACGTGACTGACCTTGTTTCGTCACGTGCTAAGATTTCTTGCGGGGAACATCCTGGGGTGCAACTGTACGAGTGATGTTTAAACTTTATACTGTGTTCCTCGGGTTCACGCGCTACAGCTTACCTGCGCTGGGCAGGACCCGACGAACAAACCTACACGTCCTCCAGTCGATTCAAGCTCAAGCACTGAGAATATGTCTTGGCCTTCCGAGATGTGCATCTTCAGCAGCGACTGTCGTCATCACGCGTGATCACCCAATCACAACATATATTCGCGTCGATGCCTTAAGAATGCACATCATGCATTTCGCCCTGGTTCCATCACACGACCTCGCCTCACTTCCTGCTTCTACACAACACTCTGCGTTCAGCGATATTATTGCTTCGTATCGTTCAGTGCTTCCCTCGAACTTCATGCCTGCAGCTAGGCCACCATTACCGTTATGGTGCGTACACTTCCTCCAAGCCCTCCTAACCATTCCTGAAATCCAAAAGAAAACACAATCGTCATTTTTAGCCCTACAACAAGCCACACTACTGCTTCTGCATGAGACACACAGCGTAAGCCTTCACATTTACACGGGTGGTTCAGTTTCTTCTGCAACCTCGGCAGGAGTAGTGGTTATTCCCGCGAAGCCCGTCACCATGAAATTCCAGACATCGCATTTTACATCATCGACGGCTGCAGAACTCGTCACCCGCCACGTTGCTCTAGAATTCGTAATTGAAGAATCGTCACAAATATGGTCAATCTTCTCCGACTTCAAGGCCGCTCTCCAGTGCACTATGTCGCCATTTCGTCAATGACTGAATTAAGAATTAGTCGCTGGCATAAGACTTCTTCATCACCCCGAAATAGAGAAAAAACACGATACCGGGTCATTGCGGTATCTACTGAAACGACCGTGCAGATGAGGCCGCCCGATCTGCTCATGATGGCCTCCGCTGTGTAGCTATACCGTTATCTAAAACAGATGCAGCTATATGGCTTCGTTTGCTCGCACGTGAACTTACACTTTCACAGTGGAACTCAACTGAATTTACCAACGCTCGTCTCCACAACTTGGATCCGAATCTACGGCTACGGGTTCTGTCAGCCCTATCTAGAGCTGAGGAGACGCTTCGGTGTCGCTTGCGGCTTGGCGTGGCCTTCACGAACGCTTACTCATTTCGGATCGCAACGGCCAACAGCCCTACATGAGATAACTGTGGGTGCGAGGAAACGATCGCCCACCTTCGCTATGAGTGTTCCCGCTTCAGTGCGCCCAGGAAAGAATTTTCAACAGTGCTAGATATTCTTGACAAACACCCTTTGTCGGAGGAAAGGGTCCTGGGACACTGGTCAAGATCGTCCTCAGCACAGGAGTCCTTGAAAGCGTCGTTGCGCTTCTTGCGGAAAACTGGTCTAAGAGACAGACTTTAAGCAGTGCCGTATTCTCCTTTCCTTTCTCGCTTTTCTTTTTTGCTCTTCTTTCCTTTTCTTTTGTAGCGTCTCTTTTCTATAATATTTTGTTCCCCTTACCCTCTTTTCCCAGCGCAGTGTAGCCAGACGGTCTGAGAACTGGATAACCTTCCTGTTTTCCCGTCTATTCCTCCTTCCTTCCTTCCTTCCTTCCTTCCTTCCTTCCTTCTTTCCTTCCTTCCTTCCTATTGTCCATCCCCCGACGGTTGTAGTTTTCGGGTAGACCTGGCTTCAGCACAGCCTTTCTTAAATTCTTAAGTCAGATCTCCCGCGTTCCAATACAAAGCAAGCGTCCGAAGAAGTTGTTGAGCATCTGACGTTGTTACAGGAGCTGATCACTTGGGATAAGTTCTTTAGTAGTCTTATGTCCATCCCCTAAGCACAGTGGACGGATGGTGTAAGGTAAACTCTAGCCCGAAGCCTCCCAATAGAGGCTTCCTGAGCCCGGGTAAGGTTACGAGAACGGAAGCAGACACACAAGAGAATTAAGGCGAGTGTCTCCCGACCGTGGTGGCCGCATTCCAATAAGGCCGCAATGAAAAAACATGCTCGTGTACTTATATTTAGGTGCATGGTAAAGAACCCAAGGTGATCAGAATTAGTTCAGCCCGTTTGATGCCCTTGAGGCCAAATTCAAACGAAGTTGATTTACAGAATAATTTAGAGGACTACAATATACGTCACAGTAAACATCCAGACACGATAAAACGAGATCTGAAGTTAAATGCTACGTTTACGTGCTTACAGCACCTGGTACGCAACGTAGACAGCGCCGACCACTGTGTGCGTGATTTTTACTCGTTCATATTGAAAAAAAAAAAAACGGAGTCGTAGCCTACTGTTTTGCCATGGATGATGTTCTTTGCTTGCATCAACGTACGGCGGTGGGAGGACACCAATGGGCAAAGGCAAAAGCAGCAGCTATGCATGTAGTTGCATGCGCTGTTCAGCGACCAGGCGCCCAATTCAGAAAGCTTTTCTTTCCGAAGTGCTCATTATTATTGGCTGATCGTCTTCGCTAATAATACGTCGAGCATCAAGACTGACTGAATTTTTCTCTTACGAACAATTTTAGCAACATAACGTTTTGTGAACAAGGGCCGAGTTTCGCATTGCACCTCCGTCAATAAGGTAACGGATAACGCTTGCTGAAACGACAATAGATGGCGCTTGATGTTTTGAACATTCCCTACTTGCGACAAACTTCATGTTCTTAATAAAAGAAAGGGAAATGAAAACCGAAGAAAGGATGACTGATTACCACCGGTGAGAGCCAGACCCCCTGCCTTTTGCATGGCGCGTGCGGTACTCTACAAATAGAGCTACGCCGACAGCTGCCCTTCCCCACTCCATCCCGCCCTCTCCTCTCGCGCTATCTCCCTCGTTAACTTTTCAGGTACTTACGACATACAATTAGAACCTACAGTGCTGGGGGTGTTAGCCACTGGAACATCGTACTACGTATTGGCCAGGCAACTAGTCTATAAACCCTGCTGTGCTACCTCAAGGCAAGCAAGGTACGACTTACGATGCCTTTTGACTGTTCTGTCTCAGCAGAGAAATATGAAAGACTTTACTGGCACACCAGGTCCAATGCTCAAGGAAAGTGCCCCCCTCCCCACCATTCCCCATTTCACAATTGAAAAATCTCAGCCCATAATGGAATATCTCTTGGTTATCATGTCACCGACTACGAAGGAGGAAAGGAAAACCGGGCTGTAAAGCAGCTAACGCGGCCCTCATTCGTCCCTTAGCTCCGCCTCGCATGCGTGCCTCCATTCAGCCACGCACAGAATGTGTTCTTTTATTATGATTATTATTGTAACCCGCCCCACCAGCGCTTGTTCTTTCATATTTAGGTATTCCTTTATTGTTTGCCCACCGCAGGGCATACAATCTAAAGACGCGCCTCCCACCTATTTGACCACGCTACAGATGTTCTGCGCCTTATCTTGCTTCCGCGCTGTTTGCATCGGGTTGTCATGGAGACTGAGTGTTGGGTCCCCCCCCCCCCCCCCCCGCGAATGGCGTGCCGCGAAAATATCGATGTCGCTATTGTTTCCCTCCTCTTTTCTAGCGTCGCGGTACTCACGCTCGCTCCGGAGAGCGTGCGGGTGACTCCCGTGCGCGCAGTCACGGCGGCGAGTGGTCTACCCCTTCCGCGTGCCAACGGTGAAGGCACAAACATTCGCCGGCTCCTAAGGCGCCGCCCTTACGCTCGCCATCGAAATATACAAGCACCGAAACTACCTAACAGTTTGTCTCGCGACAAGCGATGTCTAAAGAGGAAATGAGGTCAAACACGCCGAGGTCCCGTACGCTACTCTTTATGTAACATTCATTACACCGAAATGTGGGCTGGAGGGTTTCAAAAACTCGACTTGTTAATTGCGCGAGACACGAGTCGGCCTCCTCGGCGATAAATCATAAATGAGCTTGTTACAGCACCTTGTCCTACAGACCGATAAAAGCGGTCGGCTTGCGAAGGGCGAAAGAGGTACCGGTGCCGCCTACGCCATACAATGACTGGGCTTGTGCTAATTCTATTGACTGTATAGCGTAACACATTGCACATATGAAGCTAAGTGTGGCATGGTACATCTGAAAAAGTATCCCCCGACTCTGTGCAATATCAGCGTCAGTATACCAATAACGAGAAAAGAGAGTTCACGTGGTGCGCAGACAGTGCCTTATGGCAAAGAAATTGCTGTCTGTCATAGATGAATTATTAGCTTCACAAATTAGGCTACCCAGCTTCGAAATATATATATATATATATATATATATATATATATATATATATATATATATATATATATATATATATATATATATATATATATATATATCTGAAAAGTTACGAGAATGAGTGAGCTGGGAGCGGCTGAGTGTTTTCTCGAACACTTTTCACGTCGCCGAGTTGTGCTTCTTAACCAAGATTTCACATCCGGTAATGCGAAGGAGGAGACAGCTAGCCAGGGCTCGAGCGGCAAGCGTAATCGCAGTTGATTGCTCATGCCGTCGTTATAATAAATTGAGAACGTCTCCCGTGTAAACATATTTTGCTATCTTGTGACAAGTACAAGAGTTAAAAAGTTGTTTCACTGCAAGTTCTGTACTGAACACGTAAAACATAACGAAATATCTTTAACCGACTGCACATTTGTTGAAATGCAAGACAACTTTGCAGATGTTAGTACTATTTGACGGTCGCCAATGCCTTTCCCTTTCTTCTGCTTTTGTTTTTCTTGCCCTGCAAAAAGGCGCAGCCGGCGCGAATAATGGTGCAAACCTCTCCTTTCATGTTAATCAAAAAGGCGCTTTGGGCGCAAAACACTAATTTCTTCAATCCTTTTTTATTTAAAATATGAATTCGATGACCGATGAGCTAATATACTAATGGCGTAGCTAAGTTGGCAGAATTTCTCATATATATATATATATATATATATATATATATATATATATATATATATATATATATATATATATATATATATGTACAAGGTGTCTCACGTAACTTGAGCCTAACATTAAAAATGTCACGTAACTGGGCAGAACCAAGGTAATGTTGTTTGCCGTCGCTTGGAGATACTCAGACTATTTTTTTTTCATCCTACCTAATTAGTTAAGTAGCCTTAATTATTATTCAATCCACTTCTCAAATATTCAAGAAGCCGAATTTGATAAACCACCCGTTCCTTGCAACTGATAAGTGGATCGGTATGCTGGGTTCCGCTCTCATGCAAAAAAGTTTACAGTGGACAAACGGGGCGATGTTTAAATCAAAGGCTAAAAGAACATGAACGCTCACAGGAAAATGGAACTGGTTCCAATATGACCATGCATTGCAAAGAGTGCGGGTGCAAGCCTCGCCTACGAGATACCATTGTTCTAGACAGAAGTCGAGACAGCGTTGCCCGTGAGCTGAAGGAAGCCTTCCACATTAAAAGGAAGGGCCTGAAATGCGTCAGCAAACCATCAAAAATTCTGTATAAAAGTGAAATGTTCTTTTTAGAAGCCCTTAGTTAGAACTGAGCACGTTGCTGCGCCGCCTGCGCTTCGTGAAAAATCTTAATCTTTTAGTTTTTAATGGGGTACTCCCTTACGGCGGTGTTTTGTGTATCGCGTAACCACTATCATTTATGGTCCTTTGGCACGGCACGTGTCATTGTCACGATCGTCATCTTTTACAATCGTTTTATTGCCTTTTGCCTGGTTACCATGTGATTTTCGACAACGTGTGAGTTGCGCTGCCAGATTTGCGTATATTTTGTGTGTTTCTGACAATAAAGCATCAGTTGTTAGTAAGCGCTCGTCTGTGTCTCTTCTTGTGTCGTCTGTTTGGCGCTTTAGTACTTCAGTAAGACGCTCTTTGACCTAAATAAAGCAGTTAATGTAGTTTGCCTTGAGCTCCTCATTACAAAGCTCACGCAAACGGGCATACCTTTTTCCATCACTGTCCTGGTATCTAATTACCTAAGCAATAGATCATGCTTCGTAAGCATTTGTGGCAGAGCTCTGTTAGCTATGAGGTTCGTAGCGGAGTTCCTCAAGGATCCGTTCTTGGCCCTCTTCTCTTTCTATTGTTCATCAATGACATTTCGTCACCAATTCAACACACTTCATTCCTTCTATATACTGATGACTTAAAGCTACTCAAGACTGGCAAGAATGTTCACGAAAGACACTTTTCTCACTCTCAAACTGGTGCAGAGGCAATAAGCTATACTCTTAAATGCTTCCTAAACTATAGTACTATGTTACACGCGAAAGAAACACCATGTGCAATTTTCGTACACCTTTCGCGTTACTCCATTGCTCAGGGTTGATTAAATAAATGAGATATCCGTATGTAGTATCACAAAACTTTATGGTTCTCTTCACACGCTAAACATGTGGAACAACGTGCTCTTCGAGCTCTTGGTATTGTTTGTCGTATATCGCGTGACTTTAGTTCCCCTGTTGGTTTTCTGAAATTGTATTTTACTGTGTGCCTTCATCTACTAGAGTATGCCTCTGGAATGTCCATGGGACGGAACCTGCAAATTTAATTTTGACCTCATCGAATGCGTGCAGAATAAATTTATGTATATTCTCAATCACCGCTTCTGCACCGTTCTTGGGACCATGGTCCAGCCCCCTCAGATTTACCTCGACTCCCACCTCGAACATCAAAACCTATGAAATCAGACCTTTTGTTCCTTTACAAGGTGGTTTATGGCACTATACATTGCCCAAAGCTTCTTGATTATACCTTACCGTTTTGCGCGCTGCAAAAGTATACAAGGCAGCATTTCGCGTTTTCTGCGCAGCCTTGCTGCAGTAGTCACTGTCGTGTGGCTCGACTCCAAAAAACATGTAATAAGTATTCCGCCTGCATTTATATAATTCACAGTGCATTCCCTGTATTCTGTACACGTGTAGATAATCATGTTGTATGTTTATAACTCTGTTTTACGCCCGTCTCCTCGTTTTCTTTTTCCCTTTTTATTTCTCTCCCTCAGATTGTTTTGCCTGCTACATTCGTATTTTCTGTAGATGGTGTCACGTGTATTACTTTATGTGCACCAGTAGAAAGGCTCTGTATATATCTGTTTTGGGGCACTATAATAAACATTTGATTGATTGATTGATTGATTGATTGATTGATTGATTGATTGATTGATTGATTGATTGATTGATTGATTGATTGATTGATTGATTGATTGACGCCTCAAGACGAATCATCATTCGTATGCTTCGTTTCACGTCTCCGCCGATGCTGAAACATTTCTACGCCTACAGGACCCCTCCGTGTGGCCAATAAACTGCTTATTTAAGGCATTTGAAGGACCTCTCCGCGAAAGTCTGCTTCCCGCAAGTGAGTTAGATAGTCATACTAATTATTATCATGACTAGAAATCTTAGTTCTTACTGATAAGGGGATTTATTGACGGCAAGCGACAGACGAAAAACCGACGCAGTCCCAAGGGAACAGCGGTCTCGGCGCCAACAGCTCGTGATCTGCGCTCGCGTCCTACATCGATGATAGCGCCCCTCTACTGCTTGCTTCCTGTTCTTCTCCTTCATTACATTACTATCAAAATGCTAGCAGACTTATGACAAAAGCTAGTTTATTTCGTTCCAATTTTTTTTTCATACGCTTCTATATTAGTTTTGACAGAGACGTGGCTTTCTTCCGATATATCCTCGTCAGATTATTTTCCGCCTAACTATAACATGTACCGCCACAACTGTGACACCAATGGGGGTAAGAGCATCGGAGGAGGACTCCTGGTCGCTTTGCGTAGTACGCTTGCGTGTGTGTGTTGCGCGGACTTGGAATCCGCGCTCGAATTTATATGAGTAGACCAGTCCTGGGCGGGGGAGAGGTGCATCTTGCGTATCACCCTGAACGAATCCATCTTTATTCCACGAGCGTCTAGAATCAATTGAGGATATTATCCCCTCCAACCATAAGCGTAAACTTAAAGTACATGCAGATTTTAATGTACCTGGAATACAATGGGATAAACTGTCGATATCTCACTTTAACAACTAGAGAAAGAGAGAGAGATAAATGAGATGTAAAAGGAAGGAAGGTTAGCCAGAAGATAGATATCCAGTTTGCTATCCTGCACTGGGTAAGGGGTAAGGGGAGACGAAAAGATGAAGAATAAAAGCACACACAGAGAAAGAGAGGGATATATCTTAAATATCGCTAATCTTCAAGAAATATTAACATTAAGTTTTGGTCTCACTGTTTTCCTTTTCAGGTGTACTACCATTTACAACACCGAATACACGAGCAAACGAGGCGGGCTATGCTGCAACTTGTTTTCTGAGGAAGCATATATAATGCGTCTAGATTTGAGGCATATCGTCAAAGTAACGGCGGCGCAAGAAAGAAAATAGTATATTTTCTTTCAACAACCACCAACAACCAGAATTCACGGCTTGAGAGACTTTTTTCACGTTTTGCATTTCCTGAAAGAATCGCTTCTGAAAACGGTTCTCACTTTGCTTCGCACGGCTTCAAGCACAGCTTCAAGCACAGCTTCAAACAGTACATATCTTTTTTTGTGTAGCCCAAGCTGAACGACAAGGACAGCAGAAAGGCGTCGTGTGTGTCAAATGTGCCTTTCTATTGTCCTTGTTCATCCTGCGCTACAACAAAATAAGATATCCCGTACCAACAAGCCCCTATAGCTATCTTCAAACAAGAAATAAAGGCTCGTCACGTCCTGATTGCCGCCTACGTGGTTCAAATGACCGCACACTGGGGTCTGTCTTGACTCTCAACAACGCACTTCGCAAAGGTAATTCAAGCAATGTACATGAATTAAAACTGCACAATGTTTTGATGCCCTACTGGAATTTTTCGCTTGCTAATATGAGTTTCCCGTTGTCTTATTCTTACAGCATCGTTCATGCTCTCGTCTGGAAGGTGTAAAAATGGCCGTTGGGAAGAAAGTATAATAGACACCAATCAGTTGAACTACAGCTAGAAAGAGTAGCAATCGCGACCTTATCGCTCACAGGCAGATCCTGGATCGAAATTACTGCGGGAAGCCAAACCGGCTGACTAGAGTCATTGTTTCGCAGTTGGGACTTCTGTAATTCAAACGGCGTGTTGATATACTTCAAGTGGTCGCTTCATCTGGAGAGGACAAATGGATCATTAGCTGTGGTGTCCTGCCCCCCCCCCCCGGGCCACGTTCAGATTTCAAGCTGGCCCTCCCTCAAATTTCATTTGGCCCATGTCCAAATTTCAAGTTGACCCAAACCCAAATTTTAAGTTTGCCCACCTCACATTTCCAGTTCGCCCACCCCCAAAATTTCATTTGGCCCACCCCTACTTTAAGCTTCCCCGTGTATTTTCTAAGGGGCCCTATGGTATCTCTATGTGTAATCTCTTTTTATTTTATTCTTTGCTTTAAATTGTTTTTGAAGCTATCAGTCACCTACATTTACACTATCATAATGATTATGTCTTAACTTTGCAAATTACGCATTTTTGTGCAAATAGAAGGCATTACACTTTTCGAGTGACAGGGCTGAGAGGCCCGCCAAAGAATGCTTACGTATTAAAATATCACGGGACTGCGCTCCCACCCGCGTCATCATATAGCGCCCCCGAACAGGCTCCAGTCCGAACGAAATAAAGGAAATAAAGAAAAAAAAACATCGTGATCGAGGTAGTGCCTTATGTACCGCGCCCCGGCCGAAGTAACACGTCGCGTTTGGTGGTAGTTTGAAACAAGCTGTGAAAGCTGTTGTCTTTGGGTAGATAAAGTGCACGTATGGTTCTTTTCTTTCTTTTTTTTTTTTGCCACAAAACCCATCAGCAAAAAATGCGAATTGACAGCATCAGTGCAAAGGTTTAAAGGTGCGCTTTGTTTCGTCCCAGTCGCCATGTGTTTCTCTAATGAGCAGAAGGAAAACATGATCCTTGCCTTGGGAGCTGCAAATGGCAACAAGAGGAAGACCGCAAATATATGTCAGTCATGGAAGTGCGGCGGTAGACCAAACGTATCGACGATCATCAGAAATTATGAAAACCTGCGACAAACCGGCAGCTTCCAGAAACAGCGGCGGTGGGCTCCATCTTTGAGTCTTAGTCTACGCATGGATGTTCTAGCGTTTATGGCTTCAAACCCCCATGCTAGCGTGCGCCCAGGTACCAATTTCCAAATCATCAGTTTGAATGATTCTAAATGACGGCCTTTCACCCGTACCATCTTAACCAGCACCAATGTTTGGAAGACAGGGACCTGTAGAATCGTCTAGATTTCTCGAATTGGGTCCTCGCAAAAGTCCATGAGTCATCAGATCACCGGACAGATCAAGCCAATTTTTGCAAAACACCCAGATAATTTGCATAATGCACACTATTGGAGCGTCTCCAATCGACACTGGGTAAAGCGCACTCGGCAACAGTACCAGTGGTCGTTTAATGTGTAGTGCGGAATTGACGCCGGTGATATATAATTGTTTCCATCTTTTTCGATCACACACTGAGTGGACAGCGTTACGTGGACGAAATCCTTGAAGGAGTGGTGGATGAGTTTCTCAGCGAAGTCCCGCTGTCACGTCTTCCTCTTCTGGGGTATCAGCAAGATGGGGCACCAGCACACTGGCTGGATGAGACTTTTCATGTGCACTAGATTGGAAGGCGCGGGCCTGTAAATAGGCCGGCTAGGTCAACTGACATCTCTACACTCGATTTCTTCGTTTGGGGTTATGTGAAAGATCCTGTTCACATGATCGAGAAGACGACGTCAGATGAGCTCAAGGGAAGTATAACGGATGTCTGCCACAGAATTCCAGCGTCAGTCATCAAAAAAGCCACTGAACATCTGATAAAACGGACTCAGTAATGCGTAGCTGCATAAGGAGGCCTATTCTAACGCGCATTCTAGGCAGCAGCTGGTGTTCAACGACGCTTAAGAATCCACAGATAATAGGTGCACACTGAAATCTGATGTCTTTATTTTCTTTATTTATTAATATTTTTTTTTGCAGATGTCCCGATTGCCAATTCGGCACATTTAGAAGTGGTACATTTGCTTTCTTTAACGCATCGGTTTTGCCTTTTCTCTACACGTATGTCGCTTCACGGTCTGCTTATCTCGCTTTTATTTTTGCCACGAACCTCTTTTTGCAGCACGTATGCACTCTCATGAAAAATAAAACCGTCACTTTAATTTGGCTTTGGTCCGAAGCACGTTTATGGCGCGAAATATAGCTTTGCGCGCACGTTTCTATGCGGTGCGAGCAGAGCCGGGATTTTGAAACATGATATGCCTAGTACATTGCTTTTCGCGTTTCGTCCGTGGTCAGAGTGGCGCTTCGGCTGCATATTCAAGGGGCTTTTGTTATCAATGTGATCAGTCAGTTTTGACAAACGGATAATAAGTGTGACGTATAAATGAGAGGAAGGAATAGCTGCGAAGCCGCGGAACTTGCTGTCAGTGCTCCTTCCATACGATTATCAAGGTGATGCGCTGTTTCTTCGGGTTTGCGATAGGCAAAGCAGTTGCATTCAATCAGCTTATTTGAGGACGCTGCTTTATAATGCGGGTGGGAGCAAAATCACGTGGTATTTTTCATATTTCGAGGGGTTTCTGTATCAGTCGGGAAAAAAATTGTACGCAATTAGTACGTCGCTGAAAATACTGCAGTTAGGTGTCATTTGGGGGTGCCTCAAAATTCCTCATTCCTCAAAATTCCTCAAAACGTTCTTGAAGTTGAGTTTATGTGGCTACTCTATTCGACAAGTCGCCAGCGTTCGATTCCTGGGCATTACTCTGGACCACAGGCTAAAATGGCGTCGCGCTGTTGACAACGTGGCGACATCATCATTACAGAGAATCCATGTGCTTCTTTCAGCGCGTCGCTCGCATACGCTGGGGTAATCACCCGACGTCCATGCTACGGTTACATTTAGCGTTGATTACCTGTAGGATACTATACCAGCTTCCTCTAATGTCGCCATCGGTTAGCCAGCATGAGTGCCTAGAAGCAATACACAGGAAATGCCTTCCGCTATGTCGAGGAGTTCCTCATGCAGCTTCGAACAAAAAGGTGTTGTGCGAAGTTGAGTTATGCCCTGTTGGATCAGCCGTTGAATGCGGGAGTTAGTCGACATTGAGAGGGACTTTGAGAAATGAAGGTTTTACACTATGTACAGGAATAGCAAACAAAATAATAGAAAAAGAATCATCGACGGCTGGCGGCAAATTGGATACTGCGGTCCGTGGCAAGAAGAACTATGGTTATCTGGCTTATAGCCCCTTTGAGTCCGTCGGCGTCACGCCATTTTCAGCCAATCGTCAAGCCCGGGCAGATGTCGGCATTTTCATCGTATCGTCGAGCCTGTACAGGTGTCGTCATGTTCATCCAATCGTAAGGCCCGTGCAAGTGGCGTCATGTTCGGCTAATGGGGACACTCTATGGGCTCTATTCTCCGATTGCTGCCTCCGTCCGGCGTTGCCTCCTCGCCTAGAAGGCGCTCAGCTGCACGGGACGGGTCGTCTTGAACGACATTACAGTGCTGCAAGCAGCATTTCCCGGGTCTAGGGTCAATTAGCTCGAACCGCGCCGGCTTTCAGTTGCGCTTTCGGGAAGCCTCACGCAGGGGGAGACAAAAGCTCCACGCGCGGCACACGATGGCGGGATAGCCAATCTGTCTCACGGGTCCGATATTATGTTTGACGTGCACCTGCGCACTATAATTCGAATGCGAGTACACTGTAGCCTCATCACCATCAACACCATCATCTGGATCATCCTGGCATTCCGTGCGTTTTTCTTTCGTGTAGGAATAATCATCATTGGGCTTGGGAACTTATAATGTCTGAGTCGGAGCTGTCACTATCCAGGAGCAGGAACAAAAACGCACGGCGCGACGTAAGGTTCATGTTTTCCATGTCGTCCATAGCTGCCCACGACCGGAAAGAGGCGACCGCGACAGGAAGCGGAGGCGGGTGAAGGAAATACGTCACGCGAACTTCCGGTCAAATGTGCCAATTTCGGCAGAGCAAATATTTTTGCTCCGCAGAGCGATCCGGAATCTGTGGCTGCTCTCAATCTTCCATTGGAACACATAACTCACGCTCTCATTCCGCCATTGGAATAGGATTGTTCCATACAGAGCAGAAAAACTTGATCTGGATCTACCATTGGAATTCAACATAAATGAGACTTCGCACGGCAAAGCCCTTCTCAAACTTAAACTTATAGGTGCCAGGACAGGAAGCGTCGTTACTTGACTGAATAAGGAGGACAGGATCTACATGTGATACCCCTGCAAGGCTATTCAAGACGTGACGTACCGACTCTGCGCTGTGTGATTCGCGCAATGAGACAAGAGAGCTCTAACATTTTCTGTGGTCGTGCCCAAGCCCACTGTGGTGAAAGGGACGCTCTTCTTGAGAACTTGGAAAAGAAAGGCATTCCACATGCGCGTCTTCAAGACCTAGTGTTTCCGAAAGGATCTGCTACAGTCTGCAAGGACGCTTCATGCCTTCTCCTCACATTTGTAAAAGACACTGAACCGTGCGACAGATGGTGAATACCACAGTGAAAATGAAAGGCACACTCGGGCGGAGCAACTGCAGGCTTTGATTACCAGGCGAAACGCGCCTGTATCTACAACACACCACCACACACCCTCATACGGACGGTGTGCCAAAATCACCCTTGGCAAAGAGTGAGAGAGAAATAGGAAAGACAGGGAGTTTAACCAGGATGTACCCGGTTTGCTACCTTACACTAGAAGAGGGAGTAGAAAAAAAGAAGTGAAGGGGAAAATCAAGTGATGCGCGCGCACTCACAACAGCGTTTACCGCACACTCAAAGGCGCTCGTTGAGCCCAGTTATTTTTACATAGTGTAGCAGGGCTCTGGTGTCTATGTGCGCATGACGGTCGAGTCCATGGTCCTAATATTTCTTTTTTATTCCGGGAACGCTCTGTGGTCACGTCGGCTTAAAGGTACGCAAAATCTGACTTTCACCATGAAATGAAGGACACTAACTATGGGTATGTACACTATGGTCCCGTTGCAGTTACAAATGTTTCACGAGGCATTGTCCATCATGTCGATGAGATAACAGTAGGTGTTTGTAAAAAGTAGTGGTTACAACATCAGGGCTTCACTTATCGAATTAGTTACTTTTATTTATACCCAAATTTACTTCCCCTTGACATCCGACTGACTGACAACCAGTAACAATTAAAGAAAAGTTCGCAATCATGAAGTAAAATTGTCTTTTATGTAAACGATAAAAGAAATATGCTCATTTCTTGTTGATTGTCCACGACAAATGCGGTAGCAGTCACGCAAGCAAAATAATCTCAATTTGATATACTGTTTGAGTGGCTGATTACACGTACAACATGCATAAAATCCGCAGTCATTTCGAAAGAAATGTCGAACTAGCATTTTCTTTACATGAGCCCGCACAGTGCATTGATGCAAACAGACAAAAGTGCAACCACATGTGCGGTCTGCAAATTGAACGTAGGGGCAGCCTTAGCACCAAACAGAGCTAGGAAAGGGAAGCAAGTCATTATACGGCGGTCCGCACACGTGTTGTTTGAGTAAAAGTAAACATTGATTTAACTTTTAAACAAAACGAACAGCTTATGAAAGAACACTAGCTGATATTTTACATACAGCACGAAATATTGAAAGCTGGGCACGAGTACATTTCAGTGTGGGAAATAACATACATACAAGATAAAGGAGCAAAGGAGGAGGCTGCTAAAGGTGGGAAGGGAATCTCCTACGCATATATACCATGCTTCATTCTGCAAAGCACTGCAACGCCTTTGCTTCGGGGCTCAGTATACACAGTTGTGCACGGAACACGATTCAAAAGTCACATTTGTGCACACACATCTACGTACACATGTCCGCCCACCCCCCTCTCTCCCTATGATTCCCGACAACGCAGCTGTGTTGTTATTTCGTGCAGCTGCATTCGGTTCCACATGTTTTGCTGTTCCTGTTCACTCTCCTTAACATCTGCTTTTATTGTGCGTTGGGTGGGAAGCTCCTTCCTGTTGTGGACGCAGCGACGAATCTCCAGCTTTGTGGAATCGATGTCAAATTTAGAGAGATACATAGTTATTATTGTATAGTCTTGTGCTCATTACTCCCTCCAAGCTGACGCGTAACTGAAGCAAAAGGCCTTCACGAACTTAAAAAGAGGCACGAAAACATATTCGTGCCTCTATACGTCGTCTTCTGGAGAAAGAAAATTTTCTCCCGAAGACGACGTAAGAGTGAACAGGCCATATGCAATGACATTTTAGAACGCGTAAAAAGCCTATTGTTTCAAATGGTGCAGATATATAACAGACTCCATGCTAAGTTTTCCATTTGAAATACGAGTGGATGCGTCACGTAAAGCTAGCAAATATGGAAGTTTTTCAAGAAAGAAAAAAAAACACCGCCATTCGCACTGGCCGAAAATGACGCAGGACCTACAACGTTGACGACCAGGGCGACTCCTCGGCATGACCTCCGAGATTACCTGGCTCCGGAGGAGCGCTGAAAATCTCGAAGGCGATATACTGGGACTTGTGTCACATCAGCTGACCGCCAAGTGTACGCGTCGTCTGCTAAGGTGCTCCTTGAAAACGATTAAGGAGAAAATAAGGCAGCTACCCACTCTCAACCTTTGCCAAGATTGTTTCAATAGTAATACTACTCATTTATAACCGATTTGGTCAAAGTTAAATTTGGTTGCAGCTGGCCTTTAAAAACGGATGGCAGCGCCACCTTTGAATTCCCGCAGGAGTGTCCCGTGACGTCACAGGTAGCTATTGTTCAAGCATTTACCTGAGTTCCAAATTTCACGGAAAATAAACAGGGGCACTTTTTGTAGGCATATCAAATGGTAAAACGTGATAACTCCGAATGAATGAAAAACTTTATTTTCACAAAGGAGGTATACCGGCGAAGGTGGAGCTCTCAGTCCAGGGCCCCTGTGGCCTTTGCCATCTTGCTAGCTCTGTCGATCAGCTTGAACTGTTCTTCAGGCTTCGAGCAGGACGGCGCAGCCTCCCACTGCTCCGGTGTTGCCGTTTTGCGTACTGGCGCTACCTTTGGCTTTTGGCTGGCCCATGTAACGTGGTAAAGCGTTGCGTGTTCCCCGCATAGCGGGCATTTATTGCCATATGTTGACGGATAGATTTTGCTGAGCAGACTCAGATTGGGGTATGTATTAGTCTGCAGTTGTCTCCAGGCAACCGACTGCTCTCTACTAAGGTCTTTCTGGGGAGTGGAGTACATCCTCCTTAGGGCTCTTTGGTTTTCTAAAATTGCTCCATAGCGTCTGGTGACTGTGTCCGGTTCCCTGTCGTGGGGCGCCCCGCGGATGGCGTATGCTCGGGCGTTGGCGTCGGCACGCTGGTTCCCTGTCACAGTCTCATGACCTGGTGTCCAAGTAATGAAGGATCTCGAAAAGTTTATTTTTCTCCTCTTGAGTATGCGGATGGCCGCAGTGGATATGCGTCCACTGCTGTGTCTTCTGCACGCTTCTTGCGAGTCCGTAAGTATTGCTGTAGTGTCCTCTTCGCCCTTGTGGGTGATGGCGAGTGCGATTACCGCTTCCTCAGCTTCGAGGATGTTGTTGCCTTTGATCGAAGCGCAATTGATTTCTCTAAGCTGGTGATCAACAACGCTGACTACCGCCCCGGAGTACTCTTTGCATGTGGTCGCGTCGACGTATAACACGTCTTTTCTCGCCGCGAAATATCTAGTGTGTGCTTCTGTTCTTGCCTTTCTTCTGGCCTTGTGTAATTTAGGGTGCATGTTTCTCGGTATCGGGCTGACCTCAATAATCTCACGAATCTCTTTAGGTATGCTTTCCGTGCTGTTAATTTCTCTGCAAGCATCTCTCATACCCAGTATCTTCAGCGTGTTCCTGCCCGTTGGAGCCAGCATGAGTCTCATTTTCTGCGCAAGAAGGTGAGCTTCGATGTGTTCTTGCACTGTGTCGTTTATGCCCAATTGAAGGAATTTCTCCATCGAGGTGTTGACCACCCGTCCTAGAGCGCATTTGTAAGGTTTCCTAAGGATTGCCTCTAATTGTTCTTTTTCCTGCTCGAGCAGTGTTTGGTAGGGGACACTGTATACAATCCTACTGACCACGAGGGCCTGTATTAGCCTACATGTGTCCTCTTCCTTCATACCTCATCGTCTGTTTGAGATTCTTGCGATCATCCTCGTCATCTTAGCTGTAGTGTTTGCCAGCTGTCTCATTGTGTGATCCACACGGCAGTTGCTTTGTATCCGCATGCCAAGGATCTTAACTTGGGATACCTCCGGAATCTTCTTCCCCCCTATGAAGATGTCTATGGAGTTTTGCAGATTGTATCCTCTTATGTAGACTCTGAGCACCTCGGATTTCTCCGGGGAGCAGACAAGACCGCAGTGTTCAGTGTATGCGTGGACTGTATCTGCTGCGCTCTGCAGAAGGTCTTGTTTTTCTCCTAAGGATCCCTTGGTCACCCAGATTGTGACGTCGTCGGCGTATATGGCATGCCTGAGCCCTTACAATTTTTTCGAGCTTCCGTGCTAACCCGATCATAACAATGTTAAAAAGCGTAGGGGAGATCACAGAGCCTTGCGGTGTTCCCTTTTTAGGAATGTTGAAGGTGTCAGTCCTGATGCCTCCTATACCAATGGTGGCGGTTCTGTCACTGAGGAAAGCTTTGACGTAGTTGTGTATTCGCTGCCCGCAATCAATGTTCCTGAGAGCCTCCAGCACAGCCCTATGACTTACATTGTCGAAGGCCGCCTTAAGATCGAGTGCAAGCAAGATATTTTCTCCGTATTTCGGGATGGTAGTAAGTACCTCCTCCTTAATCTGCAGGAGGATGTCTTGCGTTGAGAGGCATTTTCTGAATCCAAACATAGTGTGTGGCATGAGCTCATTATCCTCCAGGTGGGTCTCCAACCTCTGAAGCACAATTCTCTCGTATACTTTTCCCAAGCAGGACGTTAGCGAAATGGGTCGCAGGTTTTCCAGGCAGGGAGTCTTTCCGGACTTCGGAATCGTTACTATTTCCGCATGTCCCCAGTCGTCCGGGATAGTCCCCTGTTCCCAGTGTTTATTTACGAATTCTGTAAATCGTTTGATGTAGTTTTCGTCCAGGTTCCTTATCATGGCGTTGGTGATGCCACCCTTGCCTGGCGTGGTGTTCTTTGTGGCAGACATCACAGCGTGTCTCACTTCTATGGTAATGGGTTCATCTAGAGCGGGATTTGCTTCGCCCGTGTATGCCAAGCTGCAGTCGACGTCCGTTGTACCCCCTATGTAGCGCTGCTTGATGTTCTCTAGCATTTCCCGGTCTGTGCCTTGGAATCGGTGCGCGATCGTTGGGTCGTTTTACAATTTTCGGACTTGGTCATGGTTGGGTCTATAAGAGCCCTTAGCAAGGCCCATGTCCTTTTCCAGCCTAGGGTCCCCTGTAGCTCGTTGCATTTTTGGTCCCAGTTGCGCCCTGAGAGTTCTGTCGCATACTCTTCGGCTTGTCTGGTGACCTCAACGATCTTTAGTTTGAGTTTTCTGTTGTGCTTCTGCCGCCTCCATCTTCTTAGTAGCCCCCGTCGGGCGTCCCATAGGTGTAAAAGATGCTTATCCACCTCGGGTGTGTTGGTGGTGAGGACGACCTCTCGGGTTAGCGTTTTGCAGTCTGCCTTGATTCCTGCGACCCAGCTCGTAATGTCTGTGATCTCAGTGTCTTCGGACTCCGCCCTAGTTTTTCTATAGGCTACCCAGTCGGTGAGCCTAGCCTGGCCAAGTCTTTTCCTGATCGGGAGGGTTTCTATCTTGATGCGCAAAATGAAGTGGTCGCTGCCAAGCGTTTCCCCGTCGTTTTCCCATCGAGCGTCCCTTACCCCTCTGACGAATGCCAAGTCTGGCACGGTGTGGTCTGTGATGAGACCTTCTGCGATCCGTTTCTCTGGCTAGGTCCCTGCCTTTTTGAGTTTCCTTAAAGTAGCCCCAGCTTTTGTGCCAGGCATTAAAATCCCCCAGGATGACGAGACCCTTCTTGCCTGCTGCTTGTTCTGCCTTGCGTAACAGGTAGCCAAAGTTGGCTTTCCTCTGGCTGGGCGGGCTGTAAATGTTGAGGAGAAAGATGCTTTCTTGGCTTCTCTTTTGGGTAATAATTTCAATAAAAACGTGGTCAATGTCCCTTGCGTCGATGTCGTGTCTAATTACGGTGACAGCTTTGGCAAACAGCGTCGCGACCTTACTCTGGCCGAGCCCTTCATAGACTGAGTAACCCGAAAGAGTGGGTGAGCAGCCGGTTTCCTGTAGGGCGATTATGTCTGGCGGAGCTGTGCAGTTAGTGATGTGTTGTTTAAGGAGACCCTGCTTTCTGCGGATCCCACGGCAGTTCCACTGCCATATATCGAGGGTTTCCAACTTGACCGAGCGCTTACGGTTGCTCGCCATACTCAGCCGATAGCCTAGTATAGGGTTTAGTTCTGGATTTCATGCCTGTAAATTGTACGAGGCGTTCTCTATCCTTGCGCGCCTCCTCTTGGATGTTAGAAACGAGGTTGCTAAGATTCGCTAGTGCATCGTTCATGGCTACCACGGCAGTTGTGAATTCCTGCCGCCCTATGGTGGCCGACTGGGTTTCGTCTGTTTGCGGCTTTGAGTTTGTCTGCCCAGTTCTCAGTGCCTTAAGTTCATCTATGAGCTCGTTGAGCTTCTGCCTGAGCTCAGCATTTTCTGCCCTGAGAGTCTGAATAGTTTGCCTTAGCTCATTTACTTCGTCATTCTGCGTGTTCGTGTCCTTTGGAGCAGTGGGAGAGGCTGAGAAAAGATGCTCTTTCCAGCTCACCTTACTGTCTTCTTCCTTCTTGTGTATGGTCTTCTTCTGCTGCTTCTTTTTCGTTTCCGGAGCCTGCCTGGTCTTGGACGCGGATCTCGACCTTGATCTAGACCTGGATGTCGAGCTGGAGTCCCTACTGAACCAGCGTTTCCTGGGCCGGCCACGTCGGCCGGCGTCCTTGGCTTCGGCATCCGGTTCCTCTTTTTTTCTCGCCCGTGGGCTTCTCGGTTTCCAGAGGCGTTCTTTGCACTCCTTTGCCCGTGTCGGGTGCGCTTCCTTGCACAGCCCACACCTGGGCTCGAAGTTGTGTCCGTCTCGGATTACTGGCTCGGCGCAATTTGAGCAGACAACGGCGTCAGGTGTCGGCCATGCATAAGCCCTATGCCCAGGCTTGAAGCATATATAGCAAACTTGCCGCGATGACCGATAGAGGTAGCAACGTGTCTCGCCGCCGTAGTAGTAAACGTAGCGGGGGATGATCTTGCCCTCGAAGGTAATTACCGCGGTTTGGGAGTTTCCAAGCATTCTTGCGTAAAATATTTTGACTCCTTGGGTACGTACCCGAAGGTGGGCTAGTAATTCGGTCGGCGTTGTACCGGCGTCCAGTTCGTCAATCACTCATTTACTCGAATTGTCCGGCGCTGCCACGTACGCCGTCACTGCATAGTCTTTCGCACCAAAACGTAGACTTGGAATGCTCTGCACTACATTGGCAGTCTCCATGCTTGGCGTGCTGATTATGGCGATGTTCGATCCGTTGCGCAACCGTATAAGCAAGTTGCCTTCGTTGCACATGTCTGGGTTTCCACATGCTTTGGTTATAGCCCGGGCCATCTGATACGTGCTCAGTTGACTTATGTTGAGCCCATTCTTTGGTCTAATGATGACTTTGAAATCGGTCTTCGGCAGTGGAGGTAGCTTCTCTTGGCGAACGGGATTCTCCTTTAGTTTTAGATGGCTCGGTGCTGATTTGTCGACCGCTTCGGTCCCGGTATCCGGAACGGCGATCAGCCTTGAGTTGTGGTATTTTGCAGTAAACCATCCTCCGTTGTCAAGGGTTTTCTTTTGCGAGAGGTCGGTAGCGTTGTCGTCGCGTTGGGGGTTCTTTTCGATCGGCGTCGTGGTTCCGATCGTAGCAGACGCGTCGCCGTCAACCATCCTGGTGCGTCCCGCACGAGCTGGAGCAGCGTTCCGTCGGGCCGACGGCCCGACGCCGCCTAGGCATAGAGCATCGTTCTTCTCCGCGGATCTTCGAACAAGCAGAGAACGTGAAATATGGACTTACGGTTGAAAACCGGTTATCCACGGGTTTCGCTTGATTAGTAGAGGATGATAGAGCACTGCATTTTCGGCGACGTCGAGGTTTTCCGGGTGAAATGAGGCGTCGAGGCAGAAGCTCATGCGAAGCGTGACCACTCCGTTTGGCCCCCAACTGCAGGTCTGATAACTCCGAGAAAAGATCTCTAAACATCGTGACATTGCGACGTTACTGCCGCCGACAAAGACGGATGCTGCAGCTCGGGCGACAGGGTTAAGCAAAGTGTAACTTAACAAAATCAAAGAAACAGTTCAATATCGTCCGATATTTCATCAAGGTGCCTATGTGCTTTAGAGATACCTATGAGCCGACGTTATTATGTATAGGTATTATGTCGTGATATATTGTCTGATTACACAGAACAGAGGTGCGAACAGATCTGTAGAACATTGGCACTATTTTGTTGGTCAAAGTGCAAAAGTGTCAGGCCGACCTATACGGCAAGCGAACCTAAAATTGCCGACCGACGACCCGCGCCGCCAGACCCCGGGGAGATAGGCAAAGAAAACTTCGCTTTAGATGGCAGCGAAAGATTGGGAATTCAGCCAGTGTAAATACCGGCTGGCTGCCCTGCGCTGGGGAAAGCTTTTCTGTAAGGCCGATTATGTCGCACACCGACAGGTAAACGCCTAAAGCCCATTTAGTTACGCCGATCTGTGAAGCGCGGTGAATTGAAGACTGCTTATAAACGCGCTTGTACGAGATCTTTCGTGGTGCGGCTACGCTGCTATACTTCCAACCTCCTGGGAATCCTAGGTACCTGCTGATAGAATTGCCTATATGTCTCGTATAACCCCTTCTGCGAGCTAATTGGCTAGATGAGTACAGGGCTGTAGACTTTAGAATAGTTTGTCCTGTACTTGTGTCTAGCTCTTGAAGTTAAACCCGTCACCGGATACTGCGCATTTCAATCATCAAACATATCTCTAATTAGAAAGTCTACGACAGTGTGTACTTTCTGCTATCCTTATTTGGTAATGATCCTGGAGAATTCGTCAATGCACGCTAGGAAAGACTGCGATTTCTTTGTATCTTTTTTTTTCTTCTTCTTCGGCTCTGCGAAATGAGAATTGATTCGCTAGAATGGCACACTTGATAAGGTGGAAATGCCATACTGTCGGTTTTATCCATGAGTGTCTGTTGACACTAATGGCAGGAACTTATGTAATCACTAAGATGTTTCTTTATTCCGGGTCATGTCAATCTTTTTCGCATTTTGCTGCAGGTTCGCGAAAAGCTGTCGTGCCTTCCAGAATCTGGATTGACTTGGTATAGTTCAAGGGGCTTTCTTTCCAACGTAGCTGAAAAATGAAACCTTCCGTCTGTATAAAGCAAGTGATCTGCGTCTTCCTGCATTTTGAGCGAACATACGCTATTCTCACCATTACAACTTTTGATAATGAAAACCGATAATGTGTCACCGTTTGACGTTTCTTGTTCACTCCTGCACTTGTGCCACCTCAAGTTGCTAAATTCAATTGATCCCGCGAGGAACTCTCCCTTTTGGTTAAAAAACATTCAGTAAATGCGTTAGATACCTGATCGTCAGTGAGTAGTTAGAAATTTTAACCTTCGAAATAAGACCGAAAATACCTAATCGCTACCACGATCACAAATGCCGTTTTTCGTGGTGTGCTCTGGTGTTTCTTTAGTTTTTTTTTTCAATTGTGTATGTGTATGCTATGTCTAGTACAATAGCCAACCACTTTGCGTCCTCGTTCACTGGCACTCGACGTCTTCTCTGGAAGATAACAGAAACTACACTGTTTCTAAAGAAACATCCGTGTCTGACCCGACATGGTGGATACCGAATCTTTGTACGCCTTCTTGCACTCTTCTGTGCAAACATAACCTGCCTTCTTCAGATGTTGTTCAACGGCGTAGCTCGTGCTGCGAAGCCCTTTGTGGGACTTTTGAAATGCCCAGCGAGGCAAAGGAGATCTCTTATCTCTGACTTCACCTGTCGAACAAGTTCCGCGAACTATACTTGGTGCTCTTCGTGAAGCCATTTAGAATCATCCCCTGGAGGAAACTTGACTATAGTTGTGGCAGCCGGATGTGTTTCCACGTTGCACCACTCACGTCACTTCAAGCGGGGCACATGTAACTAACGTGACATAAAAATAATCTTCGCGTTAAATAAAACTGACTGTTTCCGTGTTAACAACTCTGTTGTTATTGTGGACTACCTAAATAATGAAGACTTTACTACTGGCTTCAGAGCCTTCAGCAATGACGTTATCGATCTTTAATATTCTTTGTCACATGGACAGCTCATTAAACAGCGTTATACAGTGTATTGTAGAAAATAATGCCAAGACAGCGTTTAGCAATAACTGTGGGCCTGCAGTTGAGCCTTTTTTTCTTTTAGAAATTCTAAGTTTTTATCTGAAATCAACCTTTGTTGTTTGGCTTGAGAAATTGTGCATTCGCTAATCAGGCATGTGTACATGTTCGAGTGTCTCGCCTATCTTAAGCAGTCTTTTTCTAGCCAAAGTAGATACGGCTCTAGACGTTAAACCTCAAGAAGTTATTTCGGTCTTCGGATGCATGATTAATTATTTACGGATAGAGCTCAGGGCAATGAAATCATAATTAGACGTTTTAAAGAAGAAGGCTGAGTCGGCCTGATTTTCACTTCCGATTTGCCGAAGAATAAAAAAATTGTAGGTATTTGACGTAGACTTGCACTTTCTTACTGACCATGTGTTTTACATTTCGCTTATAACCCTTGTCAACCATGGAATTGTCAACCATGGAATTGCCTAGTCCTGCCGGCGGTCGGCTTTGGTACAAAGTTGTAAGCATTAACTCAGCATTGGCAAAAGCATATTGATAGCTTAGAAGCTACCCTTTGGAAGTGCACAAGATACCATGTGCACGTCTTCCCATCACTTTGTGAAAATCTGTTAAAGATTGTAGAGAAAGAATACGCGCCCTGTTCTTCACTGCAAGCTGAAAGAAACGAGAATTTGGCAGTCATACCGTATGTGCACAGGATCTCACACGCGGTCTTGCAAATATGGGCAAGCGCTTTCGTGTTCATGTTGGGTTTTTTGCCTCACGCACCTCAGGTAGTGCCGAGATATGAAGCCAGAAACACGCAAGAAAATTGTGGCGTGCGATTCCCGAGTAATGCCCAGGATCTCTCTTTCCTATTTACATATATGTATGTACATCAACGAAAGAAGTCGCTGCATAAATGTACATCTATAGGAGCATCGAAATTCAATGAGTAGATCGCCATTCTCTCATCTTGCGTCGCACTTGCAAATCATGCTAGTATCATCCCTTATTTGAACGTACAGTAATTTTGATCCAACACCCTGAACAGACCAGCACATCATATCGCCAAGAACGCCGCTGTGCCGACACACGCCAGCCAAATGCATTTCACTTAAGGATGAAGAGTGCAATTACATTGATCCTCATGGTTAGATACGTGCTTTTGCTGTTTTTCTTCTGTTTCTCACCTCACGTGACGTGCACAACGTGTATATGTTACGTTGGGGGCGGTCACGCCGCCTCTGACAAGAAGTAGTACGTGTCAGGGGCGTAGCCGGGGGGGGGGGCTTATGGGGCTTCAGCTCCCCCCCCCCCGAAGTTCTTCCTTGCTGTCATTCACCGCCGACCAAAACAACCCCCGGCGCCGGAAATCATGCTTCATTTTATCTAGAATGTTTTTTTTTTCACGGTCTAAAAGACAATTCAGCGCGAACATTGCGATATCCGGCTGGATTTCGCGGCAACGCCCATGCATCGGGAGTCATATAACGGAAATAGCTCGTCGCGGCATCTTGCGGAGGCCGCAGAATCTACGGAGCGCATGGATTTCAATTCCGAAACTTTATGGGTATAAAGTTCTCAAACTTTTGATGCGAAAGGTGCACTGGCGTTTCCAAAGTCGTGCTTTATTTAGATTTTCAATGCCGTAAATTTGTGGATTTATTGTTATAAACACTTGACGCCAAAGGTGCATTGACTTTTAAAAAATTTTACATCGGACGATACAACTGGACAAACCATATGAACGCACTATTAGACAAGCTGTCAAAGCACGTAGCGAGGTCCGCTCGTCTAATCCGGTATCACAATGAGAGTGACTGCTTCTTGTGTGCAATTGTGACCTGGTACGAATCATGGTGCCACTACTACAAGCCTGGAACACGACGGCAAAGCTTACAGTGGAAACATTCCAATTCACCACCCCTAAAGAAGCAAAGGCCGTCATTTCTGCCGGGAAGGTGTTGTTTACTCTTTTTTTTTTTCAATCGTCAGGGGCCATTACTGATCAAATTTGCTGAACCTGGAGAGACTATCTATCGTTTCGGATATCTTGAAACGCTGGATCGGCTGCGTGCCGCAATCAAGAACAAACGACGTGGAAAATTCAGGAATGGAGTCATCTTGCTCCATGACAATGCCCGTCACCACGTCGCGGATGTGGTTAACATAAACGGGCAAAGTTCAAGAGGGAATGCTGCAGCATTCCTCATACAGGCCAGACATGTCGCCTTACGACTTCCACACTTCGGGGCATTTGGAAGAACAGCTCAAGGGAACCAGATTCGTGTCGGACGATGACGTGAAAGAGTCAGTTACAGAATTTTTGAATCAGCAACCCAACGAGTTTCATGAGACGGTAATCACGCGACTCGATAGTCAGTGGGACAAATGTATCAATGCCCATGGACACTATTTTTAAATAAAGTACCCCATTTGTCATATATTCGCATTGATTCACTTTCATTTGACTCGCCCTCGTATATTTCGCAGAACTCCTGCTTTTTGTATGTGCTCTCTGTTGCGACTATAATTTCAGTGCAATTACTCACAATACACGACCGGTGACACCGGCTCCTGTGCAATGCACTGAAAAAAAAAAAAAGAACAGTGTCATTGAGATTTTTCTTGGCCGTTGCACCTGTACAAAAATGTAACCAAAGTTCTTGAATGACAAAGTTTCATTAAAATATTTGTCCTGAACTTGTTAATTTCATGGCCTTTACATTCTTCATATCAGCCGTATGCACTGCTTTGCTGGTTTCAAACTGATACAGTTCTAAAGTTCGTGTGATAGTTTCTTTGCTTAATAAATAGACAGAAAACATGGAAGCATTCATATCAGTTATTTACGGCACAATTTTTGAGACGTACGAGTATAATCTTCTATGAAAGAATACACATCTTACTTGTCTTGACAGTGCGCAGCGTTTAAGAATTCGTTTGCAGTATCTTTGGCAATGGCAATGCAGTTATTATTCACGCATTTGATCCCTCGACAAATTTTATACGGTGGAGGCCGAGCTGCGATCTTTGTGCGCGTGAGCGCGCGTGTGTGTGTGTGTGTGCGTGTGTGTGTGTGTGTGTGTGTGAGAGAGAGAGAGAGAGAGATGTACTGCACATAAATTCTGCAGATGTGAACCGTAAACTTTTGTTGACAGCATCTTGTCCGTTCTTTCTGCAGTCATCGCGCCTTTTGCGCTGGACAAAAGAAGATACGAATTACACGCTCATCAGTGCTCTTAAGCAAACGTAGCCGCTCAGTATATGGGCGAGACTACCTGTGCATACAAGCAATCGGCCCGATTACGACTACTGCTATTCCATGCGACTACGAGCTGTTCCAGAGCGCCCCTAGTGTAATGACATTTGTCCGATTTCCCAACGCAATGCCGACACGCACCAGCGATTGCGGGAGCAGAGCCGTAAATCTCATACGTTCCTGTCACGTCCGCGAGGCGGCGCCACGCCCACAACCGCTACGCACAACGGCCTGCGATCTGCGCCACAAGCCGTGCGGTGGAGACCGCATACTGAGTCGCAGCAAGGGTGTTCGCAGCGCATAATTAGCGCCGCGCTTGTCTCGGCGGCGTGATGCCACGTCGCACTGGATGTCCGAGTACCCGGCCAGGCCAGCACAAGCTAAGCTTTTGCGACGCAAAGATCAACACGAATTATTACTCGAGTTTCCCATTAGCAAAGAGACACGTGCCGAGGTCGTCTTTACCATAATTTAGAAGTTGTGGGGGACCACTGCTGTACTCATGTCCCATTCTGAATACCGTACACGCACGCTTGCGCGCGGCTGCAGCTCTTGCTATGGTCAGAGGTGTAGGGCGCCAGCGCCGTCTAGGCGTAGCACGTGCCTCGAGATGCAGTGTTTTCGTGTGCTTGTGTCCGTTGGCATTACAGGGCAACGCGTTCATCAGGCCAACCCATAGCGCAATATTTAAGCGCAGAACTAGGACACCATCTCTGAAGGACGTGCGTTGGCGTTCGCGCGTGTCATTCGGCTATCTACTTATGCGTATACCGCGGAACTTTATCGAGTAGACCTGAAAGAAGCTACTTACGCATTCGCTTTCATCAATAAAATGTGTAGTTCGTGTATGCTTCCGGGTAATAATAATATAATAATATTTGGGGTTTTACGTGCCAAAACCACTTTCTGATTATGAGGCACGCCGTAGTGGAGGACTTCGGCAATTTTGACCACCTGGGGTTCTTTAACGTGCACCTAAATCTAAGCACACAGGTGTTTTCGCATTTCGCCCCCATCGAAATGCGGCCGCCGTGGCCGGGATTCGATCCCGCGACCTCGTGCTCAGCAGCCCAACACCATAGCCACTGAGCAACCACGGCGGGTATGCTTCCGGGTAAACGTAGTTTTTTTTTTTTTTTTTTGCCGACCTGCACAATAGCTGCTTTCCATTACAGCGTCCTGTTAGCAGCACGGATCGGAACTGACGTATATATGTATACGGCGATTAACGAGCGCTGGATACTTGCTCGTGACTGAAATAACTGCGGTTCACATTCCTCACAACAACAACGATAATAATAATAACAACAAAAATAACAGAAAGTCACAGTTCCACACGAAAGGCGAAGCACTGATAGCGATAGCAAAGTATTAGACAAGTACACAAAGTATTCTTGTAGTTTTATTGGTCCTATAAATTGCAGTAAACATTCGCTCACTAATTAAAATAACAAGCATGGTGTCACGCGCGCACAGGCAGACATGACCAATTATCACTCGATGACCGCGAACACTCGTTGTAACAACGCTGGAGTGATGAAGAGCTGCCTCTCGCTTCATCTCCTCGCCTAAACATGAGATCAGGCAATCTCCTACAGTCATAGGCGCGCAGAAAGACAGCGCACATGAAGCCACCAGCTATCTCGGCTCGCCGAATCTTTTCACCCGCCCTAGCTTACTTCCAATATAGGACGCACGGGCCGCGTATGCGCTCAGACAAGCTGTGCGTGTGCGCAGCTTGGCTGTGCACAGGCACAGCCAAGCTCAGCCACGGTCGGGCTAGAGAAACAGATGCGTGGTCACCTGCCCCGTAGCGCGCGCTTGATCACATAACCCCGCACGCACTCCATCCCCTTCCCCTTGCCCGCGCTAGATCACGTGACCTCCAACATCGGGTGGGCAGGAACACGGCATGCATCAAGCCACCATCCTTCTTGCCTCACCTCGACACGTTTTTAACGCGATAGTAACTATATGGACACTCTAGGCGCATTTCTGCCGTCAGCTCCGTGATGTTCTGTATAAAGCTCAAGGGCGATAACATCGTCGCTGCGTGCCGTATGCTGTATGTGCGAGTGAAAAAAAAGCGGGGATGAAGTGCGCCGTCTTCCCTCGCACACAAGGCACCATGAAAAGGGGAGAGAGGGGGGCGTTCTACTCCGACGGCTGCTGCGTATGGCGCGGCCGCGCGGGTCTTGAAAGCGATTTGCGATGAGTATACAGAGTGCCGGTGCGCCGGGGGCTTATAGCTTCGTGTGCGCTGTGTTCTCGCCGCTTAGATCGCGTCGAAGCGAGAGGCAGCACGAGAGGCAGCTCTGCACGCGTGACTACATGCCTGTTACATTAGTTAGTAAGCGAATGTTTCTGAATTTATACGGACGAAAAATCTGATATCCTTACTTCGTATAGCTGTATACTAATTTTCTATCGCAATGGATGCTTTGCCTTTCGTGCGAAACTGCGAATTTTTTCTCGCACTCTGAGCACACGGGGCGCGGGGCACGATAGTATCTTATCGCACTTGTTCTTTTATGCAGAACATCACGGCGGCGGCGGCTGCGAAAACTAACCTTGAGTGACCCTATACAATTGATATTGCAATAATAATAACAATAATAATAATAATAATAATAATAATAATAATAATAATAGTATAGTAGTAGTAGTAAAAATTGACAGTCACATTAGCATAGGCCAAAGAGGCTGAAGGCGCAAGCCTGCACGCTCAAGAGACATTCATTAAATTACTTGACATTCTCATTCGAATGCGTTGTTGCTTCTTATTACTTGTTTTCACCCACCAAAGGTCGTGAGTTCGAATGTTTTAATTAGCGTTACCTTAATTTGCTGTGTCATGATTAACTTTGCCCTAATTAACACCAAAGGTCGCGGATTCGTCTCCCACCAAAAGACGAGGATGCGACTCCCCCCAAAGGTCGTGGTTTCGAGTGCCTCAATTAATTCTATAATGATTAACTGTGCCTTAATTAACTTAGCCTTAACACCAAAGGCCGTGGGTTCTAGTTCCACATAAGCTCGAGGGTTCGACTCCCACCGAAGGTCGTTGGTACGAGTGCCGAAATTAACTCTATCTTAATTAACTTTGCTTTATTTGGCCTGATGAGCGGCATCGGAATCAGTTGTGGAAGACGACGACGCTGGACGCGCGAGCAGTGGCACGAGCGCATGTATGCGCGAGGCGAGCTCACGTGACTTTCTGTCCCGCACGCCGCGTTTTCCAGACTATCGTGGGTATGAACCACTCAAGGCTTTCGCCTCAATAATAATAATAATAATAATAATAATAATAATAATTATTATTATTATTATTATTATTATTATTATTATTATTATTATTATTATTATTATTATTATTATTATTATTATTATTATTATTATTATTATTATTATTATTATTATTATTATTATTATTATTATTATTATTATTAATTTCCTTATCGTGCCCAGGAACAACCGTATAAGGTCTGAGTGCTGGCGTACGCATACATTAAAAAGCAAACGAAGAAACTGCAGAGCAATATAAGAAAAAAAAACAATGATTAAAAAGAACAAGTTTGAGAAGAAGAGTGTATATACATACAACAAAGCGCAAGATACATACAAAAGAAAAAAGAGGAGAAGGGCAGTTGAAAATTTTTGAAACTATGGCATTACAAAGCCAAACTCGGAAAAGAACAATGACAGCGAGTTATGAAAAATATAGAGATTATGAAAATAAGCGTTACAAATACTTTATATTCTATGGACGGATAATGTTGTTTATGACAGGCAGTAACATGGAACGGTCCATGTTCTCTGTTGATCTTGCGCGGAATAATAAACATGATACCACTGAAGAGTTCGGGGCATCCAGGTGGGGATACTGTGAAGGAGTCTGAAAAAGATCAGGTTAGCGCGATTACATGCGCAGCGAAGTAAAGGCAATTACAATAACCTAACAGTGCTAGAACAAGGGCCAGTGTCCCTGTTAGCGAAACGGTGATTTATATGTTTAAACACTTTTTCTAGACCCGATCTATAATGCCACTGTTGGATCTAGAAATACCATTCCAGATCACCGACGCGTATTCGACTTGAGGAAGACAGATTTTTGTGGACAACTTGCGCAATTTGCGCAACGGTGTGAATATATATATATATATATATATATATATATATATATATATATATATATATATATATATATATATATATATATATATATATATATATATATATATATATATATAATAAAAATCCCAGCACACAGCAGCTCGCGCCACTTGCTCTGCGACAGGACCGGCTTCGTTCCAAAGGTCTGAAAGATCTTTGCGCCTAGCTTCGGGTGTCTTAAGTTTTACAGGTTCCTTCTTGCTCTCAAGGGGACAGAATACTTTGCCTTTGAACTTCATTACCTGCCTTGCGGATTGAGTAGCCAGGCTTAAAATTTTTATTCCTCGGAAGCTTCCGTTGTTTAGAAGAGCTATATATACAATCAGGGTCATCTGCCGTGAACGGTCGAAGCTTTCATTAACAGAGCCTCATGTGCATGCGCATGAATACGTGTGAGAATGCCAGCTTATATACAGTTATCTTTGTTCGTGTATATAGTAGCTCACTGTATCATAACGTAATCACCCGCCACCTACCTTTCCCTGTATTTTCTACGTTCCCTTTCCACAGTGAAGAGTAGCAGGCTAGAGACACGCTCTCCAGGCCGACCTCTCCTCCTTTCTCTTCATTCAAATCTACTCCTCTTCCGTTAGACGCTGGCCAAGAATACTGCCGACATCCATACGTGCCTTCTCCCAGGCCCCGAAAACTATAGTGATATTTAACTTTCGCGAAATATTGGCACCGTGAACAATTCGCGGTACTAATTTTTTCCACGCGCTTCTTCAGAGGCATGGCCATCTCTCAAAGTTTTCCATTCACCAAATATTCAGAAATTTCAGTGTGGAATAAAACCGCGATACTTCCTTTAGTGGTTGACGGGTAGCATTTATTATGTCAAAATATATTCACGTCTATTATGGACGTTTAAAAGCACACTGAAGGCAATATAAAGTCAAGCTAAAGTAATAGATTATAGAGAATCTCTAAGGCGTCAATGTTATCGCCAATAGAGCCCTAATAATCGAGAAATTGAGGTAAGTGCAGGACATTATTAGAGACTCCTCCGGGACATTCAAGTACTTGCCCGATGACGAAAGCACTCCTCAGTTAAATTCTGTGACTAGTACTCAGCCATTCGTTGCAAAAAAAATATTCTTGTATTGTATTATAAGACGAAATAAAATACTGTTTGTCGAGTTCTAGTTCCTTTTTAGAACAAAGAACTCATTGAAATTACCCTTTACAACGACGCGGGCGGTCGAAAGGTTTCGTTTTCGCTCGACTCCGCGCCGCCCACGCTTTCGCGTTTGAGTGGTTTAGTTATCGCGTAGTGTTGCGCTGGTTTGGCTGGCTCGCGAAGCTCGCACAAACTGCAAGTAGCAGAGAATTCAGCTTGCATGTGATATCACGGGATGCCCGAAAGGTCTACGCCACTTGACCAAAAAGCAGCTGCAGTGGCGAATCCGCCGCTCTGTCTTGGCTCGGCACCGCCGTCTGTCGGGCACCGTTTTACTCTTCGACGGCAGCAAAGGTGGTGATGGCGTATGCAACGTCACCACTGCCCCGGTTGGGTGGCGGGAAATTTGAATTGCGATAAAGGTATTCGGACCCTTCAAGTGCAATTTTCTCGTAAATGAAGTTTTTTCTTGGCACGAAACAAGCGTTGCGAGGTTTCTGGAATGGTATTTAAGCAGTCAACATCGACTTAGCATCAGCCTTTAGTGTCCCTTTAAAAAGTCAGGAGAGTGTGTGTTGCGAAATTGTTGATGTGCATCAATAAAAAGGAAATTTCTTACATTTACCGCCTGCTTTTATTACATTTCCGTTAATTGCGCACTCAAAAATATTTGCCTTTGCAATTTCATGGCAGGAGAAATGTCTTGCGCGCGCTTTCGCGATAACTAAAAGCGCTATTTGCCTTCATCGCTTCGAAAACGTTATTTGAAGACAGAAATTTACGGGTTTTTGATTTGACAAAGTTCTAACAGACAGATCATTCAGATCATGCAACATCTGGGTGCCTTTGTGCAACTTTTGTTTCTGCAGTTCGCGTATTCCACCACACAGCGCTGGTCGCAGAAAGCGTGGTCAGCGCTCTCAGAATAGTATATTCAACGTGACGAAGGGCGCTGCGCAAATGCGGAGAGCAACATGATTGACAGCGTAACGGCTGTAGTTCATAGAGAAAAGTTCGTTTATCGCGCCCATGGCAAGCCGCATGCCCACGCGTATTGCTACTCACCTCTGGTGCATGCTGAGGCGACAGCGATGGACGAACGGACGGACGGACGGACGGACGGACGGACGGACGGACGGACGGAGGGACGGACGGACGGACGGACGGAGGGACGGACGGATCGATGGATGGATGGATGGATGGATGGATGGATGGATGGATGGATAAACGGATGGACCCTTGCGGTGACTTTTGCATGAGGCACACGAAATCGCCGTGAGGTCAATAACTGGTCACAATCAATGGAGCCACGCACAACTTTATGAAGAAACTGCATGTCATGCACAAATCGCCTGTCATGAAGAGTAGACATACTAAGGTCTGCTAGAAGAGAATCATAGTTATAGAAACGACGGCAACCAAATATATATATATATATATATATATATATATATATATATATATATATATATATATATATATATATATATATAATAAAAGAGGCGTACGAATTCGCTGAACATTTCCGATTTGACTGGAATAGCTAACGGAGACGCTGTTCCAGGCTACTGACGCGAACTCGAGATGTGGTCTTCTCACGAGAGCACAGTAAAGAGCACGCAGACACTCGTATCAAAGAAATTTTCTTGTTAACCTAGAAATAACGCCAATATGTCTCAATGCACGCAAAACAATTGAAGGTACATTGTGGGTCTTTGGGTCTTACCGGAGCACCGACCACCGCGGGTTCGAGCTTAGCGAGCCACAGGGCCGCCTCAGCCGTCAGCCTCCAGCGCGCCGCTGCGCGCGAGCTCAGGCCGCAAGGGGCTACCGAGCGACGCACGCAAGAACACAGTATTGCCCTAAGTTGACGGAAACCGTTTATTGTCTCCGGCGGCAGCCAACACTGCACAAACGCCCGGTCCCGGGGCCGCGGGGAACCGAAGGGGTCCCGCACCAAGGGCGAAAATATAGACAGGGGCGCCTATAGCACGTCGCTGCGAGAGCACATGCAGGCTCTAGCTGGGACACGCCGCTAGGAAAAGTCCCGACGGCTATGCTACTTGCTCTAGCGATAACCAATGGGCCAACTCGCGCGAACTCGGGCAAGCTCGTTCGGCTTGGTCCGCCGATAAGTGCGGCTCGGCATGGTATGACCCCGCGCGAGCACTAGGCACCCGTTCTTTTAGCGTCCGGAAAGGATCAACACAAAGTACGCGCTCCCCGCACGGGAAAAGGCACCGTGCGTGAGCTCAAGTCCTAGTCACAAAGGTGTCGGCGGACGAGAGCAAGCATGTACGTACTCGGTGCAGTTCAAAGAAAGGAGCCACGCTCCTCTCCGTCGGCAGCTGAACGCGGCCGCGCCGTGACGTCAGCGCCCCAGCCGCCCTCACCCAACACCACCTAGGTGTTGCCTCACCGCAATGAATCGCGAGTGGTGCGCCACATTGCGCCACTGCTGACAACTGGTTGCGAGTGGGAAGGGGGTGAGGCGTAGGGATGGCAGAACAGGTGAATGCGCGCGCAATGACGCCGACACATTCCTTCATCCCCGAAACATGCAACCGGAAAGCGAGATTTGAGTCAACAACACGACCAAGGTCTCGTACATGGGCAACACGAAATATTTTTCCGTCAAGAAGAGTATAATTAAACATAACTGTGTCATGTTTTCTAGTAAAAGACAAACATACGTTTTCTTAATGTTCAACTTAAGCCTATTCATCAAGCACCATTTCTCGATGTTGCCAATGTCAGCTTGCAAACGGCGGCAGTCCTCCAAGTTCTCAATATTACGGAATAATTTTAAATCACCTGCAAAGAGCAAGAGCTTCGAGTACATGACATGTAGCGGCAACCCATTGATAAAAACTAGAAACAACAGCGGCCCAAGGCTGGAGCCTTGAGGAACTCCCGATGATGATCCAAATTCGTCGGACACACAGCCATGAAAATCTGACCAGAGTACGGCGGCTGCCAAGGTAGCTTTCGGGGCATTTGCAATACACGGGGCAGAGTCCGTATTTCTCAATCTTCATCAGAAGTACCTCATGGGAAACCTCGTCGAAACCCTTAGTCAATTCAAAGTAGATTGTGTCTACCTGACCGTGATTAAACGTGAGGCCCAATGTATCCAAGAAAGGCCCATAAATTCGTTTCAACGGATCGTCCTTTTAAAAAAAATCGTGTTGCAAAGACGAGATTTTTTGTTTGAAATATGAACTCATGCCTATTCAAAGGGCGCAGCGCGACTGGGGCGGAGTCAAAGGAACACAAACCACAACAAAAGCGCTGACTAACAACTGCTTTTATTTGCACCGAAACCAGCCTATTTATGCACAAGGAGGCTTGCCATGTAGCATCGCAATTGACAGATATGGTCACACATGATCAATTAAAAACAAGATCCCGCAAACGTTTAAGAACACGTTACTAAATCCATAGAAGCAGTAAGAACAAGATATGGTCATCGAATATAGTCTACTATCGCCACGTATCTCGATGCTTTGGCCTAAGGCGAAGTCACTGTGCATAAGAAAATATGATAATCGAAACAAGGAACATGCGGCACAGAACAAGGTATCCACCCACTTGGTTTGAGCAGGCTTCTGTAACGAAAAAAAAACACCTTTAAAAGGGGGTGAAACTTTTTAGACCTAACCAAAACCTTCCAGAAACTCACTCTCATCGTCTCTCAAAAATATGGATGGCTTGCTGACGCAGTTGCGCGCCAATCTCTTGATAAAAAAAACTTCCACGATTTCTCGCTCGGTCCTTTCCTTTGCTTTCATCAGAAACTTAGTGCCGTCAAATTTTGGTATGCAGCCGCACAGCTTGCAATGTTCAGCCAAAAATCTCCTGTCTTATTACGTACATTAAGATTATGCTCCCTAACTGGCCCGCTCGTTGAAACATCTCCCCATTTGGCCTATATACCGGCGACCGCATCACAAAGGAATTTCATAGACAACATTTACCATACAGTCTGTGAATTTATTTCTGTGCTGAGTAGTGCATTGCGGCAACTTCTGTTTGTTTGCCATTGTACAAATTTTTGACAACTTACACGGCGTAGAAAATACAATCGGAACCTCATGCTTCGAAGCAACCTTCTTAATGCTGTGTGACAATTTATGAATATACTGAATAGCCTGCACCGGTATTTTTCGCTTACCAGGCTTACTTTTTGGATTAGGGTTCTTAATCTTTCGAAACAACGCTTCTGAAACAGTAACTAAAACCGATGGGTATCCGGCTTCCTTCAGCCGCGTCACCTGGAAGCTAAAGCTTTCGCTCATTACGTGGAAACATTCTTTCGTTAGGGCTGATTGAAGGCAATTCATTACAATTCCTCTTTTGACAAGTTTGCAATGGGCATTGTTAAAAGGCAGTAGTCCCTTTTTAGACCTCGGGTTATATTTCCAGCATGTATGGTCATTCCTAAATAGCAACAATAGGTCCAGATACCGCAGTTGGCAATTCCTTGAAGTTTCCCAAGTGAAGCTAAGCCCGGCAGAGTTGGATGAGAACGCCTTAATAGTGTCATGTACAACAGCGTCCACCTCATCGTTTGAAACATTTCTTAAAATTACGAGAAAATCATCTGCATACCGGCATATTTTAACAACACGAGGATCCTGCACATATGAGTGAATGCGTTTCCCGACGTAGGCCAAAAACACGTCACGAAGAACCGGAGCTAGAGCCGAGCCTATACATATTCCTCGCTTTTGGAGGAAAAACTTTCCCTCAAACATCACAGCAGTTGAGTTTAAATAAAATTCTAACAAGTTTAAGAAATCGTTATTTTGAATCCCTGTAGCATTCTGAAAATCGCTTTCTCCGTAAGTTGTTATCATTTCTTTTAAGACACTTAGCAGCTCTTGATGTGGAACAGAGTAAAACAATTCGGCAAATCCCCGCTAGAGCTCACCTCTTACCACTGTTACGTTTCGCCTCCGACGTGCGGTATAGCCGGCGCGGATGCAACGGACGCCGGGGCTTCGTTCACAGCGGCGGCCATTTTTGCCAGTTCAGCGCTGTCCCAACGCCTCCTCCAAGCGCGTCCAGGCATGTTTCAATGCCACGTGTCTTCGTGTGTGTGTGTGCATGTTGGTGCCCACGCTTGTCAAAGCGCGGCAGCCGGGGAGAGGAGCTCCCCAACTGTGAAGCGAGGAGGTCTGATCGGCGCCGGCCCGGCGGATACGTCACTTCTTGTCACAACATGTCCGGGCGCCGCCGTCACGTGCGCCTCTTTCAAGCCGTTCCTTCTTGCCCTCGACTCCGAGAGTATAAAAGCAGCTGCCCCCGGACGCCGAGAGAGGCTTCGATTTCTTCCGTCGAGTAACGTGGTCTCCCGTTTCTCCTCTTCGGTCGACCTGACCGGCCGTTCTTTTGCGATGCTATAATAAACAAGTTGTTCTGTTAGCAATCGACCCATCCTTTGCCAGGACCTTCGGATGCTTCCAGCTGTGCCCCAGGCCGCCAGGCCAACGCTACCCTTGGGGCTTGCGACCCAGATGCAACACCACCCAATAGCGCTGGCCAGCTGTGTAGGACAGATAACGTACGGAACGGATGATCCTTGGCCGCCTGGAATGGTACATTGAACAATACAAGATTGATCCGAATTCCATGGCTGGTTTCCGACGTGACCGCTCTTCGATCGACAATGTAGTTGATCTCGTTTCATATGTCCCGCACGAAAGGTACCGTAAGCGTTTATCTGCGGCTTTATTCTTAGATGTGAAAGGGGCATACGATAACGTATTACATGAGGCCATTCTCGACGCTCTTGTGACGGTTGGCCTAGGTGGTCGAGTATTTTTGTGGATTGCAAGTTACCTATCTGCAAGATCATTCTATGTGTTAACTGACGATGGCCCAACTACGCGACGCTATACCAGCAGGGGCGTTCCTCAAGGCGGTGCTCTCAGCCCGACGCTATTCAACCTCGCTCTTGTTGGGCTTGCTGAATACTTGCCAACTACCACCACAATTTCAATATACGCAGACGACATCTGTGTCTGGACTTCGGCAGTCACACGTCCTCAGATACGTGCACGACTTCAAAGAGCGGCTACTTCGACAGCGAGCTACTTGTGTGAACAAGGTCTCAGCATATCACCAGAAAAATGCGCACTAGTTGCATTTACTCGCAAACCAATGACGCGTTGTGATCTCAATCAATGGGCGGACCATTTCCTATGTCAGAACCCACAGATTTCTTGGCGTAATTATCGACCGAGACCTCTGTTGGAGCCCGCATGTGGCCTACATGAAACGGCGCCTGACAGCAACTTCCCAGTTGTTTAAATACTTGACAGAAAAGACGTGGGGGATGTAAGTAGACACAATGCTGAAACTCTACAGAGCTCTCTTTCTCGGTTTTTTAAGATATAGTCTACCTGTACTGAACAACACCTGCAAGACAAATATTCGTGTTCTGCAGGCAGCACAAGCTCAAGCACTCAGAGTTTGCCTTGGTTTGCCCAGATGCACGTCAACAGAGGCAACTATTGCGATTGCTCGGGACCATCCAATGCAAACTCACATTACGGTGGAAGTCCTGAGAACGCACATCAGACATTATTCACTTGCCCCCTATCACCACCTTGCAACACTACCTTCAGAAAGGCACCACGCATCATTCTCTAAAACTATCGTCAAGTACATCGACAAACTTCCCTTGGGCTTCACCGCTGCATCTAAACCATCGATACCCCCTTGGTGTCTTGTCAGCCCCATAGTCCATCTCAGCGTACCAGGAATCGGGAAAAAGTCAAAAAGTCTGAGCTGTCGTCGCCTGTGCTGAAACAACTGTCTCTGCTTCTTCTGCACGAGAGGTACGCGGACAGTGCACATATTTATACTGATGGTTCCACATACATCCAGTGTTCGTCCGGTGCTGTGGTCGTCCCAGCAAGAGCTATTACCATCAGCTTGAGGACTGACCACCCAACGACATCGACACCTGCGGAACTAGCTGCTCTTCGCGCTGCACTTTGTTTCGTCAATCGAGAACCACCTCGACAATGGTCAATCTTCAGTGACTCAAAGGCAGCCCTACAATCTGTGCTATCAGCTCTGCGTCGCGGGCCATTCGAACAGCTCGTGCTCGATATTAGATGCCTACTCTATATATCACATGAGAAAGGACACCACGTGACGTTTCAGTGGCTGCCAAGTCACTGCGGCGTCATAGGAAACGAAGAGGCCGATAATGCCGCTCGGGCAGCTCTTGAAGACACACAAGAAGCGGCCATACCACTTTCACGGTCCGACGCAGCTAGCAGACTTCGAGTGCTTGCACAGGAGATCACGCTCTCTCTATGGTGCACACCAAACAGCCAGACCAACCGGAGCAACCGCCAATACCACCTGCCCTCTTTGATGCATCTCTGTATGCCAACTGGACTCCGCCGAAGTGAGGCCACCCTGCTTTATCGCTTATGGCTAGGGGTGGCCTTCACGAAATCTTACTCGTTTCGCATTGGAATGGCCGACAACGCTCTCTGCAATGCCTGTCTTTGCGAGAAGACGCTGGAACCCATTCTGTGCGACTCTCCTGAATATCATCTTCAGAGACAGTCCCTGGCGTCCGTTCTAGCGCACCTTGACAATAGACCATTGTCAGTTGCATCTATTTTCACATATCGCCGACAGAAAACATCGCAGCTGAAGGCGACGAAGGGACTACTTCGGTTTATGAAGGAGACGGGCTTGGACAAGCGGCTGTGACAGTGATGTCACGTACCGCGCAAGAGTGACAGACTGTAACTAACGATGTGTGTGCCGTGTTATGTGCTCTCTCTATCTCTTCTCCCCATCTTTCATCCCCCATCCCGCTCCTATGTGTAGGGTAGCAAACCGGTTAAGCTAAACTGGTTAACCTCCCTGCCTTTCCTTCGCCACTTTTTCCTTCCTTCTATATTGATTGAAAATCCATTGTACAACCCAGGTGACAGTTCATCCAAAAGTGTTACAATATCCGAAGAATTCATTATCCAAAAGGGATCTCCGCTCACCAGAAGCTGCAGATGCTTTTGAAGGTATCGAACGAAGACGCGTTGCCATGAGCCATTTTCCGAAGCTATGGCGCGAAGTTGTGCTCCTGGTTTATGGATCTTCAGGATGAAAAATACGTCAAGAAACCATTTTTGTTCTTTCCTTGCTTGATTAGCAAGCCTCACTAAGTGCTGATCCTGCAGCAAATCAAGTGCTTTTATTTTTTGGGTCTGTGGATTGAACGTTACTTTTTTTTTAATTCTTGCCAATGGCACGAGCTGCTTTCTCCCGAGCCATTGCCTTTGGCAACACGCAAAACCACCTTCCTTATCATCTTGCAGAACAATAAGGTTGTGTTCTTCGAGTGCTTTAGAAATCTTCGTAAAAGGCGGGTTTGAGGCCGGAATGGACGCGACATTCCTATTCAGGCACGCCACTCCTTCCATCAGGGCAGCTTCTTTGTTGTGCGCAGCGCTGCGGTCTGCAATCCGGCGTACCATGGAAAGCAACTCCGAACGCCGGACAGAAGGTGGAAAGCTGTACTTTGGTCCTTTGTCCAAAATATTCTCGGCCTCTGGTGGGATCTTCGCTCCCCCAAGAGCCTTCACCTTATTCCCGTCGACGACTGGCTTCCTTAGTCGCATTTCCAGGCTTCTAAGCGCTCGTTCCCAAAGAAATTCAGTGGAAATCGCCGCTTGCCTTATCATTGCTTCCAGGCGTGTGGATTCCTTTAGCGGTACGATTCCTGTTAGCACAAGAACCCGTAGCCAATCATGGAACATCCTAACTTGCCTCCAGTACTCCGACTTAAGGATCTTGCAAACTAGCCTACAATATCCCCAGGACGGCTGAAGAACACCAAAGATGGCTTGGACTTCTAGTGGGACAACCATGTGCTTGATGCAATATGAGACTACTCTGGACTGGCATGTCGAAACAGCAATCAGGTTTGCACGGGCCAAGGCTGGCAGAGTCTGAAAAGTTCCAGAGAGAAAAGGGCCCAATGTAGAAGACATATGTTGCAGTAAAACTTTGACAACACTACATTTCTGATGAAAGCAAAAGAAAGGACCGAACGAGAAAACGTGGAAGCTTTTTTTAACAAAATATTGGCGGACACCTGCGTCAGCAAGCCATCCATATTTTTGAGTGACCATGAGATTGAGTTTCTTGAAGGTTTTGTAAGGTCTAAAAAGTTTCACCCCCCTTTAAAGGTGTTTTTTTTTCGTTACAGAAGCCTGCTCAAACCAAGTGGGTGGATACCTTGTTCTGTGCGCATGTTCCTTGTTTCCTTTATTCTTATGCATAGTGACTTCGGCTTAGGCCGAAGCATCGAGATACGTGGCGAGAGTAGACTATGTTCGATGACCATATGTTGTTCTTACTGTTTCTGTGGATTTTAGTAACGTGTTATTAAAGGTTTGCGGGATCTTGTTTTTGGTTTATCATGTGTGACCATATCTGTGCTAATTGCGATGCTACATGGCAAGCCTTCTTGCGCATAAATAGGCTGGTTTCGGTGCAAATAAAACCACTTGTTAGTCAGCGCTTGTGTTGTGGTTTGTGTTTCTTTGTCTCCGTCCAAGTCGCGCTGCGCCTTTTGAATAGCCATGAACCAACTCGGCCAAATCAAAGTTTTAATGAATTGATGCGTTTGTACACTACCATTTCAAGAATTTTCGCAAAACAACAAATAAGTGACACTGGCCGAAAATTTATTCACATCACAAGCATTGCCGTATTTAAATACAGGAACAACTACGGATAGCTTCCAACGGCAAGAAAAAACACCAGTGCTCAAAGATAAGTTCAACGAATACGTCAAAACAAAACTAATAATGTAAGCGAATCCTTTGATTATGAAGCTGGTAATTTCATCGACTCCTGTTGAAAGCTTTGCCTTAAGCTTCTGAGTTGCCGATAAAACCTCATGCTATGGTATGAAGAACTTTATTTAGGTCCTGAGGGATAAGTCTCGGACTGATGCGGGCCGCTCCCACGTCGGTAGAGAGGCCGAGCCCCTCTGCCGTCACACGGGCCCTCTGGACAGCCCTGAGTTGGTCCGCCAGCACTTCACTGTGCAGCATCCGCTGCCACCACTGTTCACCTCGAGAACCATCAACGGCCAACGCCAGGCAGCGCCAAAGCATGTGTTCTAAATCGAGCAAACCCCCACACTTACTACAAAGACTGAAACCCCACAATCCGGATTAATTTTATTCATGATGACCGGGTGAGGGTAGATTCGTGTCTGCAGAAGCCTTAATGTAACCGCCTCTGGCCTATTTAGTTTAGAATGTGGCAGGGGGAATGCCCTGCGCCCTAAGTAATAGTGCTTGGTAATTTCGTTGTAGGTTAACAGTTGGTCCCTGTACTCAGGAGCAGAAGATCCAGCCCCTTTAGGGAGTACACGGCACACTATTCCTTGTGCCTCCCTGTGCCCCACCTCGTTGAGGTTACGCGGGGCTCCCTCCACTGTCGCCATGTGCGCCGGGAACCAAGTAACTGTATGCGAAGTGATGTCCCTACCCTGCAGCAGTCTGTTAGCCGGTTCCGCAACAAGTCCTCTCGAGAAGGCTTCAATCGCAGATCGCGAGTCACTAAACACCAAAACTCTTGAAGCAATTAGTGCTAGAGCAATAGCCACCTGTTCGGCGACCCCCGGATTTTGGTATAAATGGAAGCGGCATTTCTAACGCTCCTTTTTGCATCTACCACCACCACCGAATAAGCATTTTTACCATTAATCCATGCGGCGTCACCAAACGCAGACTCCTCCTCCTGATCCTTTGCCTCTCGCAACAAAGCCCTAGCTCTCACGACCCGCCTCCCTACATTGTGCACGGGGTGCACATTCCGCGGAAACGGACGAACCATGATATTTGCCCTAAGGTTCCCGTTCAACTCGTGTAGGGGCGCCCTATCGTGCGACACAGCCACCGATTCTTCAGTTGACTTTAATATATACCTACCCGCTGGTGTACCTAGCAACCGCTCCCTCTGTGCAGTACGCTGAGCCTCGGAAATTTTATCTAAAGTATTATGCAAACCCAGTCGTAACAACATATCGTTTGACGTAGTCATAGGCAGACCAAGCGAAGCCTTGACGGCTTTTCTGATTAATGCTTCCAATTTATTTTCCTCTCCCCTATTCCAATTTAGCATAGCTGCCACATACGAGAAGTTACACATAATAAACGCGTGAACTAAGCGCATCGCACCTTCTTCTCCTAAGCCCCTATGCCTATTAGAGATCCTTCTTATAAGTCTTATGGCCTCCTCCGTCGTCTTGGTAATACGCTGAATGGTTCTAATGTTCGATCCGTTCGCTTCAAGTACAAAACCCAAGACCCTGATTGCTTCAACTTTGGGTATCACCGACCCTTCCCTAGTATGAATTCTAATGCAAGGCTCAACTTCCGGTACTCAACCCTTCGGCCTACGACCTAGCTTCTTAGATCAACAACTCCGACTTTTTAGTGGAGCACTTGAGCCTCATGAGACCCAGATACTCCTCCGTAAGCGTTACCACCTTCCGCAGCCTGAGTCTCCATCACTACCACCGACACTCCATATACTAATTTCATCCGCGTAGATAGAATAGCCAATATCCTGGACAATGTCCAATGTATTAGCCACTTCGACATCGCCAGATTGAATAACATAGGCGAGAGTACGGATCCCTGCGGAGTACCACAGCAACCCAATTTAAAGACTTCCGACTTTATCTCCCCAAACCTGAGACATGTCCTTCTGTCCATAAGGAAAGCCTTGACAAAGTGGAAAAGCCGCTGCCCCATATCCAAGTCCGATAGCACCCGTAGAATGAAAGAATGTCGGATTTTATCGAAAGCTTTTTTCACATCAAGTCCAATTAGTGCCTTAGTATCCCTTGTCCACCGGTCAAGGAGCTGATGCTTAATCCTGATCATAGCATCTTGAGTCGAGAGGCCGGGCCGAAATCCTATCATCGAGTGCGGAAAGACCCCATTGCCCTCAACACAACGCGTTAGCCTATTTAAAATGACATGCTCAGCGACTTTCCCCAAACCCGATGTCAGGGAAATGTGTCTGAGATTTTCAAGCCCTATGGCCCTCCCCGGTTTGGATATCAGAACAGTAGTTGCAAGTTTCCACTCTTCCGGGAAAGAGCCTTCCTTCCATCGGCAATTGATCTCCCGCGTAAGGAACTCAATTGACCCGTCGTCTAAATTCCGTAACATTTTATTCGTAATGCCATCCGGCCCTGATGCCTATCGACCATTAAGATTCTGCAGCGCCATCCTTATATCACTTTCAGTAAATTCCTCATCCATAGCTGCATTTTCGTCCCCACTATATTCCAAATTCACGTCAGGTGTATCGTGCCAGGTCTCCAACGGAAGGTATCTATCAGCCAAATCCTTCAGCAACTCCTGCTCTGTGGAGTCCCGACACGCCTGATGGACCAGCTTACCTATCATAGTCCTCTGATTAGATTCAGTGTTTGTCTCATCTAGTAAATGTCTGAGCAAACTCCAGGCGCCTCCCCTCTTAATGCTATCATCAATAGAATTGCATGTTCGTCGACAATTTCATGCACCAAGCAGTCAGTGCTGTCATCAAAGGTTATAACAACGGTTGTGCTGTCAGAGCTCACAAAGCAAGAGCTAAAGTGTTCTGCGAAAGCTTGGCATACCTCTTGCGGTTTGAAACAAATACTGTCACGCATCTTCAGAACAGCAGCACTGATCACATCTTTACTTTGCTTCCAGACAAAAGACCAAAAAGAGTTTGGTTCTTTCTTGAATTTCTCTTCAAGAAGTTTATGGTATTCAGCTTCATTGCGTACAATACGTTTTTTTCACAATGTTTCTACATAATGAATATCTTTGGTACCAATACTCACTTTCTGATTTTAGGTACAGTTTGGATACCACTGTTTTTTCTTCAAGTAGTGTTTCAAATCGCAAGAAAACCAGCAAGGGAATCTAGATATCTTCGGATGACATCGCGGTACACATTATTTCATTAATTCTTGTACAACTGATGTTCCTAGCTCAACGCATGAGCCAACATTGCCGATCTCAAAGAATCGAGACCAGTCATAGTTTTGAAGCTCGGTGTACAGCCCAAGGTAATCGCCGTAAGCGCGTACCTAAAATTTTCTGGTTTGAGTTCGTTTGAGTTTGGACGAAAAGACAAAAAGAATGACAAAGTAAATGGTCAATGAAGCTTATTTACCAGAACAAGAGGATCGCGCACCGCTTGAACATCAAAACCACGCACGTTCGATATAACTATATCTAAGATGTTACCAGCGCAGTTATTCATCGTGTTATATTGACGTAACCCATGAAAGTTAATCAAATCAATGAGACATCTGGCTTTTTCTCGTACGGCTGTGCGGTCACTGTTGACCAAACCAGTTGCCCATTCGACATTAGGAAGATTAATGTTTCCGTAAATGTAAACCTTGCACTTTGAAAAATCAATTCTTTTCCCCAATATCCAAAAAAAAATTATTCGTGAAAACGCTAGGATCCGAATTAGGCAGAAAGTAATAACAGCCAACAAGATAGTGCGATTTGTCACGTGCTGGAATTTCCAACCACACACATTCATCGTACGTCCCCAAGTCTTGCCTTCTAAATGCACCTAATACAGAACGGCATGCTATGAGAACTCTGCCACTGTATTTAACCTGGTCAGAGTAAATTCTGTCGGCTCTGAAAACAGCATACTCATCTGAGGAATGAGACGCACTTGTACATGACAAGTTTAGCCACGTTTCCGTCAGGCATATAATATCATGCTCACACTGGTATCCATTCGCGAAGAACAGCTCACCTTTAGTTCGAAGCCCTCTCGTGTTTTGATAATACAACTTCCTGTGCCATTTTCGGAGAAAGTTAGAGCAGTGTTAAAATTGGCAAAGTGCGGTGAGGGCCACAGGTGGTGACGCCAACGCGGTGCAAGCCATAGGAGGTGTCTCCTCCGCGCCGCCTCCGCGGTAGTGTTCTATGCCCTCCTAATTGCTTCCTCGCTCGAGCATGCCAACCGTCCCCCCCCCCCCTTCCGCCCGAAGCGAGGACGTGCTCCTCATTTCAACATACCCATTCGGCGCCATTGCCATTGGAGCCTTTATCTAGGCGTCTTGATGGCAGGAGCAAACCGGGACCAGCAGATGTGAGGACCGACAGCGCTAAGTGCTTCGTCGATACGACGCGCTTCTTCAATGGGCAATAAATATGCAACCTGCCCCTATTAGCAATGTCCCTGTTTCATTTATTTTCTTCTTGTCTGCACACGAAATAGGATACCACTTGGCCAGCCAGGAAAGTCAACGCGAAACGTATCTTTACGAGAGGGAACACAGTGGTTCAGTGCATAATTATTCGGCAAAACCTTCATCGGTAGTTGCTTCTGCTATACTGCTGCTGCTGCTGCAGGTACCAGATGCAAAGCATAGGTGTACTTTAGCGTCCTCCTATAGAACACTCACTAGCGTAGGAAATACTACACGATGATTGTGTGGCAAAATCAAACGCGTCTTGCGCGAACGTAGTGGCAAGACGTGTCCGAAATCGGTTGACGCCACGCTTCTCATCTATACTCACTGCAGTTCTACTTGGAGCACCTTTATTTTCACAGTCGCACTTCCATTTAAATCATTGTTATACTTAAGATTCACTTTATCTTTTGATCATTGCATTTAACTTTATATCATTCATTTTCACGTCACCACTCGTAATTTTCTTCGTTTCTTGACTGGGAGTAGGGAAGGGCGCCGGTCATTATAAGCACGTGCACACGGGCCTAGGCTTAGTCTTCTAATGAAGCATGACCTTTTACTGATCCGATATAGCCCTCCGTCACCTACCTTTCATCCTTGTTACTGTGGAGCGCATAACCGGAGGTCTTCCGGAAAGCCCATGAGCCCTTAACAATGACTGTCGCGCAGCAGTATTTCTAAAGTTACAAATCAGTGGTTCCTTTAATCTATTCGTTGGTAGTCTGTCGTCTTGTGATCACGCTATGTCTTTCAGAGAGCGTGCACGGGACATAGCTGGCTGTAAGAAGTCAGTTGGGAGGAAACATTACCTTTCATTAAGCGCAGTGTAGCTCCACCCCGCTCTTGGAAAACGCCGTTTTTAAACTTGCATGCGGGCAGGCTCGAACGTGAGCATAGATACATATTTTGTAAGGAAATTATTTCGTCAGTGACTGTAACTGGCGTATTGTGAAGTCGCAAGAGTGTGCCAACGTGTAATAAATGGCTTTACTTCACCACCAAGGCGGCCGGGAAGGGATGCAGAGGCTTGGCCTTGGGGAAAAGTTTATACAGAGAGTATTCACATATAGCTGTAAATACTCTGGCCATTTGGGGCTATCTCAGGCCGTCTAGGCCAGATTGATTGGCAATAATCCGGCACGGCCTTAAATATATGTTCGATGTCCCTGGCTCGCCCGTCAATCCTTGGGCATAACAAAAGCGGAAACGGAAGGTGGCAATCGCAGTAACCCAGTCTGCTTCGCTTCCCGTGAAATAGTACTCGGGAGAGTCCATGATGGAGTCCCGTCACAAATAGTTAAACGGCGTCGCTAACCTAACAGTGGCTTTGTGTGAGCGAAAGGCAAATCTCCAGGCGCAGATTGAATGCATACGGAGAAGCCCTCGTCTCCTGACAGTGCGAGTGAATCGACGGGGATGCTACATGGCACAGCAGACGTCACGGATTTTGAAGTGATTGGAATCTGCTTTCGATAGAAAAAAAGTATTATAATTCAGCTGTTACTGCCTCATAAAGAAAATTTTACAATCCCTTTGTTCTTCGAGCGAGGGCACGCAGCCACTAGCCGCATAAATCTTTAAGAAAGAAAAAAGAAAAACTCAAAAACCCATTTATCACCATCAACTCTTCAGTTGCAATCCACGCGAGCTGCTTATTTCTCAGTTTGTAGAGCAACGCCCGTAGCATCCGAAGGTTGTAGGTTCGGTCTTCATGGGCGACAAGTTTTTTTCTTCCAGTTCCTTTTTTTTCGGTATGAATATGAATATTATCGTAAATTTAACCCTCACGCATAATTAAACTACTGATCGAGTGCCTCGAGCAGCCAGTCGCACGGCAATTTTACGTGTATTCGTGGGCTTCTTTCGCGCTCAGAAGAACACTTTTATGTAGCACGTATTGAGCAACAGAAAACTGTATCGGGAGTTGTTCATGTTGCTTTACAATTTTTTCATTGACACTTTTCATCTAACTATAATATTGGAGAAGTCGATTAATTAATTAAGACTTATGTAATTAGGTGGAATGCAAAAACAATCTGAGTATCTCCAAGCGACGGCAAACAACATTAAATTGGTTCTATCCATGTACGTGGCATTTACATATTTTTAAATCATGGTGCATGATAGTGGGGAGACCCTGTAATGCTAACTAATGATAAAAAGGTGACCAACATTACTGGAGAAATTGCAGCACAGCTACCCTATATTTACGAAAGGGAGGCATGACTGACACTGCCGAGACTGCCATCGCAGTGCAACAGATTGCGGGCGAGACCACCGCAGCCCAATGCCAGAGGCAAAAGTACCTCTGACACTGCAGGAGACAGAACACTGCGAGTCCTGCGCGCAATACTGGGCTAGTTACCGCTGTCACTTTGCACAGTGGTCAAAGCAGCAATTTTTTAAATTTTCATTTCAAAGCATACCCTCTCAGAAGCGCCGCCACTGCGTCTAGATTATACATGCCGCAGCAAACAGCGGGCCGCATGCGCATGATTCGATGATGATGATGATGATGATTTATGGGGTTTAGTGGCCCAAAGGGGACTATCGGTATAGTCACACGCGGGCGCAGTTTTTCAGCTATTTCTGAGTTTCTGGACAACTATCAATGTGGCTCTTTTGCAAAATCACCTGTAGCGCCGACGCGGAGTAGACAATAGAACAACGGGGCAGAACAGGGTAGTTATATACCATGTCTACGCCAGGTGCGCTCGATGTGATCACGTGAGGAAGCATTTTAACGCGAAAGCGTTAAGGGCCCCGTGTCGCCGAATATCTGGAGTCAGCGTCGGCGGCGAAGTCCGTTTGTGGAAAATCCTCCCGAAGCACGCGGGCCCTCCGCGTGGCGCACATTCGTTACTGAACTAATTGAATTTCTCAAAGAAAAACGCGTCAGAAAATTCGTAAAGTACGACTTGCACACAACCTACGGACATGATAGCGTCGGATTTAGAGGCGTAGCCAGGGAGGGGGGGGGGGCTTAAGGGGTCTCAGCGCCTCCCCTCCCCCCCGAAATTTTTTCGTGCTGTCATGCACCGCCGACCAAAACAACCCCTGGCACCGGAAATGATTCTGGATTTTGTCTAGAATGTCTTTTTCACGCTTGAAAAGACAGACATTTCAGCGCGCACATTGCCAACTCGGGCTGGATTTCGTGGCAACGCCCATGCACCTGGAGTCACATAACGCGAAGGAGCCCCATCTAAGCACAAAGTTTTTATGGCAAGCGGGCTCGTCGCGGCACCTCGCGGAGGCTGCGGAATCTACGGAGCGCAAGGATTTTCATTCCGAAACTTTATGGGAGTAAAGTTCTCATAAACTTCTGATGCGAAAGGTGCATTGACATTTCCAAAGTCGTGCTTTAGATTTTCAATTTCCGAATTTTGTGGGTTTAATGTTATTATAAGCATCTGACGCCAAAGGTGCATTGAGTTTTCTAAAGGTGTACATCGGACCATACAATGAGACAAGCCAAATCAACACACTATCAGACAAGTTGACAAGACACGCAGCGAGATCCGATGAGACGAAGCGTTGTGGTGGTTCATTTGTACCGTTGTGTCACAGAAAATAATATCAACAACATATACTTTGACTTTTATTCGCGAGTACACATTGAGCCTCTTCAATTTTTTGTTATCGCTACCCGCGGGCTGCCGGAGCCAGCCAGAGCGCATGTGTTTTTTGCCCCGACCACCGCGCAGCCACTTTGGTGCGCGTTCCTTTTTCTCTGGCTGAGTAGATTTTCGCCTGGCAGGGTTTTATACATTTTCCGGCTACCAGATGAGAAAAAGAAACAATGGTCACTCGCCACCATCACTGCGGGGACTCGACGGATTGCAACGCTCTCGCTTGAGGGCAACCTCTCCGGAAAGTCTTGTGTACCGAGCAGTATGCGTATGGTTCTCGGTGGACCAAGCGTCTCACGTTTTCTTCTATATTCCTTCGGTAGTCACATTAGGTACCCGCCGTGGTTGCTCAGTGGCTATGGTGTTGGACTGTTGAGCACGAGGTCGCGGTATCGAATCCCGGCCACGGCGGCCGCATTTCAATGGGGGCGAAATGCGAAAACACCCGTGTACTCAGATTTAGGTGGACGTTAAAAGAACCCCAGGTGGTCAAAATTTCCGGAGTATACTCCACTACGGCGTGCCTCATAATCAGGAAGTGGTTTTGGCACATAAAACCCCATAATTTAATTATTTCTTTGTATCATTCCGATAAGACACAGCGTTATCTAGCCCCTTTACAAACGAGGCAGGGTGAAAACCTCGCATTTCTACACTACAGTTGTTGAGGTGCGAAATCAACAGTAATGCATGAAGCAACTAGCAACAGTTCAACATGCGCGAAGCCACGCATAAAATGGATGCAAAAACATGAATTGCGTGACAGCTGGTGCGAGGATTTACTGGGCCGCATAAAACCAACAGTTTCAGTTCTTGCAAGCTTCAGTAGCTTTAACATGCAACACAATGCGCTCGTGCAGTCGTGCTGCCTAGCTAGCGCAACGCGGTAAAGAAGCGGCAAAAAGCATAAGCGGCCAACGACATTCAGAACTTTAGCGAAATGCCTTTAAACTGCATGCTGCGCTGCAGGCGAACTTCGTCGCTTAACCGTCTGAATATGATCGAGTGGAAAAAACACCGACACGACAAAGGAAAGGATGAGAAGAAATTGAAAAACCTCTTTAAAAATTGCAAAAATTGCGCTTTTACTTCAAAATCAAAACCTCGGATATGTTTTGGACAACATTCGGCCAATTGGGCTTACATCGAGTCAAGTCAAAATTGTAGAAAAAGTAATCCACGTCCGGCTCAATGAATTTACTTCTCCGCAGGGTATTCTGTGCTCGATACAAATAGGATGTAGGTCTCAATGTTCCATATGGTTAGCTCACGTTGATTTAGAAAGCCGCATTTGACTCGCAGGACTCTCAGGAAGTGTATCAGCATTGGTAACTTTAAATATTGCAAAAGCATATGACAGTGTCCAACATGTCATTTTAATTTCTAGATTAGCAAGCTGTGCTTTTCCAGACTATTTAGTGGCCTGGATACAAGAGTTCCTTTCTGGTAGAGAATTCTTTTGTTTCAAGGATGGGGGGATATCGGGCACATATAAACAGACGAGAGGCCCACCACAGGGATCAGTTCTTTCACCACTGCTGTTTAATATTTTGTTATCCTCTATCCCAATTCATCAGAATGTGCAAGTTTATCTCTATGCTGATGACATTGCATTTTTCTCATCACGTGATATCAATACGTCATACCAAATTTTCCAATCATAATTGCCTGAACTCAAGTCCAGGCTGGACGGACCGTCTTTTTCGCTTAACGTCAATACTTAACGTCAAAAAAAAAAAAAAGAACAGAGAGGCATGGTCTCTCTGTTCCGACATGGGACTAGCCAACGGGTAGGGACCTAACTAGCAGGCCCCCTGCCTAGCTCCTCAGAACTCCAATAAAGTCATTTACTACTACTACTACTATTTATCTTCATTATCGAAGTGAGCCGATACCGCAAGTTGCAGCTTTGAAGTACTTGGGGATAGCCTACGATAGTAAGCTAAACTGGCAGCAGCAAATCGAAGCAAATGCTACTAAAGGAGAACGTGCAATGGGATTGTTGCGCCGGTTCAGTAATAAAAACACAGGGATGCGTAGGGCTACGCTGCTTTACGTCCACCCCATTCTCGAATTTGGCTGTGTTTTTTTTTTTTTTCAGGATGTGCAGCATACAAACTCAAACCTTTAATATCACTGGAAAAGCAAGCGCCGCGTCTTTGTCTGGGACTGCCAAGTTTTGTAGCTAACAATGTGCTCTAGCTGGAGTCTCGAATTATTACGCTTTAATCCAGATTTAAGCAATTTACTGTCCCGACGTTTCTGAAGCTTTACGATGCATCTCTCTCCCATTTGCAACCTGTTTTCATCAATTCTCCCGATTCATTTTTCAGTACAGGTTGGCGGCGTTATCGACGGCCACAAGTTGTTTTCAGGTGCTGTTATCAAAACTTCAAATTTGTCTATCGAGCCTAATTTCTCCAAATTCTGATTCGTTGAAACTGAAACTCTTTTTTGATTATATTTTTCCAAAACACGTAAAACTTCGTCTTGCACGCATACTTGAAGGTCTCCTTCAAGGTCATCTTAGTCAATTTCCACCTCACTTGGTTATTTCTACGGGCGCAACACAAAATTTAGAGAAGGCCGGAATTGCATCTTTTCAAATCAGCTTGACTGGTCTTTTGCTCTCCGTCTCGCTAATTGCACTTCAATATTGCAGAGTTTCTGGGAATTATTGTGGCTATCAAAAAATTGGGTGTACACAAATCTAACGTAATAAGTGTTACAGGTGCGCTTTCGGTCTGTACACATTTAACTTCTACTAATCGCTCACACCTCCCGAGTATATTTTCGAGTCTTGCCCCAGGCAATCTGTCGAAGTCCGCTTTGTCTGGGTCCCCGGAAATAAGGAATCTTTCTCAATGGATCAGCTGACTCCCTCGCATCGTCATCACTAAATGGTCCGGTCTTAAATGTTCTTCCCGATTGCTCTTTTATAACAGTAGCTAGATATAAACGCCTTTTATTACTGAATTGTAATGAATCATCCATACTTTCCACAGATGATTTTTGACATCTAAAATTTCAGTGCAACACGAGCAAATGTCTTTACCGCCAATGCGAGGTGACGTTATCAAGCTTCCGTTGTAGAGTTCTCCCGCCTTAATTTTTACCTTCATAGATGTGGTTTATCCATAACTGAACTCTGCTCTTTTTGTAATGAACCAGAAACTATTACCCATTTCTTTCTCACCGCTGCTTCCCCTCCCTCCGCAGAGTGTTCCTTCTATTTCCAACAGATAATCTGGGTTTAGCACTTACAACCACAAACATTTTAACGCGACAGCGAAGGGTGCAGTGTCGCAGAAAACCCGGTGTTGGTGTCCAGCGTTGGCGTCTTGTGAGCGGAAATTCCCGTATATATTTAGGTATACGTATATGCCAGCGCCTTGATACATAACATGCGGTATATGCGGGTTATATTTACACGCCATTCTGTCACTGAAGTTGCTCATACCTTGTCTTACGTTCTTGAAAAAGTTATTCCTCGGAATTTTGAGAATGACAGCCCACAAACAAATGTCATGAACCAAAACACCGACAGCGCATTCCTTTTATGTTACATCTTCTGAATGAAACATTAAAAGTGCGAAACAATAACAGGAACCTGAAAATTATGTAAATATTTTGGCGGCGGCTGTGGGCATTCCCTCCGGGATCGGCCAACGCAAGAGGCCGCGTTTCTATCAGAAAGTTCGCCTTCGTGCATAACGTTTGCCAAGTTCATTGCTTAAGTTACGTTGCATTGTATGTTTGTCAGTGTCCTCACTGAGCAATTACCCACTAATTCTTTTTCTTAATCCAGTAAGTTTCATTGTTTGGCGCTACACAAGCATGAACCAATGCAATGCATATTTAATGTGCCTTTTACCGTTCCCTTTCCATTCTAGTAAACTTGCCAGTATCTAGCATCAACAAATACATAGACCAAAGCTTCATGACATTAGCCGAGCAGCGCGCGCGGGCGAGCGTCTTTCAGTGCCCTTACAAAATCTTTATAAGAAAGTCTATAGACATTTGTCTATGACGTCTATAGACTATTGATATTTCTTTAGACTAGCTTATAGAGAGAGAGAAGGGAAGAAGGAAAGGCAGGGAGGTTAACCAGACTGAGTCCAGTTTGCTACCCTACACGTGGGGAGGGGAATGGGGAGTGAAAGGAGAGAGAGAGAACTTAGGTGCAGGATGTCTATAGTCGGGCACTTGAGTCTGTTGCCTTCAGGTAGTGAAAAAGCGCTCGAACTGCTTTCTGCGCTAATAGACAGTCTATATACTTATGACCTTACACTTTTTATAGACTAGTGCATAAAATGTCACTCTATCGACATGTTATAGTCTGTCTAAGATTAATTAATGAAAATTCACGTTTGTAAACAAATGTCTGCAGAATGTCTAGACAAAAGTGCATAGGGTTATACAGTTCTATTTTTGTAGACTGAAATCTGTGGAATGTCTATAGACAATTGCTTAGACATTTTATAGACTTCACTACATAAGTAGAACTGGACATTTTATAGATTCAAGCTATCACAGCCCCTGACGCTAATTTATCCCCTCCCATAAAATCTGAATTTTGCCGCTTCGTAATTACAACCTCTGTCCTTTGATTATTGTTCTTTTTTTATCGAGTTTGGTAGTTCCTTTACATTTTTGAAAGGCGAAGAGTTTATCTGTCTTTAGATATTATATAACTTAATGTGGAAATGTTTGCACTGCCCAGTGTTTCTCAGATACGACGAGTTTAAAATCTTCGTATTTTTGAATTAGCTTATTGTGGAAATGTCCGTATTGTCCAGTGGTTCTTACAAACGAAGGGTTTGTAATGAGCTTGTAACATTTGAATTGTTAGCTTGTTGAAGAAATGTTCGTGTTGCCCAGTGTTTTCTCTCCCTTTGCCCAAGGGCGTTATGAAAGTCTACCAAGAGGGTACGTGTTTTTCAGTTTCTTCTTTTCTTCATTTATTTATTTAGTATCTTAAAGGGCCCCTCACCAGGCCACATATCAAATTTCGGTTATACGCTGGAAGTTGTTACCTGTCCTCTAGGGAGCGTTCTGCCGCAAGAATTTTTCAAATTGGTTCATTAATAGCAGAGATCGAAATATTTCAGTACCGCGAACCCATAATTTCAAGAGGCGAGTGCCACTGCCAAGAGAGACGCTCTCTCCACTTGCCCCTTCTAGCCTCCGCAAGCGAAATTCCTTCCCTGCGTTCTCCCATACCGGAGCTCGAGGATCGCGTGACACATACATCACAGGCCCCGCCTTCACTTTTTTCTCTAAATCGCGTGCAATTATGAGCGACGTCACAGCAATGTCATGTAGGTAGTCGCAGTTGTCCGATATGCGTCGACTCTCCGGCTGGGCGCGCGGCGCCCGCGAAGGGCAAACGGCATTCGGTTTGATATTTCAGCTCTTTCCGCGGCGCGTAAGCGTAGCGATGTAATACTAGAGACACGATCGTTAGTGCGCATTGTATGCACGGCGCTTGTCAGCTCAAAATGGCCAGACCTGGTGCGGGGCCCTTTAAGAACCATCCGGTCATTCTTTTTAGCATATTCGCTCGACTTTAGGAACAAATCAAACTGATGTTTGCATATATTGCCTCTCCGCCTGCGTATATCTTTTGCCAAGGAGCATGCGCAGGGGAGGGGGGGAAGGGGAATAAAGAAGAGAGGGTGCGAAATCATTGAAAAATTGTTGGTGCCACAATAGACATGAGAAATCCCCCCTCTACTTCTCCACAACTGATGCGTCTCTTGTGTACGACTCATGTACACGGACCTCCACCAGTTTAAGACAGCAAATGATGTTTTATTGCGATATCAATTATATTTGCACTCCAGGCGCATTTCTGCAGTAGGCATCGCCGTGTGGTTCCGTATAAAGTGCAAGGGCGATAAAATCGCCGCCGCGCGCCATATGCTATATGTGCGAGTGAAAGCGTGCGAGGGCGAGCAGGCCATCGCCGCTCAATCTCGCGCACGCAAGGGAGGAAAGCGGGGGGGGGGGGGGGGGGGCGTTCTATTCCGGGCCGCTGTATCTCGAAAGCCATCTGCGACGGGGACAGAGTCCGCCGAGCGCTGCGTTTTCGCGGTTTAGTTCGCGTTGGGGGGGGGGGGGGGGGGGGGGGGGGGGATGCGTGAGGCAGCACGAAGGCCAATTCGCTCGTTGCTGCGCTTCCTCACTACAGCGATTTGACAGCGTTTCCGCGGTCGAGTGAGATGCATTATGTTTGCTAGTGCTCGCGTGACACCATGCTTGTTAATTTAGTTGGTATGTCTATGTTTACAAGTTCACACGGCCGATAAAACTACTATCCTTACTTTGCATAGCTGTCTACTAATTCGCTATCGCAATCGATGCTTCGCCTTTCGGGCGAAACTGCGACTTTTTTACATGAATATCAAGTAAATCAACTGAATATTGTATTACTACAGCAGTCTTATTAGTTAAAACTTATAGAACTTCGTGAAAATTGTTGACTAGCGTGTCCACGTTATTGCGTTTCCCGATAGCCTAAACCACCTCCGAATGTACCGGCTGTTGGCCATTTTAATAATTAAGATTCCCTTCGTTAGTTTCACTCTCACAATGCATCCAATGCTATGGAAATGCCAATGATGAGCACAGTAATTGAGAAAATTATTCGTTCTCCATTTATACATCAAACCCTGGTAGGAATATTTCATGTAGAAAACACCTGCAACCTTGTTCTTTGGTCCTTTTGCATGCGACTAGCTACACTTCAACAGAAGTGATAAAAAAAATGGAGTTCAGCTTCCTGAAACTGCACTGTGGGTTATGAAAAAAACTTGTACACGTTACAGAAAAAAGTAACTGATTACATTTACTCCATTAAAAATTGTTATTGATAACAGTTATCAATTAGTGCCCCATGAAAGTAGTTGAGGAATTACTCAAAAGCAATCGATTACTTCTACGTTACTTTCCTCTTAACTTTTATTAACGTTACTGGCCTGGCCCTTTCAATACATCCTCTGCAACCCTCCCCACATTGCTTATCTTCACTAACAATTGCTTATAGAAAATTTTGTCAATCTTCTTCCTTTGTTTTTGTTGTGAAGACATCGAAAGTGGCACTAAAAACTTACTCGATGTGCGCTGAGGTTAGGGCATTGTTGTAATGGACGAACACATTGCACACAAGGTTGTTACTCAGCATCTGGGTCCGCTATGAAGCACAACACTTCATTGTTACTGGATGGATGGATGGATGCTATGAGCTTCCCCTTTGGAGCAGACTGGCAGGCTGCGCCACCAACCTCTTGTTATGTCTTACCTATGTTAAAAAAAAACAGGACTGAGACTTAAAGACACTCCCTGGTGATCCAATGAAAAGCTGAAAAAAAATCGGCCATATGCGATTTCCTGGCATTAACTTTCCCATGCCCTCGTGCATCCATGAAGTTGCTGCCTGGTGCTATCTCAGGCATTCTACTGTAGTTCCTGCATAAGTCAGGTTCTCAAAGCTGCATCGCCTGTTACTGCTCGACACATCAAGTAACTGCTTAAATGTAACTGGTTACTGAAAAAAGTAATTTAATTACAATGTGTGTTAATGAGTAAACAAAGTAATAGTTCAGTTACAAATTTACCAAAAAGTAGAATTGATTACAATTACACATAATTCGTTACGTATAAGTATGGTTATGACTCATGAGAGATGCCATAATGGAAGGCTGGGCTGTGAATTTATTTTGTCCATCTGAAATTCTATAATACGCACCCAAAGCACAGGCCACAAGCGTTCTTGCATCCCCCCCACCCCCCATCTAAACTGCAGCAACTGAGCCACCGCGGCAGTTATCACTGATTTAAGATTTAAGTCAAGAATAGTACATGCATACTTTCTCAGCGATTCTGAGACTGCACTGCAGAATAAGTTGTGCTGCACAATTAAGTGGTGCACTTTTACATAGTAGGCTTCAAATCATCATAATACAATTAAATTGCAAGATCATTACTGCAAGAAAATTTTGAATCATTTAGAGCTCATCTTGTTCCCAGCAATCGTGTATCCTGTGTGCCTTACCTTTCTTTAACACTGCGCGCCCGGTTCAAGTCACAAACAGCATGCTCGTAAACCGTGACATAGCGCTGCAGACAGGAAAGTCACGAGCGCAGTGTGTTAAATAAAGGAAGTGTATGCAAGGTTGATGACGATTATTTTCGGGAAAGATAAGCCCCAAAAAGCGGGGATTCATTTTTTATTTTAGGGCATGGCTTAATGGTGTGGGTCCATGTACTAAATCATTTATGGGGTGATCATTAAGCTTTACAGAATTTTTTAAAACTCACCTATGGCAGATAGCATAATTCCAGTCCTTAAGGTGGATTATACAAAAAGGCAGACATTACTTGCACAAGGCAGCATTACTTGCACAAATTCACTGGTTAACAAATTGTAGCAGTGCGAGCTTGCAAGGCATAACCACTTGCAACAAACTTTTAGGATGGCATAGGTTTCTAGATATGCAACATCGAACAAGCAGTAAAAATGCAATGTTGTTCCACTTACTTATTTAACAACATGCTGTTTTATGCATTGAAACACAAAAGAAACTGGAAGGCCCATGTAATTTGTCGCACAATTTGGCAATGAATATATCGAAACTGGCATCATCCTTGCCAAGTTGCCAGCTACAATTTATAAACTGCAATATGTGCCGTAAATAAATTAATTAGGAAGTAAATTATCTTTCTAATTAGCTGGATATGTATTTCAATTTCTAATGGAAGTAATGTCCGCCTCTGAATAATCCAACTCAACAATATACTATCTGCCACAGGCAATTTACTTAAAAATGATCACCCAGTATAAGAGGTGCATCAATAAGAGGAAAATGAGAGGGGACTATCTCTCTATGTTGTTAAGTCTTGCCATTACTCAAGTGCAGCCTGACAAAGACTGACAGCAGCCATGTGAACTTCCATCCAGCTCTCGCCATGGCCGCAACTACAAAGATTTATGTGGGGAGCCTTGAAAGCAGAAAGGTAATGCAGATCTACGGCATGGCTGGACTCCTCGTTTGCTTTTCTTAGTCTCAGAAAGTGCTTTTGGTGCAATAAAATTTTTCCTTAATGAGGAATGATGGGGCGACTAGTTGGCAAAAAAAGTATTCAATATTTAACAATAAAAACCTGCTGAAGTTGGCAGTTACTACTATACTGACAACCACCCGAAAATAAAGCAGAAGGTATCAGTGAAAATGAAATGCTGCCATGCTGATAGCCAATAGCACACATTTGAAAGGCTTAGTATGTAACGGCATTTCTTGGTCCTATTATGTCCTGCATAACCTTCACTGATTTACAAAGGTCTCAAAGAGAAAGCACTGGCAATGTAAGCAGGACACGGCATATGAAAGCAGAATATGGTACAGACAACTTATTTCTTCAAATTTTTCTGTGCTATTCACGCTTTACAATAAACCATATTATCAACAATATGGAAGGCACAATTACTTAAGCAAAGTCTATGTATAATTAAGAGACTGTGCTAAAAGATAAACAGGAACGGAAATAACATCATGGGATCACTCTGCCCCTTTCATGCTTGCTCTTTTTCTAACTCTTTTGCCTTCTCTTAGTGCTGCCCTTTATTGCATACATTACCAACTGGATCAAAAGTCCACGATGTGATTATGCATGTTTTTAACTGCATTACAGAACAGTATAACAAAGGAAAACATAATTCACCCTCTCACAAGACTACCTCCAAAACAGAGACTCCTGTGCAATGAAACATGCACAATTAATAAATTACGTACTTAAATAATTACCTCGTTAGCTGCTTCACCATACTAACACAGTTGTAATGAAAGCCGATATCCTATTACAACAGTTTGGCATTCTCAAAGCTCCTTTTTGTCATGAAGAGAATGTCACATCAAAACAGTTTGTGCTACCCACATCCCTTTATCACAACATGGTGGGGGTTAAAAAATATGAACAAAGAGAATGAGGGACGGGGTACAGTAACCAATGAGCCAGGAGTGACAGGGTAGCATGTAACACTGGAACTGCGAACATTCATAACTCTGAAAAATTGAAAGCACATTTTGTGCAAAATGCGCCCTAATATCCGCCAGATTACTCAATGGGAGTTAACAAATGTTAGCCAAACAACAAATGCAATGTAAAAACCAAATTGAATCTGATATTAACCTGCCATTTAATTCCTCCATAACCAGTTAATTAAGATTACATTAAGAAATGAGCATTACCACACTTTTTGCATTACCTTCCAAATGCACTGTCCAATCATCAATTAATGAGACCACTGTGAGCCCATAAAATAAGAAACAGAGGAGAAGGGTGGGTAGCAGGGTATGCTTTGCGACACATCAAAGCAAGCTTTTGTAAATTGAACTGAATGTGCAGTGTAAAATTTTCCCCACATATTTCAAACAGTTCAGAGCTTATTACAATTTCCTGTTTCTACATGTCCAAGCAACTCGCATATTTACCTATGTTTATGCAAACGAGCATGCATATACAAATGAAAAATTTATAGGATGAAATGTCACGCATGCTCTGGCAACACGGCCTATCATATGTCAAGAATGAACAATACATCTTTGGCTTCGAGAGTGGAGTTCATCTGAGGTGATGAACATCACACCAGAATAGACTCCAAAAAAGAAAAAGTGAAAAAAAAGCCATGAGACCCAGTGTACCATGCTCATTCTTTATGCAGGAACGACTTTAGCATAAAAAAGTCCCATTGCAATTACATTACAGTTCGAAAACACACAGTAATTACAAATTCCTTCAAGGACCGTGTCCCCTCAACAATAAAATCTTATTAAATATCTCTTGAAACATGTGCATACATATGGTTATTTCTTCGTAATGTACAAGCAACTATGAAATATAAGCTAACTATCTGGTATCAAAGGTTAACATGATGTGTTTGTGAACTAAAACAAAAAGCTTTTGCTTTATGCATGTGGCGTACTTACATATACAGTGCACATTATGTTTTGGCGGAGCATAAGAATGATATTTACAAGTAGTATCCACTACAGTTCGTTTGCAGATGGGAAAAGCTTGACATGGTCAGCAGACACTGCACCAATGCAACAACTTCTGAACAGCACCCAATGTGAAATAAACAAGATACCGGGTGGTTGTGAAGCGGTCATAAAAAAGGCATGAGAAAAAGGGCACGATACCATCTACATACCACTGCACGGAGTTGACAGTTGCATCAGTTTAAAAACAGTTCCACACTCAACAATTTTGCAAAGCCTCATTTCTTTCTTTGCTCATGCATCAGAAATTTATACATCTTATCACAGAAGTTATGACAGCACAAAAGACTCCTGTGTAAAACAAAGAATAACCTATACACGGTGAAAAAAAAAAAAAACCTTATACACATAAAGATATTATTATTTGCAATATAAACATATATACAATGTGTGGGACAGGCGAAAGAAGATAAAGAATAACAAGTATTTATAAGTAGACGGGGAGAACTCTGCAATTAACAGAAGACACATTTCGCAGACACAGGCTAACAAAAAATTTCTTGAGCTTACCATGACATTGCATAAAAATGGAAAAAAAAAGTATGCTTCTTGCCAGATGCAGCCTTGACAGCCCACAGAAGACAGCATTTCAGTGATGCACAAATCTGCCAATTAGCTAATCAAAACATGGAAGACCATGACACAAACCTTTGAAAGACCACAAAACTTGCATATGCTACAGTTAAGGATCATTTTAGTCAGATTAAAAATAAATTTAATACATTTTCCCCTGCATTTGTGCAAGACAATACCAATTCACCAAGAGAACATGTAACACTGTTTTTTGAAATGCAGCTTGTTGCAGAGCTCATCCCACTTTGTTTTTTGCACAAAATCTAGACCTTGCAACAAGAAAGTAAAAGAACAATGTATAAACCAACAAAGTGCACTGCTAAACAGGCAGCAATGGAGACATGGCTGGCACAAGTCAACATATCAGGGTGGGCAGTGGATGAAACTTTTAGAAGTGCGCACTCGGTCCACTGAGAGCTGGTGGTTTCTAGGTGGAAAGCCACTTGTGTGTCCAAGGTGCAATTGCATGTTTGCCACTTTCTATTTGAGATAGGATTTATACAGCAGCGTACTGTGTATGCTGTCGCGCTCTTGCTCCATGAGGAACAATATGTCTTTCAAGTTGACTCGTTTCACTCTTGGCCGCATCTGAAAGACAAAGAAGTTCAAAATGGCAGAAGGTCCCAGTAGACCAACCGAAAACCCGTCGAGTCCCTTTGCAGAGACTCCATCAACAAATCTAGCTACTGCACACAAAGCTGCCAGATGCAACTCCAAGTTCAGTGAATGACAGAATTGATAAAGCAGGCCTGCTTCTCAGCAAGGAGCCACTACAAGCACACAATTTGAACTAAAGGAAAGAAAAGACATTATCTCTTCTAATAAGAATATATCATCTTAGTCAGCAGTTTACCGTTGTTTGCATAGAATATGAACATTGGAATCATTATACTGGCAGACACATCAGTATGCTTATTCTTCAGTAGCATCGGAACGCAAGATGCATAATATTACCACCAGACAGAAGTAAGGTTCTGCACTAACTGAAGAAGAAAATAAATATATGCACACAATGGCTTACTATGCCACAACTGCCTTAACTACCATGCCAATTCATTATATAGACCTTTCCATCACCTTCCCTCTGAATATTGCACCTGAGTGAAAAGCACACGTGAGCACATGCTGTCACTCCTGCAGTGCTTTTGAGCAGGGCACTCAAGCAGTTTCACAACACTTAAGAGGGCAATATGACAACATCGTGAGAGCTCCCGTTGGGAAGGTCTATAGCAGACTAGCATATGGTAAACATATCAGTGCTTGTCTTGTCTGTTTCTCTGCCCCACTGTCCATGTTTTTTTGCGCTGCTAGTAACTTCCATACCACAAATGCATGCTAACTTGCCCAACTTTCAGCGGTCTTAAACTAATTTACTCAATCAGTAAAGTGTTTTGTAATTACAATAATGGCAAATGGCAACACAACATAGTGTCATGTATGGTATGAGAATACTAATATTTGTCTTTTAAAAAATTAAATTATGGTGTTTTACGTGCCAAAACCACTTTCTGATTATGAGGCACGCCGTAGTGGAGGACTCCGGCAATTTCGACCACCTGGGGTTCTTTAACGTGCACCTAAATGTAAGTACACAGGTGTTTTCGCATTTCGCCCCCATCGAAATGCGGCCGCCGTGGCCGGGATTCGATCTTGCGACCTCGTGCTAATATTTGTCTTTTATTTAGCGATAAACGATCAAACATGTTGTTAAACAATGACACGAATGAGCAGGTCATGAAATGGTTTTGTAGGAAAGAGAGCTTCATTGCTTCACTCAGTAATATCAGTAATATGACTAGCTTAACTTAGCATTTTATGTAAATATATGATCTGATTTGTATAGACAGGTGTGCATGAACCAATCTGGCTTGTTTAAGCAAGAATGGAATTGATTACTATGGTGCTGTTAGCTAATACATCAAGTGAAAATGAATGACTGGCATCACCTGAGGATTCTCACATAGTTTGATACAATGAAGGGATACTGGCTAAAAAGTTTCTTACTAATATGCTTTGTTCAAATAAAAGCCTGGGTTGAGATCTAATTTACAACAATTACAACACAAAAGTAAGCAAAAAGGCATGCTATTTATTAATTATTCTGAGACACAGTACTCTTAGTTGTTCCGAGATGTCACGCCTGCCCAGCTTGCTTGTTGTTATAAACACGCTGTTGTGCACCTGTACCCCTCAGTTAAGCATATGACCGAAGCAGCCATCCACCTTCCTCGTTTTCTTTTTTTTTTTTTCATTACATATCTGGTACATCATGACCGTTGAACAAACGAGTCTTCACCACAGTAGTAAAAACCAGAAGTCACATTTATTTCATCACTACATTATAAGTGTGGTAAAAGTTAGCTTATAAAAGTGGCATTATGTAAAAGTGATATTGCAAAAAAATTCTACAACTAGGACGCAGTGTGTATAAACCAGACAAATCTGCCACCTTATTACGATGGCGCCAAAATGGCATAGCACACGAACTAAGTTTTATTACTAAGTTAAACTTGCCTTTCAGCAAATTTAAAGGAAATAGCCCATTTTCATGAAGTCCTGGCAATTATAACAAGCACATCTGTTATTAATTAATGAGCTTCCATTTTACCAACTCCAGATCTGCAAGGGGTCCAACTTTCCATAAGAACAAAGAGATTCAAGACTCAGATGGAGAAAAGCAGGGAAGTAAGACAGCATTTTTACAATAACGAATTGATGGCTGACATGCCATTTATTTGTTTGAATAATGCTATCCAAAAGTGCATTTGGAAAGTTTCCCTACAAATGTCAGTTCAAAGGTGGAGAATGTGCATACCATATGCAGCTTCACAACACCACAGCCACCTGTAAGGCACTTCAACTTTTGCGTTTTATTTTAATGAATGTTGAACACAGCTGTATTATGTTTGCACAATAATATGCCTTTATGGATTGCTTGTACATATAGTCGAGCATTGATTAGTTTCTCACCACATGCAAATATTACGCAGCATCTATAAGGAGGCAAGCAGCACTCTGCCTCAACCATATTAAGTGCATTTGTATTTAACCGTCATACAACCTATAGCAACCTATTATTGACACACATAAGGTGCACTCTATGTATGAGGGCAAATCAGAAAGTCTTTGTCCGTATTTTTTTTTTTTTTTGCCAAATTACAGCTGTAAATGCGAAGCCAACATATCCATTTCCAAAAGTACGGTTATGCTCTGCTTCTTTTCTTTTTTTTTTTTTTTGTTGCATCGGCAATTTGCCCTAAACTGTAATTTTTTTTCTCTTGATGTATTCTATATTAACTGCTTTTATTTGTCAATGACGTATGATATTGTCACGCGCTAAGGCAAGAATAAGCAGCAGGATCAGCAGCCAGAGACAAAAATGTCAGACACAAGGAGGACGGTTCACCAGCTCCTTGACTTCGTCGTCTTCAATCACCGTTTTTGCTGGGCACGCAGCGCTGGCTCAAAACACCAGGTGGCATTATGCCCCCTCCCAACGGAGCATCGACTCGATGCTCAAACACAAAACGTACATGGAAACTACACAAATTAGGTAAGACCAAAAAAAAGCGCGGGGGGCACGCGCTAGCACACATACGGAAATGCACACGGAAAAATGTGTTCTGTGGTCGGGAACAAAAAAAAAACGCTTCACAGTTCTTTGGAGGAAGACGCGAGGACAGCGAAAAAAAAAGGTTGTTTTACTAGTACACTTCACCGTGTAAAATACGGCTTGAGGCGGACCACATGTACAGTCTCTGCGCGTGGTAAATAGCGCTTGGACGATGGCAGGTCTCCATCTGGGATCACTTCATAGTTCACGTCGCTTACTCGCCTTAGTACTGTGTATGGTCCGAAGTACTTGCTGAGGAGTTTCTCGCTGAGGCCTCGCCGTCTAATGGGTGTCCAAACCCAAACTTGGTCACCAGGCTCATAGGACACTTGTCTATGGTGGAGATTGTACCTTATTGCATCGGTACACTGCTGCTGTCTTATGTGCACGCGAGCCAGTTGACGCGCTTCCTCGGCGCGCTGAATGTACTCCTCGACGTCAGGAGCTAACTGGTCGAGCTGGTCGGTATCTTCATATGGCATCATGACGTCTAGCATAGTTTGGACATCTCGACCATAAACGAGGCGGAATGGCGGGAAGCGTGTAGTTTCCTGCGTGGCAGTGTTGTAAGCAAACGTTACGTACGGTAGGATTTGGCCCACGTCTTGTGCTGCACATCCACGTACATAGCGAGCATGTCTGCCAGTGTTTTGTTTAGTCTTTCTGTCAAGCCGTTAGTCTGAGGGTGGTATGCAGTGGCCTTTCGATGACTCGTGTAGCTCAGCTTGAAGATGTCATCCAGAAGCTTCGCCGTAAATGCCGTCCCTCGGTCAGTGATGATGAATGACGGTGCGCCGTGCCGAAGCACAATGTGATGCATAAAAAACTGGGCAACTTCAGATGCTGTCCAGCGTGGTAGTGCCTTCGTCTCAGCGTAACGCGTCAAGTAGTCAGTTGCGACAATGATCCACTTATTGCCGGAGGAAGACAAGGGAAATGGTCCAAGAAGGTCCATTCCAACTTGATCAAACGGCGTACGCGGAGGGTCGATGGGTTGTAGAAGGCCTGCAGGCTTGCAGGGTGGTGACTTGCGGCGCTGGCATTCACGGCATCCTTTCACGTAGCGTTTGACGCAAGCAGTCAGTCTAGGCCAGTAGTACAGTTGCCGTACCCTGTCCAGAGTCCTTGAGTAGCCCAAGTGACCAGATGTCGGCTCGTCGTGGCAGGCTAATAGGATGTCGTCGCGAAGGGCTTGAGGTACTACTAGCAGATGTGGTTTGTCGCCGGCACCTGTGTTTCTTTTGTATAAGATGCCCCCTCGTAGGCAAAATGACGACAACCGTCGCGAAAGTGGGCGAGGAATGGACGCGATGCCGCCTTCTAAGTGATCGATGACGGGTCTTAACTCAGCGTCCGATCGCTGTTTAGCGAGCAGATCCGGCCCGCTGAGGGCTCCCAGAAAGGCGCTGCCGTCTTCCTCGTCAGGATTCTGAGATTTAATAGGTGCCCGTGATAACGTGTCAGCATCTTCATGTTTCCTGCCTGACTTGTACACGATGGTGATGTTGAATTCCTGGAGTCGCAGACTCCAACGTGCCAATCGTCCAGAAGGGTCTCGGAGGTTGGTCAACCAGCATAAAGCGTGATGGTCGGTCACAACATTAAATGGCCGCCCGTAGAGATACGGCCTAAACTTTGCGGTAGCCCAAATAACCGCGAGGCACTCCTTCTCTGTGGTGGAATAATTGGACTCTGCACGTGACAGAGTGCGGCTCGCGTAGGCTATAACTCGTTCAGTGCCGTCTTGTCGTTGCACCAGGATAGCTCCGAGACCGATATTGCTGGCGTCAGTGCGTACTTCTGTGTCGGCATCCTCATCAAAATGACCGAGCACGGGAGGAGAAGACAAGCAACGTTGTAGCTCCGCAAAGGCGGTCTGTTGTGCATGAGTCCAGAGGAATGGCGTGTCGTCACGCGTAAGGCGAAATAGCAGATCTGCAATCTTCGAAAAATTTTCAATGAAGCGTCGATAATATGCACACAAGCCCAAAAATCGTCTCACACTTTTCTTATCGGTTGGAGCGGGAAAAGCTGCTACGGCAGCAGTCTTCTCAGGATCAGGCCGAACACCTGCCGCGCCTACGACGTGACCAAGGAACTTCAGTTCCTCGTAACCGAAATGGCATTTCTCTGGCTTGAGTGTAAGGTCAGCCGATCGAATGGCTTCGAGTACATTCCGAAGGCGTCGAAGGTGCTCGTCAAAAGTTTCCGAAAAGACAACGACATCATCGAGATAGACGAGGCAGCTTTTCCATTTGAGGTCAGCGAGAACGGTATCCATCATTCGCTGAAATGTGGCTGGAGCGGAACAGAGCCCGAAAGGGAGTACTCTAAATTCGTAAAGGCCGTCCGGAGTTACGAAAGCAGTTTTCTCGCGGTCACGCTCATCTACTTCAATTTGCCAGTAGCCGCTTTTCAGATCGATAGAGGAGAAATACTTCGCGTGCCTCAGCCTGTCCAGAGAATCGTCGACACGAGGCAACGGGTACACGTCTTTCTTTGTGACGTTGTTTAGCTTCCGGTAGTCTACACAAAATCGAAGCGTGCCATCTTTCTTTTTAACAAGGACGACTGGCGATGACCAGGGACTGCATGAAGGCTGGATTACGCCGTCTTGAAGCATTTCCTTCACCTGCGTTTGAATAGCATGCCGTTCGGTCGGGGAAACACAATAAGGCTGTTGCCGTATGGGGGGCACGTCGTCATAGGTGATGATACGGTGTTTCGTAATCGATGTTTGACGTACCCTCGACGACCGTGCAAAGCAAGAGTGGAACTCAAGCAACAGCTCGCGCAGGGGTTGTCTGTTCTCTGCAGGAAGCGTTGGACTAATGTCGACGTTGCGTAGAGGTGCTTCAGCAGTGCCGATTGCCTCGGAAACAAAACACGCAGTGACATCGGCGATCGGGTCGGCGTAGGCGATGACAGTACCGGGGAAAAGGTGCCGGTGTTCGTAGCTGAAGTTGGTGACAAGAACCTCACAGTGGCCATCGTGGAGATCGACAAGGCTTCTTGCTACGCAAACACCATGATAAGCAGGAGAGACCGATTGCTTTCTACGACTGCTTCACCGTGTATGAGCTTGTCACATGCCACTTCAACCACGACACTTGCACGCGGTGGTAACGTGACAGCGTCATCGATGACACGAAGAGATGCTCGAGGGTGGATGGTGTTGGTCGTCGCTGTGGCGCTTTTTGTCGAGAAAGTGACGAGGCGTTGTCGAATGTTGATTATAGCGCCGTGCTCCCTGAGAAAGTCCATGCCGATGATTAGGTCTCGAGAACACTGAGGGAGAATGCTCAAACTGGCAACAAACGTAGAGCCGCGAATCTGTATTCGTGCCGTGCACATGCCAAGTGGTGTGACGATGTGCCCGCCAGCTGTACGAACTGGCGTGTGATTCCAAGGCGTGGTCACTTTCTTCAGAAGGGTGGCCAGTTTTTCGCTGATTATAGAATAATCCGCTCCAGTGTCCACTAAAGCAGTCAATTCACGACCGTCAAGCAGTACAGGAATGTCCAAGGAAATTCTTTTTCTGGAATCAGCAGGTACTGTCGTCGTCGATGTATCGTCGGTCCGCGTACGCGTCAGTGGGGGTCCTTGAGCACGTCCAGACTGAGCGGCCTCGCCCCCAAAGGTCGCTGTGGTTAGTTTTCTCGTCGTGGGCTGGGCGACCGACCCTGCACCACGCTTGCATACGTACGGCGAGTCGGAGAAAACCGCAGCGGCGAAGGGGAGCGTGACTGGTGTCGAGCTGATGGAGATCTGCGCTGCTGGGCAACGTATTCTTCAATTTCAGGAGGACGCTGGCCGAACCTAGGTCGCGGCGAGTTCGCTGAGAATCCGCGTAGTCCGAGCTCTCGATAGGAGCACTGTCGGTAGACATGCCCAGCTTCGCCACAGTGAAAGCAAAGGGGACGGCGATCAGGTGCCCGCCACACGTCTGATTTCCTCGGGGCCTGTCGGTGGTCCTGGTAATACGAGGCAGCTTGGACGGGCTCTAGCATGGCCGGGCGCGCGGCGCGAAGCGGGGAGGGAGGTGGAGCAGGTTGCCTCAAAGCTTGCGAATATGACATATGTGGGCTGTCATGTCTTAGCGGTCGAGCTTCTGTATTGAAGGGTGGTTCTTTTAGCGCATGCTGAACTTTGTCACGGAGAACGCTGGACAAGGAGCTGAGCGTCGGCTGTGAAGGTACCGACAGTTTCTGGAGTTCTTCGCGGATCACGGAACGAATGAGCTCTCGAAAGAAATCGAAGTGACCCCCGAGAGCTCCGAAGAAGTCCGTAGGTGAGGCAGTGTTCACTTGACGTTCGTATGATGGTGTCCGCTGGCGAAGAGTCTGCTCCATGGTGATGGCCTCGGAAAGAAATTCTGACACAGTCTTGGGAGGACTGCGCACGAGACCGCCGAACAGCTGCTCTTTCACTCCGGGCATCAGGTACCGCACCTTCTTTTCTTCCGACATGCTGGGGTCGGCTCGTCGAAAGAGACGCGTCATGTCCTCGACGTACATTGCGACACTCTCGTTCGGCATTTGGATACGGGACTGGAGATCACGCTCAGCTCGCTCTCGGCGATCAGGGCTCGCATAGGTCTCAAGAATCCGCCTTTTGAATTCTGCCCATGAAGTTAAGGCATCTGCACGGTTCTCGTACCATACACGTGCGCCATCGTTAAGGCTGAAATAGACATTTTTCAGCTTGTCTGCGTCATCCCACTTGTTGAACGCGGCAACACGTTCATAGTGCAACAGCCAATCTTCAACGTCCTCATGTATGGCGCCGTGGAAGGGATTCGACGTTCGCGGATTGAGTAGCATACAATGAATCGGCGTTGTGCCTTCCATACCGGTTGGGGTGGTCGGAGCTGCCATTTTCTCTGGGAGGAGTCCAAACTCAGGGGCTTGTCCACGGATCCTTCTGCTGGCGCGGTGTACAGGCGTAACCACCGGTACGGGGCTGGAGCTCCTGCTGCCCGGAGGGGTTTGGTGCATAGATTAGATTACCCCGCACCTCCACCAGTTTGTCACGCGCTAAGGCAAGAATAAGCAGCAGGATCAGCAGCCAGAGACGAAAATGTCAGACACAAGGAGGACGGTTCACCAGCTCCTTGACTTCGTCGTCTTCAATCACCGTTTTTGCTGGGCACGCAGCGCTGGCTCAAAACACCAGGTGGCAATATATACATGCCCAAAATAGCTCTGAAGGCCTGCCAGTACACTTATTAGGAGTCTCATACAGTGATAGGAGACGGTGGGTGCACACATGTATATTTAAAGGACACATAAGGCATACTATGTTCTGCGACAGTGGCCCCTTTACAAACTTGATATGCTGCCCCGCAATACACTGCATATGCTTGCCCGCGTGACACCACTATATTGCGGCAAAGCTGACTTCTGCAAACCGGCATCACTTGTGCATGCTTTCTGCACTTTGAAGCTATCGGCGAGGATGGTGAAGATGGAGTCGGCGTCAGTGCTGACAGCAGTGAATCTTTTCAATTAAAAACACAGCATTGAACAGCACAAAGCTTCGCAGCGAACGTCCAACCACATAGGCCTAGCGTTGCAGAGCGCACAGTGGCTATGGCTGCCCGCGATTTTGCATGCATGAGCCTCTGGACTTCACTGTGGATTAAGTGAATACTGCAAGAATTGCAGTATTCAGAAGATGGTGGTGCAGAAGATGGTGGTGTCTGAGCATCACAAATCGCTGTCTTTTCTGATGCCTTTTCCAATGCCGTTTCTTATCACACTTCGTCAGTGGTCATAGCCACATTACCTGCATTGTCAATGGGATAATCCAGCCAAGAACAGTGGATGAAGGAATGGCATATAATCAAGCAGAAGGCATGGCTACAATATCGCTGCCATGGGACAGTATTCCTGGTCGATTATTTTTCTGCGACACGAGCACTTTCACAATATTTCATGTGACTAGGCTTTGAACATGTCAATGCCTATGAGTAACAGCGTCTGCTTGGCTCTGTGCGAGGATTGCTGTTGCTCACAGAGGCCCAATGTGCCAGGTGACTGCTGCAGTGCGGACCAGCCAACGAACAAAACCCATGTAAACTGAACTTGACGATGCTGCACAAGCTACATTTCATGAGCATGAGAAGAAAGGGAGTTAACCGAAGGGGCCGATTTTTATTAATTGTGTCATCAGAAGTCAACAAACAAAGACACCAAGGACAACATAGGGGAAATTAGTTGTACTTGCTAATTGAATTAAAGAAATGATAAATTAATGGCAATGAAAGTGGATAAAGAAACAACTTGCCACAGGTGGGGAACGATCCCACGTCTTTGCATTATGCGTGCGATGCTCTCTTATCATTTCTATAATTCAATTAGTAAGTACAGGTAATTTCCCCTATGTTGTCCTTGGCGTCTGTTTGCTGGCTTCTGATGATACAATTTCATGAGCACAGCCACTCACCCATGCAAGATCTGCTTGACGAACTCTTTCTTGGGATATAAGTACTATAAGCTGCAATGACGCACTAAAAGCAAAGGTAAGTTGTATTCAGGGGTGATATTCTCGTGCAATAATTTCCGGTAGCACGTCATCTTCAAGACATTTCGCACATCTCTACATCAGACACGTCAAAGTAGACGAACGAAAAACTTTCTGACACAATGCCAGAAATGCTGTAAGCAGGAACTGCATGCTGCATTTCTCATGACGGAGAACACAACGTGGCAGCCATAGCGTAGCTGCAGCGACAAGCAGTGCAGGAATGTGATTCCGCCAGAGCGTAATGGGCAAAACTTTACTGCCACAGGAGTCCAGGGGCACGATCGGAGATATTTTGTTCGATACGCGTTCTGTTCAGTTGCTGCAACGTCACAAAGCTGCAGTATGCAAAATTTGACAGCGGGGCAGAGAGAGCAGCCAATGAGGAAGCGGTGACCTCCCCGGAAGTTTACCTCCGGCATTTGTCGTCTGCATGCAGACAGTATGCTACAAAACGAAATGTTTCTCATCTTCCAAATGAATGAAATCTTTATCTAAAAAAATGTAATTTTTCTTCTCAAGCCCAAATACGTTTTCAAGTAGTAGTACGTGTGACTACTGCAATTTATAACTATTAGTTTCTTTGCGTCATCCCTAGGTGGTGTCGCGCACAGCAAGAAGAAAAAAGAAAGAAAAAAAACGACGGGAAGAGTGGCGCACTTTTCAAGAGGCAGCGACATCATTCCAGTGGCTCGCTGGCACCGATGATGGGGTCGATTTCTCTGTACAACCAACGAATTATTTGTTTCAAGAAACAAAAACTACGCCAGAATTCACTTTCTGCCATTTCTTCAAACGCGTTTCGCACCGCCACCCGCTCTCCTCCTTCCTCTAGAAACGCCAGCTTAACAACCTAAGTTCCCAACGGAAGCGCCATTTTCTCGAATTAAACTATGGATTGGATTCAAACGTGCCATGCCGCAGCCGCCTGTTCGATCCAATCCAATCCACCAGACGCACCATGCGAAGCCGTATGATCGCTCCAAACTTCCCAGCTCCCATTGGGTTCGGCGCCTAGCAGACGAAATGCTTGGTGGGAGGAGCGTGTAGTCATTTTGACGTCACCAAAAACGTGGCAGCGCCCCGCAGCTGGCGATGTCGGCGCGGAGTAGGCCAATCACACGCGCCGGTAACCGAACGAACGCGCCGAACCACCATCTCCGATCGCACCCCAGCCTATCTGGCAGTGAGCATGCGTGCACCTTGTACTGAGCCCAAGGTATATGTACGAATGGTCACGAAGCACCAACAGAAGCCCATACATCCTTGAATGGTGGCTTGGGTAGGTACGGGAGTGCCATCTACATTTGGCGGGGTCAACTTCTCAATGGGGAAAAATTAGCGCTTGACAAGTGAGGCTTGTCGCACTAAGTCATCTCACACTGCATACATTACATACAAATGTACACAGTACAGACAGTACAAATCAACCGTAAGTAAATGAGAATACTCGCCACAAGATCGCCTGGCAATCCAATGTGAACTACTAACAGACCCATCTGTATTTATAGTCCTCATTTTATGACAGCAGGCATTACACCGGTGAGCCTTAAGAGTTTTGCATGAATAAGAGCAGTAGGTTTGCCCAGATTTTGAACTAAGTACCACATGCATGTGTCCTTAGTACCAACACACATCTGTTATTTCGGCTTCAAGATAAAATCAACACTACCATTGTAATAATAATTAAATAATAATTTCATCTTCACTAAAACAGCCCGCATGCCGCCTGTAGTTTTTCTCTGGTACTGAATACACAACTAAAACATGTTATTTAGTGAAAAGGCAGTTACAAAATGAAGTTACTAATCATATATATATATATATATATATATATATATATATATATATATATATAATCACACACACACGCACGCACACACACACACACACACACACACACACACAGTCGCCGACTGATTTTTCGGACTCCAAAAATTCGGACATGCTCGATTATTTGGTCTGCTTCGCGGCACCGCCATTCTCCCCATAGACCATAATGTATAACAACTGCCGAAAGCTCGGACACCTTGCAACCTCTCGTCGGCTTTTTCGGACACTCCTTGAGCCAACTCGATTGAGAGCATCATGCACCGACTCTGACCAGTGCATGGTTCGACTTGCTGAACGCCATTTTTGTTTTGAACGGAGCCTCCTTCCTGCCCCACGAAGTGGCGCTACTGCAAATCCCTGCTCATCATCATCGTTTCTGCCTGGTTCGTAGGTACAGAAGTTCCGGTCTCAGCTTAGTAAGCCATGTCAAGACAATCCAGCAGCTGATTTGTTTCTTCGTGCACGACAGTGCGAGTAGGCCACATTTTTCATTTGTGCGACTGGTGTCGGCATGACGGCGTGGTGATGTTTGCTTTGTGTGCTGTGTCGAGGTTGCGGTGATGCAACACAGCATATGGAAACATTGTGTCAAGTTTCTAATGGCGCCGACAGTGCCCGCGCAGATGGCAGTGGTGCCGGGAGGCCTAGGATTTGTCACCTTCCGATGTGCTCCCTACTGACACCGAAAATGTTCTGCCGAGACCTGCGCAGTGGTTGCATCGCGATTCAGGACACCGTCTCATTTGACAGTTTCAGAGGTGCTGATACTGCTGCACTGACATGCACAGAATTCGACGACGGTGAGATCATTCATCATTCTGCTGTGCCGCCAGATGATGACTCCGAGTCGCAAGATGCCGCACCATGTGCTACGCTGCCGTCGCATGCGGAGAATGTACAAGCAGTGACTGTGCTTTCAGCCGCCTATAGTGACCGTATGACCCTCTCCGAGATTCAGGCTTATCTGACTGCGCGTAAACGGAACAGTGTGCAATGGCACATTCACGAACCCAAATAAGTGCGTGGAAATAAAGGATTTCCTTTTTTTCCCTTAATCTGCTTTTTCGGACACCTGGTCATTCGGATATTTCCGCAGTCCCCGTGAGGACCGAATAAATGGTCGGCGACTGTATATTATATATACACAGTTTAACGTTGCAATAACGAAATCAGCGGGGAACACAAAAAGATTCACTTTCGCGAGAATTTCGTTGTTGCTCAAAGCAACAGCACAGATAGGTAATGCACCGCAGAACAAAACTTTACTGTCAAAATTCCGTTAGCCTACTTTGCAAGCTTTGCTCGAGGATATAGAACCGCATTGCCGACAGTAGAAAGTGCACCGCATGCGTAGACCAGCAGTGGCAGTACTGCCGTAGCGCAGTATTCTCGGTGAATTGCTTTCGGAGGTACAATCACTTTTGCAAGATTTTGCATAACTCGGCACCGGACGCAGAGCAACAGCGCATGCTCTCCAGCGCACCCTGTTGTCCGCAGGCACCGCCGCGTCCAGTGCCATGCGCAAAAGTGATCGTATCGTGTGAACCCAAAGGCAAACAATCAAGATAATGGCCCTTTCGCGCAAATCTATGTCCGGCGCCAAATCTGCATGCAATGCCTGTCGGGTGGCACCAAAACCAGCGTTCTTGAAGCAAGGGACGCATATTTCCAGATGATCGCTCAATCATGGCCCAATGCATGACACTCCACATGCTGCAACCACCATCTCAGGCACCATAAACAATTCCATGTCGGTGGGACGTGGATTTCCCTGTTTTTGCTGCATTTTTCTCACCGTAGCACACATTATGCAGTGCATTGCCGCAATCACGATTGTTGTTCGAAACGCGCATTCAGTTTCGCCTCACACGATTGGCCTAGGCCTCACTGAGTCGTCAGCTGTGGGGAACGCAAACTGAACGCGCATTTCGAACAATGATCTACGATCTTGCTTAGTAGGCATGAAAAAACCATGGTCACATGTGGGTAGCAACAAGCGTGTCGCTTCAAATAGGCGATCAACAAACAAGATGGCGGTCACAATGTGTTTTCAGCACACTGATCGCTTCCGGCACTGGGTTGTTTTTGTGATAAAAAATGGCGGCACCCACACAAGTGTAATGTGGTGGTACTTTACACAATTTTAGTGCAGAGCAATCACATTTGAGCACATTTTGGAGCCTGCTATCCTTACTCGAGTAGGCAATATGTGGAGTTACATTCCGGCAAATTTTGTTGAGGCAGGATTGCAGTACAGAGACATTTCGTTACCGAGAGGTATGAAATGCATTGAATCCTATGGGCGTTTGCCGGGGATACGAAAATGTTTCATTGTCGCAAGAATTTCGTTGTTGCGGGATTTCGTTACCGCCGGTTTCGACTGTATGTATGTATATATCAATTGCAATTGCTTTTTATGGTTAGGCACAAGATAGCTTTGACGACATTAACATGTTAAATAGGGTAATACCAACTTAGCGTATCTCAGCACATTTCGCCACAAGCAAACTGCAGAAAGCCTGCATAGTTTCATACTCATAATTATTTGTGGCTGGAAGCAAACAGCCTGTGACTTCACATTTTCCTATTCAAATAACATTGTCTGTACTTTTTCAAGTGTTTCCATTAGTGATATAATGGATGCATAATTTTCATCAACTGGTGTTTTGCCCCACGAGATGTAGCCGCGCTTCAATCGTGCTTCATAAATGATCTGACTGCCAATTTGTTTGGAACCGCATTTGAACCTTGCCTTCACAACCATGTGAAAGTACTTTGGAGCCCACGGCATGGCTAGAGGGTAGACCCCTCTACGCTCCAGTGGACGGAAGCATGAACCAGTCAGTAGTCGAGATAAACAAGAGACATTTACAGTATCAGTAGAAAAAAATCAGGGAAGAAATTGATAAGACTGGATTTGTTACAGGCATAGGTAGCAATAGCAGTTAGAGGAGTTTTAAGGGGGGAAAAAAAGATGGTGGAGATGCACACAAAAATGCTAGGATGATCCACCATGTTGACTCTCTGATTAACTGTGGTGAGGTCTTTGTGCTTTGAAATTTGTACCGGGAAACAGAAGTTTTGCCAAATCCAATTTCGCATTTTCATCAAGAGGATGAAACGTGACGTGGAGCTGCAAATTTTGTTGACTAATACTTTTTTCCGGACCTCGGCAGCTATACTGTGACTTTTTAACGCTCTAAAAAGAAAGTGAGCGGTAGCATGCAGAAGACTGTGCAATGCATCTGCAATTTCACCAATATGTGATGGCAGTCAATGATAGCAACCATGTTATCCTGCTGATTGACTGAAGAAATACCCAGTAAGAAGCGTCACAGGAAGGGCCATTTTGTAAACATCAATTTGACGTTACGTGACCCATTGCGATGGGTCGGCACTGCAGATATTTTCCACCACAATCTGTGGTGCAACAAGCCGCATGAATTATGCTAATGAACAACCACAATTATTGGCAGCCGAGAGGCATGCATATTTCCACATTTCCTCATAACGCATACTCATAGTATTTAGATCATTCTCAGGTGATGTTATCATTTATGTGTTGGGCCATCATAGTTTTAAAAAATGCCTTTATTTGTAATAATGTTGGTCGAGCATTGCAAACCTTATGCAACTTTTTGCATTTTTCACGGCTGTGTTTGTATTGTAATCAAGATTAATAACTTTTGACAACAGTGGCCTTTTATTTTATAAAAAGGAATATATGCAAGGTGGCACCTTGAAGTTTCCTCCCACGGTGCGAGTAAGCAGCGAAGTGACAAAAGATTGTAGCACCTGAATTTGCATCACGCAAGCTGATACCTGTGGCCCACAATATGCTATCTATGATATAGCCAAGTCGGGCCGAGTCACTTGCACTTCGCAAGATAGCGATAACGCAGCCAAGAAGGCACGTTCATCACCAGTGGTAGGTCATGCATATGGTCTCAAGGTGTAAAACAAGCACGTTGGCCCCAATATACAATAACTCTCCATTTCCTGGGGACATGCATCCTAGCTAATGAAGTAGATGGTAGCTTGCGTGCAGCAGACGACGGAAGTGAGAACTATTTTCGATTACATAATCGTGCGCTTTCAGATAACTGCTTTACTTTTACTGAGCAGGAAAACTCTTTTGCTTTATCAAGAATGCAAGGTTCAGTGCCTTCATTTCAGTTTCTTAAGCAATATTTTAAGTGTGCGTCACGTTATGAAAATAGAACGGGGCCATCATTGCCATTTTGTACATGGCGTGCTTACGTTACACCTGGATGGAAATGGCAGAATGACCAGAATCAGCCAAGCTAGCGGCTCCAGCGAGAGTGGCCATGTTCTAGGCCCGCGCCAGCCAGTCTAGACTGTACAGCGTCCGATTTTTGCCGATTTACCGTAACTGCGCCGCACGTGAATTGCGTCTGTATTACACGAGTCTATATCCACTCCTTTACCTTGGTCACTACAATGCGCTCTTCTCTGAGCGCAGACAGAGCATATTGATGCTCTGCTCGCTGAACGTAGCCAACCATATATAGAAAAGCAGCTTGACTCGAATACTTCACATTAAAAGAATTACGGGTGCGCAACTACGTGGGCATAGCGCACGAAGCAGCTAGCAGAGTATGCTATATGGCTAGCAGACATGCAGGACCTATTCACTGACACATGGGAAGGTATACAAGCGAAGGAAGCAGATGACCCAGGCACTGGTTTTCACAGCCTGAATAGTACATCACTTCTGGAAAGTGGTAATGGCATCCCCCCTCCCCTCAGTTTCAGTATAGAAAGCATAAATTTTTGCAAGCGTTTTGTGAAGCACCCACTCACATTCCAAGCGTAATATTTCCCACAGAGGCTATTGTATGTCTAAATTATCTGAAACAGAGCTTTTTACGCGATCCAGAATTTTGTTGCAGTTGGCCTTTAAAGCCTTAAAAAAGTTACCCTATTATTTCTTGCACTACTTTTACTATAGTACTTTGACATCTGCAAAGAACTCTCCCATTTGTAGCTTGTGCTGTTTGAAGAATATTTGTGGGCTGTACCACACATTACTTCTACAGCATGGACTGTCACAAAGTCTCGAACGAAGCTTCAGGCCCATCAGTGGAACAAATAAACAGACCCCATACAGGTCACCTAAATGTGAAAATCAAGGTTCATGGTAGTTACTCAAAATTCAGCAGCTTGGTGTACACCTTTCAAGGATCTAAATAGCTTCCTGTCATTACATTTCTGTCACACTTATCTTACAAAGAAAATGGTAAATGACATAAAGAAGAAGAAAACCAGTCTGAGCTTCCCATCCTAATAAGTTTAGAAGTACAGTCACGGACCAATAATTCAGACATGCTCGATTATTGGGACTGCTTCATGGCACCGCCGTTGGCCCCACAGACTTTATGTAAGGAGATGACAGAAATTTCTGACGCCTTAAAGCATGCCTTTGGTAATTCAAACTCCACCTGCACGACTACGTACTAATTTCACCATTGAGGCGAGCAGAAATAGCAATATTCTGGCCATGACGTGTTGCCGGCATGGCCGCAGCATGGTAGTTAGCCATGTTGCCAGTGCCTCCTTAAAACCAAAACTAGCGAAGCCTACTAGTCGATCCAGCACCAACCGTGCACAAACTGCAGAACAATCTAAGTCCGGCAGGCTGTTCCAAAGCTGCATGGCCAACTTTTTGTGGCTATGAAGGGAAAGCCACGGGTGCGTGGCTGCTGCACATGTGTTACCGCGCCTAGTCGGGCAGCATTTGACAGTGCTGTTTTGGTTGAACCATAGAGGAGGAGGAATAAACTTTATTAGTTGAAATGAGCCGACGGTAAAATCGTCCGAGGTGGGCGGCGTCCCTAGTCCAGGATGCCGTGGGCCTGAGCTGACAGCTTGGCCCTGCTCACCAGGCGATGCTGGTCTTCAGGGCTCGAGCTTGTCAGCTGGGCCTCCCACTGCTCGACGGTTGGTCCGGTGATGGGCGGTGTCGATGGATTTTGTTGACATTCCCATACCATGTGGCAGAGGGCATTGGGCGTAGAGCAGAAGGCGCATTTGTGAGTATAGCTCGTAGGATACATGGCGTGTAGCAGGGTGCCGTGCGGGAATGTGCCGGTTTGTAGTCTTTGGAAGTTCACCGCCTCTTCTCTTGTCAGCTGGGGATGCGGGGGTGGATAGATCCTTCTACCCAGTCTGTAGTGGCTCAGGATATCGGCGTATCTTTTCGGGACGCTATCTTGTTGGTCTACCGGTGCTCGTGAACCTGGTGGGATAGCCCGGAGAATGTGATCTCGGGCAGCGGCATTAGCCGCTACATTACCCGCCAGGGACTCGTGTCCCGGGGCCCAGACAATGTACACTTCTGGAAAATTGTCTCGTTTTTCGAGGATGCTCAGGGCTTGTTTGGAAATGCGGCCCTTTTGGTAATTTCTACATGCTGTTTGCGAGTCGGTGATGACTGTGATTAGATCTTCCTCTCGCTGGCCCGTAGTGGCCGCCAGGGCTATCGCCGTTTCTTCAGCGCAGTCGCTGTCTGGAGTGCTTACCGAGGCCGCTGCTACCTCTTGTCCTTGGCCGTTGATCACGCTGATAGCGTGGGCCGCTCTGCTCTTCTACTTTGCTGCGTCGGTGTATTGGACTTCTCCTTGTTTTGGTCCTTCGTAGGCCTTACTTAGAGCTTTCACTCTCGCTCGCCTCCTTTCTCTGTGGTATTCAGGGTGCATGTTTCTATTTCGAAATAATTACCCTAGAGGGAAATGTGGCGCTAGTGTCTACGGAAGCTCTCCTAATCATTGCCTCAACCTAAATGGAAATGATGGGCTTCGGATTGACTTCGATCTTTAGACTAGTGGCCTTTGCTTGCGGTGCAGTAAACGAAGCTATACTCAAATATTTTCACATAAAATCTAATTTTATTTTTGCAGTATTTTATATAATGCACAATACATCTAAACATTGTATGACTTTGGGATTGAAGCAGAATTGAAGCATGGTTTACCACAAGGGCACAACAGGGTATGCACTGTTCTGCAATTCTGTTCCTGATTTAGCGCCAGTGAATTATTTATTTTTACGACAGCAACAACCCTGCATGTACTTATATAAAAATATTCATCAAGTACTTATGGAAATAAAAATGTATTGTGAGAAAGTCTTGCGCCTCTGAGAGAAATGCTACAAGTGTCGTCTGCTACGACGCCTGCTCGCTGCGAACGCGAGACTTTTCACATAGACGACAGGCACTTGCAAACTCCCTCACTCTTTCGAAAAGCTGCGTCGGCTGTCACAACTGCTGAACGTCTTCAAGTATGTTTAAGCAAATCTGCTGCAGTGCTGGCTGGGACGCTTGTGACCTCCTACGGGTATGCTTCATTACATTGTATATTGACGTACTGCTTCTTCTGAAGCGCGCGCCAGCAGCTGTTATGGCTTGGCTTTGTGCTTACCCATTTTGTGACACTAGACTACAAGCAGGAAGCAGCAATCTTTCCTACCCCAAGAGAGTTATTGTTCTCAAATGTCCTGAAACACACATTTCAATGAGCACATAAACTAGCAATGCGTAATGAAGCCCTCAATCAAATTTTGTTGTCAAGCCACTAGAAGTACAAGTGAGTATGTAGTAAACAAAATGCGTTATACAGGCAGTCAGCTGTCTTTCTATTGCACTCTGCATCACTAGTAAAGCAATGTTACTGCTGGGTTATTAAAAACCTAGCACATGTGTGCAGCTAAGCTTTACAGCTTTAAGGCTCGCACTGCAAATATAAGCATGTACAAGAAGCCAAACAGCTGTAGCAAAACAGTAAGTTGCATCTACATACTGACCACGCAAAGAGCAACTGAATGAAAGATGTTACGTGTAACAGCAAGAGACAGGAAGAGAGCAGTGTGGATGCTAACGGGGAAAGCCGATGTTCTATTTGATATCAAGAGAAAAAATGGAGCTGGGCAGGCCATGTAATGCGTAGGGCATATAAGTAGTGGACCAGCAAATGCCGGGCCCATCAGTCATCACAAAAGAAAGTACCAGTAGATGCACAATCATGCCGCATATTAATGAAAGCCCCACTTAAGCCTATTAGTAGGCCCTTCACATTTTCTCCATGCTCTAAAGGTTCTAAGCATAGAACATGTACGTAGTATATCGTGCTTGTATCAGTAGTGCCTTCATTTTGCTCTTCGGAAGTTTGATAAAGCACATAATGCTACGGCGCCAACCTAACACACTTAACCAAGGTCAAAACGATCAAAACACGTCCTTTCAACGTTTACGATGCCATCGCTTTCTCGCCAAGGCTTCGTCACTCCTACCGCAACACAAACATTGGCCCAGCTGCTGGCCCAGCGCGGTATCGCCAGTTCAAACAACAGAACAAAGGCAGAGAGCTTTACGTTGCACTGTCCCACTGTGGGTTATAGCAAGTGCGCTTGCAGCGAAACCAAAACTGCCAAAAGCACTTGCAGACTAGTTCGCCAATCAACAGAATACCAATCCGTAGCCTGTACTTCCCATCATTCCCATAATAGTTGAACGATCCCAGCGCCAGATTTCCCTCTAATTATACTAATATGAAAATCTATGCCCCCAACCCTTTGTACAGGACCGCATTACAAAAGCTAGTTACTGCCCAAACAAGTTACAAAAGATATTGCTTCAGAGTCCTTGCTAATTTTTGTTCACAATATCACTCAAGCTGTGACTTCTAGTATGCTCAAGTTCTATTTGTCATCTCCAATAGGCAATGTTTTCCCTCTAGATATAGTAATATAAAACTCCATGCTCAGAACAGACACTGAATCGCCACAGCTTCCACATGCGATGGTTTTGCATTTCCCCAGACGCGGAAGAGAAAAAGCCGTAAAAATAAGTAAACCTTACGCTCAGTGGTGTGTTCCGTTTTAAATGTTGCTAATAAGTTTTTACGTCTTCCCTAGCCTAAACTGCCGTGGATTAAAACGTGAAACTCTTTTCAGAAGTACTCTCACTTGCGCGCGCTTTGCCTCTGTAAGCTTTCTCTTCATAGCCACAAAAAGTTGTGCGCAAGTACCGTATTTACTTGCATAATGATCGCACTCGCGTAATGATCGCACCCCTGAATTTTGTTGTCAAAATACGATTTTTTTTCCTTTCCCGTGTCATGACCACACCCCGAACTTGCCACAGCGATATGTCATGTGCCAAGTCTAGCTAATGACCACGCTTACCATCTGTCGAATGCTGCCGAATGCTACGCGAACGACTCTTCATGACATACCAAGCGGTCTGCACGCACCAAACATCTTTAAGCAAACACCCCATTTCATCCCTTTTATCAATTTCCGCACTTGCCTTCGCTTTATTATCTGTAGGCTTTATAATGGTTGTGGTCAACAAGAACAAAAGAGGCACTTTTCGATTCTTCTCGTCTGCACTCGTGGGCAAGCAACAAATCGCGAGCCGCAACAATAGTAGCCACATTTACACTGATACGTCATAAGTGTACCCTATTCATATGCTAATGCTTCTAACACAGCTAAGATATTCGCCCACCCATAGCGGAAGCTTGCCGTATTAAGATAGTAGTGAAGACAAATGCCGCAGTTTTCGCAGTGTGCCCGCCATGGGTTTCTATGTCACTGGCAGCTAAGAACGCCCATCTCTGTTTCTGTCCCCTCAAAGTGGTCATGGCTATGTTATTGCCGCAAACTTGCAGACAGTAGCAATATTATTCATTACTGATACAAAAGAAACTGTGTCAATGCACGTAATGTACTCACGAGAAGAAAAAAAATAGTGTTCGGCACATTCGGCTTGCTCCGCCAGCCGCCATTTCTGTTTTGGCGTCCCACACTGTTACAGCGGCAGCCGCCTATTTGCTGACCTGTTGTCATCTCGCAGCAAACGCGAGATGAAAGAAAAAAAATGTTTTCTTTTCATGGAAAATTTAACCTGCATAATGATCGGACCCCTAAATTTGCATCGCTCTTTTTTTTTACAAAAAAATGCTATTGTAATAAGCATCTTTGCCTATCTGTGTCGCAGTGCATGGTGCCGCCGAAAGCATAGGGCACGCTTTTAATAGGCGATAACCGAAACGCGCCGCCATTCCCTGCTGCAGAATGCGATCGTATACGTTTTCCGGCCGCTAGATCCCATATGAACCAAGAAAAGGCAGGAGGTGCGCAAAAACACAAAACCTACAGAGTTTACCTTCACAGAATGAAAATTTATTCACATATGTCCAATGCTTTTTATCAATTTGGGCTACATCATGAACTCCTGCATGGTACGCTGCATCTGATATTCCGCATTTCTTGAATAGCTCCACAACCACAGTTAACAAAAACGTGGCCCACACTTAGGCTAACCACTTCACCATTTTGTCCCGTGATTAACACAAGACTTCAACACGCCGAAAGCATGTGATGCAGCTATGTTGCCATTAGCTCAGCACGTAAAATAACTTCTCGTTTGAATTAATTTTTGTAATGAAGGTGCATAATCACGAACTTCCATGAAAACTTGCTTTGTCGCCATCTTGTGATGACGATGGCTATGACGCTGGCTCTGACAATAGGTCGTTGTCAACGCCGCGAATGTGGATTCTGTTTTGATTGTAATGTGCAGGTCATTTTGAGCCTATTTTCTTGGGAACAAGGCACACATCAGAATTTTATGTCAGTAATAATTTACTGCAAGCTGCAGTTTTCTCTTGAAAATCTGCTGAAGACGTGCCGAAAATCTTCAGCAGAGATCCTTCAGCAGAGTCCTTTAACAGAGTTAACTGTCCCCTAGTGCCATCGAGACAAAACACTGTAGCATTGGGGATCAGGCATGCTGATCAGTCAAGTTCAAATTATCTGACAAGGGCGAGTTACAGGATCGAAGTAACAAAAGCTTTGGCCCATAGAAATGTGTGGGTGCTAGCCCACACTTTGGTCAAAATCAACTTACTGAAAATCAATTTAACTGGACTCAAATTACTGAATGTCTACTGTACTACATCTACAACCTGTGTCGACTATTTCGCTACGACTAGTAACCATCATTATATTTTCTGGCTGAGCCACAGTCCAGATTTAGGTCAGCCTTGGATTTTTTTACTTATATTCAGACTCAGTTTTAGCAAATTTGACAGTTAAAGTACCATTCTCATTTGGAAGCCATAGCTACATATAGAAGCAATTTTTTCTCTTAGAAGTACTACAAAAAAAATATTAGGAAGTAGAAGCCTTACTTACCGGAAGTTTTGAGAATGAGTTGCTGAGGCCAGAACCAGTGCCAAGGCCAGCCTGGAGAATTCAGGGGACGGGGGACAAGACAACGATGTTGCTCATACCAATGTTACATCAATAAAAATATGAGCGGCTGAGTGCTACTATTCATTATCATATACAAACAAGTCATGCAGACTCAGAGCACTGTTAAAAAGCTCACCCCTGCATTTCCACTATTTTCTGTCTTCAGCTTCTTCCGCGGACCAATGGCCAAAAGGGCCGTCATATTCGCCTCTCTTTGCCGCATCTCCTCCATTTCTGCCTTTTGCATCTGAAACCACCAACAAAGCTGTTTAATATCAAGAGGAAGAAGAAACAACTGTGTCATCATAGGAAGTGAGGAGGAAGGCATTTATGAGTCCAGAATAAGTGGCACTGTATGAACCCTTCTCAGTGATTTAGTTTGTGAAGCTTGCAACAGAGGATACCACTGGCTTTTATGCCACAGCTTGCCTCTGGAGCGCACTTGAATGTTTAAATCACAATAGTAAGCATCATGATAGTGTTGCACCTGCAGCCCCAGTAAACTTGGAAGTCCAGTGTCTTTGTAGTCAAATTTGTTGAGAAAAAGGTGTGTTGTGTCCTGCACTCAGCTATGGAGAATATGCCTGTTTTTTGTGTTCAATTAGAATGCACACATCTTATAAACCTGTCAAGCGGGCAAGTGCACTTACAGAGAGTGTCACTCGGTTTAAGTGCACTTTGCCAAATCTAAACGACACAAGTGGAGTGTACTTGGCGACGAGTGCACTCCGGTCGGAGTGCATTCACGGAATGCACTTTGCTGGTCGAGTGCTTAGCCTCACCACCAGCGGTTTGAATGGTACAAAATGTAATGCATAAAAAAAGGACACATTAGTTCATTTTAGTTCTTGAACAGCTTTTAACAATATAATCAGAACAGAACTCACTCATATTCTGATTTAGCAGGATCAAATCCAGTCTCGTCGCATGCCACCATGTTGTTCTGGATTGGCTAAACATTCGTCTTGGTGGGCATTGACTTGCAGCACTTTTATAATAAAAATAATTTAGTTTTTTGTTGAGGAAATATACGTTATGGTTTTTATCTATATTACAATGCAAAACAGTAACTTTTTAGAACTTTTTTTTTAATCTACATCTACAAAAAAACACGCTCTTAAGCTGTTGCCATTTTCTTTTTCTTTTTTTTAGCTCAGAGTGCGCTTGTTTTCCTGCTTAGCACTACGTAGCCTGAAGTGTTGCTCAAGGTCCCGATGTGCACTCCCCGTAAGTGCACTTAACTTGCCCACTTGACAGGTACACTTCAAGCATATAAGTGCACAATGTCTGGCATATTTTATGGTGAAATTAATGTGTAAAACTGTGGTTTGCTACAGAAAAAAAGTATTGATAGATTGGCAGTCCCATATAGTCACCATACGATAATTCAGACATCCAATAATTTATACACACTTGATTACTAAACAGGGAGGTTTACCATCCCGAAATCGCACAGTGGGTTATGAGGGAAGCTGTAGTGGGGGGCTCCAGATTAATTTGAACCAACTGGGGTTCTTTAATGTGCACATAAACTTAAGGAAGCGCTTTTGCATTTTGCCCCCATTGAAATGCAGCCAACGCAGCCAGAAATGGAACCTCGCAGGCTCCATTTCTGCTCAACAGCACATGCTCAACATGCTCAACACCTCATGCTCAAGAGCACAACACCCCAGCCCACTGGGCCTCTACAATTACCCAGTCTGTAACAGTCATGGACTACTTGAGACTACTCTCTAACATTCAATTTTATAGGCAGCTTTAGAAGTTCCACCCGCTATTCTGAGAGCTGCTGTAATCAAGTTCCCTTTTCACAGATCAGCAGTCTTGGACTGCCCAAGGACTCCCGGAATTCTCAGGTGACATACGATGTGGAGTGGCAGTCAGCTATAAGGGGAAGAAAGCAACCATGGGAGTGACTCCCTGTGAAACTTCAGGCACCCTCAGGTGGATAGGTTACAAGGTTACCATGTGCCTTTCTGTCAGTGTGGAAGCCACAAAGAGTCAGTGGACTGCCCAAGCCAGGAAAATCAAAGAAGCCCACTGAGCAATGCAATGAGCCACTGCAGTGGGTCATGCTTGATTATTCAGACAGCTTTGTGGCACTGCCACTGGCCCAGAAACGTATGTGTAAGGACGACAGAAATTTCATACACCTTATAGCACAATGTTTATTCATTCGAACTCTGCCTGCACAACCACATGTTCATCCAGCCACTGGGCCAAGTAAAAAGAGCGATGGTCTGGTTTTAATTTGTCGCCGGGGCCTCCTTGAAATTAAAGGTAGCAAAGCCAAGTCGATCCATTAATCGCTGACCAGACTCGCTCAACTGGACAAGCCAAGCCGCTAAATTATGAAAGCTGCATTTTCAATTTGTTGTGTGTATTCCGTGCATCCAGGGTTTGTTCGTTTATTTTATCACTCAGAATTATAAAGCAGCTTCAAATGGCACCAGCTCCACCCTCACCGTGTGCACCAACACGGAGGGCACTCAAGTGCCGGACAATGACGGTTGCAAAAAAATTCACAATCATTCAGCTATCACAGCACGGCCAACCTCTGTTGCCAAGGGATATAGATCTACTGGCACATGCATGGAGCGCACACATTTACTGTATGTAGCAACAGCATGACAATGATTGAAATACAGACTGACCAAGTTGCACAGAAGATGTATATGCAGCAATGCACCCACAAGCTCTTTTGGCCATTTATGGCATAAGTCATTTATTTTCTCGCGCAGTATCCAATATTTCAGACTTCCGAATATTTAGAGTTTTAGACAGTCCCTACAAGCCCAGATTATTGGTTAACGACTGTATAGGCACACTACTGTGGCCTGACACATGATTTCTTGCACCCTACCTAACATTTAGTAGCATATAGCGAAACCAGTAGCCTTCTGAGGCTTCGGTTTGTAAACAGCAAACTTGCATAGTGACCGAGTAACTGTTAGTGGAAGGTACTCCATGGGCTTCAAGCAAGATTATTTGTTAGCTCATAAAAAAACTGTTCATACCAAGTGAGAATTCACTTTAAGTGAAGCAATTTAAGTTGGCGCAGCTGTACTTCCTGAGATAACCTTATCTGCACTGAAAACAACCATGGCAGTGTTGTTCATCTTTGATCCATAAACTAAGTGCAATGCCGGTGTGTGATCATAAAGCAAATGCATGCAGAAAGCTTGTGTTACAAAACATCATATAAATGTGTGGGTCTATTGTAGTCCCAATGTCAACTCATAAAAAAGTCCTAGCCCACTTGTATGTGGCCATCGCAGCTCTGTTCTCTCACAAACCATGCACATGCCATATTATGGCCTTTCAGCACCCACAGGCACTTAACCTGCCCAGTTTTCAGCATAAACATGCCAACACACAACACACAGACTATTTAACTGTGTCCATAAGGAGGGCACCACCTGGAACCTTTGCAGCACCAATAGTCATTCACTGTTTTCAGAAGCCTCATTCACTTGCAGAAGGAATGACGATGCTGCCAGCCTTCAGAGTGAAATTCACTGTTTTTGCTGTTGTCAGGAAAAGGGCAAATCCAATGCACTACTGGCTCGGGACATAATCCCCCTCATGCCAGGTACTATGCTGTGCAACAAAATGGAGAGCAGAGCAATAAATTGGGCTAGGTGATTCTCATTATTTCTTAACCTTTTCAGTGCCAGGGATGTACCGATAGGCTATCCATTCTTTCCAGCCGGATGTATGCAGTAACAAAGTTGGCGAGCTCAGAAGTAGTTACGCCATTTATTGAATATATTTAGAAGCATATTTTCTCATCTTTCTGGGTTTGCTCAGTCTGGGTTTTTGTTAGCAAGCTGCAAAATGCACCTATTCGTAGGCACGGTTGTGCCGTGCAGAGCGGGCCTCCACCGATCGGAGGGATGGCTCCCGGACTCTGTGCACCGCTACTGTGGCGATTCTTTTTCGTTCAATTATCTGCGCCATATCACAAGGACCACTCTTGCATGTTTCTGCCATATTTTGTACAATTAGAGCAGGAGTGTTTTTCTTCTTTCTTTTTTTTTTTTTTTTTGACCCTGACATGGCAGCTCTATGCGGTAGGTAATGTACGTGGTAAGAGATAAAAAACGAAGATAGGAATGTGAGGATCACACAAAGAGTGCAACTGCCATTATCTGTGTCATTTTCCCCCCTTCTGAATAACTGAAAGCAATCCGTTGTGTTCGTTTTATAGTATCCAAGAAAAAAATCTACACTGAAAGGATTGAAGCATGCTGAATTGTAGAGCATAACATGAACAGTGACAGAAGCACAGGTACCGTAAAACCTCGTTAAACTGTACCCACTTAAACAGAAGTTTCGTTTTAAAAGTAGTAAAGTCAAATCCCCAACTCAGCGGCAATTGAACATAATGTGTTTTGTACCCGCATAAACCATACCAGCTTATTGCGTACGTATCGGTTCACACGTAGCGTTTCCACTTTCCGTCGCGCAAACACACGGTGTGTCGTCTCCATCGGGTGGCCCGGCAGAACAGCAAGCCCCAGAGATCAGCACAATGGCCTCCAAGCGCCCTGTTCGTTTGCGTGTGAAGCCACATCAACATCAACATCATTTCGGCGCCGCGCCAGAGAGCATTGTGGCGTCGTGCAAGCAAGAACTCGCGTAATGCTGAAACTCGGATAAAAAAGACACCGGGTGCTCAGCACAGAAGAAAAATAGACATTGTTTGTGCAATCGCACGTGACATGAAAAGTCGGCGCTGGCACACGACATGAGTCTACTGTAATATGGAGAAGCTGCTCGGCAGTGCTGCTGCGACCGCGAAGAGATATCGGCAAGTGTCAGCTACTGGCGACAGTGATAAGGACGACACGGAAAGCAACAGCATGGGCGATTCAGGCTTGACAGTGGCAGAAGCTGCGTGTTATGTCAGCTTACCCCGCAATGAAAAGGTGCCCCACGACTTCTGCAATGCTACCGCACCTGTCCATGGAGAATATGCAGCGCCAACGAGGAATCTGCCATGCGAGTGTTTGCCGAGAAGAGGGGGCTGGCTGAAAAGCTGGCTCACAGTTTCAGCAAGTTTGAGGCCGCTGTCGTTGCTGCTAGGCCGTCGCGGCATCAAACGAAAATAACAAATTTGTCACGCGAAGTAAAGAAATACTGCATGTTCTTTCCCCCTTCATCGCACTCTCTCAGAGTTCCATTTTTGACAGGTAAATGGGCGATCTCATGCTATTTCGGTTAAGCAGTACTACCGTTTAGTACGTACTTTTTCGAAGCTCCAGTCAACTACAGTTTAACGAGGTTTCACTGTATCAGCAAATCTTCTCCGGGGGGTCATCGCACGCGGAAGTGACAGCTATCACCGCCAATCCCATTGCGATAAGCATTTTCGACTATCTGTTTAACAGCGCGTGGTGCCGTCGGAAGTGTAGTGCGCTTTTAATAGGCGAGAACCGAAACACGCCGCTGTTCCCTGCTGCAGACTGCGATCATATACGTTTTCCGGCCGCTAGATCCCATGTGAACAAGAAAAGGCGCAAGGCGCGCGATTGAGAACGGTATATAGCCACCCATCTCTGTGAAAACGACGGCACGCAGTTTCTTATTCCGGTACGAGCAACTCTACCGTTTACTACCGTACTACCGTTTAGTACATACTTTTTTCGAGCTCCGGCCAACTACGGTTTAACGAGGTTTCACTGTATATACAACTCAGCACAATTTAGAAACAACACTAGAGATATCACAGAACCTCCAGGATGGTCTTGACTAGATTACAGCTAAGGCACATATGGCTAGACTCACTGGTCACCCATTTTTCATACGACTTTCGCCTTAGGTGGACATATACCATAATTTCCAGACTACAGTCCACACCAGTTGTATAGTCTGCAAGAATAAATTATGACCAATAGATAGCTCCACCCCCCTTTTCCCCCTTTTTTCTTTTCTAACAAAGTGCTGTCAACTTGTTGCCTACAGGGGTGTCAGCACTAAGGCAGGGTGGCCACCACTGGCAAAACTTGGCCACTACTGGCAACACTTCTAAATGCATGGGGCACATGAGGATTACTGTGGTAAATAAAGGATTAATTTTTATATCTGGTGCTGAACTTTGTTGCCAGCTTCCTTCATGCCGGCATACAATTGCTATCACACATTATTTTCAGCACAAGACCACATAAATGCCATTGCATCTGCATATTAAAAATTTTTTATGAAAAATATCGTCTGTGGCACTACCCACTTAACAACTGCAAGTATTGGACACTTTAGACTTAAGAAACTTTCCGTGAGGGGAAGGGGGAAAAGAGAAAAAAGAGAAAACAGATAGGTACAAAAAGATTAGTAAGTCAGAACGTACCTCCTTTGCCTTCTGCTTTAGCTTGAGCTGTTCTGGATCCTCCATTTTTGATCGACTCTGTGAAATAAGTGAAGTAGAAAAGGCTGATCAGTCAGGAAATTCCTTAATATCAGATGGGAGTACAATAAAAGGTGCCCCCACTGACACGATAATAACATGTCTAACGAATCGTACACTTCCAGTCATTCCACACAAACACACACACACACACAATGAGCAAAACGAGAACAAGGTGAAAGCAGGAGCCACCGTTTCGACAAGTGGCTTTGACTTCTTAAAGGCTTCATCTGGCCTTGAAGAAGACAAGTCCACTTGTCGAAACGTTGGCTTTTACTTTCACCTTGTTCTCATTTTGCTCATCGTCTTGAATTTCCATCTCCTGCCTTCCCCATGTTTACACACAGAGACAGACAGACAGAGACAGAGTCAACTTCAATTCAACCTTGATGGGACCAACGAAATTTACCTAATTATCTGGTGGGCTGAATTAAAGAATGAGGTAGAAAAAAGACATCGAAAGCAACTGTTGCTTCAATTTAGCATTATTTACCAAATTATAGTGTGCTCTCATATCTAACATGCACCCAGTTTTTCAAGCAATTAGCATTCTTTGCCTAATTCATGTACTTTGAGTCTACCTGTTATCTAGTATCTTATGCCCACCCTGTGAACCAAGTTGACTACTAGCTTAGGCCACTAGGTATGAGTTCGTAGTAGCAATGTCGTCGTGCTTTTTCCATCGTCATTCCAGCTTTGTCATGCCGCCACCGTCATCATGCTCTCATCGTCAGGCCGTCATCTTCGTGCCATTGTCATCAAGCTGTCGTCGTATCATTCTCATCATTTAAGAAACATCATCCTATTGTTGTTATGCCATCATTATCATACTGCCATCGTCGTCCAATCTATGTCCTTCCTTCATCATTCCATCAAAATCACGTCACCATTCAATCTTGATTATGCCACCGTTATCATGCCACTGTCATCATACATTCCTTGTCGTACCATCATAGTGATGCCGTCATGGTCATTCCATCATCGTCATTTCAGCTTTGTCATCCAATTTCATCACTCGGTCATTGTACCATGGTTGTCGTCCTCCCATTGTCATTATACCATCGTCATCATTTCAGAATAGTCATCTCATTATCATATCGATGTCATCGCCATACTGCCTTCATTGTTCCATTTACGTCCTTGTTTCATCATTCCTTTGTCGTCACTGTGTCGTCATGTCGACATGGCCATGGCCAACCCTGGCGAGTGAGTGTCATAGCAAAGTGGGCAGATCCTGAAGACAATGTACGAGGGGGAACCCAAAAGAAACCCAACTTTAATTTTCATACCTCTTACGAGAGTACTTCTATGTACCACCACTAGGTATACTCAGCTGTAGCCCTCTGCTATCAGTGCCTTGATGGAAGCCATGGTAGAAGCAAAAACAAGCCTGTCTGAGGCACTTCATCCCTGTTTACAAACTTTATACCACATGGTAGAAGCAAGTCATTTTGCTTAACGCTTTGTTTTGAAGAGGTTAAAGGGACACTAAAGTTTACTATTAAGTTAAGTTAAAGTGATAAAGCAATGCTCTAGAACGTCTAAGGCGTCAATATAATCACAAACAGAGCTTTAGTAACCAAGAAATTGAGGTAAATGCATGACACGATTTGAGACCCCCCAGCGACATTCCGGTACTAGCCCGACGACGAAGGCACTCCTCAGCATAATTTATGTTACTAGTACTCAACTACTCGTATTAAAAAGAACGTTTCATTAGGTTATAAGACGGAAGGAAATGCTACTTGTCTACTTCTGTTCGATTCTAAGAAAAAATAACATTTTGACGTTACCCTTCAGTAGTATGGGTGGTCAAAAGGTTTCGTTTTCGCTCGACTCTGCGCCGTGCGCGCTTTGGAGTTTCAGTCGTTTCGTTATCGCGTCGTGCTGCGCTGGTTCTGCTGGCTCGCGAAACTTGCATTTGGAACAAGCAGCGAGAATTCCACGTCCATGTGATGTCATGGGATGCGCGAACGGTCCGCGGAACTTGGCCATGGGCAGTTGCAGCGGCGAATCCAATGTTACTTATCACTGTGTGCCAACGACTGAACCTCTTCGTTCGAAGTGGTTAAGTACCGTACCTCTGCTACAGTGCATTGGCAAAGAGCCGAAAAATCACATAGTGCGCTCGCTGCACTTTCGTCCAGAGGATTACGACTTCAACGCCGACTTACTGAAGTCGTGAGGAGTGCCTTTCAAAGCAATGCTTTCCCGTAGGGCTGTTCTGTTGGTCTTGCCTGCATTCTCCGAAGCGCAAGAACTGCAGGTCGATTCCGGGGCGGTGAGTGCGGCATTTGGTTTTCACGAAGGAAAAGCTACAAATGTGCGAATATGTACAGCCATGACATACAGTTGCCATCGTAGTAGTACGCAACGACACCGGCAGCGCGAGCCCTCAGCAGCAGGTCATGTTCATCAGTGCTTAAATCACTGAAATTGAGCCCAGCACTGCGAGTTAAGGTGTCGTTGTCAGGGTCGTCCATTGCAACGAGCGTCAGAGTTGGGGTCATAAAATAAAGAACCAGCTTATCGGCGCGCGCTTTCCCTTCCGCTAGCCACCATAGTTCCGCTTTCACACTGCTGTCGGCTCTGTCTTGGCTCTGTTTCTGGTTGCGCGTTTGCGTTTTGTGTAGAAAAGCCGTAGCGCCCTGTGCGGGTGCCGTTTTACTTATCGACGGCACAACGCCACTATGAAACCATGACGTCCCCACTCCTCGATCGGAGGGTGGGCGATTTGAACTGCGCTAGAGGTACGCGGACGTTTCAGAACGCATTTTCTCTTGAAATGTCTCTTCTTCGCATGAAACAAGTGTTTCAAGGGTTCTGGGATAATATTTCAACAGTCCACATTGACTTAATATTAACCTTTAGTGTCCCTTTAAACATGGCACGTCTGCGAAACCTTAAGTGCAAAATAGCCTGCATGTTTACGGAAACTCATGGAATGCTTTGAGAAGCTTTCAAGGAACAAGTCTTGAGGCAAACTCAAGTCTATGACTGGTATCGTCGATTCAAGGATGGCAGAACGAGCATTGAAGATGAATCTCATTCGTGTTGCCCTTCAGCCAGTCAAACAGACGAAAATGTTCATTTGACTTGTGAAACAGTCAACTAAGGTCATCGAATGACAATTGACAAGCTGTTGGAGAACACAGGGATTAGTTGGAGTGCACGCCAATGAATTTTGACATAATTGCAGATGAAGCGAACAAAAATTAGAAGGGGCAGCGTCAAACAGGGTATATTCGAGATATGCATGTCATGACATGCATGTCATAACATGTTTGGCATAAATGCCATGAATGCATATCATGGCATGTTGTCAGTCAAGCCATGACATGATTCCCATGAATGTCATGACAATATTAGCGTGACAAGAACTTATGCCAACTCAGTGGACCAAGTTATCTACTAACTTGGGGCGACGCTTATATGCTCGTGTTCAACGATGCCGTGATGTTCGTTGCATCATCATTCCAGCTTCGGGATCTAAATCTCACATCTGATTCTTGCGTGCTACCTGCGCTCGAGCCAGGTGCCATGCGCAAGATCCTGGCATCTTGGCAGCAGAATACCGGCTGGTGGTTGTATCCATTAAAACCGTAATTGAAAAGCAAGTTCCTCACAAGCGGTGATTTCCGAATGCTGAACAGCAACACGTCGCCTCCTCGCTCCTCCCAAAGCTGAAGTTAGTACCAGACATTCATGGCCCCTCTCATCATTGCCAGGCTGCTAAATCAAACATAGAGGCCTGCTCTTTCCTGGTGGACATAGTGTCCGAGTACAACAATGCTGCAATGAATTCCACTATGGCAGACTCATCACGGCTCAGCCAAGGTGATCAGAGCACCACGCCACTCCTGCGAATGACTATACAAAGACACAAGCTTCAGGTTGTGCTGCAGTTTCGCTGTCAAGCCATCCGTTTGTGTTCTCCAAGTGATACCACATGCTGCCATCAGCGAGCACTTATTTTCTGCATTTTTTACCCATCTCGCGCCTCCACACTACATGTTCACATGAATTCGATCGCTCATAGAGATCATGTAATCGTCATCGTCTTGCTGGTGATGTCAAACGCATGCACTTTTGCATTAATTCTAGTTCACTGTACTTGTATCACACACACAAATACTGGATTTACACAAACACATTGGTCAACCTGGTATCGCTTTGTAAAACCCCAAACAATGCTGCATAGCCAGCTGCCTGCAAAATGCTTCGCATAACATCATTCCCACAGTGCATGGGCTCTGCACAATTTTTTTTTACTTGGTGCATGAAAACTCGGTCACAGACTGACAAGCATTCTCTGCCTGTCTATGTGGATGCATGTGCATGTTGTGATCTGAAAATGGGTGCTGCTTTTCTGAATAGAGTTTGGCAGGAAATTCATAAGCAAACATTCTTTTTATTTTATTGTTCTTAAACAAAAAAATGGAAACCTTACACTGCAAGCTCGATTTATACAGGACTCGAAGGGAAAGGGAAAAAGTATTCCTTATTCCAAAGTTTTGGCTGCGCAAAGAACAAGCTCAAGATTTCAAAGGTTCCCAGAACCAGTATAACTTTGCTATTCCTTTTGTTTGATTCTATTCCTTTCTTATTATCCACTGCTCATGACCAGTCAATCTTGATAATAACGTAAGTGGAAATCCACTTGGACCATTTAAGAAGCACAAAAAAGGAAAATAATTAAAAATGATCCTTAAAATATCCTGGCCCAGATTTGTTAGCTTATTAATCAGAAGCAAAGAGAACATAATTATGATCGCCCTTGATTTCTGCAGCTTTTTTTTTTTTTTTTTTTTTTTCAAAAGATGTCTTTAAAGGGGAAGGATGTCCAGAGAATTCTGCAGAACCATTGTTTGAAGTAACACTGCAGAATCTATGCGCTCTCTTACAGTTCGGGCTGGTACTACAACACTGTTTTCACCCTGTCAATGTAATCGTCACTAGGCTGTTGCACTTCTTCATCCCCTTGACGCAATCAACAACTTCAATAACTTCAATTACTGTATCAATCATAAGTGTTCTGTCACTGGTGCACTACAGTGCACATAAGCAAAGAAATCAAGTTAAGCTGAAGGCATCAAGTAGCTCTCGTAGCCCCTACTGTAAAATATACCACGAGTCCCTTGTCCACACTTCGCTTGAATTGTTACGTCATTGGAAGCATCGGAAGTACAAATGAGCTGTCTTCTAACTGCATTTTTCAAGGGTGCTTCTAAATGAGCATAAAAACTGCAATACACGGTGTAGAAGGTCGGGACTCAAATATATATATCTTGAAGTAACATACTTTCAATGAAAATATCCTTTCAGGTTGAAAAATACTTTGCTCACCTTTGCAGCCCTAAGCAAAATCTCCCTCTCCTGCTCTTCGTGCCTTTTCTTCTCTAACCTGTCCAATTCTTCAAGAAATTTGAGCTGTGCTTTAACGTCCTGAGTCACTTCATATCGAGAATCAGTCTGGAAAACAATAACATATCACAAGGAATGAGAAAATATGAGAAGTTTCACACCGATTTCACCACAAAATCTAACTCTGTAGCACTGCATTAACTCGCTTGCTGCCATGCCCAGTCATTTATTCCAAAAGTTGAACAAAATGAGTGCTAGGAGGTGCTGAAAAATTACGTAAATACAGTCTACGCTCGTTACAACGGTCCTGTGTACAAAAGACTTTCGGATATAATGAACCATATTTCTGCCTTAGTTTGTTCTACCTATTTGATTACTGCAACGAAGTTTACTTTTAACGGACCACGCTACAATGGACTATTGGCTACAGCGGACAAAAGCAGTGCCAATTTTTCACAAAATCGGGCGTATAAAACGAACTTTTATAGTGTCAACACGGGCTGGCAACTGACTTGCGAGGGTCAGCCGACGATCGCAGCTCAATATGTTGCAAACAAGGGAGAGAGAAAAGCGGGGCTGAAGCGCGCCGGTGCGTCTTTGGCGGGCGAGACAGGGGGGGGGGGGGGGGGGGTTCTACTGTGGTGACTGCAGAAAGTGATCTGCGATGTGGACAAAGTGTGGCCAGTGCTGGCAGCTCCGTATGTGCTGTGATTTCAAAATTTTGTTCGCACTGAAGCGAGAGAGAGCACAAAGGTCAATTCGCTCACTGTTGCTGCTGTTCTCGCTTAATTTGTTATCACAATCAATGCTTCGCCTTTCAGGCGAAACTGCGACTTTTTGTTTGGTTTTTACTTTGGACGTTCGTCACTCACTATTTGCAATAAAGTTGTTAGACGTCGCAACGAAAGTTTCGGAAGTGAGGCGTTTCGGATATTACAGACTTAGAATAAAACAGGTGTTTTTTTGTAAGATTAGGAGGGTCCGCAGTAACAAGAGTCGGCTGTATTATGAAAATGTCAAGGTGCACAAGAGAAAATATTTTTCCTGACCTTGATGTTTTCAAGACGATGCTCAGCCACAATACCCAGCTTCTGCACAAGCGTTTTTAACCGTTCTTGTGTGGCATGGGAAATTAGGGCAACAACGTCTGATGGGATTTCTTCAATGCCGTATTTGACAGCTGCAAGACCAACATGAGCCATTAGGGTCAGTGCCACACAATCAATGGCCCCCATGTGTCGTACGCCGCCATACCTATGCTTGTGATCCTCCTTTGCAAAGGGTTCGTGAAGAGGAAGTTCTCATCCTTACAGGACCTTATCTGTGTTCCAACAATCTCAGCATTAGAGGCAAGAATTCTCTGGCTCTCTTCAACAAGGTTGACACCACCCATAGCTGCCACATCGTTGATGTCATCATCGTCCCTGCATAGAGGATCATACATATGTTCAGGACTTGTGGACATTACCTGTTGCTACCTTGCCCTTACAGAACTAAATTTGAAGACTTCACTGGCTGAGTCTAGGTTTAGTCAGTACAGTGACTCTCTCAAGTGCATCTTCTACATCCCTGTGAACATTGCATAAACTAACAAATTTAAATAAAGAAGTAATCTGAAGAATTCTTTCCTTTCATTTGAAATAACAGCTCACAAAATTTTTCACAAGTTATCAGACAGGCATCACAGAATCAAGAGGTGCATCATAGGAGTTGTACAGCATCACCTACACATAATAGTGCGATCAATAATTTTTTAACTTTTATGTATTTTTCGTACTTACAAGAAATATCTTGCTTTTCAGTTATTCACATGAAAGGTCACAGCATTCATGGTGACTACACAAATGAAAGTTTAATGTTTCTTACCCATTTCTTGTTTTTCATTTTGCAATATCTGCAGACTTTTTATTTTTCAGTAGACAGAACATAAAGGCACAAAATATGGGATCTGCAAGGCATCTAATTTAACAGCTTAAACCAGCACAAGTCTACCTGTCGGCTCTCACTCTACATGACCCTACAATGGCGAGTAGCATTTCAGCCACATTGTCAGACGTGCTAAGCACCATGGTCTGGTGCCCGCTGTCAAGCAACATTACTTCTAGTCTAAAGAACTCTCATGCAACAATAACAGCCTGTGGACTGAGAGTGTTTGCAGAACTCGAGCAGTTCTGTTTCTCTACAATTAAAATTGACTTCAGTACCTTTAAGCTTATGCTGCAAACCAGAAGCAGCTCAGGCCACTAGACCTAAAGCCTATGGATAGGCCTTCTTAAAGCTAAGACTTTCTTCAGTTGGCTCAATCTGCACTGCATCCTATTTTCTCTACATTGCAATGAGCTGCTTCCTCAAAGACCTGCATCCACTTCTGTGTATGTGCATCTATATTCACCATGAACATTAAGAGGCTGGTTTCCCCATGCAGCTAAGTCACACTATGAATTGGGGAAACAAGATTTCACATATTTGAAGCATAGACCCTAATGAAATGTGAAATGCTTTTCAGCTGGTAATTGCAGCAGCTACAGCAGCAGCAAAAACTTGCATCACATTTCTGCAAATATGGTGTCTCCCTTGTACTTAGTATCGAATTCAAGCTGCTAACGCTGAGAGTGCCAGCAAAGATGATTTCAGCCACTAAGACCCAGATTTTTTACCCCTCATCGAGCATGAAACCTACCAACAAGAAGAATGAGGGGATGTGGCTGGCTTTTTAGACATAGTAAGTTACTATCAGTTTAGGCCAAAAAATGCACAAAAGCACTTTTAACTGAAGGTAGACTATAACTTTACTTTGATTCTATGATATTTATTAGACTGGAGACAAAGTGAAAGAAAGTGGTAGGCAGCATGCCACTGCCATAGGCATAATATTATGCGCAAGTTCCTATGTCACACATAGTGCTTTACCAATTCAGTTACAACAATGGTTGTTCCGTCGGTAGCTTAACCACAAAGAAAGTAAGACAGCACTGTCATTGACCGTGGAAGCAGTAAATTTATATGATTCGTTTAACCACAGGCATAGTGCACAATATGGTCTCAGGAGTAGTTATGCTTGAACTTGAGCAGACTACCAGCATTTCAAATGCAACACATGATCGACCTTTAAACCCTAATGTGCCATATATTCTCATATAAGGGTTGTACCTTCTTTCTTAAATTTGGGTCTGAATTTCTTGCTTGCAGCACATAACTGAGTTTTAAAAAAAAATTAAATTATGGGGTTTTAAGTGCCAAAACTACTTTCTGATTATGGGGCTTGCCGTAGTGGAGGACTCCGGAAAGTTCGACTACCTGGGGTTCTTTAAAGTGCACCTAAATGTAAGTACTAATTGAGTTAAAGATAAATGTGAATCTTGCATGAAAAACAGACTTATTTGCTGCCATGTGCGACAATTTCACCACGTGCGACAACGTTGGAAGCCTTTACTTTTAGCTTCAATTGCTATTTATTTGTAATCATTGGCTATTAACAGCGAAGCCGGAGTAGCTGGAATTCTGATCACTGTAAGTGCACTGTTCATATGGGAAATCATCCATGGATGCAGACTCAGAAGTCACACAATATGTATGCTTGCACAATGAAAAAACCTACTGCAGTTTGCACACAAAATGTGAATGTAATGTTACAGCTGATTGCACCCACATACGTTACAGACAAGAGGCGACAAAAGCTCTCTGCACAAACGTAAATGAAAAGTGCAGAAGATCTCTGCGCACAATGTACGCATACTCAGGGCAGCGCTTAGTGGCAGGCACTATCTCCAGAAAACAGCTTGCGCTCCGACACTGCAATACAGAAGCACAGGGAGAAAGCACAACAAGACAAGCAGTGTGGCACCAGGATATGGATTATGCAATGACAGTGCTTTAAGTTAAAAAGTTTCCAGGTAAGTGATACAGAGAAGATGATCTTAAGGGGAGATGCGGGTCGAAAATCGCGGTTTTTTTCAAAAATTATTCATTTTTTGTTTTTACTTGTTTTGTCAAGTTTAGTACCTCTACTTTTATGAAAATAAAAATCAAAGCTGTATTTAAATGGGAAATGGATTAAAAATGCATTTAAAGAGCACAAGGTGGCTATTAAAAAACCGAAAGTACGCTGTCTTCGAGCGTCTCGCCGCCGCCATGGCGCGGTTCCTCGCTGTTGCGGATCGCGTGAGGAAATCAGCCAAGCCTCATTCTCTGAATCGCCATGGTTACCTGGGCGTCTACAGCGCTAGAAATAATAAAGAAAAGCATGTTATTGCCGCGTTTTCCGAGCGCTGCGACTGGTTTTTAAATCACGTGGTACGAATCTGGAAACGCCATTGGCCATCATGCGCGTACATGTGGCGAAGCCTACTTGCTGGGTCCATGTGCCGTCGAGGTGCGCTTCAGAGTGACGATCGTTCGGCAACTATATCTTCGTCATGGACGAAGCGAGACCAAGCAAGCGCAGTCATGGAGTGAAACACCGTTCGGTGCACAAATATCGAGGTCGCCGGTGGAAATCTAAGGCAAAGGCTCGTCCAGCGACAACTCGATCAACGGCCGCCACGGCGGTTAGGCCTAGCGCAAGCGGCGCCGATCCCGCCCGTGTTACGAATGCCTCCGGCGACTTTGAAGCGGCCTTAGAATACGTGAGTGCGTCGGAAAAGAAGATTGGACATTTCCAAGATGAGCAAAGAGCGCATGATGGGGTGTCATCATTCATTACTGATTTGACAGCGCTCAACGTTCTTGTGAGCGGCGCAATTTGCCAAACATGCCAGCGCTCAGAACTTCGTGTCTGGGAACCGGCCACGAAGCGCAAAGGACTCTCTTCGTTACTGGAGCTGCAGTGCGAGAACTGTGCGTGCCCAAAAAGAGTTTTATGAACAATTTTCTTCTTTTATGTCAGAATTTGATTGCAATTCAAGCCCTCTTTTGTAAATAAGCATGCACTTATAACTTCAAATGCATTTTTCTCAAAATGAAATTTTGGGCAATTTTTTTAGTTTGCCCCTCATGTTCTTGGCACTTCCGATGCTTGGATTTGAATGAAATTTTGCACACATTTTCTCTGAAGTGTGAGGAGTGCCATTATCGCTCTCAAACATAAATATTGGTCAAATATTTACAAAAAAATTAAAATTTCCACATGGTGGTGTCATGAAAATATAGACTTGCCAGGTTCAAATTTTTCACGTCATTAGCATATTTTGTATGCACTTTATAATTAGTTTTTGGCACTCTACAGTTTATATGGATCAAAATGAGCCATCAATGATCTGTGATTATGGAAGTTAAGTGTGACAAAAAGGGGGGCTAAAAAGGTGCAATTTTGCACATTGGCATCGAATAGAACAAAAACTATGCAACTTACAGTGAAACTAATTGCAGGTTTGAAATCAGCATAAAAAACTAAATTAATAGGTGGAGTTTCACAGCTCTAACTCAAAAATTGAAGAAAAAGTGTCTTCGAGTAGCATCTCCCCTTAATATGCCATGCAGTGCACCTCCACGCATCACACAGATACCCCTTGGAATTAGCACAGTATGTGCCACACAGCAATGGCTGATGAGGTACACACAGGGTGTCTACCAAGTTGACATTTCCAAATTCCCAGAGTTTTCCAGGTTTTCCCTGAGTGCCTTTGCAAAATTGCCAATCCAGTTTGAACACTATGGAGTAGTGTTTATTCAGGGTGTCTACCAAGTTGACATTTCCAAATTCCCCGAGTTTTCCAGGTTTTCCTTGAGCACCTTTGTGAAATTCCCTGAATGAGGCAGAACTTTGTTTTATATCAAGACAGGCTGACACCATGTTGCTTGATGCTGTCACTCTCTAGTAAGCATGTCGAAACTAAATTATATCTTAATCCACTTTTTATAGTAAGGAGTAATATCTATTTTATTTAAAAAGAAAACAGAGGGCACAGTGAAAAAATATGGTAAAACCCATTCCAACTTGAGTCGAACATTTTCAAATATGAATGAAAAGGACATGCATACATAAGTAAATATTTTTGAATATGGGCTATTTATATCAACCAATAACAATCTCATCGGTATGAGGTCTGAACTTTGTCACAACTAAGATTCTCTCTCAGCAGCTGGAAAGTCAACCTCAACTGTCCTGACATACTCGCAGCCCGTACACAACATCTCAGTGTTGGGTTTCACTGCTTTAAAGAGTTTATTTTGGTTTGAATGAGGGACACCTGCATCTTGGCGTCAGCCAGCACTTTGTTTTTTGAGCTCAAGCTCCTTCAAAGAGGTGGCGGCACTCTTCCTTTCCCGTTAATTCCTCAGTGCGTCGATCCTTTCTGTTCTCATCTTCCTTCTGCCATGCGTTCACCCCATGGATCATTTGAAGCACCCTCTTGGTCAGTTGTACAGTCAACGTTCGATTTTTCGGACTCCCTAGGGGACGCAAAAACATCCGAAAAATCGGGCTGTGCAAAAAAAATTAATGCATGTCTTTAACTGCCCTTAAGGGCTAAAATTGCCACAGGCACGTCCGAAAAAGCTCTTAAGGCCTGCCAGTACACTTATTAGGTATATCAGTGCTCGTACTGTGACAGGAGACAGGGGTGCACATGTGAATAATTAAGGAATACATACTGTGTCCCATGACAATTGCCCCTTCCCACACTTGTTATCCTTCACCGAGTAACACTGCCGTACTAAGGCAAAGCTAACTTTCGGAAACTGGCATTACGCAACGCGTTGTCCTCTGCGAGCTTCGAAGCCAATCGCGAGAATTACAAAGGTGGAGTCAGTGCCATTGCTGACAGCGGCGAATTCTTTCAATGAAAAGCATAGCACCACATGGCAAGAAGCTTAATAGCGAACGTAGAAGGCCTGAACTTTGTCACAACTAACATTCTCTCTCAGCAGCTGGAAAGTCAACCTCAACTGTCCTGAAATACCCTCAGCCTGTACACAACATCTCAGTGTTGGGTTTCGCTGCTTTAAAGAGTTCATTTTGGTTTGAATTAGGGGCAGCTGTATCTCGGCGTCGGCCAACACTTTGCTTTTTTTTAGCTCAAGCTCCTTCAAAGAAGCAACAGCGTACTTCCTTTCCCGTTCAAACCTCAATGTTTCGGTTATTTCTGTTCTCGTCCTCCTTCTGCTGCATGTTGGCCACACGGACCATTTGAAGCATCCTCCTGGTCAGTAGTACAGTCAACGTCCAATTTTTCGGACTCCCTAGGGGCGGCGAAAACATTCGAAAAATCGGGCAGTTCGAAAAGATGAATGCATGTCTTTTACTGCCCTTAAAGGCTCAAATCGCCACAGGCACGTCCGAAACAGCTCCGAAGGCCTGCCAGTAGAGTGTGACAGGACATTGCGGGTGCACGCGAGTATAATTAAGGGATAATACTGTGTGCCGTGACAATTACCCCTTCCCACGCTTATGCTTCACAGCATACCTTTGCGTATGCTCCACTGCGTAACATTTCTGTATTGAGGCAAAGCTGACTTCCGGGAACCGGCATTATGCAACGCGCCTTGCTTTCTGAGCTTCGAAGCCAATCGTGAGGATTACAAAGGCAGAGGCGGTACCACTGCTGACAGCGGCGAATTTATTTCGTGAAAAGCACGGCACCGGACAGCAGGAAGCTTAATAGCGAACGTCGATGCAGCTAGGCCTAGCGCTGCCGTGGTGGTGGATATGGCCGCCAGCAGATTTGCGTGCGAGAGCGCTGGTTCGAGGAGGCGTGATAATCAAAATGGCAGCGGTGGTAGCATTGATTGATGCCATTTCGGACCTGCGGTCACGGCAAGAAGTCCGGAAAATCGGACAGTGAAGGGTTCTTGCGTCTGAAATTTCGGACGTTCTTATACACTGACTCTATGGGGGGTACGTGGTGGTGCCGCGAAGCCATCCGAATTAACGGGCACGTTCCAAAAGTTGGGCGTCAACTATACACTGCAAACTCCTCCAGCTGACGACACGGCGTCAAAGTCGATTCGTTACGATCCCTCTCTGTTACTTGAGCGAGCATGAGCGCGACTTTTGTTCCCTTTCAATATTAGTTAATTTTCCCGGATAGAAGCAGAAATTGCCTGAGCTTTCCCTGAGTATTTTCAGACTATTCAATATCCCTGAGAAATCCCGGTTTTCCCAGTTGGTAGACACCCAGGAACTTGCACACTAGGCAAAGGACGTGCAAGACATGCACGTCTAATTTCCTTTTCCCCTCTCCACCACCACTTAAATTTGTACCCAAATAGGGTGTGGCCCTTACACAAAAATATATGGTACAAGTTCCCCTACATACCTGAGTGAAGAGTAGGTACGTTTTTCTTTAAGGGCAGTGACAGGCGTCCTAGTTGGTACAGGTGTGGCCACCTTGGTCTGCAATGCTCCAACTGTGGCTGGTGACAAAGCTGCAGTCAAGTTGCTTGTCTTGGCCACCAACAAACTTTTCGTACCAGGAGCTACAACTGTTGTTGCTGGTCGTGGCTGGAGAACACATAAAGACATTAGACTGAGCATATTTCATTCCAAAATTTGCACACAATCGCAGGAATACTATATTAATGTGTCTACATTAATATAGTCGAAATAAACATTAATATAGTCGGTAATATAATATACCATCGAAAACGCCCATTTCCGGCCTGCCCCATGAAGAGTTTCAAGCAGTTACCATTGCTCACAATGTCTGATTACAGTATTTACCCGATTCTAACGTGAGAGTTTTTCTTCAAAAAATTTGGGCCGAAAATTGCCTGCTACAAAACGAAGACTGCCTTTACTGCGTGTGTATGCTTTACTGCACAACACGGATGTATTGCGGCAAAGCTGACTGTAAAAACCCTCCCCTTTCTTCTACACCTCGCCCTGCCCAGGCATTATGGGGCAACACATATTAAGACCGTTGCCCATTTTTCTTGTTAAAGAATTGGTGTGTGTTATATTTCTGCTTTCTTCGGGAGATTTAATGTTATTTCTACGTTAGTTTTCTACTTAGGACATATAGAAAGCGGGCACGCATTTGATTGTGGGGTGTGTTGGAATCCGGCAAATACTGCCAAATGAATCAGCAGTGTGTCTTGAGTTTTTTTATGCATCTTGTTTAGTTCGACCAACCGGATAATTCGATCAATTTCACCAGTCCCGCCAGGGTTGAATTAACGAAAGTCTAATGTAGTAGGCACAGAAAAAGCACAACCACTAAATGCAGTTCAGTTAAGCTAGATTTGGGAGTATTCTGAAAAGGGGTCTGCACACAATCGAAGAATACTCCATTACTGTGTCTACATTACTGCAATTCAAATACCAGGCATAGAAAAAGCACAATAACTAGGCTAATGCAGTCTAGCTAAGTTGGTTTACAAGTTTTCTGAGGAGGGACTTCAAACAACCACACAAAAGGCAGTTTCCCAGCAAAGTTCACAGTAATGTAAAGAGGAAAAGTGCACACTTCCAACTCCTCTTTACAAATTTTTATTTCATTTTCTAGACGGAGCTTCCAACACCAAGCATACGCAAAAAACGGCAAGTGCAAGTTTTACACTGAAAGTTGCATAGAGAGAACTCGCTGTTCTCACAGCACTTTGTATAACCAATATCTGTGAGAACATAGTAAAAGCAGCGCAAAAGGAACGGCAACAGAAGACAGAGGAATGCACAGCACCTGTCTGTATTTCTCTGTCTTGTGTTGTCTTTCCTTTTCCGCTGCTTTTACTATCTTCTCACAGATATTGGTCATACAAAGTGTCATGATGATGCACAAGGTATCGCAATAAAGGTTAGTAACTGTGTCATTTCTGCTATTTTTTGGTGCACTAAAAGCCCAAAAAATTTTTAATAATTAATTTTATGCTCCACCTTTCAATACCAAAGCTTCAGGGCACTTTTAAAAACAATTTTTGCTATTTGGAGCACACTTCATCTTTTGCACAGGTTTTTCTTACATGATTGAAAGAAACAGGGATGGTAGCAGCCAAGGAAGTTTTGGAGCAGCCCTGGAAGCAGCAAATTTGGCACTTTGGAGCAGGTATGGAGCATGAATTCTCCGTTTCGGAGCAGTAAATACATGTGTTCGAGCATTTTGGTAAAGGTCAATATGAGTGAAAAGGCAGACGAAGAAAAGGTGTTCTTTATTGATTTTGCAGAACACTATTAGAACACGGCAAATCAGTTCTGAAGAAGCCCACTAGGTGAGCGAAATTCCTTGCAGGGAAAAATTATGCTCCCCCTACTGTATGATGAAGCTACAAAAGAAACCCATACGGGTTTCTCACAAACAAAGTTGCATACCCGGTGTGCCAACTAAATGTGGCCAAGAAAAAAATAACCAAGGGCTTTCCTCGAACAGCGCCCGCTGTTTGTTGACAGGTGTTTGTTAATGCTAGTTGAGTATTTTTTTTTCATTGTGAACAAGCAACAAATATTTAATTTTAATGATCTTACATTTATTACCTTACTTATTCAATTAGGTGCCAATGCAAAGGTTGTGGAATATGTCAGGAAATGACCGATAACAGTGTATATAGCATAAAAAGCAAGAAAAAGCTCGCAAAATTAAAACAAAAATTCATGTGACAACACATCCCCACACCAGAACTAAATGTGGCCTAAGGCAGAAACATCTAGTACAATATGCATTTTATGAATGTGCAAACTTGGGCCATGGTCTTGCCAAATTGTTACAAGATCACACTACCTCACATTTGATAAGGACTGAAGATGTGCGCTAAAAACTGCTGAGGCATCGAGCAAAAGGCACAGACACTCGTTCCCAGTGCCTCTATTTGACGAGGTTTGCATAAAGATTGATGCAATCTTTGGTCCACAGAAACGCTGTCAGTCACAGCAGGAATTTTTTTTAGTTTTTATTTATTTCACGAACTTTCTTTTTCATAAAAAGGTCTTCACGAATCCTAGGTTGCTTTAAATGCTATTATCGGTAATTCCTCAACGATCTTCACAACTTTTTCATTGACGTGTCATTGATTAGGTAAATTTATAAAGTTAGCTAATTAAACGTATTCGTGCACAATGAACGAGAAATAATGAAATTGATTATGGGGCCGTACGTGCCAAAACCACGACTGGATTATGAGGCATGCCTTAGTGGCAGACTCCGGATTAATTTTGACACCGTGATGTCCTTTAACGTGTCCCGAAATCTAAGTGCATGTGCGTTTTTTATTTCATCCCCGTCAAAATGCGGCTGCCGTGGGTGGGATCAAATCCGCGACCTCTAGCAATGCCATAGCCGCAAAGCTACTGCGGCGGGCACAGAAGTGTTGATTTGACAGTTGACTGCTTCCGTAGTATTGCCTGGACCCTGCAGTACGCTTTAATGAATGCAGTTTTAAAGATTGGTTGCGTGTTCCCGACTCATGCCCACAAATGTATGACATTTTACTGGCCACTCTGTGTTTGTGACGTCAGAAACTGCACCACCACTTAGCCCAGAAACAGCAAACCTGGCTCCTCCTTCTACAAGATAATGGGCAACAATCATCGTTTTGACAGACGTGATAACTGGTGCTTCTCTTCATCTTGCCGAAGCACAACGCATCGAGCTTGGGCACTTCAGCTTTCTCACATGGTGGTGGCGGATCAAAAGCAAATGGCGATCCGTCAGCACTCATATTGTCGCTGAAATCGCAGCTGAAATCATTACTGCAATCGGTGCTGTTTAGTTCAAAAGAGCTGGAAAAGCTTCCCGTCTCGTCAGAAGACATAGTCAGCTTCACTTTTATGGCATTAGCACCATGTGTACTGAGTGTTTACATTATAACAGTGAAGGATCCAACGTCACTGACTCTTTGTGGCGCCGTATGAAGCAGCTTCCCATTTCGGTTTCGGTACCTTGCTTATTGGTTAATTAAAATTATTGACAAGTTTCTAAGCAAATCGAATTATTTTACTGGTGACAGTACTGTCAATGCCATTTGAAGATGACAATATCGTAATATGGTTTAAAAAAATGCTGGAGTTGCCCTTTAAGGATTTAAGGAGTGTACTGGATCTTGGACCAAAACTTTTCTTTCTAATCTTTAATCTTCATGTTATGGTGCTAAATACTTGTAAATAGATGTAAATTTACGTGCCTATTCCAAATATGAAGCCCATTTTTATTTCATTTTGTCCTGACGTTATGCAAGCTTCCGTTACTTAATTTTTTAGAAAAATTAGCAAAAAACCAGTTCTTCAGTCTTTGCTTAGCAATGGCTTCTGCATGATTCAAGAAATCCAATAAAACTGACCTTTCTGCTCTGTTTACCCTAGAACAAGAGTCCTAGGAGACTTCGAAGTTGATGCTAAGAAGAATGTTTTTCTAGAAATCTTATTTGGAGTCTTGCAACTCTTGAAGCAGGGGCAATGTACCTATGTCCCGAGTTTCACACTCATGCACAACGGTTCACTAGAACGACGAGTATCCTGTCAATGTACTCGATAGCTACGACATGAAAATAGTGCTGCAGTTGACGATGCACTAAATGTGGCATCCCCTAAAATAATCAATTAAGAATGTGGGTGTAGATTCCAAACAGCAGCCCACCGTGACCAGCCTTTGGTGTTGTGCCAGGACACCCTGGATGTTTGCTGTGTTAGCCAGCTGTGCTGCCAGGCCACCTGTTGTTGGTGTCATCACCCGCACCTGTGTCGTCGCATGAGGTACCGCTGGCCGCGCCACTCCAGCCACTTGCTGCACAACGAGGTACAATCAACTTGCTTCTCAGGCAATGGTGCCTCTACTAACATGCCAGCATACTAGCATGTGCCCCACGAGAGGGAATCAATTTTTCCAGTGCAACCAACCTGGATATTCGGAATAATGGTAGGTGTTGACGGCAGCGTAACTGCACCCTGTGGTGGTGGCCGCACTCCTTCGATGGTGAGCTCTTTCGTCATAAGAGAGTGTCGCAGGTATGGAAGGCTTTTCTGAAAACACACAACAAGATGTCTCAGCCTATAACGAACTCCACTTATACACAATAAGACTTAAAGAACTACTACAAACACTGAATATTAAAGATACAGAAACATGCTTAAATGGTTCATGCGTTCTATCGAGGATGGAAGATGGAAGAGCATAAAACTACATATAAGTTAATCAGTAAAGCTAGGGTGTACGTACAGTTAAACCTCGATATAATGAACTTCAATATGATGAAATTCTCTATATAACGATGAAATTACCTTGACCATAGAACACCATTTCATCATCATCAGCAGCAGCCGATTTTATGTGCACTGCAGGACGAAGGGCTCTCCTGGCGATCTCCAATTACCTCTGTCCTGCACCAACCGATTCCAACTTGCACAAGTGAATTTCCTAATTTCATCATCCAACCTAGTCTTCTGTCATCCTTGAATGCGCTTCCCCTCTCTTGACATCCATTCTGTTCCCCTAATGGTCCACCGGTTACCCAACCTATACATTACATGGCCTGCCCAGCTCCATTTTTTTTCTCTTAATGTCAATTAGAATATCACCTGTCCCTGTGAGCCCTCTGATCCACGCCACTCCCTTCCTGTCTCTTAACATTACACCTAACATTCTTCATTCCATTGCTCTTTGCACGGTCCTCAACTTGTTCTCAAGCTTCTTTGTCAACCTCCAGGTTTCAGCCCCATATATTAGCACCAGTAAAATGCAGTGATTGTTCACCTTTCTCTTCAGTGATAGAGGTAAGTGTCCTGTCAGGATCTGACAATGTCTGCTGTATGCACTCCAACCAATTTTTATTCTTCTGTAAGTTTCCTTCTCATGAACAGGGTATATATATTTAGAACCTAACTATAATGAAGTGTGTTTGTAGGCGATTTCAATACTATAACGAAATTTCACTGCTGCCGCAAAGGAATACCGAGACAATAAATGTAAACTTCCGCGGACGCAAATAGTCAAATGATTGAATTGCATGGGATTGCTTGCAAATGCACCTCTTCAATCCCGCCACGCGACAAGTGCGACCGCCAAAGTAAAGCTGCATCATGTTCCGTATAAACTCCAAGTGTGATAACATCCTACTGCACTCAGTGCACTATATGCTTTAGATGCGAGTGAAAGTTTGTGAGGGTGAGACAAGAAAGATGGTGGCTTCACGAGTGTCACCTTCTCGTGCGAGCAAAGGGATGGAGAGGGGGGGGGGGGGAGTGAGCTTGCAGTAATGCAATCAAGTGTGCGCGAGGGGGCGGGGGGAGGGAGGGTAAGTTGGCGTGCATCTCGGCCCTGGCTATGTATGGCTGCAAGTGCAGCCCAGTGCACACACATCGCGCACCCTGCTTTAGAGGCAATCTGCCGCCTATGCAAATAGTGGGTGTGCCAAGAACGTATGGCATCATTTAATATGCTTTCCTGGACGTTTAGTATTGGAGCTTGCATAATCTTGAGTTTCGATGAACCGTTAGAGCTAGAAGCGAAGCATTCGCTCCCCACTGCTGGCGCTTTTCATGATAGCGTCATCCCAGTACGGGCAACGCTATCAGCCGTGGGGGCGGAGTGCACGCGAAAGCGTGGCTAACTTCACTTAATTCACACTGCCGATGTGAAGATATCGTCGACGTGTCATGAAACCCTACCATTCGTCGCAGACTCCCAAATTCATCAAAATGAATTGTTTTCAGATTCAAACTTGCTTTTTTGATTGCCAGATAATTTGGAAAATTCTGTGGCCCCTTTCAGCGCAAGAAGACTCGATCGGCGACTATAGTTATTAGCATAAAAGGTCACATTTCAATACAACGAAATTTCGATATATAACGAGTCAAATTGCCAATTTTACCGACTGTTGTATCGAGGTTTAACTGCAAATATAGTTATATAGTTGAATCTCGTCATAACAATGTTGCTTCAGACACAAAAACACCTGCAGAACCTGTTATTCATTATTCTTATACATGCAAATATTTGCTGAAAAAAAAAACTGTAATGAGGTCTACGCGAAAGACGCAAGCAAGGTGTCTCTAAGAGGTCAGCAAAGCGTCTCCTGCAGATTTTTATGGCCCGTCGGCAGCTTGCCATGTAAATACGAGGCACGGGACTAATAAATTACATATATGTGCTCTGTATCGCTGTGAATATGGAACTGTGCGACCAGTTTTATCATGCGAGAATTGCACATGGCTTGTTGACTGTGGTCCAGCGAAGCCAGGCCGCAGGTCAAAATGCACATGCGCGTCTCATTTGTGCCATTTCAAGTTGATATTGAGGAGTATCACCAACGACAGGCTTTTTGAATATGACGACGACTGCACATGGATCTGAACTTTGCTGCTACATCCATCAGTCTCGCTTGTGCATCTGATCTCACACTCAATCACCGATAAGGCAAACGTATGGACAGCTTCTCGTGACAGCTTGTCACCAGCCACTCTGTTGGTCGGTGAATAATTTTTTTTCACAGCCACTTCGTGAGTAGTCAGCAGTCAAAGTTGCAGTTTCATGCCTAGTCAACATGGCGGCACCTACAATCATGGCCGTCATGTTTGCGGCATTGCGTGCATGGTTCATGTACGATACACTGTGTGTCTTCTGAAATTCTGGTTGCCATTATACATTGGTGTTTGAGATAAGTGGCTGTGCCACAGGGGAAGTCCGCATAATTGTGCAGGTCTGAAAAATTAGTCAGCAGCGGTATTTTACATTTTCACTACCAGAATATGTTTACGAAGCATATGCAAACAAATGTTTGCTTCACTATAACCAATACTATGCTGGATCCCACATATCAGGAGAATACTCCATTGAATTAAACATGATCAACCAAATTTAAAATTTTTTATTTATATCCAATAATACATTATATCCATGTTCATTTATGAAGGTTTGAATGTGTGAGTGTGGGCATGTGCTTGTGTTAGAGTGAGAAACTGAGATGGTGCTGTAATTTCAGTGCATTTATACAACTGTGTGAAAGCCATGTCTAGTAAACTGATAACATTTTCAATATCATCCAAGAAATTTGTCTGCAATCATGCGACAGTATGCATTCAGACCATACTGATGTCTCAAGCATAAAATAAACACCTACAATGACAAGTCTCTGCAAACACAAGCCTTACTTTTAGAAAAGGTACAAGGCATGGCTGTGGCGAAGAATTGAGCTCCTTTTGAAGCTGATTTGTGAAGTCTTCAGGCTGAATCGTTCCATCCTGTGAGAAGTAAACAAACACAAAGAGGGACACACTACAAGCAACTCGGCCAAAACAAGTAAGAAATTAGACAGTAAATGTATCACTTACAATGAGCCCCTGGATGAGACCCTTGACATTGGAGGCAACTTGTTCCGGCTGATCACTAGCGAGCCGTATCAAAGTGGACAGAAAATTCTTGCATTTTTTCTTGGCAGTGTTTGGTGACATCTGAAACATAAGCAGCATAGTCCAGCACCTGAAGTGCCTATATCCTACATTTTTACAATGAAAGACAAGAAGACATTTCTCGCTGTGGGGAAGAGAGATCCTTTTTACAGAACCAGTGTGCGGAAACAGCAGCATACAAATTTTGAGGGGCACTAAAGTCAAGTAGAATAATTTGAATTAATTTTGGCCATCTGGATCTTTTAAACATGCACCAAAACTCAGTGTCATTATTTCTGTTTTTAGCTCATACAAACTTCTGACTGCAACGACTATCGGCAGGAATCAAGCCTATACCTTTGCACTTAATCGTAAAGTGCTTTGGCTCTGGACCCAAGCTTTAGAACCGATCAGACCTGCTCTAGAGGTTAGTTGGTATCTAATAACCATGCAGGTGTTTGCACTGCCAATGTTACTAAAAACACAATAAGACAAATAAGAATGATTTAGACACAACAAGCACTTATAATAAGTCCTTATTATACTTCATTCTTGTTTGTCGTATCGATGTGTTTGAAGTCATGTCAGCACAAATGCCATATTTACTTGCATAATGAACGCACTTTTTTTCTCGAAAAGTATGCGCGAAGTTCAGCGGGGCATTCATTATGCAGGGTAAAATTTTGATCAATTTTTTTTTCCGCGGCCCCCTCTAAAGAAGTCACTTTCGCTCTAAATGCGAACCATCGATTGCGACAGCAAATGTGTAGACAGCTACACGAAGCAGGGATAGTAGTTATATCAGCCGTATAAACTTGCAAACATTTGCTTCAATGCAAACTGAGCGGCAAGAACATAGCACGCACAAGCGAATGAGCAGCCATCAACTCAGCCCTCAATGCAGATAGCTTTGACGATAGGGCGTGCCACAGACGCGCAATGCGCAGTTGCTGCCGGAGTAAAACACTCCCCTTTTCCCACTTTACTCCCCTTCTCCCGGCCCCATGCGCGCGACAGAAGACTGCATGTTTCCTTCCCAATTTCCTCCCTTGTACGCGAAGATAGAGCTGTGATCGTTGGCACACCTCAGGCGTGGTTGTGCAATACGCAGTTGCTGTCAGAGTATAATGCACCCCCCCCCCCCCCCCACAAAGGCCTTTTGAGCGACGAAAGACGGCGTGCGAGATTGAGCTGCGATCATCGGCTTCCCTCATGCGCTTGCGCTCACACCTACACCGTGTGGCACGTGGCGACGACAACGACAACGGCAAAAATGTGCCTGGAGTGTCCATATAATTGCTATTGCAATAAAAGTAGGAGGCACAGCATGATTCGGCATCTGACGTGGCGTCGGACACAATGGCACTTGCCAGATGCTATATCAGATGCCGAATCGTACCGTGTGTCTCCTACTTCATGGCAGCAAGTTCAGGGTGCGATCATTATGGGAGAAAAGAAAAAAAATATATACTTCTTGATTCGAAAAGTGGGGGCTGTGTTCCTTACATGAGCGTCTTTATAATGTGAGTAAATACGGCATATCTATAATACTGACCTTGGAATAAAAATTGCATTCATAGCAAATACAATTCTTTACAGTGCACATAACACATTGTTGGGCAAGTTTATGCATGTCTATCTGCAATTATAAAGAAGCTGTAACATATGAGCTGGTGGAGGCATGTTTTATCTGCAAACAGGATTATTCATGGGAAAATGCCTACTACACTCCATACGAATTAATTTAGTTTTCTGCACAATCATTTTTATTGTGCTACGTTCATTCCTGTTGCTCTGAGCATGCATTAAGTGTACTGTCTGCCTTCTGGGAATGAGCAAGCTGGAAGCGACACTATAGATGTTGTTTTAATTCTTAACCTTCTCACTTGTGCCACATTTCTTGTCTTTATTGTAAAGTGCATATATATCTGGCTCACTACTACAATCCCATTCAATTTATTTATTTAATACAGTGCAAATACATTTAGGAAAGAAAAGAAATATATACAAAAGGAGGTAGGTCTCAAAGGCAAGGACTCTATAAGGCTGAGACCTCCTTTTGTTACTTACAGAGCGATAAAAAAAATTTTGCAGTGGAGCCCAAAATGTTGTGTAAGTTACAGAAATGTGAGTGTAAATACATAAATAAACAACAGAACATAACTGTATATAGAAAAACTACAAAAGTATACAAAATCAAGCTTACACATATGGCAAGCATGCAACCTGAATTTAAATGAACTAATGGCAGATAATTCCTTGCCACACTCCTTACTACACTTTCTATACTTATGAATAAAGCACATACCAAACCAGAAAAAAAAATCACGGAGAGCCACCATGTACTCACCTGAGATGGCGTTGTGGCAGCAGACTGGCTGTTAGCAACAGTTGTTTGAATGGTGAGAGGCTGCGTAACAGAAGCTGTAGTAGTAGTGGCTGCCACCTAGGAACAAAGATAAGCAATTATGAACAAACATTTTTTAGCCTTCATAATGACCACGAGCGCAAGAACAACAAGAAAGCTATACCTTAACTGTGACGGTCTGCTGTGCCAGTGGCTGCCCCAGTGTTTGGATAGGGGTGCTACTGGGCACTGTAGGCACAATGTTGATACTTGGCTGACCCTGCTGCAGGACTGTACCCACCATTGGCGTTGCATTTGTCTGCAGTTTAACAAGGGAAACATATTACCAGTAAATAACAACTGAATGCATATCACAATGTAGGCAGACTTAAACCTTCTTTTCAAACAAGGCATGGGAAAGAAACACATTAATTTTGATGCATCTTTTGTAGGGATGAATAGCTTGGTCTGTTCAAACTATGTTGTGCTAGTTTCGACACAGGAATGATAGCTTTTAGTGAAATGCCAGCAATTAAAAAAAATTTTCTATCCCCCCACCCCAGTTACATTTGTGAAACAATGCATGATGCTACAGCCCAGTATCACATTTGAACTGCAATGCATCATGAGGAACTGATGGGTAGATGCAAGAAAACAAGAGCAGTGCTGACAAGTATGGATTGCTCATAAGGAAAACTATGCTGTTGGTCTTGTATTTCCAGCCACGTTTTGCTATGCTGTTTCAATTTTTATAGAAGCCAACAAAACAGTAGTTTTTAGTACCATGCCTCTTTCTGACAGCAGTGGTGGTTTTAACACATGAAGAGCTGCCCAAAGACCATTGTAACCTGGAGTCTAGTCGCATCAAAAGTACATGAGCAGAATTGAAACTACATCAGCTTTGTGCAGTAGCATCTTGGACAAGTGACTCTGTAATGCTCAGGTATCTTGCACTTAAAGCTTTATTTTACCAGACAGATTCTAATAAGAGAAGAATTAGTGACTTTCCTTATTTGCTAAGCTTTGTCACTGGCAACTTCAAGCCTAAAAAACCTGCTTACTCTCTAGACTATTGCATGATGGCCCATGGAGTGGAAATATGTGTGGAGCCAACACATGCACCTAGCCTTTGTTAATGTGTTGTTTACTGAAACTCTACCCTCAGTAAGAACGAAGTATCTTGTAGTATGCACTACGAATATAAATTAGAATTTCTTTTATTCAGTCTCTTTAAAATGACAAATTTCACACTATTTGTCTGAAAAACGGTCCTAGTGAGACAATACAATCATATATTAAAACCATGCTCCAAGAGAAGGCCCTCTATAAAAGGGCCTCTACAAGATGCTGTAAAATGTCAGCAAGGTATAATAGATGTAGAGTCAAATATAGAATAAGTCATCCTAGCCATTGCATCCCTCCACAAGCAAGCTGGGCTCATATTGTGCACACGTTAAATGGCCAACCAAATGTTTAATTTTTCTAAGTTATTCCTCCTTCAAGTATCATCAACTATACATACAATCATAACTTACCATGTGATCTCTTTTATTTTTTCTAAGTTAAAAAACTTCCTTTAGCAGCCATACATACAATAAAGTACTTTCTTGGTCTTATCTACAATATACATTCATTCATAAGCACATAAAATGTTTCAGGCAATTTTGGCACTAAATAATTCAACTGTAAATCTGGCACTTATGAGCAGTATGCACACTGGTGATGGTCAGTGAAATGTAGGTCTCCTTACACTGCACCTACAGAACCTATACTTTACAACATCATCATGCTAAACCAAAAGCAACTTTGTCAAACTTCATTTGCCTGAATCTCTTAAGTCTTTAGATCAAATTGCAAAGATCACAGGTGCTGATGTGGCTATAAATATAACCTACTTTTCTGCCTTGAAGCTGCTGCACAGGTTGGGTCCCAAGGTTCTGTAAAGCAATAAATGGCCTATTAACCTTCCCAGCCAGGCGTAAGCATACGAACACATTTGAAATTAAAAAGGAAGATGTTGCTTGGTGAACAGACGGCATTTATCTTTAGTCACAGCATGTGTTATAAAAGAATAAGATCCAAAACTATAAAATGTTCTATATTGCATGCATGTGTAAATATCAACTTCCTATTGCTTACTGTCTGGATGCACTTTTCATACTACACATAATCGACAAGCAAAAAAATGTCGACATTCAGGTTACGCAGTATGGAGCACCAGAAAACCACCTATATTGTAGTTTCCAAGTAAACATTTCAGTATATAATAGCTATGCAGTATGGGAACCACGAGAAAGAAAACCTCGCGGCTGACATGCGTGTATAAATTGAATGGTGCAGTCTGCACTTCTGTTGGTGAGCACTAGAGTGCACCTGTGAATTCAAAGCAATATAACAAAGGCACCAGGCGATTTCTTCAAAACTGCCATGCTCAAAAACACTTATGGTTCAAGTGCTCCTGACAAGTATAAAATAGAAAAGGATGCAGTGCCATGTGGGATGTCTATTCGCTCACATATTCAAACACCTCTGCAGCATCCCATCATGTGAGAACACTTCTGAGATATCAGAGTCAAACTTGCATCGCAATGAGCACAGTTGGAGCCTAGATATCACCAATGAGTATGCATTCAATTAAACTCCTGTCATTGCAGCACACTGCCAACTGAACTGTGCTGCCATCCATTGCTCGTCACAAGACTGGACAGTTCCACTTGACTAGCCAACATAAGATCTTCAAAAAAAAAAAAAGCACAATCAAGATATTGCTAAAAATAAGTCTTCGGTGGAAAACAGCATCAGCATCTGTGCCATCTCGGTAAGTTCTCTACTGCTCTTCCCGCCTGTAGCTATCTTGCCAGCACTGTTTTTTTTTTCCTCTCTCTCGCATTCCATGAGATAAAACTCGTGCATTTTTACAGCTCTGCCTCCCGTTCCAGATTCTTTAAGAACAAAATCATTTTTCCTGGAAGATAACTTTTCTACATCCACAAAATTTCATTTAAGGGTTTGGCCATGCCTGACACATGTTGGGAGTTATTGTTCACACATAGCTAGTTACCTATCAGTGGCAGCCCTTTCCAATTAGTGAAAGTTTTGAGATATCAGCAGTTCACAAAAAATATTTTGATATAAGGCGTGAAACATGCAACTTATGGAAGTTAAGCATGCCAGAAATGTGATTCTGTTACAAGACCTTTCGATAACAAGATATGCAAATTCAAGTTAGCAAGGATTTGTTAATTTTTTCCAAGACTCGGCAATACAAGTATAGTGATGTGCCAGTTTGCACAACTATCTGGGAGTTTCAAAATATGTGCACTGCAACTTTTTAGGTACTACATGTTCTTAAATGAGACGAATAACCAGCAGTACATTTAAATGTTAAAGGGGCCCACAACACCTTTCTTCAAAACTGAGACTACATTGGATTAAGTGCAACACCTTCAAATTTTTGAAAAGGATCTAAACAATAATGAAGACAGAAAGAGTGCAATGTTTACTTTCCACACTCTTTCTCAACACAAGGCTTCCTTTTGGCAGGAGCGGCGCCAATAGCAATGCTCTGCACCTGACTTCTCTTTTCTTACTTTTTCTTCTTTCTGCGGTGCATTTAGGGTAGCCTTTCAAGGTAGGCAGGCATCTGACATTGGTTTAGAGAGCAAGAAAGGAACAGTGACAAGACAGGCAGGATGCATTAAGATACATCACTTCCCCATTTGCTAAAGGATTGGAGAGGTGTGCACACGTGCACAAACTTTCAATCAGCTTTCAGTCGGTAGTAACCCAGGATCATGGACAATCTGAACAATTGCGTAATGGCTGGCATCTATTGCACAGGTCTAAGATGTCATAGACGGGACATAATGGAGAGCACCTTGAACAGAGTAGGAGAGAGCAAGTGATCCTTTATGCGAGATTGTGGTCTCCCTGCTGCAGAACAATAACTGGCTTGCATGTTCATGGCAGCATTGCATACAGACAGCTAATTTTTTCTTGCCATGTCAAGTGTCGCAGTGCCCCTTTAATTTTTGAAACAGCTAAGGCATCAAATTTGAACAGCCTATTCCTTGAGCATAAAGGTGCGTCCATAACTTTATAACAATCCCATGCAATGCATCTCTTGTCCTATTTTCAGGTAACTGCTAATTTGCAAGTTACAGTTATGTCCAAGAAGTAACAAGAGTTATAAGCAGCTCAAAGTTTACAGTCTGGCCACACTATTTCTGTGTTCCATAAGATAGGATAACCACCATGTCTAAAGATTACTGAAAGCTACACTCAAAACAGAAATATTCAGGTTCATTACAAGAGACCTAGCAACCCATTTGCTGTTATTTTCATGAACTGCTAACATAAGTAAATCCTCCTAGATGGCAATACATTAAGCTTGCAGCATACACAGACTGCCTGCAATTTTTCTTAAAGGCCAACTCTGGCTATTATTCATAACTAAACATATTTTTTGCATGTTGTCTTTTACGTGTTCTCTTGACAAACCAAATGCTAAAACGTTTTTGTTGCTTAGTAAGGTGGCTGACTGGGTTAGTTCGTAAGCCATACTAAACGTGAACAGCGCAACAGGAACATGGGGACGTTTGCACTGTTAATGTTTAGTTCTTTTTTTTTTTTTTTTGCCTCATACAAAACTTCAAGTCCAGCATATGTATGCATGAAACATGACATCAAAAGCTGGTGTCTGCTAGCACAAGATCAACACAATCACTATGCTTTTTGCCTTTTTACCTGGTATTCTTGCTTTGCCTTTAGCAGATATTCTTAGTTTTTATTATTGTTGATAATGATGTAGTGTATTATTTGCTATTTCAGCATGTATAAACTTTGCTGTCAAATTGGAGAGTTCCTTTGGCTATGCAGGACGGTACTGATCTGCCTTGAGACAAAACATTGTTCCCGTGGAAACAGACATAGGCAAGCAAATCGAAGATGACAGGACAGACACGCCAGACTTTCAACTGGTCATTTATTTTGTGCATGGCAAACGTACTAGGAAGTAGAGAGCAAAACGTTATGCAGGCCCTCCAGAGTGATGCAAGCAACACTGTGACAAAACTGCTGTGGCATCATCCACAGGCCTTGCCACTAAATGGTGTCAAGGCAGATGCAGTGATTAAACCATGCCAACTTTGATGACGAGTAATGGCTGACCAAGCATGTAGCTATTCCATATACCGGGTGTTTCAGCGAACACTTTCAATTTTTTAACAACTTGCCTGTTGCGGATAGCACAATTCCAGCCCATTAGCTGGTCTAATCAAAACAGCGAACATTACTTGCGCAAATAATTGAAATGCATACACAACTAATTGGAAAAAATCACTAATTATGTTTTGAACTAATTACTTTAGGGAATATATTGCAATTTACAAATTCTTTCCGGGAATTCACACGGCCGATCCACTTGGAACGAATTCTCAGGATGACACTAGTTTTGAGATATTAATTCCCAAACTTTGCAGAGAAATGCATCGGCATTCCAGTTACTTTTGTGCTTCAATGCATAATACGATGCTTTGTTAAGAAAGTAAGTGCATATCTCATATATGGTGGCATCCACACAATTTCTTTTAAGTGGATATGCCTCGCAGTCTCACCCACCAGAATTTGTAAATTGTAATATGTACCATATGGTGGTAGTCAGTTAAAACCTTAATTAGTGAATTTGTGTTAATTGGTAGATTATGCATTTCAATTTTTGTGCAAGTAATGTCCGCCTCTTCAAGTAGAACAGCTCATGGACTAGAATTCTGTTATCTGCCACAAGCAATTTGTAAAATTTTTTGCAAGTGTTCGTGGAAATACCCTGTATGCACCAGCATTTCCACTGGCTGATAAAAGAGGCAAAAAAGAAAATGGTGGCTTGGTAATCGTGTCTCCAGCATCAAGGAAGCTCACGAGAATGTGCCTAAGAGCAATAAACAAGACTGTGAGGAGAGGTATGCCATGAAGTTTGAACAAAGCACAAGCATAGTATACCAAGTGGAGATGCAGGTGCACTCCAAGATATTCTCCACTTCTTTGCTAACGAGACTGAAAGGGAGACTTTTAAGGCATACTCAATGAATATAAAATCTAACAAATGCGTCAGGTCCCCAAACATTTCATTATCTGAAATGAGCTCTTGATACCTCAGTAATTCCATCCCTGCAGTTTAAACACGTTTAAATCATTGTTTCTGCACCCACCTAGAAGCCAAATGTTTGTACATAAAGAAAGAAAATATTTTTTTTAATTGTTCATACACAAGCTCTCCCTTTGAACATTCCAAACCCACTTCACCATCTTTAGGCATTGCTTCTCTATCTTTGGTAAACCCCCGTTCATCCTCCCCACTGCTCAGTTTTCCATTGTCCCCCTCAGCTGCTCCTGACCTTGGCAGCCCCTTCCCGTTTTCACAGGAGGTCTCATCATCAAAATTAGTACCATCTAGTTGCTGCCCTTGTCTTGACACCACAGTGTAATAAGGCATGTGAATGCCACAGCCTTTTTATCACCGTGCCACTCGCCACATTCAGAGTGATTGCACACATGTTCTGTACATGTCTGCCACATGCAAAGTAAACAACCAGTTGAAAGTCAGGCTTGTATCCTATCATCCTCACTTCCCCCCTCCATGTCTTTTTTCCACAGAACAGTGTTTAGCCTCAACCAGAACCAACAAGCCCAGCTTTTTACTTTTACAGCATTAATTTGCTTTATTGCGCATGGTTTTGGCTTAAAATGTAACTAATTGACCCACTGATTATATTACAGTCAGTAGAATTTTGCATAGACAATTTTGTAAGAAAACTGGAATGTTCTTGACATGTTTCCCGTCATCTTCATTTGATCAATGCTATTTTACACACAAAAAGAGAGAGAGAGAGAGGCAACATGCTACATAATGAGTTTCATGATTATGTGCACCACTAATAAAGCATAATGCAGCTGTATAAACAAATTATGACATTAAAGTAGATGATGTGCATCAAGACAATAAATAGAAGCTTGGAAATATTTTAAAAATACATTATATTTATTACACTGCAGGAACTATCACAAGATATCACAAAATGAAACAACACTTTGAAAGCTTTGTTCATTTTTATAACATTCTAGTAAAAAAAAAAATAAAGTGACGAGTTTAGCACATGCACACAATTCATCATTAAAGCTAAATAAATAACGCACACAATAAACACATATACAAAAGTGCATGTAACATGCATTCAAGATGCTTCATGCATAATGAATCAGTGAGTCTTACCGGAAGATGCGGCCATGCCTCATAGGTGAAAAGGAATTGAGATGAGAGCACATGCAAGTCAAAGCATGAACCACAAAGAGAAGCACAAAAAAATGGAGGTAAGCAAAAGCAAAGCATACTGAAGGAAAAGCACACTGCACTTGAAACTCAGTGCTACAATAATCTATGCCGTTTCACAATATTCATGCCTTAAACTTAATAATTAGTATGATGCTTAAACACAGACGAGCCAGACAGAAGAAAATTAAGTGGAAATCTCTCTGGTTACTACTACACATACATCAACTGCTTTACAACTTTTTATTCTCGTCATTAACAAAAAATGCCACAAACTAGCTAGAGTTAGTAGAAAAGTTAGGCATGTGCGAACTTAAGCAAAACTTCCTTGTATATAGCTATTTCCTGCAAAGCAAGAAAGAAAGGCTACATGCAAGAAGCTACGTTAATGTTAACAAAGAAAGAAAAGAAAGAAGTGTGAATTTAAATGACTTATCGTATTAAAATTTCAATCCTCTAAATTTCTTTCTTGAGCTTAGAGTTTCGTACACTTGCCCAAGGCAAGAAACGAAGATTTCTGCAGCTACCATTGTATCATGCTCATTCCATGTTACTAATAGAACAGTGAACATGAATATTCATGCAATTAGGAAGGAAGTGGTTCTCTAACAAAAGCTGGTCCACTAAAAAATGACCTCATTTCCTAAGATAACGATTAGGTCAAAGCTGCAATATTTTTACGGAAGAAAAAAGCTAGTGACGACTTGGTGTTAGGCTTAGGCGTCCAACTACAAAGATAAACACAATGTACAGTCATGAGATAAACATTTTGAGCAAATTAGGAAAGGCCTTCATATGCCTGAGTTTCAGCTCAAACAACTACACATAATTATGCACTCATTCATATCACAATCTATTGATGCAATGTGTTATCTGAGTGCACATTATGTTGAAATAGTATATTTATGCATGAACACAAGCACTGACAAACAAGACATTGTTTTCTAAGGCCTTCCTTGTTTAAGTGGCATACTCTTATTGAGCAGCAACTTTTACCAATGCAACTTTCACAACAGTACAATAAAAGAATACACATGACCACAGAAGTTTTCAGAACATGAAGGCCAACAAACTGCTATTTTTTAGAAGCTTAAAGGGAGACTAAGGACAATTTTATGCTTGATTTAAATGCTTCTAAAAATTTCAATCCAAAGCCTCCACACCCCATATCATAGGTTTAGGTAAATTTAAATGCATATGTGTCATAAAAAGACCACTGAAAAAATGCCTGTACCTGCCGCACCCCTGAAACCATGCAATTATCAATCATGAGCAAGGTTATTGTGGTATTAATTACTGGTGCTAATGGAACCATGCTGTCCTTCTAGCTAAGCTCAACCCCATTATGCTGGCTTGGCTAGCTAGTGCCCCCAAAGCTGGAAATGGAGATATTTGCATGCAAAGGAAGGCTGGAATTTTCAAGCTTGAGTCACAATGACCTCAAGGTCCAACTATACTCATGATGCACAGATTTTCTCTTGGATAAATGCTGTGCTGTGTCGACACAGCAGGATGGCACCAAAGGTTGCAGCATATACGGATGCAGACTACAAAGCAGCAAAGCCCTCAGGTTCTTGTTGCGCAACTATGCGTTAATCTCCTGTGAGGCGGTTTAGTGCCACCAATAGTTGAGATAGTTGAGAATACAGGTGCCGTGACTTAGTTCGTCCATTTTTGTTAAGCACCACGATACGTATACTGACATAACTGTGCTTTCTATGAAAATGCAAACGCAGCAAGTTTCAGGGCAGTCAATAATAATATGAGGGTGTCAACCAAATGCATGCATTTTACCAGAACTATTATGCAAAGTGTGCAGCACTTCACAGTAGCACCTGTAAAGTCAGTATGGCAATTTTGTGCCTGTGATAACAGAGTTTAAAAAATAAATTAGAGCTCTAGAATGTGTCAGAATAGTGCTGTAGTGAATTATAGAATAGGTTATACAATATACATACTGAAATGAAATTTACTTTAGTGTCCCTTTAAGTTTGCAGCCTCCTACTTTTTCAAATGACCTGCGAGGCGCACAAGTCATTTCGGGCTAAACAATTTTTTTTGCAAGTTCTGCATTCCAAAAGCTTCTATGGGGAGCAGTACAAATGACCGCAACCACAGTCATGATGGCATTAGGAAACATGCATGATTATAAAAGTGCAAAATAATATAATTTTACATGTTAAAATGATAGCTGAAGCTAAATCTTACCCATTAAACAATATATAAGTTGAGCTTAACTATTACAAAAAAAGAATATTATGATACTGAATTGACCAATTACACTCAAAAGTCCATATAACAGTGTCTAGACATACCTAAGTAATAAACTCATCAAGAACCTAAACATTTAAATATGTTGCTTAAAGAAATCTGCAGTAGTGACTCTCGAACAATGCTACACACATTTCTGAAGTGAACCAATTACTACTGAATAGACACTTTACAGGTTAATATTTTGACATACAGCTGTGAAACTGAAGCAAAGAAACCACAGCTATACACATCTGAGAGACACAGACAGAGGTTGTATACTGCTGGTGTAATGATGGTAAAATGGCAAAACATGCACACTGAGAGTAGAGCAGCACAAATTGTACCAACACAGTTCTGAATCAATTGAAAGCAATAAAGGATATGTTATTCTCACCTGTTTCATGTGCTCATGAATAGGAGCACGACGAACTAGAGGAGTTTGGTGTCTGCAATTCTGCAATGATAGGATTCTTTAACTACCAGCACATAAGAACTCCTCCGTATGCCAACAATCCTTCTTTTGAACATTTGTTAGAGAGCTTTGGATACAAAAGAACAGTGCCTACAAATAAATGCAAAATTTTTATTTCACAAGGGCACTATGGTTAAAAAATTTTATTGCTTTTTGCCACATCATCCAGTGCTATAGATGTGCATGTCATAAAGGCCACTTTGTGTGTGTGCATGGGGGGGGAGGGGGGGGGGCTAGTAATCCAACCACGAACAGCAGCATGTGCATGCTTCTGTACTTCCAGGAAGAATGGACAGAGTATGAAATTTCAACACAATTGTAACAAAGACATTCAAAACTGGTCGTTAACCCTCTAAGTGCCAAACTCGTCTTATTTGTCTTGACATATTTTGTAAATCATACCACGCATAATTTTGACTTGTTCACGTGCTCTAACACTCACTTGAAGTTCCGAACACGAGCTACCCTTATCCACTGTAATTCCAAGCTGCGGTGAGTTCCTTCTAGGGCCACTAGGGGGGATAAATTCATCCCAATGATGCTACCCAAAGAGCGGCAATTTCAAATTTATCCAGCAAGTAGTATTTAAAAAAATGGTGTAGTACAGTCAAACATGCCTGCAATAGTCATGTTTTATGTGACTGAGTCATCAAGCTCTGGCGATCATCTCGAGCTTGAAAGCACTGGAAGCGGCCTTGTTACTATGAAGGACAGTTTAAGTGACTAGGAGGTCAATGACACCAACAACTGCTTTGATTCACTATGGCAGTGGACAAAGTTGAGTCAGCCGAATGTTTGCCTTATTTTATTTTCCTGAAACTACCTGGCATTGCCACCAACTTCAGCAAACCCTGGAGTGAGGACACACAGGTCTCACTTATCGAACAGCCTAACATTTTATGGACTACATTCCTCCCAAGACAAGTAAAAAGCTTCAAACAAGAAGGCACACGGTCTGTTGTCAAGGACAAAGCAGCACTGTCAAGGTCTGAAAGGAAACATGCTTTTGGTGTCAGGAGTGTGTAGGTGCGTAGGTTGAATTGGGTGCAACACCGTGTGTTTAAGTCTATCACACAAAAGCAATATTTTAATGTTCCCCAACCAACCTCATGGAGGAAGGTGACACTTTGTGTTCACAAGAACTTAGCAGCAAATATAGTAGAAGCATCATCAGTAGGACTGAACAAACTAAGTCAAGTTTAAATGCTGTCTAGTGATTACACATTGTTTCTTTTTCTCTTCCCCTCCCTCCTTTTTTTTCCCCCTCGAAAGATGTTTTCATACTTTTAACTGGCACTTAAAGAGTTAATCGCCGCAATGATCACAGTCCTGGATCCAATTGTTCAGAGAAGCAGTGTGCTAGGCCACATATGATATGCATGGGCACATCATACGCATGTCCTCCCTCTGAAGAAGCCCTGTCTTTCTGCACAAAGAGAAGTGGGAGACTTAAAAAACGAACTGATGATAAATAAGACCCCTCGCAACTGGTATCACATGAACACATGTCCCACTTTATTGTTTGCATTCCTCAGCCTACACATGCACACACATACTGCCTTTAGCAGGCAGCAGCGCATACCATACCAGTTCGTACTATATAAAAATATATTGTATGCAAGAGCCGGTGCTACCTTACAGGACTTGTGTCCTCTGCTCAATGACATACGTCCCTTAGCAAAGGCCCAGATTCATCAGTGCATTTTCTGTCACCATGAAGCATGTTGCATTGCCATAAAGGTCCAACCACATGCATGCAATTTTCGAGCAACAATGAGAAGCGACAGGTTTTCTCATCCCAGAGGGTGATCCATCCTTGTCGCGTCTCAGGTTTTTGGCAGCTAGAACATTTCGCTTGTCATACAGAAGTCCGTGCAGCGACTTCCGCTGGGGACATCGTGATTGCACAACAACATGGCAGCAACCAGTCTGCACAGGTCCACTTGCTTCTATCTGAATTCACTCTTCCAACTTGCTCTCTACTGTGCCAGCAACAGATAAATAGCAAAATTAGCCATCGCTTCATCTCATCTCAAGCTGAGGCCAAAGTATCAGCGTTATCTTGTCATTATTGAGATCAGTTGTTTGTTTTGAGGCGGTTAAGCCTGAGACCCCACCAAGAGCTGCAAAAGTGTTTTGAGTTTTGCTCACCAGATGGCACCATGATATTTCACGCTGGCAGCATGGTAAGGATTTCCACTGGCAATGACAGGATCTTAAAGCTAAATCTAATACACCTTGTTTAAAACATTGGCCTCATGGTACATTTGTGATTTCTTTACACGTGAGCATTTGTATTTATTTGGACAACAATGTAAATTTGTCGCTGCCACTTTTCGCAATGTTGCTTGCGTCTATGTGGTTGCTCCCTGCTGCGGCGCAACAGCGTGACAGGGTCTGCCTGTCGCGTCGCTTGTCGGTGTCACTGGAATATAGTGTGCATGAGGTTGCCACTTAATAATCTAGCACAGCTTCAATTCTCCAGATTTCACAAATCCTAACATAAGTATTTTTCACATGCATATGCAGCAAATCAACTAAGCTGTAGGAGAACACAAAGCTGTGCCTGGACATTCCCAAAAAAGTTATCAAGTTACATCTGCAGAAAACTGTTTTTTAGACTACTTTATTAAAACTGATTTTCGATGCCAATGGGCAATATTAAATGGATAACCAATAGGTTCATGCTTATCGTTACCTGCTACAAAAAGACAAAATGTTATTTCACCATGTGTGATGGCATTTACTTTTTATCCCTACCAGAAAAATATGACAGAACTACAGAGGTGGTTTACCAGCCCCTATAAAGGTCCATAATACTGTGAGTAGTGAACTTGAAATGAAGATTTTACATGCAACTACTAACCATTGGCTCACATATGAGGCTCTATATGGTAAATAAATAGCAGAGTGAAAGTTCAAATAACTTAAATTATTAGTAAGCAATACTGAAGCCTTGGTTTATATCTAATAGAATTTTTAGAGGCGGCAGACAGATTAATGTTTTCAAACGAATTTCTTAATGCACCCTGCACAAGTACACATGGAGTGCACTAACATATATTGTATCACTGCAAATTTTATTAGCTGTACTTTAAAACAATACAGCAGACTCCCTTTAATTAGAACCTCAAGGGACCAGGGAAATTGGTTCCATTTACTGAAGGACAATGCTGAATACAATTGCATGAATATAAAACCAACCAACCATGAGGATGGTGTTCCGTTTAGGAGGCAGTTTTGTTTAAGCAATTTCCGTTTATCAAGATTTTACTGTATTTTATGAAATTGTATCAGTGACAATTAAGTTAATATACATTTTTGTAATGTAAACAAAAGCAGGCTATCAAGACAAGAGACCATTTCTTGGCTCGTGTCTATAAAAGCGTAAACTGCATTACACTGGCATTGCAGATCTTTAACAGCTGTTAGTACCCTCAAGTAACAACAACAAAAAAGTCACAGAGGCATGGACAAAGCTTCCTAATAAAGAACTTAATACACAAACACACAAACACAAAATGAAAAAAAAAGAAAGTCTTCACAAAGACATTACAATTAAATTATGGGGTTTTAAGTGCCAAAACCATGATATGATTATGAAGCACGCTGTAGTGGGAGACTCCGGAAATTTGGGCCACCTGGGGTCCTTTAACGTGCACCTAAATCTAAGTACACGGGTGTTTTCGCATTTCGCCCCCATCGAAATGCAGCTGCCATGGCCAGGATTCGATCCCACGACCTCGTGCTCAGCAGCCCAACACTATAGCTACTAAGCAACCACGGCGGGTCACAAAGACATGCATGAGCAGTAAAGTGTTAGCACTAGCTTTCAGCAAGTCAAATTAGTCAAAGCAATTAAGAGGTGTTACAATAGTCATTGCTAATGTGCACTATTGCACTGGGCCACTACACACAGACACAAAAGCACTTCTTAATGTCAGCAAGTATAACACAGAATTCGATATTTTTCAAAGTTGAAAAGACTTCTAGCATATGGTTATACTGAACTCATGGGGCCAGGAGAAAACCCCTACCCCACAATGTATACTATTAAGGCAGGTGAAATAGCTGCAAACATTTATTAAAATTTGACAAGGCCAAGCACCCAAGATTAGAGAAATTATGGCCAAACATGGTTGTAGAATCAAGGCATTCTGTTGCTCAAGAGTTCTGCATCAGCCAGTTAAACATGCTGTCTTACCACATTTTTCTGCAAGGACAGTATAGTTCTACCAAGGAAATTCACAGTAGAATGCTGAATGTGTATGTCGGTGAATGTTCTTTGTGTAGTGCAGCAACTTGTCGATTACACGAGTTTAGATGCCATGCGGATGTGCAAGATGACCAAAGGAGCTATCACACTGATTGATTTCTATCATTTATCCCAAGCTGAGAGCCTTATCGCAAACAATAGTCTAATTAAGGTGCCCAAAACTGTCCCTGAATTGAACATTTCATATGGCACTGTGTGCACAATCATTCGTGACATTCAGGCATGCCAAAGGTCTTTGCATGATGAGCACCACAAAACCTCTCTATGCAAGATCCAACACCACTGCTTGCATTCATCAAGGCAGCTTTTGAAAGCCTCTATGAAAGCGTATGTGCATGTGTTCCCTGCAAGCAAGCCAGATTTTCTTATTCACAGTGATACTGGTGATGAGATGTGGCAATACCAATGGGACCCATAGACAGCACAACAGTCTATGCAGTGGAGGAATTAGTGGTCATAGCAATGCAGCATTAAGCTTAAACATGGACAATAAAGAAAAGGGAGGGAGTGGGGAGAGAGGTGTCTGTTTCATCTGCACTTGCACCATGATAAGGAATCCTTAATATTTCTGCACTGTGACATTTTTTTTTATCATTTGCCTAAACCCTCTATACTTAATGTCTGTATGCGTTCTGCGACCAAATGGTACTATGGACTTGACTTCAGGTCTTTTCTTGTGCGTATGCACAACTTGAGGTAGAGTTCCTTTTCTGAAATGATTGCTCACTGCAATCCTCCATCACGTCACCTAATCGTTGCCATCAAATCAGCTTCTCAGAGGTGGGACTGCCCAAAGTCATTTAAGAGCAATTTTTGGAGCAAGTAAAATTGCAATTTGGAGCAGGTTGAAGCAGGGCAATCTGAATTTTGGTGACATAATAGAATAAGAAACATGGCAGCGCACTTCAAAATTACGACAAAACAGAATAAACCAACACCAGGGCTGTACTGCAACTGTCTTAAGCTGAATTTTGAAACAGATTACTCTGGCTGCTGCTGTGTATGGCATGGCTGTGCGGACCCTTTCTTGAAAGCAATCTGCGATACGGACAGCGTGCATACGCCAAGTGCTGATAGCTTCGCATGCGCTGCATTTTCGTTACTTAGTTTACATTGAAGTGAGAGGCAGCACGAAGATGACTTCGCTTGGTGCTGCTGCCGCACTGCCTCACTCCAGCGTTTTGACAGTAAGTGCACGTGGTGATCGAGTGAGATGTGTACATGTTTGCTTGTGCGCACGTGACACCATGCATGCTTGTTAATTTAGTTCGTAAGCAAATGACTACAAGCTTACACGACCAATAAAACTATTATCCTTACATCGTATAGCTGTCTACTAATTTGCTATCGAAACTGCGACTTTATTTAAAGCCATTCTACATAATAGACCAGAGCAGTTCCAAAGCACCTTATGCTTAACTTTCTGGTGCAACTAGTACAATGATGAGCCGCGCACGTGTGAGCAGGGTAAAACACCTTCAACTCCTTCTATTTCAATCTGTTTTATTCCAAATCCATCATTAGCCCTTTGCGATAGGTCAAAATGGCTCAGGCCTCGCCCATATGGGCATAAGAAGAAATTGGAATAGTTTCACGCTATACCTGCCTTGGAACAGCAACGCCCACCCACTGAACCCACTGCAGCGCGCGCGCCTCTCTAATATTTAGTTCACTCGCAGCGCCAGCAGCCTACTTTTCGTTGTTTTGTGCCTCAGCTAGGGAGCACCGCGCCACTCAACCCGCTCAACCCACTCAACCGTATTCTAGTACACATTAAATACAGCCGCCCCAGCCGTTCCTACAGCAGCAATGACAGCTGGGAGTGGCCACGCCGCACCGGCCACTTCTGGCTAGTCCAGTATTATAAGTGTGAAAATTACGACAAACTGTGTGGGAGGTGCCATTGCATGGTGTGTGGAATGTGAACGGCTGCACTGTTCGTCGGAGAATGAATCCGCTCCCTGTTTGTGGGCACTGCCGAAGCGCACATGCCAAAGCCATTTTGGCACTGCGTGGTGCAGAAATTAGCATTTGTATCAAAATGGTGCAACTGATATAGGAGTCCCACCCCTGCTTTTAGACGCAACTACAAATAATTGTTTGGAAAATTATTTTTTTTTCTGTAATCTTATTTCACCAAACTCAACACACTTTATCCTGTTTTTGTGTTGTATACCTGCATGCACCACTCCTTCCATTGCCTCATCTGGCACTGAATATGCAGAAGTAAATAAATAACCACATAACATTTTTCAAGTGTTTCAAGTGTTCAATGATGGCACAACCGAAAGTACAGACTATCTCCAGCTAACAAGCTCATTTTAATCTAGACAATGCTCTATGTCCACAAAGAAGACCTACAATTTTTTGGCACTGTTTTACACGGCATACAACTGTTTCAAAGGAAATGCCCTAAAACATAAAGTACAAAAGCTATTAACATTAATTAACTCTCTGCAACAGCTATAGCACTTGTTTAAAATGTTTTGATAGTTCAAAATACACAGACTCAGGGTAACCAAAATTATGCAGATTCCACAACTATGAAAATCGATGTTATGCAAAGTACTTTGCAAGTAGCTAGCTATCCAGCGTTGTTTGGGGTTCTGCAGAGCATTATCAGAGGGTTGTGTTTGTGTAAAGCAAGCAACTGTATGTGCGATGCGTGTGTGTGACAGCAAAAGGTCAAAACAGATAGTATGATGGCAACAGCATTACGACAGATCTTGATTTCAGAGAGTACAGGCTTGCACCTGCCTAGGATGCAGTGCATAGCCAAGTTTCCTGCAGTGAGAAGAGTTTGAAAGAAAGAAAGTGTTTGTGTTCTACAAGCTTTTTAATCTAACGATAAACATAACTACAAACGTTCTAACTCCATTTTTAAGCTTACATAATAATCTTCACCGAGATGAAGACAAGAAAAGCCATTTTCTAAGGAGAAATTCTGTTTAAGTTAATGCAGGTCAGATGTCACCTAAAGCTAGTCAAGTACAAATTGCTAGCGCAGTGTGCAGTATTGAAATTATTGAAAAAAAAATTATGCAGATCTCACACACTGTGAGAATCCATATAAGCGAAGCTTTGTACACTGTTTGCTTTGATGGACAATAATTAGCAAGGATGTTGACGGCGAAGGTTTAATTTCTTCAACGTTTAGTCTAACACGAGAATGGTGAATGATGTTAAATGTTACGTTACATGCACCACTGCTGTTCGTCTGTGTAGTACATATAACACACAGGGGGAGGTGTTTGATGGAGCCGTTGGCTGTATGCCATACTTCATAACCTCTGAGAGGGTTGAGCTTATTCATGCCTCACATGGCACATCGCATAGTGGCAAAAGTATTAAACGTTAATTCAATTATGGGGCTGTGTGTGCCAAAATCACAATCGGATTATGAGGCACGCCGTACTGGCAGACTCCAATTTAATTGTGACACCGTGGTGTTCTTTAACGTGTCCCTAAATATAAGTGCAGAAGAATTTTTTCTTTCGGCACCGTCGAAATGCGGCTGCCACGGTTGGGATCAAACCCGCGACCTCAAGCAATGCCATAGCCACAAAGCTACCGCAGCAGGCACAGGAGTGTTGATTTGACATGTAAACGTTTCCGTAGTGTCGCCTAGACCCTACGGTGCGCGCTTTAATGTGGCTTGCTTCTGCATGGCCAACGTAAGTTGTCCACTCGCCAAATTTGTATGGCACTTATTTTTCAGAAATATCAGAAAGGTACCATACCACACCTCGAACTTAAATTTATCTTGTTTGCCCGCAACCACTGTTGTGTCTATAGAAGTAACATTTCCTTCCCTTCTCACGTCACCCCCCTCCTCCTCCTTGTATGTGAATTGCAAGCGAAGAGTGGCAAGACTGTTATTCACTCATTTTACAACTGCATCGATTCTACCCCATGCTCTGCCTCCTCTCACCCCTACTCTTTACCATTTCATCTAGCTTCCATATGGACTTGCACATCAGTAGAAAGGTAAGTGCTGAAATTTCTACAATGCTCTTGCGGGGGGTCACGGATAGTCACAGCTGTCAAGAGGCTAATGTGGCAATTCCCACAGAGCTCCAGAGGGCATTGTGCATATTCGACTTGGCGCAAAGTTCCAAACGAGTTTCTCACGCCACCTTTCCTCTCTGCCGTGCTCCTGTCATGTATACACAATGCTCTGAACCACACCCAGACGTGGTGTGCCAGACAGCAGCAGCAGAAGCAGCAGCAGTGAGGAAGTCGAAGGAAGAGGCAAAAAAAGCTTCGCTTTAAAATACAAATAGTAAAAATTATGCAGATACCACGCACTGTGGGAATTGATGTAAGTGAAGCTTTCTGTGCTGTTTGCTTTGATTGACAATAATTAGCGGTGATGCTGACGGCGAATGTTTAATTTCTTCAACATTTTATCCAACACAAGAGTGGTGAGTTGATGTTAAATGTTACCTTGCTTGCACCACTGCTGTTTGTCTGCATAGTACACAAAACACAAAGGGAGAGGTGTTTGCTTGAGGCGATGTTGTGCACCATATTTCATAACCTCTGAGAGGGTTGAGAATTGTCATTGCCTCACATGGCACATCGCATCGTGGCAGAAGCATTAAACTTGAATTGGATGACGGGGCTGTTCGTGCCAAAACCACATTCTGATTATGAGGCAGGCCGTAGTGACACACTCCGGATTAATTTTGGCACCGTGGTGTTATTTAATATGTCCCTAAATCAAAGTGTGCGAGTGTTCTTTATTTTGAACCCGTCTAAATGTGGCTGCCTCAGTCAAATCCACGACTTCAAGCAATACCATAGCTGCAAAGCTATCGCGGTGGGCACGGAAGTGTTGATTTCATCTGCAACCGCTTCCATTGTGTTGCCTAGACCCTGCGGTGCGCTTTAATTAATGTGGCTCTATCCGGACCTCTTGCTTTTAAGTATGCTTCTGCACGCCCTGCGTAAGTTGTGCGCTAGACATATTTGCATTGTTTTATTTTTGAGAAATAACAGAAATGCACCGTACCATACCTTGAACTTAAGTTTATCCAGCGTTTCCTTGCCTTCTCACGTCACTTTTTCTCTATGCCCCCCCCCCCCCCTATTTGTATGGGAACTGCGAGTGAAAAGTGGCAAGACTGTTATTCACTTGTTTCGTGACGGCGTCAGTTCTACCCATTCCCTGCCCCCTCTCCCCCCTCCTCCCTTCCATTCGCTCTAGCTTCCCTCTGCACTCGCATGTTGGTAGAAAGGTAAGTGCTTGCAGGGGGGGTCACTGATAATTACAGCTGTCAAGATGCTAATGTGGCGACGACCCAAAAGCTCCGAAGCATTGTGCAAATTCGACACGCTGCAGTCCAAACAAGTTGCTTGCGTCTCTTTTCTTCTCTGCCACGCTTCTATGTATATACGTACACAATCTGAACCACCCCCTGACGCGGTGTGCCAGACAGCAGCAGCCACAGCACCCACAACAGCAGCAGCAGTGGGAAAGTTGAAGGAAAAGGCAAAGAAAGCTTCGCTTTAAAAAAAGAAAAGTGTGTTCCACAACAGCTGGTCTCAATGGGCCTGTCAATGACCTTCGAAACCTTCGAAGGGCCTGTCAGTTAAACTCTACGATTGGGAGGTAACCATAGAAATACAATGGCAATGCAAAAGTTGTAAAACAGTATAGTGCACAATGGTGAAAATATATAGCCACTGACAATGAGCTTACCTACAGTCATTCCTAATCACTGAGTGAAGACATAAAACTGTTCCATCACAAACCAACTCTGCTACCAGATAAAGGCAAGAAGAGCTGCACAAATTAATGTACCAATCATACACTATTCAGATAATTTTCCACCAACACTATAACTTGAAAAGTTCATTTTACTGAAATAAAGAACTTGAAGTCAGTCTGTAAAATAAGTCACCTTATTTCCTGCACTTTCACAGAAACAGCAAAGAAGCAAAATCTCAAGTGTATTCAAAATGATCAAGGTAAAAAGACAGACACTAATAAGTAAGTAGGGTAGATTGGCATGCATCCCATAACAGCTTTCATTCAAAGCTAGGCAAACACTCCACTAAATACACCATATAGAGCAAATGCATAAACATGTAGATAAGCGTATAGACAGACATGCAACCATAAATGAAAAGTGTCAGCATCTTGCACACAAGGCACACAAACTAAACAAAATTATGGCAAAGAGGTGTACACAGCCCCCAGGCACACAGTGGAACACCAAGCACTTCTACAGTGCTAATTGGGCTGTTTGTCCACCTTAGCATGCACTTATTACAAACAGCCAAACAACCTACCTGTACAGACTGCAGCCGGTAAGTGGGTGCTCCTGACATACTTGCAGCTGAAGAGTTTGGTGGCAGGCTGGGGGCCACGTTGACGACCTGCAGTTGCCCATTTTCTGTTTTCACAAGCAGGGTGCCACGCATCATGCCTGGTTGAAGTGTGATCGTGTTCTGCAAGCAAAAGTGCCACACATACAAAAACTTCAATCTAGTTACGATGTAGCACGATAACTTGGCCACAAAATCTTGCAATGTGAATTTTCTGCACTCAGAAAATATACACTTATGAAATAAACAACAGAGCTTTTTCTCACACAGATGCAATTAAATATCTCAGAAATTATGCAAACTGTCACATAGATGCTTCCATACACAAAGATACAGTTCATATTACTGCTTAATAGAGCTAACAAACTGTAGAACCAAATGCCGGGATAATTAAATCATACTCTAATAACACTCCTAAAGCCACTACTATAACACAAAGTTGTAATTTCTTCAACCCCAGCAGCCCCTTTCTGGTAACATTAGAAATGAAGTTATCAGCTCGGATAAAAAGAGCAATTCATTCTGAAAAGCTAGTGAGCCATTTCCTTTTGCCTTTTAATATGATTAGCATACTTAGGGAGCTTCACGCACTTTTAGGGGACTCTCAGGCTGGGTCTAAACCCTTTTCCTACCAAATAGGGTCACTTGGTTACTTGGGTCTGATGGGCATTGGCCAGCTGGCCGAGGAAACCCACTTCGAACGCAACCATCGGACCAACTTGGGTCACTCAGTATGCGGCACTGGGTATGTGCCACTCTTCAATTAACATCTCTGACGATAACTGGAGAAACTGAACATGAACCTCTTTGGTTCGGACCCCTTGGTTCTTCTTTGTTATCATACTATCACAAGGGTGCACAGAAAAACCCTACGGTTGCCTGCTGAAATGAAATAAAGTCGCCACAAGTGTAAAAAATTTTTTTTTCATGGAAGACTTTCAAGGAGCCGTACGCATAACAGTACATGCAAAACTCAGTGCAACATGACATAGTAAAGAATGTGAGGGGAGAGAGAATGAATTTAAAGTAGCAGCAAGGCAAGCAGCCAGAACTGAGCATTATTCAGAAAAGGAAACTTTCATGAACACATTAAGCAAACATTCAAAGCACATAACTTATGTGCTTTGAATAAGCACGTACTTTGAATAAGCACGTACTTATTCAAAACATACCCTTAATGGACATCTTTGGGACGTAAGACACTATGGTGCAAACAAAAAAAAAGGGGGGGGGAGGGATATGAAGCATGGTGCTTGGAAATGCTGATTGCCAGACACATGTGAGAATAAATGGCTCACCAAATTATCAAAAAAAGGAACAATCTACGTCTGCCACCCAAAATTTAAAGTAGAACACTGCTGGTTTGCACTTGTCAATGAACTTTTCTGAATGCTGATATTGAAGGGGGAAAAAACGCAGGGGGGGAAGCACAGATGTCAAACACATTTTTTAATACTTCCAGAAGCAATACTGCGACCAATACATTATAGTGCAGCTTCTGAAACACGCAAGCTCAGGCCACGCATTTCACTGTATGCATGATGCAATAACAGTGAAAATACTGTATGCTTCAAGAATGAAATCAACTTGCATTAGAAATGTCAACAGTTGCATTTGAAACTCTTATACAATTCAAGATGCAGGAATGTGCGCCCAATATATAAACGCATAGAAGCATTCCTGTGACACAGGAAAAGCTTTAATGCAGCTACAAAGTGGCATACACAGGGCAGAGCAGGCTAATTATTTTAAAGACATTATGACCACAAAAAATTAAAGTGAATATTTGACTAATTAAAAAATTTTTGCAAATTACCTTTTAGACTGCTTACTTTACGCCACATGTTGCAATCTACTATTTGTAGCCAATGTGTCATATCCACTTCGAACGAATTCTGAGGATGGCACCAGCTTCATGATATGCGTTCCAAAAATGTGTGATGAAATGAATTGGTGTTGCATTAACTTTGGGCTCCAATGCATTTTTGTGCTTTGATAAAAAAATTAGTGGAAGAACAGTACATTCTTCATCCAAAGACTAAAAGTTTTAATGCAGCTACAATGTGACATACACAGGGCAACACAGGCTAATGTGCTAGTGTTGATAGACAAAGTAAGTCTTAAAAAAAAAGTAATTTTTTTATCTCTGCATTCAGAAAAATGCCTGTTAGCTCCCTTTTATTCAAAAACAAAACTAAATAGGAATTAGAGGAGTGAGATCGCAGCATTCATAATAAGAATACATATATATCGGGTATGTTCAAATATTTTAACATCAAGAGAATTTTTAAAAACCGCCTGTGGCATTTTGCACAAATATACCTATGAGCTGGCGTATGCAAACAGGCATATATCACTTAAACTGGAATTCAATATGCATAATTGACTGATTAATTAAATTTCTCTAATCAACTTTTCAACTAATTACTTTAGCGCACATATTGCAACACACAAATTAAGCCAGTGATTTCACAAGGCTCATCCACTTGGAGTGAATCTTGAAACTAGCACCAATTTGAGATAAGCACAGTGAAACTTGGATTAAAAATGTGCTGTTTTTCAACAACTTTTTTATGAAATCACAAAAATGCATTGGAGCCCAAAGTTAATGCAACACCAATGCATTTCGTCACAAATTTTGGGAACGCATATCATGAAGCTGGTGCCATCCACAGAATTCGTTCGAAGTGTATATGACACATCGGCTACAAATAGTAGATTGCAACATGTGGCGTAAAGTAAGCAGTCTAAAAGTTAATTTGCAAAAAAATGTGTTAATTAGTCAAATATTCACTTTCATTTTTTGTGGTCATGACGTCTTTAAAATAATGTTAATGAGAAAATAAAATACTGTGTGTGTGTGTACGTGCATGCACATGCAAGCGCACGAGAGAAAGGTAAAACCTTACTAAATTTTTCAGTAAAATGAAACCAAAAAAGATCCCACAGTAAAAGGGAGTGCTGTGAAAATAATCTTTAACTTTATTACTACCACATTACCACTAAAGCTGAGGTTACAAAAACTTTTGGCTGCCTTCCACACTCATATGTGGCACGAGGTTTTCTTACACAGTAGATTGTGGCTTTAATCATGACATACTAGCTCACTGAGCTATGAGCTAAATCACTCGCTTATTGGCTTATTCTCCACCGGGATATGTTTAGCTTATCACCCATTAGCTTGGCTCAGGTTAAACTAGCATTGGCCATGCTCATGCACCCAGTAGACCGAAAAATACTAAGCTCTGCTTTACAAAACCTTGTAATACAGTGGCACATTTTAACACAGTGGCCCAGATTCAAGAATATAAAACTTGGGAGTTTTCATCACACCCAATCTTTCATGAACAAATGTCACTTCCATCTCTACTAACGCTTTCAGATCATTAGGGTTCTTGTGCCACAACTGAAGAAATGCCACTTCCAAACTGTGAAAGCTTACTTAGTTACTATCTTATTAATTACTAGTTACTAGCTTACATTCGGCCTCAACTTGAGTACAGCTCTTGTATATATATATATGGTCTCCACCATCAAAAATATCTCATTGACCTTCTGGAGTGACTCCAAAACAGGACAAGCCATTTCATTTCAATCACTTATACTTATTGAAGTGTAACCCAAATAAAGCTCGAACTTTCATTGCAACCATTAAGTATTTGCCACGACACTGCCCTTTTATCACACAGCTGGTCTACCCATATCAAACCGGAAAGAAGCATTCTGGATGTCACAAAGATCATTCAATCAGTTCAGCTACACTCGCATTTATGACACCACAAACGCTTTCAATTTTTCAGCTCTGCCTTGTGCTATTCTTCTCTGGAATGCTCTTCCAAATAACATTGTTTGCCAATCCAGCCACACCATATTTCGCAGTCGTCTGGTCAAACATCTTGCCACCTCAGCCCTCTAGTCCTTCTGTGCATATTTTTCCTTGTGCCTCTATTTTTTCCTGTAGCTTTCTACATTCTGGTCGAACATCTTCATTGATTTTATAGTATGTGAATACCATGCGTACTTATGTTTGTTATTTACTTTTCTGAACAAATCCCATGTGGGTTTGCACAACATTCATAATCTATGAACATGCAGCAGATAACAGAGTTTATTGTTGCCTACCATTTCGTTTTTCTTTTTTTCCCCACATTTTGTATTGCGTTAATTCACCAGTTGATATGGCGACTGTCGCATTTGTATGCCTACTCTGTAATAAATTGAACTTCATGTAATATTGACTAGTATCTTTCCGTGTGTACTTTTTCCCGTTTTTAGTTTTCATTTCAATTGCACTTTTGTATTGGCTGTTCTGATGTTGCATACTATTAAGGCTTACAAATAGTGCTTATTCTACGCTGATACCTTTTTTTGTTGTTGTTTTGAATAACACTTGTTTTACGTTCATGTAATCGTAGTTCCCCTCCTTACCAAATGCCTTTCTGAAGGCCCTGTAATGTATTCACAAATAAAAATAAAAATAAAATAAAAATGGTGATGATTATATGATATGAATTCTAATCTTTCTCTCAAACTACCTTGACTAGAATAACCATAGTCATAAGAAACCTTATTTTCTTGTTTCAAATCACAAATCAATGCCCTTATCCCCATAAAACAAGCACTAATAAGAAACAGAGGTCTACTTTGTTTAGCTTTTCACCTTATTCATTTTAACTGTACAACTCTATAATCCATGCCTATTTTTCCTGTGCTCATTCATTGAATGCATTTGGGCACTTCTCCAATAGCTCTCAGAGCCAAAATTTTATTTGCACGTTCTTGATTGGTCTAATATCCTTGAAGTGCTGATCAAGGTTCCCATGCAGTAGCAGCCACTTTTCCAAAGCAATTTCAACGTTCCACATATTGCCTTCATACAGAAAAAAAAGTGCTATGATGACACAGTCTCCTTGATAATAGGCAATCTGCAAAAATCTACAAGTTGGCTTCCCTGAAAGATTGTTTTTGCCATCTCTGTGGCAAAGCATGAGCAGGGAGCTGCTGGAGTGTTAGGTAGGTGAAATATGCATTGTTTTCTTGTACATTTTTTTTTCCTTTTGGAGAATTAATGAAATCTGTAGTGTCACCTAACTTTCCCACACTTGTTTTCCCAAGAGAAGTGGAAACTATTGTACAGCATCAGCATCCTCACCTGCCCAGCAGGCAGCCCTCAAAATGTGGAAGTCGTGACCCTTATTGGCTGTAATCTATGAAGAACAGAAGTGGGTAATCTATGAAGAACAGAAGTGGGTTACGGGGAACAGATAACATAGCCTTCTCGTTTTTTTTTTAGTTAACTTTAAAGGTTGGTCTATAGGTTGTGAGCTTTTGGTTCGACAGCAGCTTTCTAGGGCAGGTGACATTACAGAACTTTGCAGATTGATATGGGCAACTGTCATGGTTATAATATAAAAGTTATGAACCATGACAGTTGATTGAGGTCACTATATTTATAACCATCAAATAAATGTTCAGTTACGTTCTATGTATTGCTCGCATTGTGATCGAATAGTGAATAATTGTTTGCAATGATTAGTACAAAGTAAACCTCCCTGTTCTGTGTCTCCATAAAATCAGGACATCGCACTGTGAAGTGACACAGTCAGTCTACTAACATTCCATTTCTGGTGTGTGGAAACACGCAGTCATTCTAAAACAGTTCTAACGTAGAAATGGCTTCATTGGCAGTCTATCAAGCTTCGGTGAGGAATCACTATTGGAAAGTTTCAGCAACTGTACAGTCACTTTTATGTTCCCAAAATAGCAAGACCTTTACCATATTTACTTTTACACTTCTGGTGGCAAGATGCTAATGTACATGTAATTGAAGCATTAAAAAAAAAATATGGGGTTTTAAGCGCCAAACCACTTTCTGATTATGAGGCACACCGTAGTTGAGGACTCCGGAAATTTGGACCACCTGGGTTTCTTTTAACGTGCACCTAAATCTAAGTACACAGTTGTTTTCGCATTTCGCCCTCATCAAAATTGAAGCATTCATGTAATGATTACTTATTGCATAAGTACATTTTGTATGGAGTTTTTAAAAGTAAAAACTGACCTATGTGATGGCACAAAGAAAAATAATTCATGAAAAAAGGAGCTAACCAAGAATCTCCTTTTCATGACACCACATAACAATAAATGTGATGCTGCAAAAGTTACACACTTGTTCACTTACAAATATGTGCCTCTACAAGGCTCACCCACTGACCTAAATGTGATGTGCATTTGGCAACCATCAGATCCAACATCATCAGATGTTAGCTGCCTTGAAAATTGTTGGCGTGAAAACTTTCTTTTGAGGCATGGAATTTGAGAGCGACCACAATTTGAACAACACTTAGTGGCTCTGGCTCCTATTTTCCTTCATGCCGTTATCACTCATTAATCATGTGCTTGCTTGTAAGGTTAACAATCACAGAAACACTAGGCATGCAAAGATATGGGTACTAATGCCCTGTATGATGTTCTGCAGGCTGTTTCCATGGGCTGATATTTATGGCATAAGGATTCAACTGGACCTTTTCCACACCTCTGCAAGTTGCTGCTCTGAAAACTCTGCTGTCCCCCAAAAAATCTTGTCAACAGACTAGTCCTACGTGAAACATTAAAAACCTGCTTCAGCTGTTCGGCTCCATTAGGTCATTATTTTTGTTATCTTCTACATGCGCTATTCTTAGAAATTTAGTGCTGTTGCACCTTCACCACAGTTCGGGTACATTCGCTGAAGCATGCAGAGCTACCTCCCGTCATGAAGAAAACTTCATTTGTTGCGGAGCTAGCATTCCTCGGAGGTGAAGTGAAGAGACAAAGCTATTTCACATTTACCATTGGCTTTATTTAATTTCTTTTACAGTATTGCTGGTTTATAGGTGAAAGCTAGCAGCCTGACTGCACTTTCCAGGCACAGAATTTTTCGCTTCTGTAGCATTGGTCAAATGCCTGAGCGGCAACACTTCAACTACTACTCTCCGGTACTGAAGTTCGAATCCCTTCGGGAAACTTAACTCCTTTTTTTTCATTTCTTTATGGAATTGCAAAGCACTTTAAGAAATCTGTAATGAATGCCAGCATACATCAAAAGAAGGGGAGTGAGCCTGAAACAGCTATGGTTGTAACAGGTACGCTTGTGTGCTGTGATTCAGGTGCATAATAAAGATTCCCAGGTGGTAAAAATAAATCCAGTCTCCCTCTACAGCGTGTCACATAATAAAACTGGTTTTGGCTCGTAAAACAAGAAAATTAAGTTGAATTCATAATGCCTAGTAATTTAATTTGAAGGCCGAACCATGGCCTAATGTTGGGAAAATAAGGATGTTTTCGTTTATATGTCATCTTAGTAATCTTAGTCATCTCTTAGTCCCCACGGACGTTGTGCATGTGCCCCAGCTGAAGTCTTACATTGCTGCGAGTTCACTTCATGTATACTTGGTGCTGGGACGGTGCCTTTACAGGTGGGGGTTATATTATGGCGCAACCAAGAGTGGCGCCAGTCAGAAAACAATTTGACATGTAGAGATGGAATTGGTCTTGACAGCCATCTCGTTTATGCATCGTTGTCTCTCTTGTAAATATTGCAAATACATCTTTATATGTTTGTTAAATGGGGTTTAATGGCGCAAAAGCGGCTAAGGCTATGCTGCGCCAGACACAGGGTAATAAAATTTCATTAGTAAATGCAGCATACCCTGCACTAATTAAAAAGCTTACTTAAAAAATCTGTTTTGTCTAAAAAGCGAATCACATCAGTCAGAGGTATCAGTGCATTATCTCCTAACATCAATATCGAGTGAAATGGGATGCGGGACTTGTACAATATGCGGAAGTACTTTTTTCCATGCATTTCAATATGTGGACAAGCAATTAGAATGTGCATTACTGTTAACGGTCCATGGCATTTGTCACAGGTTGGTTGTTCCTCCTCTCTCAATAAGTAGCAGTAGGCAAAGAATTACTTCGATGAAGCGTTCCTGATGGTAGCATGTCTTCCACTCCCTAAGGACAAGTTTAATGAGTTGAAGTTTATTGTTGTCTTTCGAGTGCCATTCGCATTACTAGTTAGAGAGCAGTGCCTTGCGAACAGCTTGAATCCCATCCCTAACAGGTATGTTAACTCTTGAAACATTTAGATTTCTTGCCCTTGCTGCACATTCACCTGCTTTTTCATTTCCAGGGATCCCAACGTGGATTGGGACCCAGCAGAAAGGAACGGTTTGGTCTTTATTTAGGTTTGTTAGTATATGTATGACGTCACCTATGATGGGTTTGTACTGTGAGTGTGTGTTCAAGGCCTTAAGTGCATTTAGAGAATCTGTACAGATCATAGATTTTTTTGTGTTTGGCATTTATAATCATTTGTACTGACACCCATAAGGCGTAACACTCAGCCGTGAAAACTGATATAAACTGTGGTAGTCTGAGTGTGTGTTCCTGTGTACCATCAATTATGCTGCTTCCGACATAAGTGGGCATCCTCGAGCCATCGGTGTAAAATTCTGGGCAAGTGTCTTAACTGTCTTGCACTGTGAGAAATTTCTGTAGTATGTGTTCACTAGGCGTATCTTGTTTCTTTTTTTTGATGTGCCAATGAAAAATCTAGAAATTATGTGAAATTGTTCCAAGGAGCTATTCTAGTTGGCCTTTCTTTGCATGACAGAAAGTGCTTCAGTAGGGACATTGTAGTCGTGGCATTTTTCTTCAAATCTAAGTATGAGTGGTCTTATAGTATTTGGCCTGTTTGTGTAGTGTAGTCGTTTGTTGCACTGAGTGATAATGTTATAGCAAATATGGTGTGGCGATGAGCGAACTCTTAGAATGTATGTCACCATGAGTTGTGTTCTGTGATCTAAAGACGGCTCGTTACTCTCAGAATACAAACTGGGAATGGGCGAGGTCCTATAGGCACCGGTTGCTAAGCGTAATCCTTCATTATGCATGGGATCTAACAGCTTAAGGTTTGATTGTCTGGCTGAACCATATGCTATGCATCCATAGTCTAGTTTGCTACATTCCAGAGAACGATAAATATGTAGATCTTAAGGCGGGAGGCTACCCTGGCCGAACTTCTTTATTTTTTAAGGTATCCGGATGAAACTTTCAGTGTATGCTCGCACCACCAAACTATGAGGAACTGCAAAGTTTCATGAAGATGGGTTTGTTTGTTCTAAAGTTACTGAGGTCTAACTAGGTGGTTCATGTGTATGCCTGAGGAAGAGCCTGGAGAAATGCCAGGACATCATAGGAAGCTGAAATTCACTGCGATGATCCCTTGATAGATATCCCATGGGGATACAAAGCCCCCTTTTTTTTTAATTTCCCCTCCAAAAAATTTTAACACAACTTTGAGTTTGAGGTAGCCAGTAATGACCAAATTCATAAAAAATTAATTGCTTATCATAAATTAACTGCACCAGGTTTCAAAAAAAGAAGCTTGCTACACCCTGGCGGCAAAGTCAATCAGGAACATAATAAAAAAAAAAAGAACGGCACACAAATTTGAAGAGCAGTTCTTGAGATATTGCCTTCCCCAGAACCACTACTAGAGAAAAAATCCATTCTGAAAAAACAGGCCATAAAGTTGAACATATGTTTTTATTAGAAAGCTCCTGCGGAGCTCCTAATTAGCTCTTGTGGCTCAATCCAGGCACACTCAATGTGTCGGATTCTCGAATGGTGACAGCCGACAGCACAGTTCCGCTGCTGCAAGCGTCTACGCAGTCGGCACTCGCCGCGGAATATCGTAAGTTCGATGCTCATACAAGTGGCATATCGCGCTTCCGTGCACCGAACATCTGCACTGTCTTGGGCTTCGTTGCCGACATCGCGTGCAACAATGGAGATTAAGGCCACAGAACTAGCGAAAAAAAAAAAAAAAAACGCTGAGAAATTAATGTAAAAGATAGCGCAAGGTGATGAGCAGCTCGCAAGCAGACGTTTGTCATGCATCTGTTGAGGCGGATGGAGCAAGGGGAAACGATGTTAGCGCGGCGGGCGTGGCATCGAAGGGACCAGCCGCTGCCGCCCGCGCAGGAGCCAATGGCAGGCGCACTTTAGCCCGCGGGATTTGAATGTGTTGCTCCGGCCAATCAGCGCTCTGCATTGCATCGCAGGAAAACGCCAATACCGCCTCAACCGCGCTGCTGATGCCATTTTGCAAGGCGGCAAAAAACAGAGACAAAGAATTCACGGTCAAAATGACTCCAAGATGGCGCGGGCAGGCCACATGGACTGGGAATGGCGCAAGCACAAAGCTTGTCTTCCTTTCAGCATTTGCACGTGTCTTGTGGGCCATGGTGTCCCAAAAGTAACGCATTTTTTTTCTGTACTTTGCGGGTGGAATTAAGTGCTGATAATTACAGAACAGGTAGTTTATGAGACAAACAACCCAAAAATATTATTTTTCAAAAATCCCTTTTTGCGATTTTTCGGTTTCCAAGGGCCACACATCCCCCCCTTAATATGTGACTTCTGCAACGTAAGAATATATATATATATATATATATATATATATATATATATATATATATATATATATATATATATATATATATATATATAGAGAGAGAGAGAGAGAGAGAGAGAGAGAGAGAGAGAGAGAAGCATGCCAAGCCCCAGCCCTCACCTGGAAAAACGAAAATTCTAGACCCCAATATATGACACACAAAAAATTCATGGGGCAATTATCTCTACGTGGATGAATTCAAAAGCATTGCAGCCACGTCGGGAGAAGCAAAGCGACGTCCACTGGTGGCACTGGCAGAGTCATGTGACTCAAGCGGCCACGTCAGCAGAAGCGTCGCAACGTGATTAATAGTGTTCATCATAAGGTACACGTAACGCATGGCCGTGGGCTCGACTCCCACCAAAGGTCGTGGGTTCAAATGTCTAATAATGCTACCTTAATTAAGTGTGCCTTAACACCAGAGGTTGTGGGTTTGACTCCCACCAAAGGTTGAGAGTTCGAGTGTCTTAATTAACTGTGTCATAATTAACTTTGACTTAACACCAAAGGTTGTGGGTCCGAGTGCCTTAATGAACTCTATTTTAATGAACTGTCTTAATTTTGCCTTACACCAAAGGCCATGGGTTCACTCCCCCCAAAGGTCGAGGGTTTATTGTCTTAATTAACACCAAAGATCCCTGATTCAACTTCCACCAAAGGTCGAGGGTCCGTAGCCTTTTTGGACCACTGTGTGGTCACACCAACGCCGACAACTACACCGGATTTTCTGCCTCATGAGCCATGTAATGCTATCACATTAATAATATGACTTACTAGATGAGCTTAGGCACCATTCATTGCTGTCACTCAAGAATCTAGCACTAAGTGCAAAAGTAATGGTGCTTAAGCCAGCAGCCCAGAAGGCATAATATAAAAGTGGATAAGTCTAAAGAAATTGCACAACACCATGCCATTTTGCAATAAGCACCAAGCAGACATCAGAGCATCTATGGACACTAAGCCACACTGCAAAGACTGATCATTAGTGTTTGGTTATCTATTAATAAATAGAGCAGGATATTTAGGGGCCGTGCGCCTACATGCACATAGAACAGTGCACCTCAGTTGGTGCAATGCATGGCGGTAACATCGGTGCAACATACCAGTGAGATTGTGAAGCACAGGCAGCTCACAACTGAATGCATGAGATGTGACAACCCTGATTAAAAATTACTGACTGTACAAGTAGGTGAAAGTAAAGAAAAGAATGCATGCCAAATGGAATGCCCTGCTTCAAAATTTAACAAATGTCTGTAACAAAATGTCTGAGCACATCGTTCGGACTAGTAGAAATATTGCTTCATAACAGTCATAACAATTAGTCATAACAATTTGATCTTGGTGGCCAAAAGTCTAACGATGACAGAGACACATGGGCACTACAAAAGCATTTGAACTAAAGGGTATCTCTTCAAATCGTGAAGCACATTGATACACAAGAAAGGAATAGTGTAAACAAATTTACATTAGAAAGCTTAATAGTCTGCATTTATGGCCCAATCTCAAGTCATGGAACAATCTGTCGGCACAAAACTTTGCATGGTGGAAGGCCGCCATATTTTTTGTGTTTCAATTGAGAAATGTTCATGACTAATTTTTCACAAAAATTAACCCTTCATGGAACAACGGGACACATACATCTTATTTTTTGACTGAAGTTAAAACATCCTTCTCCATCAAAGTGCTTGCATCGATGCTATCACCATCTTGTTTTAAATAAGCAAACATTTTAAATGTCCTTTTTCTCCAAAGCAGCAGAGGGCAGCCCTTTCTAACGTTATCTTCCTAGCGTTTCACATGCTGAGGCCGTATGTATTTGCCTGAATTTTGAATCGACAGGAAGTAATTACGGCATGACAAGTAAGTCTGAAAGTTTTATTTCTTTTGCAGCGTTATATATGGGATCACTGCATTATGTTTTATGTTTTCATTGTTGTAATGATTACGTATAAACTTGTGCAACGTGAGAGACACATATGTTAGCTGGCTAAGTTTCCTACGTCTAAATAGTGTTTCGCTGACCTAGGCAATTCAAGTGCACTGTTGCATTCTCTTTTTGTTCAGGGAGGTCGCTTTCAGTTGAAGAAGTGGTTGAGCTTCCGTTCAGCCTTCCATATGATTTCCAAAAAAGCGACATTGAGAGTGAGCTGGCAGATAGTGAGACGGAATTCATGTTCACACTGGCGCCGGTTGAGGAGAGTGACTTGGATGACGACAGGCTTGATCGGCAGTCCACAAGCACAGGAAAAAGGAGGCGAACATTGTACGTCAGAAAACCAAAGAAGCTGCGTGAGAACTTCTGAGCCAGAAGAACTGGACAGCAAGCCTGACAGCAGAGATTGTGTCACCAAAGCAACCACTCCGTGGCCGACAGCTCCGCCAGTTCTCACTTACCACACTGTGAGTAACTGGGGACCGCAGTACTCAAGCAAGTTATCCTCGTCTTGTACACCTTCCGAGTCATTCAGTCTCCATTTCGGCGATGATGTGCTTGAAATGATCGTGCTTGAAACTAACTGTTATGCGAAGCACGAGGCTCGAAAAGGGTGGCGTGACCCTAGAAAAGAGAAACTCAAAGCCTAATTGGGCATTCTACTTCTGATGAGTGTCAATCCCATGCATCACATGTACCTTTATTGGAGTACCAACAGTTCTTTCAATGTCAAGGAGATATCTAGTGTGATAAGCTTCAAGAGATTTCAGGCCATCATGAACACATTGCACTTCTACGACAATGAGCAGATAAAAGGTTGAGGTGAAGATGGTTTCAATAGATTGACCAAGATAAGGCCACTTGTGGATGCCTTGAATCAAAGATTTCTTGAAGAGTACAGGCCTTCCACCCATCAGGCAATTGATAAAAGTATGGTACACTTCAAGGGATGCTCAGCCTTGAAACAGTATACCTCCATGAAAACAATCAAACACAGTTACAAAGTGTGGTGTAGAGCCAACTCTGCAACTGGCTATTTATGCAAGTTTCAAATATATGAAGGATAGTCTACAGAATGAGAATCTGGACTTACACTTGAAGAACATGTCATTATTTATCTTTGCAAAAATGTTTAAGTGAACAGTACACACTACTTTGATAACTTTTTCACTACAACCAAGATTATGAACGAGCTATCAGAAAAGCAAATTATGGCAGCAGGCATGGTTTAGACAAACAAAATATATACCACATGAAATCAAAAAGGATCAGAAGCTGAAAAGAAGAGAATATGTTTGTCGATGAAAGAGACAATTGACGGCATACCAGTGGTGTGACGACAGGAATGTGACTATACTGTCGAACTTTCATGAGCCATCCAAAGTATGCTTGCAAATGGAACCAAGGTGGGTGTGACATGCCCCAAAGTAGTCTCTGACTAGAATAAGTATATGGGAGATGTGGACAGATTTGACCAAAAATTGAATGAATATGCGCGTGACCGGAGGTCGAAAAAGGGTTGGTACAGGCTCTTCTACTATATCTTAGATGCAGCTGTCTTCAACACTTTCATTCAGTGTTACCACATCACACCAAATGAATACTTGTGGTTTCACCTTGCCCTTGGAAGAGAGCTCGTTGGTGGTCAGAGCTTCAAGAAAAAGAGGGCAATACCCACGTTTCAGCACAAGAAGCGTGGACGTCAGTCTGTGCAGAAGATGGTCGGTGTTAATGAACAATTCAGACTTCATGGAGGTGACCACCACCCTATGAAGACAACGGGGCGTAAACGGTGCAGATGGTGTTCTACCAAGGCAAAGGAAATCAGAACGACACTTGTATGCAAACTCTGCAAAGTGCTCTTGTGCCATGTTTTTTGCTTTTCCATGAAGAAAAGTGAAGATATGTATGTAACGAGATGTTGCTGTTTGCAAGAGTGCAACTATGATTCAGCTTTGAGCACATGAATTTTCTTAGTTACAACAACCCGGTGTATGTGGTCACCAGGACCATATTGTCCCACTTTCTCCAGTTCTCTAAAGAGTTAGTGGGACATATGTGAAACCACCTTTCCTGAAGCCCCCTTTGCGCCTAAGCAGCTCAAATGTTATATGCGACAAAGTGATGTCGTAACCATCAGTTTTTTGCAGATGAAATGCACGGAGCATGCTTTTTCTCATTGTGTCCGATGAAGCATTATGCCTTCATGAAAAGCAATTCAAATCATCATCTGAAAAGTAAACTCTTGCAGAAAAGGAAAGCTCTGATGTAATTTTCAGGCCGACAAGTAGCAGCCTTGTATGCAGCATGCGGTCCTCATAATGAACCAGTAACACACCATAACAAAAAAGTGATTTTTTGCAAGGGCACAAAACACCCAGCAATAAGTGCTTATTCTGGTGATATTATCTGTTAAAAACTACCAAGTATAGTCATGATACCACACTGAGATCGAACAGCACCATTGTTACGCAGTACAGTGTTGTTGCACTTGGATTCTTTTGTTTGTGTATCTTGTTGATGAATGTGTATTTTCAATGACTGAAGTTATGCAAGCCACAAATTCAGCACCAGTTGTTAGTACTCAGAAGAAACTGCATGTCCAGTGGTCAGAGAGAATGACATGCCGTCAGACCTGATTGGTGCCTGCCATCACTTCAGATGGGCACTAGAATTCATGATCAACTATTGTTGCAACCATCATTCTGTGGATGAGCACTTTCAATTTTTGCTGCAGGAACATTATTATACAATGTGCCACAAGCGCCTCAACTCATACACATAGGCATGCAATGTTTATCTATACATTGCATCGCTGTGCTTTGCACATGTATAGAGCACCTTTGCTTGTTTCTACTATTCCCATTATTTTTAATATGCCAACGTTAATAGCCAGCTCAGAAATTCGATTTAAACAAAGCAGGAGTTGCACACACACTTACTAAGACTTGATTCTCCAAAATTGAGTCCTTTACTAGTTACCTATGCCCACACATTAAGAAGAGTTAAATGAGAAAAATATGAAAATTCACTGTAGGTATGAAATGCAAAACCAGAGCAGTCAACACGGTGCAGTGACGAGTGCTACTTGCCTAATCTGCCTGACCAAAAACTCACACTTGAACTGAGATAATCAAAAACCTGCCGCTGCAGCTCAGTGGCTATAGTGTTCGGCTGCTGAGCATGAGGTCACGAGTTAAATTCTCAGCCATGGCAGCCGCATTTTGATGGGGGCGAAATGCAAAAACGTTCCTGTACTTTGATAGGGGCACATTGAAGAATTACAGGCAGTCAAAATTATTCCAGAGCTCTGCACTACAGCATCTCTCACAGCCAAAGTATTGTTTTGGAACGTTAAACACTACGAATTAGTCATAAGTCAAATCAATCGAGATAATCAAGGCATCATTGAGATACTATCACACCTGCATCACACCTTCAGCCAATTCACAAAATGACAACTGAGGCACATTGGAGCGAGTCATGAACTCTCGTACCCATTGCTTATGCTGGGTGGTTACTACATGTTCCAAAAAATGCATGCTCCATTGTCAATATTTTAATCAGTTCTCATAAGCACAGACTACAACTCTTCAGTATACAAAAGTTCTTGGACTAGCGGCAACTTTTGTTTTGTTTTCCAATGACAGTAATGCTGCAAAATTACTTAGTAGCAGTGATACAAGCTGGCAAAATGCTTATAACTGTTCCCATTTCTAAGGATTAGTGGCTAATAATTGCTGGCCATACATGTTACATCAACAAATATGCTGCAATCAGCTCAGCATACTACTACAGCACCACCTGCCCTTAGCAGGCTACTGCAAACCAAAACAATTTTTTCCTTCATAGCAAATGCTATTACTGCACCCTCAGCTGCAAATCAGGCTCAAAGAAAAAGTTGAAAGTGCCTACCTTACATTCTTAGTGATCTTTATTTAGTTCATGAAAACTTGTTAGAAATGAAGAGATATGCGACAGCTGCAAGAGATGTGTGCTTGAGTAGTGCAGGGTGCGTCAACAGTGAAAGAACCAGAAGTCAACAAAGTACAAGAAAGAAGCAAGCTGGTAATGGCGGTCGATTTCTTCTATGGTTTTGGGATTCAAGACAAAAAAACATAGTCACATACTGTCGTGTTATCACATTCTTGCATCTGAATGCTGCAAAACTAAAAAAATGAGTATATAGGCAGATATAGACATTCACTTAGTTTGTAATGATGTCACAATATGATCAGAAATGTTACCCAGGAGAAAACTTGCTCTCTCATGCAGTTTATTTTGCATGGCTCATGCATGGCTTTTCAAGATGATGACGCTGAAAATGAAATTAAATTCTTGCTTTGTGACCACAGTGAATATTATTCTGAACACAATCACCTTGAGCATGTGGCACAATCTGAATGACCAAACAGTTCACCAGTACTTAAGTGGCAATGGAAACATAAAATGAGTATAATGCAGGCTATGGCTCTCAAGACTATGGGGAATATAACTTTTGTGCAGACAAAAAGATAATAGAACAGTGAGGACTGTAGTAATGCTTGCAGTAAAGCAGGCATTCCTTGAATAAACGTGCACATTCAAGACAGGATAAAAACTAGAAAATGTTGAAAGTCGATGCTAATTAGCAGTGACTAATGCCAAAAATATAATGCAGCACTGCTCTGTACTGATGCAGTAAAAAATAGCTGCCCTGCCTGCTCAAATAGGATGCACAATTCCTTCAACACTTTGCCATTTCTTATTTGCACAAGCAGTACAACCATTCTTGCTGCATCATCTACATGAAACACTTCAATAGCCATTGATACTAAGAACACTGTCATTCAGTCCAGGGGGCAACTACTTTATGGAATGGGTCCTTCACAGCAGCAAAGGTTCATCAAGAATTTTTCATCTATGCAGGTGAATGAGGTATTGGGGACCTGTGCTACTTATCAGAGTGGCTACAAGGAATTTGTGCACAGACCCACAGTGCAGTAACGGTGATAAACCTATATGTTGTGCTGAAGTGTTCAGTGCATTCGTAAGAACTAGATCACACAGATATACATTTCTTTGATAAGGCCACTCTGTGCAAATGAAAAAAGGCTTAGGGCCAAGCGTCTACCAGATGACTGAAGCATTAGCCTGGTTGTTCCCAGCACAGTGCAACAGCGCAAGATGCTCCTAAAAACAAGCATATTTGTACATTTGGACCTCTATGTGGGCTTTGTATTCTCATTTGCGCACAACAGCACAACGAATGGCAAGCTGGCACCAGTTTGCTTTTATTGTGCACATGCTAAAAGGAACCCAAAGCAAGAATATATGCCAATAGAGTGGCCAAAGTCAAGAAAAGTTTCGCTGTGAAGTGTTAGATTTTACAGCAAAGGTAAAATGCCAACTTGCTCGGTGGTCCTGGGTGTGCAAAGTGCAGTGAAAAGTGAACAGTGACACCAAAGTTCCCAGACCAGTGCTAGCTTATACTCACGTCATGTTCAGGAGGCCTATGGTAGCGGTATCTCTGCAGAAACAAGTTGCACACTCTACATTACAACACTTGAAAGTGTTGAAAAAAGAGAGGCCGTTAAACAAAACAACCCCATACACCATAACAGATTAGCAAAAAAATTAATGAAGACAAATACCTAAGACAAATTAAAACTTATTGCAGTAGACAAAAAAATAACACTTCACAGAATTTACTAAAATGCATTTGCAATATGTAAGCTAAGTGACAAGTCAGGAATGCAGGAGTGGCTCCTCCCAAAAAAGGCATGATGTGCCTGCCTTTCAAAGAATATATGCTCTTATAGATCACACTGGCGTGAAGAGGAGGTGTTCCAGCAGCTCAGCAGCAATGAGTATGCTGCTGTTATGCAATGTAGGTTGGACCAACGATAACTCACACCACAAATGGGTTGTTTGCAAAGTGCACAGAAGGGATTTCCCTGACCCCCTGTTCAAAGAATGCCCTTGACAAACATACCCGCCCATTGTACAGGTGGACAGGCACCAAAGAAGGCACACCAGGGAAGGCCAAAAGACCTGTTTCATTGCTTCACCAACATGACTATCACTCACATTGCAAGAACAAAAGGTGTCCCCAGCGTGGTAAGGAGTTTCATGACATGGCAGTGCAAGGTGAAGGCAGAAACTTGGACACAAAGGAGGAGGAAAGACAGGAAGAATCAGACAAAGTGATTTGGCGGCACATACATACATGCAGTATTTGAAAGGCACTTGATGTTGCATTCTTGACCAGTCACTGACTAATAGCATATGATGGTACTGCCAAGTCTTTTCTTACATGATGTCCAAATATGCTTCCTGGCTAGCACGCCTCCATAATTGACCACCAATGAGATTTATCAGATCTTCACAATAAAGGCCGATCTTCATTGTTATTTGAAAAATATGTGTTATTTGCTTTTTCTTTCTTTTTATTTTAATTCAACATTAGACAACTAAAATCTAGAAAGCAGGGTGGCTAGGAGTAATTGGTTTTTACTATCAAAAAACATCTTTACAGCAGCTACTTGAAGACAATGGGTAAGCCAAGAGATGTTTCGTTATAAGATGCCTCCACTAACAGCTCACTGAAATGAAAGAAAAGTCTGACTTATCAATTATATGCAATAACTTATAGAACTATATGCTCATTAATGTGGCCCACTTTGGTCGGAAAGAAAATTTATTTCATAACGTCATGAGCTGCACTACTGCTTGATAGTGCTGAGTACGCAACAGTACAGTCATGTTGTGAAGAACTCTGTCTGAGAGGCCTTTGCCTGCAGAAAGACTCATTAATCCTTGCACTTCACAGCTCTTTTTAATACATAAGTTGTCAGTAAATTTCCCAGATTAATAGGCATGCTATTTGCAAAAAGTTCAAGTGTGTAATGCTAAAATCCCAAATTATTAATATCTTTAAACATGTAACATGACCCAACATAAGTAACATGATACTAAAATTATGTGTCTTTGCTATAAAGAATCATTATGAAAAAAAAAAAAGAACAAGATCCAATTTCACACTTTTAAGACAGCCAATTTCTTTTTGTAAAGGCTAACTTTAAGTTTGTGCCAACCAATAGGAAAACCTTACCACAATGGTGCAATTGAAGCACGCACAAAGTGATTCCCATTTTAAAAAGCCTGCCACCCTATGCCAAACATCCTATTTCTGTCCCACATAATTTTTAATGTTTCAGCAACGAGAAAGTACTAGTGTGCAAATATGCAGGTTTCGCTGTGTCCCAGAAGTCTCTTGCATACATAGAGGCTGCAAAACATATCACAACGATGCAGTGCTGCTATCAGTTTTCATGCCAGCAAAACAGATGGTAATCTACACAACATGGTCTGAATTAATGACATTTTGAGCAGTATTATTTTGACAAGAGTTCAGATAGACTAATAAATAGGAGAAATTGTCTGCAAATTTCTTTTATGGATTTGGGGTAAACAAAAAAGTGCCTTAATTTCCAATTTCCTGCTTTGCAAAATCAGGCTTAGACAGGCCCAACCAGTGCTGATGCATACAAAAGTACGCTATATCATCTCAAGCAATACGCCATATCACATCATAATTATTACATTACACATCACAAACGGAGAAATACAAGAGGGGAGCTAGCACTGCTAGTATGAACCAATCGTCATTCATACTAACACCTGCATCTAGTGGTGTCCAGTGCCAATGTGGAGCGAAGCTTCATGCAGCTCCATATTAAACTAAATATAGTGCTGCCATTTGAGTGACCAAAGCATTACATGTGCTTCCAGAGGTCTCCAGATTTTGTCCTGGGGGGTTATTCTGCATAATGGACTGTCTATTTTCACTGCTGCTGAAGTGCTGATTGGCTGGGCTGGAGAACGAGCGAGGAGGCAGGCACCCCCAGCCTGCCTCCTTCTTGCTCATACAGCTCCAGCCAATCAGCTGTGGCTAAAATGGTTAGTCCATTAGGCAGGCAATTACAGAATACCCCCCTGATGTCAGCCCCGAATGTTTAATAGATTTCTCAGGAATTCTGGAAGCAGACCACTATATAAGTGAAAGCTACCACAAATTTTAGAAAAGTTCCAAACTCGCAAGAGCTCTTTGGTTAGCATTATGGGCGACAAGAATGTACATATACTACAATGTGCTGTAATTTTAATTTCACACTTCTTTTGAAAGGTGTCAAGCATGACACCTTTGCTTTTCTTTTCCTTTGGCAGTAACTAAACAAATACTAAATTTTTTTTTAAAACCTGAAGACACTCTAAAGGTGGAAGATACATAAAATAAATGCTTTAAATAGAAAATCTTATGACAGCAAATAGTGCCAATAACAACCCACTGAATCTCATAAAAATAAACACCATAACATTGAATTCCTAATTATAGCCAATTCTAATGGCATAAGCTTTATCAAAAAATTAACAGCTGAAGGAACATTTCTAAGTTGTTTCCTAATGGGCATAACTCCAGGCAGTAGACAGCAATGAAGCCAAGTCAGTGTTATAATCTCTCACTTCTTTTTGTCAACATGCTAACCATGCATTGCAGCATCCCATTTAAAATCATGCATCTTTGTCTTTAAGAACAAAGTTTTTCTGGTTGAAAAATTACACTCTGAAATTACTAGAATTGTAAAAAAAAGGACACTGTTATACACAGCCATGAATAATTTTCTCTTTCCCACCACCTTCCCTCCTTAATTAAATAGGAGGGCACAAGAAACTTTTATTTTATTTCATAATAGGACAAAACATTTTGCATTGGGCAGGACATGTAATTCATAGGGCACATAATCAGTGGTCTATCAGAGTTACAGAATGGGTGCCAAGAGAATGGAAGCATAGTGAGGGACAGCATAAAACTAGATATAATGAAATTAGGAAATTTGTAGGCGTAAAATGGTGTCGGCTGGCATAAGACAAGAGCAATTGGAGATCACTGGGAGATGCATTCATCCTACAGTGGACATAAATAGGTTGAAGATGATGATTAGACATGTTGTCAAAGGAAACTGCAACAGTAAAACTAGTGGAACCTGGCCTTTCTTAGCAAAATCATAAGTATCAGATGATATAACAGTCATATCAGCCTTCACAACATTACAGAAATAATACACCAAGAGTGGCTTTCTAGTCAAGCCCCAAGTTGCTGCCACAGCACCAAGACCAGGACACAACCCCAGCACTAACTGTATTTGGCATTGAAGCATGTTGACACGTCACCACTGCCTTCACTAATGGCATTAGGTCACTGAACTACGACATTATGAACTGCATTAATGATAAAATTTCAAAGGTGATGTATATTTGCACAAATGTATATATTTTATGACAGGAGGTCCCCTCCCTTTCAGCCACACGTTCCGGGACCTCCTTCTGTATACTTATGTAAGCATGTATCCACATATGAAATAAATAAACTGAAACTGAAACTCATGTACCTCTGCTGCTTAAATATACAAGGTGGTCATTTTTAACTTATTCTGAATTTTTAAAAATCACCTGTGGCAGATAGCATAATTCTTGTACTTCAGCTGGATTTTTCTAAGAGGCAGACATTACCAGCACGAAAAATCGAAACACATATTCAACTAATTAACAATTTCACAAATTAACTTCTTAATTACTTTACAGCACATATTGCAATTGTAGTCTATGAGTTTGCAAGACATACCCACTTGAAATGTGGACATGTTTTGGCAACCAAGCAAGGAGTGGCCAGTGCTACCGACCAGGAATTGTTTCGAGCACTTGGCCAGCCCCAGCAGACCACATGAAGAAAGCTGGAGCCTACTTGAGCAGGAAGAGCCCTTCCCAGCGCCAAGGCGATTCAAACCCAAGAAAATTTGCTTCTCAAACCGACAGGTGAGTGAGCCAACCTGCCTACCTGTCCTACTCCCTCAACACCACCAGGCAGCTCCGAAACGTCCACCCCATAAATCTTCCAGCTATGCCCAGGCAGCTGTTGTCAACTCCAACCCATTCAGTGCAGACAGGGCTATGCCAGCAGGCTTTTGCAGGCATCAGCTCACGCCGAATGAGCACTCAGCACAAGAAATAACAGACCCTCCAGAGGAGCAATCAGCTGCCTCTGAAGTTAATTTCAGAAAAGAAAAACGACACTTTCTCTAACAAAACTGATGCCCTAACTACCAAATTTCAAAGATAGGCACCACTCATCAACACCAGCACACTAAGATATCCTCACCAAGTGGATATTCAATGTCACCGCCCTGGCAGAGAAAGTAGAAAAAATGGCTGAAACATCGGCTCTCGCTCACATTCACCTGTGCAAACAACAAGTGGCCAGTGTAAAAAGTGTTCCTTAAAAAATTTCACCTACCCACAACCAAGAATACTGCACCATTGACATGAAATTTTAATACCAATACCCAATCTACCACACCCCTTTCACATCCAAGAACTTAGCAGAGAAACTGCAGACATATCTGCAGAAAGAGAGATAGAGCATATGATGCTGCATACAATTCAGATGGCTCCCCATCCACCAGACAATTTAGCCCCCTACAGGAAACGTACAGCATTAATATAACCCTGCCGGGCTGCGGCACCCACTCGGAACCTAGCATTCTCCGACAGCGCAGATTGCAGCAAGCAGCCTCCCCTCCTCTTGTCATGACAACAATTCTGACAGCCAAACAGCTGCTGTTCAGCTCCATAACTGCACACGTCAATAATACAGCCCAGGAAACAGTGGCTATTAAATGTTGTCTACCAGGCAGTGATGACAGTGCCGTAATTATCAACTCCTAGTGCTTACCACAAACACACAAACCAGACAAGTACTGTTCAAGTCAACTCCATCAGGCCAATTGTAAATTCCAAACTTTCCTGCTCAGAGACTTCAACAGCCATCACACGAACCATGGACACACTGATATCACGACAGCCGGGAGAAGAGCGCATCAACTGGCCTCCACCCAGTCCTTAACACTACTTACTGATTTGAGCTTCTCCACCAGGGTAGGAAATAGTGTATAACGAGACACCTCACCCAATCTTACTTGGTACAGAGGAAGCTTAGCTGCTCAATGGGATAACATGCAAGAAACTTATGGCAGTGATCATTATCTGCTGCACATAACCGTCCCGAGTGGGCCAAGAGAAACCGAACAATAGGCTCACTACTGCAATTCCCAACTGGGATGCTTCTAGATACAAACTTAACACATCCCCTCTGCACAATTAGCCTAAAAAAATAGTGCAACACCATACCCAACTTCCAGAAGCTTGTGATAAAAGTGGTTATGAGATTTGAAGATCACCTCCAAATTAACACCCATCTTCTCAACCTTGGTACAAAAATGCCGCAAATGAAAGAATGATAAAGCCTTCAGAAAATTATGCAAGCTATCACAGAAGAAGCACACCTATATGCAGAAAAATTGGCTGCTGATAGCTGGTTGTCACTGCGTGACTCACTCAACTCTCGAATGTACACATCCTGTACATAGGCCATTGTATGGTTGCTGTTGGGCCAGGCAAAACCCAAGCACACCACATCTAGACTACAGCTACGAATTGAGAGTGACTCTGAAACAATCGGCACAGTCATACTAAACACCTGCTATGCCCTTGTGGAATCAGCCCACTAAACCTCACAGATACCAGCTGGGCAGTGGCCAAGCATTCACACTGGCTAACTTCACAGAGTCACAGCTGATCTAAAGGTACACTCTGCTCCAGGATGACAGAATTACATACGGGATTATAGCCCCTTTGCCCAAGAGCCATTTAGAACATCCCTATTCTTTTCAACCTTGCGCTTCTTGGGCGGGCCGAATCCCTACCGGAAACAGTGAGTGTCTCAATCTACGCCGACGACATCTGCACCTGGACATCAGCGCTCACTCGCCTGCAGGTTCACGCAAGGCTACAGAAAGCAACAACACAGGCATCCGACTATCTTCACACACAAGGCCTAACCATCTCAACGGAAAAATGTGCGTTAGTCGCTTTTACGTGAAAAGCGATGTCTCGTTATCCGGTATGCATCAATGGCCAGCCTATCTCCTACAAGAGAAATTATTGGTTTTTAGGTGTCACTGTTGACTGGGACCTCTCTTGAGCCCTCAGGTTGCAAACTTGAAGAAGCTCACATCTATTGTTCACGTCTTCAAGTTCATCACCGGCAAAACATGGGAATCGTCAGTGGGCTCCATGCTGCAGTTATATCGAGCACTTTTTATGGGATTCCTATGTTATAGCTCTCCCGTGCTTGCTAAAACATGCAAGTCAAATCTTCGAGAACTTCAGAGCATGCAAGCACAGGCACTATGTGTTTGCTAGGCCTTCCACCGAGCGCCTCAGCAGCAGGAACCATTATAATTGCTCAAGACCATCCGATCATGACTTACATTAGCACCGACACACTTAGGGCCCATGTTCATCATGTTTCACGGATGCGATCAAGCTCTCTTGCCTGCCTGCCAGAACGACGATCACAGGCATCCTTCTCCAACGAGGTCAGCATCCATTGTGCCTCCTAACATTGGCCTTCACACCTTCAGCATGTTCAACCTCAGCTTTATGGTGTTTAAAACAACCTCAAGTGTGTCTTACGGTTCCAGGGATAAGAAAGAAGACCGACCTGCCTACCTTGGCCTTGAAGCAAGCAGCTCTGGATTGTTTGCACACTTTCTACTTTGAACAAGTCCACATATATATGGATGGCTCTTGCACTCAGACCAGCTCCACCGGCGCAATGGTTATACATCACAATCAATAAGCATCCGGCACAAGATTTCTCACTTGACAACATCGACCGGTTCGGAGCTTGTTGCCCTGGTGCCATTGATTATATTAACAACCAATCGGCTAATCGGTGGGCAATAGTCTGCGATTCGAAGGCGGCGTTACAATGTCTCCTGTCATCTCTTCATCGCGGGTCCTGTGAACAACTCGTGTCGGAGATATGAGAAATGTACCATCATATGATCGCGAAAAGACACGACGTCCTGTTTCAGTGGCTGCCTGGCCACTGCGGTGTCTCCGGCAACGACCTCGCTGACGAAGCTGCTAGAAATGCACACAAAGGCACACGAAGGAGCAACCTTGTTTCTGTACGTTTATCGCGGACTGACGCACCCCAACGCAAGATAGCGCACCCTATGTCATTGGAGATGTGGCGCACACCTGCCAAGATCGATTGCATTCCCTCGACCCATCTATGAAACTGCGGCTGTTACCAGGGCTTCCACGAAATGAGAAAACAATGCTGTGCCGCTTACGTTTGGGCATCGCATTCACCAATGCGTATACATTGTTTATTGGAATGGCTGATAGCGCCAAGTGCAATGCCTGCGATGTTGAGGAAACTATAGAACATCTACTGTGCTACTGCCCATCTCTTGAAAATGAAAGACATGACCTCTGCACAGTACTCAATCAGTTAGATAGAAAACCGTTCACCTTGAACAAGATCTTGGGAACATGGCCTCGTATATCGCAGCTACAAAAAGCCACAAAAGCGATGCTGCGATATTTGAAAGCTACCGGATTGAGTCACACTCTGTGATCCGGACTGAGTGACCGAATGATATCCACAGTGGACTTTCTAGAAACTTCTTTTAATATTTCAATCTCCTTTTCCCTTCCCCCAGTGTAGGGTAGCCAACCGGGCTCAGTCCTGGTTAACCTCCCTACCTTTCATTTATCCTTTTCTCTCTCTCTCTAAAACATCTTCTGTCCCTCTATAATGAAATATGGGAAACAGGGAACGCAAGGCATCATGCTTCGCATCTGCCAAGACATGTATGATCACCAAAGCACAGAACTGCAGACTATTGTGAGCATAGATGTCAAAGGAGCCTTTGACAGCGTTTCTCACAGGATAAACATGGAGAAGTTTAAAGATACCAATCTAGATGGCAAGACATACTGGTACATTCAAAATTTCTTATCTCAATCATCAATTGCAGGTCAAGGTGGATGACTACTAAACAATTCCACATCCACTATCAACAAGCATACCACAAAGCTCTATTCTGTCCCTCACAGTATTTAGCCTTGCTATAAAAGACCTCCCGAATAATCTGGAACAAGTATGTCACTTGAAACACACTGCATATGCCGACGATACAACTCTGGTGCAACACTGGATCTCCAGCTCAACCAGAGTGCACCCTCCAAAAAAGGCATTGACATCATTCTCAACTACATCAAAGCTATAGGGCTCTCTTGCTCTCAAGAAAAGACTGAATACCCAGAAGTCACGAAAGGATGCAAGCCTAAAGTCCAAGCTAAAAACCAAATATCTTTACAGATAGCCGATCAACCCATTACCCGAAAGCCATGCATTCGGATTCTGTGATCCTGGCGTCAGCATGACAGTAAGTGGTATGTCTGACACCAAAGGCTGATTAAAACAAGTTCAAGAAGTCCAAACACATGTTATCCCAAATTACTCACAGATATCGAGGTAAGCAAGAGGACCAGTTACATCATATTAGAAAGGCACTAATATTTTCCTGCAGCCTTTATCAACTTCCATACGTAAAACCAACAAAAACTCAGAAAATGAAACTAAACGCAGCTTTATGGGCTTGCTACTGTATGACACTGGGGATACCCCAATTCATAACTAACGATAAAGTGGACGCAATGGGTATTTTTAACAACCTATAGAAACAATGTGACATGCACAAATTCACTATCTCCAAATGCCTGCCTATGGAAAAAAGAAACCTTGATGATCCAGGATACCAGTCACAACACCTGCCTGTCCTCCTTCCAGCAACACCTTCATGCGATGTTATTGGTCCTCTAAAAGTCTTACCTATACCTCAAAACATGTACCCCCCCACAGCACCATTTCAGAGGAGCAGACAGGGCAAATTGTCTCGCATCACAGACACCTTCTGCAGAATAAATATACAGAAGCTGCATTTCAAGATGGTCTGCTACCTGGTTCAATGGTTCAATAAGTCTGCTGGAAGCAGAGTTATTGGCCATCTCAGAAACCATTATGCTACCCTGCTACCCTACAAATAACATACCCATAACAACTGACAGCCAGGTTGCCTGCAGGACCTTCTCATGATTCCATTCTAACTCATCGTATCTTCAAAAACCCTTAAAACTTACACTTATATGTCTCATCCACAACTACAAGTGACAATTGAATGGGCACCAGGGCATTCATTGATAGATGGAAATGAACTAACTTATAATGATGTGTCACCATGCAAATCAAAGTGGGAATCAACTAGCACATACCCTGACCTCTGAAACCATACCAGGTCCTCCTGTTAGCTGGCCCCATGCCTTTGACCTCAAGTCTCACCACAACCAACTTAGGCAGCAAAGAAAAGCAACCCTAAATGAGTTGCAGCACATAACCAGTTGAGTTGCAGCACCCCACCAGTCCCAATCGCACTAAATCAGCACTTACACGTGTGCCACCCAAACCAACTCTCTCCTCACATAGCACTATCTACACCATACACACGGTAAAAACCACCCCACCAGTGCAAGCACTGTGGTGGCTACCCAGAAAATCCCGACATTCATTCTTTGGAACTGCCCCTATGTGAAGCCAACCGTCGCCCAATCCCTTGCATCTATCTCTATTTCAAAACATCCCCAATGGCGGGTGGACTGGCTAACTCCACCACCACACCCTTAATAAAGCTCTACTGGGAAGCTATGGCAAGGCACGCCAGGGTGCTCCTGAACACTTAATTGCTGGACCAGGTGTATGAGATAATGTTTTTTCTCTCTCTCTCCTGGTGCGGGCAGAGTTCCCCTGCTGTTCCGTAGCAATTTTTCGGCTGCGGCTGTTCCGTAGCATTATTTTCTTCGTTCTCAATGGTTCTTCAATAATCTCATGTGGATCGCAGTCACAGAAGAGCTTCAAGCAACACAGTGGACAAGAACCAGCTTGTTCGAACAAGTGACAACCCAATGCGCTCAAGTTTTTGGTGCCAAAGTGCAGCCTGAGGCCACTATACCATGTTTTACAGGAACTGACTGGTACATTCTTTGCCCATCAGTGATTTGCAATGCCCCACTACGATCACCAGCTGTGCCTATAATGTTACAGAGCTCCCTTGACATCAAAATGCAGTCAACTGTGACAAGAAAACTGAAGGCAGTAGCACTGCGATTGTTTCAAGCTAAAGAACTGGTCCGACAGATACTTACTAAAGCAAAATAAAAAAAAAAAACTTGTCTCGGCACTCTTTTAAAAGCTATATCTGTCGCTTCTTTTCCAATCTGGTACAGCTTTGACCAGTGTGACATACCGGTTTGAAGCTATCAGAGCATGGCTTACATCTTTTAGTGGTGAGCGAGTGGAGTCATCAAAATTTCATATAAATTTTTTTCTTACAGCAATACAGATGAAATAACTCATTACAAGTAAGAACTCACAGACACAATGAACCAAGGTTAAACAATAGTGTAAACTCTTGACAGGTGCCAGAACAAAAAACTGTGCAGAAACCATTGACGGAAATTGTCAATGTAAGTGAATTTAGAAATGCGAACGGTTACATCCAGGGCCACATCTCGCAGCATACTGGAGGCATTTTTGCTATAAGCTGATTCATATAAGCCCGTGAATACACCCCAAGTGTCTCGAGCGGCCAGTTGCACAGCAATCCTTGTGACTCATCACCAAGCTAGCAACCCTCGTCGTGAAGGTATGGACAACGGTGTGGGCCCGCTTGGCCTCTATGTGATGCACTGATAGTGTACATTAGCTACCCCTTTTTGGGACGTACCGGCGGTGTAAGCAAGAGCGCGACCCTCTGTGTGACACCATACTACCAGGCCACAAACACGCAGGCCTGCGGGCCACAGGATGTGCAGCCCTGATCTAAACCTTCAGATGCTTTAAAGCTTTCACATGACAACACATGCGTCTCAAAGAGCTATAATAGTTGGCGTTCGGCGATGAAGGTGCCCCACGACTTGGCTGCGTGAGGGGTTATGTCCTTTGAATCAGCAGTGAATGTCCAACTACTATGAAAATGGGCAAAAGAACAAAAAAAAAGAACTATTCGCTTTAATATACAGCCACATAACATTCTACAAAGAAAAGCAAGAAATAGAGGCATGGAGAACAGAAGCATCAATAGGCCGCATTTGGTGCTTAAAACACAAGGTTCCTGTGCTTGTGTAGTATGTGATGGATAACTGGTCAAGAAATAGATAATGGTTGGAGCTGTTGTTGTTGCCCATCTAACTCTTGGGTCCTACATACCCACTACGAAGGATTGGCCAGAAAATGGGTGAATTATTCTAATTATTACCACAAATAAACTTTCAGGACAGCTATAGAGTAAGTGCAGTTGAAAGGTTAAATTACATAATATGAAAGAAATAATAGTAATACTCTCAATAGGCAGCATTTGGTGACTTAAAGCACAAGGTTCATATGCTTGCATTGCATGTGATGATAAAAACCCACAATGCAAACAAGCTGTCACTGTGGATTTTTATGAGACAGTGCCAGCTTGGCTTCCCAATGCACACAGCACATCTGTGAAATTGTCTTGTTGCATCCCAGAGAATAGATTTAATGCATGTTTAGCCTTGCTCTGTGATTAACACGAAATATTACCCAAACTTTCTTGCAACACTGCTTTCATTTCTCCTAGTGGCAAATGCAGTGCAATTAAGACAGAAGTTGCTGGTGTAATGCCAAAATTAACAGTGCACATAATCTGGTTTAAACATAACAGGAAAATATGCAGCATGTTATTAAGTCTTTAGACCACCCCATATACACATCATTCAATATTTATCACATTATGCCATGGTACAAGGATGATTTAGCAGGAGGTTGCCTTCTCATTAATACGTGTTGCACGAACTGTGGGACCACAATCACTCTGGGAGTCATAAAAATTTATAGGGGGCTCATGAAATACCTCAGAAACTTGATAAAGAAGGGCAGCCAAAGAATGTCTTTAAACCACATTCTGCCTGGTATTCTGCATCTCACGGCAACTTAAGAGACCTGTTGCCACAGCTGCCAATGTACATGGGGGCACATGACAGCCTCAAGGTATGACACAGGCATGACAATTTGTCATTTGTTGGGAGTACAATCAAGTACAGCATTTCAGTGTAGTGAAGGACATTTCAAATCCGAAATTTTGCTCTAAATACAGAATAAGCGAGCTGACTGGATGAGAGATCTATAGATGATACTGGCTACTGATAACTTTATTGCGTTAAAAAAAGAATGGCATGTAGACGTATTACCAGATCAGAGACAAACCCTAAGCATAGCTTTGGTGACGCCAATAAAGGAGTGCATGTACCCTTGGGGAATACAGTCACAATTTGTTCTTCTCTTTGCATCAAATTTACATGGAAAGTTGGCTTGTCTGAAGACATTGACAAGAACAGGGTAAATGTCACAAACAGGGCCACAGCTCAACATCAAGCCATATAAACAGTTGTAGGCTTGTAGCATTAATACATTGTCTCATCTTTTGAAAAACTGTGCTCTAATATGCATTTTATTCATTGAAGAGACAGCCATCTGGGCTGGTATAATGTACCTATTCCTTTCACTGAATTGTATTCCTTTCTTATCCATTGCTTACAAACAGCCAATTCCGATGACAATGCAGGTGGAGCGCTGCACAAACTTGATGAAGTGCAACAAGGAAAATGAAATTTTTACATTATCCAGGCCACGTTTTGACACTTGCCTTTTTTTTTTAACTTATATTCACTAAAAACTATATTATTATGAGACAATAGGCAATAAAAAACGTTTATGGGACATTTACAAGGCAAAAAAGAACAATGTGGATAGTAGCACACACTAGCCCACAGCATCATTTCTGTCAACACAATTTTGCTAGACAATGTGATGAACAGTGGTATGAGAATATTACTGCCAATGATAATATTAGTGGTTTTCTGTATTACTGTTTGTGCACAGGGGCTAGAACACTTGTGGCATTGTAAGAGATACGGCAGGATCTACTATTTTTGATGGCCCACAAAGTGACAGGATTTAGGAATCAATGTTGCAAATGTGTGGCACCAGCAACCAACAGGATAACACCCCATAAAGAAAATCATGATGAAAAGTAGAGCACCAGGTATAGCCATTGGCATTTCGTAGTGTAGAGTTTCATACCTATCACTCGTTTGTCACGGGAACTGAGGCAAAGAAGCAGCAGCCTTTTTCAGCATCCAGATGACATCAGTATGCTCAGAGCTCTATGTTGGCCAGAATGTTTGCACATCAAAGACCGAAGTTGCACCTTCTAAATGTTTCTTGTTCCTTACTACAATCATTGCACTGCCCACCAGGGGTGTAACTGTGTCATTTATAAGAAAATGCATTACTATGAACGAGTGCAGCCCCTACTTGAGTGTATATGGTAGGACTTTTAAAATTGTAATTCTTAGGCTGTACAATCGTAGAAGCAGCATTTGAAGATATTTGAGCAGCCTATTTCACACTACTTAAAGAATAAACAATTGTGCTCAACTTTTCATTCTTTATGCTTTTCTTTTTTGCAGTAACTAAGACACAAAAAAAAAAACATCTACATGCAATGCTCAGCTTTTGTCAGTTCTATAAATCCATCAGACATTTTCTCAGAAGTACCCTACACCTTTACTTTCCGTAACTATCCGTTTCAAGACAGAAAAAGAGTCTGTACATAAATTTAAGCCACAGCTTGGTTTTGGATAAGGGCTGCTGGCATTAATATGTGGAATCCCACGCAAGCTCAACCAAATCTGACAGCAACATGTTACAAGATTGAGAAAATGTAAAGAGTAGCATCTTTACAAGTGTAATTGAGGACTTTATATAAATTAAAATGTAAATAAGTGACTGAAACAAGCGAGGATGACAAGCAGCAATCTACTCCAAGCTGAAGATAATTTTTTCTTGAAGAGACTCTTTAGTGTAATATTTTAATTTCTCAAAAACAATATATTACTTATTCCTTAGAATTGTTCTGAGGAATAAGTAAGTATTATTATAGTATTAGTTATATTATTATTAAACAAGAACTATTATTCCGCTGTACTGCATGACTTCACAATAACACCCAAAAGGTGGGTTGAAGCAATGCCGGACTTTGATTACAAGTTATAATGTTGAAATATCAAGCACTTAAAAGTAATTCTAACTCATAAAAATGCTGGACAAACAAAGTTGATGTTAGTATAAATATTTCATGTCCATACTACATAAACAGAACAAGATCAAGACTAAGACCTGCAGACATGCAACCTGCAATTTTCTGGAAAGTGGCTATAATATTGCAGCTGCCTTGTTTATGATTTGAAAGGCTCAAGGATAAAACATGGCACAATGCAACATGCATGTGTCAAATGCAAAAAGCAGAAGCATCCTTTAAGAGATTATATCCTTGGAGATACCACAACATTCTACAGTAACAAAACCTCTCAATAGGACATTTGAGTTAAATAAAAATCCTTGTAGTTTGATTTTATGCCGCACACTGTGTAGAGGTGCACAGGTGTGAACATAGACAGGTGAACATAAGTTTGAGGAGCTTTAGTTTACATACATTTGAGTGAATGCAGGAAACCAAGTTATTTTCCTGAATTTCTGCAACACCTAATAATAATAAAGAAAGCTCAGTTTCACACGAGCTGTCATGAGTAAAAAACTTTGAAGAAAATTTTGCACACCAGGTTACTGATGCTGAACAAAAGTAAATCAAGGCTGGTGAAAGTAGATTTAAAAGCAAAATTCATCTCGCTGTCTGTAAAAGCTTTTTTTTAAACATGTAACCCCCCCCCCCCCAATGATGGTTACTAGAAAGATACTAGCTAAAGCTGTAAAATTAATTTTGTTAAAGGTGTTATATCATAGTGCAAAGGTTAATGAGCCGTACATGACATAACCCAAATTGGAATAAAATATTCAAAGCTCATCACACAGAGGGAGGCAACTGAAAATAACAAAATCTGCGAAGTAAAGCAGTATTCCTGCCAATACAAAATTTTCCATTGCTTGTTATTACAAACAGCTAAAGTTCTTTCACTGCACAAACTAATCAAACGCACAGCATGGTTAAATGTAGGAGAGAAGGGAGACCTGCAACCCTTTGCTGCAGCAGCTCCAAATTCGTTAAACAAATGCAGTGGCTCACAACTGCTACTTTTCACATACTTAACATCACCTTAGTTGTATCACACTCCACAATATATATTGCACAAACACCACCAAAACCTTATTGATAAGCCCAAAGGCTGTCAATTATATATGCACAGAACCAAGACAACAGAATAATGGAAGCTGAACGACTGAGAAGCATATATACGCTTGCTAACTTGCAATGTCAGCGATCTTGAGCGCTTGAAAAAATAAATGAAACAACCAAAAACATGAAAACATGTTTTTGACTGTTTTCGGTGCTTACCGTAACAAAATCCAAGGTGTTTGCGATTTGCTCATAAACAATCGCAAGAAAACCAATGCGACAGGCAAGAGCACACAAACTCAACGTGCGTTGCCAGCGATCTGGCAGGAGAGCCAGGGAGTGCAGCGTTCCACCTGACGGAGGCGCCTTCGTCGACCCGTGGCTCGAATGCCACCTCGGGAATGACTGATGTCATAGGTGACAGGACACGCGCAAGTCGAGCGCGCGTGAAGCCACGAGGACCCACTGGCGGCGACGTCAACGCGGCTCTATAGACTGTGTGGTCGCCTACGGCGACCGAACGCAGGCGAGACCACATACCTGAACGGACGGAGCTCCTGGACGGGCAGCCAGCATCTGTGGAGCCAACCGCACAGGACTGCCGATGACGACCCGGGGCGCCAGCGTCTTCTGGCCGACGACGCCTGGCGCTCCGGGCCGGCCAGGGTTCACGTTGACGATCTGCACACCAGGCGGTAGGATGCTAGGACTGGACACAACCTGCGTGACAACGCTAACGGGCTGCGGGCCGGCCTTTGACGCCTGAATGACGCCCGCAGCAGGTGACGAACAGCGCAGAAACTCTTGGCCAACCGAGGCAGCCGGCGGCTCCTGCTTGATGAGGATCTGTGGCTTGAATGCGGCCTTCGGATCCTTCGGGTCGACGACGATGCGCGGTTTGGCTGGTTGGCTGATGATGAGAGGCGTCTGCTGCGAAGCCACGTTCGCCAGATTGTGGATGGCACTGAGGCCAGGAGTTGTGGCGGGCGTATGCGGGCTGGAACGGATAGCGGTGCTTCCGTTCGGGACACCCTGTATTTTCACATTTCCCCGTTGCTGGATAACAGCGTTATTGACGGCAGCCAGATTAGCCGCGTTAAAGTGGCCCTGTGGTGAATACACAATCTTTATGTCCGAGTTGCTGATCGGGCGCACAAGCGATGTGTTCAGCAAAGCCTGCTGCGTCGTGCCAGTAACTTGGTTTATGTAGCCGCTAGCTGGGAGAGCGCCAGGCAAAGTCACCATCACAGTGTTCGTAGAACTGGCAGGAGAAGAAGCGCAACTACTAACGCCAACAATGTGAGACGTGGTCGCGATCGTCTTTCCAAAGCTCGACACCACGATGCTTGGGCATGAATTTGCAAGCGCTGCAGCCACACCGTGTTTTTGTCCGTCGTGCTGCAGGCGCTGGAGACCGTCCGAAACTGGCACACTATTGACGTGATTCGTGGTTGCTGAACTGACGCTGAGTTCCTGATTTGGAGCATGAATCCCAGAAGATGAGAGTTGTGACTCTAAAGACCCTACTAATTCGCTTACTACTGACTCGTCCACATCTGTGGTTAGCATTTCCTCTAGAGATTTGGCTGACGCCATTTTCGAGTTACAACTGAAAAATAAAGTACGCATGCGTGTCCCCGCCGACAAGGAATTGTGGGTAGTAGCGCACTTATACCAGTATCAAGCATTGTCTGTTATGGCAAAATATTTTTCACAACACGCTGAAGCAAAGATTATATAAAAAATACAATTGTAATTATATTTCTTTTTAAATTTTAATTATTTTTGTTGCTTTCAAAGTTAAAACAGTTGAATTTTACCAACTCCACTTATTTGGACTGAATAGAAGTATTAGGACGATGCTATTTTGCATACTGCTTTCGATGGTGGCGCCTCCTTGGCCGGTTGCGTAAAAACGGGTTCAGGACCGCCATTTCCTCATCCCATGATTAGACCCCGATTGTGTCCGTTAGGCTGCGGTAATCTATTGTGATCGTGCTGGAAGCACGTTATTTGTTTCAGAGTTCACAATGAGTACTGGTATACCGTACTTGGGTAGCAAAATAAGCCTAATATCAAAGTCAGAGATTCGGTATGAAGGCATTCTGTACACAATTGATACCAAAGAGTCGACGGTCGCTTTGGCTAAAGGTCAGTATCAGCGTCCTGTCTAAGTGTTCTAAACGTTTTAGTCTTTGCCAGCGTTTGTGTGTAATAAGTCTTTCGTTTGCTGTGGTCGTTGCTTTCAAACGTTTAGAATTGTCACGTGCCTGCCGTTCTCGGGAACCATGCATAAGTGTAAGCTTTACAAGTTGCCGCCGTTATGTGGGTCCAATGTTTTAGGCTCTTGAGGTGTTGCAAATGTAGCACCCAGTAGAATTTAGCTACGGGAAACGTGTAGCCGTCGTCTGTATGTTGACCGTGTTAAAACGAGCTGGGAACTATGTAGGTTTCAGTCTTTCCTGCGTTGTCATTTTTAGGCTTACGACTTCGGTACGTTATCAGAGAGTGAAACTTCGAATTTGCGTCTGTGCGAAACATGCTACGCAAGTGCCAGTGTGCGCATATAAAAGCACAGCATTGCAGAACATACATGCGCAACTTTAGTCTACGTGCGCGCAATTTTCCGGGACTTTACAGAAAAAAAAAAAAAGCTTCAGCGTCTCGCAGCCCCCTCCCCCTTTCCCACCTTTGTTGTGAATGACAACGCGGTCCGTTATCGCTTCCGTATAGTACATAGCGTGACATTTGCGTTCAAAGCATCGCCTACAAAATGTCATTAGGACCTCCGCGTTTTTTTTCTTTTTCTGTCATGCCGTATACGTAAGAACCGGATCCAACTGCAATTCACTTGCCACCGTCAATTCGAATTGCGTAATGTGTTGTTCGCTGCGCGTGCACGTGCTTATCTTGAGGTTCGAATTCTCGCCTTATAGGGCACTGTTTTACTAGCCGAAGGTACGCGGCCGTAGCCCTGCTTAATTTCCCCATTGAAAGGCTGCCTTGGGCGTCTATTGGGTGTCGTGAGGCTACTTTAGGTATGCGCGTCTTGCCGTTCGGAATGAGTCGGCGTAGAGGTTTGTGGCGCAGAGGAATTCGCAATTAATTTGCCCTGGTACATGGCTAGTAGCATCAGCCGCATTGCGCAACTTCGCGGTAGAGCATTTTATCGGGCCTGACACGGCCAGTTTATTGCGCATGCAGGTGTTTTTGTAGTAATAAAGCAAATTTTGACAGTGCTGCAAAGCTGTGTTGATCTTCATTTTTGCAGGCAAATGTAGGACAAAATGGCCCTAAATTTGTCGTGCCTTAAGATCTTGCGCTGCTCAAGCGCCGCAGGTTTAGAATTTATAATCCTGTGCATAAGGCAGCAGCACTGTCAGCAGCACTGTCATTCCAAATTGGTTTCTCAATGTTGCTAATGCCCTTGTCAAACATTTTGTGAAAACTAGTGTATTAAAGGTTGCTGTCATGTACTCGGCAAGTTTGTGTAGGAGCAGTCTTGCACATAGAACGAATAGTTCTAGGAATATGCAATACAAGCAGCTTTGCATATGCTAAAGGGAACTTGGCATGCTCTGGGTGTACATACATCAGCAGCACTGTATATGCGTCAGCTTATGCACTGAATGCTCCTCAGCTTGGGATGCTCTTGGACACATGTCCGATAGCATCCATATTTTAGGAGTCTTCTTATTCAGCTTAGCAAGGTTGTGAGGTGCACAGGTGTGTTGTGCATAAGTAGGCTATGCTGCCCTGGTGTTCAGCAAACACGCATTTGTAACTTGAGTATGTTACTGTTGATTTTCACTTCATTTGTTGTGGAAAAATGGGTTGTCAGCAAAAGCTTTCAACTCGTGGCAATCTGATGTCCTCAATTTGTACTGCCTCCAAAGGTGGTTGTTCCACCTTTGGAGACTGTACAGAGAGGTTCACATTTTCTACATGTACTAAGCATGCAACTTGATATAGATAGCAACCTTAAGCAATGTGTTTTATTCTTGCTATGCCCAAGACATCTCAAACATCTTTCATTTTATGCAACAAGTTAGGCATATTGCAAGCCTGAAAGGGAAGTTCAGGCTAGCATTTTGCACAGGCCACTCGGTTTGTCAACCTGTAATTTCTACTATTGCACCCTTTCTATGTAGTGCGGTCCTTTGGCACAGAAGATCGCCCGACTGATCGTCCGGTGGCACCTAGAGACGAAGTTTACGAGTACATAATCTTCAGGGCCCATGACATCAAAGATCTCAGAGTTTCAGAGCCTCCTAAACCGCAGTCAACTCTGCCTGGAGGCTTGACAAATGATCCTGCCATTGTTCAAGTAAGTGCCTGTACAGGTTTGGCTAAATATTTGTGGCCTTTTAGGCAACTGTTCTGGTATAAAATGCCAGTGTATGGCAAGCTTTGGTGCAGAAAGAATTCAAAGGTTATCAGATAGCATTAGGAGTATTTGCCTGGGTTCCACTGTAGTTGCTGTGTAAGATGCATAGCTCAAGAGGAAGCCTTCTAATGCATGGTAACAAATCATTTTCATCACAGTCCATGACACTGATTTTGATAAGGTTTGTTACATTTAAAAGAAAGTTAAATATGTAGTGACTGTAGGAAAGATGTTTTGTTTTAGTCAGCAATTTTTTTACAAAAGTTGCTCATTTGGAAAATTTAACAACTTGATTACAAAGTTTACAGCTTTGTAAACAAGTGAAGAGGCCAAAATTGATGTTATAAACCACTCTCTTCTTGAAACTGTAAAGGTGCACAAAGACGAGAACGAAGGCGGGATGGGAGGAGTCTTCATCCTGTCTTTTCATTCTCGTATTTGTGTGCTTTTACTTTCAAGATGCAAGTAAACCAACTAGCCCAGTTGTCCTTTCTGTTAAAGCACTTCATTTACTTTGTGATAACGTCTGCAAAACCCCTCCAAGTGTTAATTTTCACGTACGCTATAAACTGTCAGCTTTAGATGCTCTCGAAGATGAGTTACAGAACTGCAATGTCTTTTGGTGAAAAGTTAAGGATTTGTAAACCTTTTACTTTTTGTAAAAATCGAGAGTTCCCAAATGAAAATTCTTTTGAGAATTCCTACTTTCTCAAAGGCAACAAATTTTATTGAAAATGGTCCCGCATTTGCCTCGCTAGTTTTACATGCATTTGAATAGGGAAATCGAAGTTCGCCCCAAGTCACAGCTGCCTCTTTGTTGAAAGCATAGTGCTCATAATGGCTGATATTGAGCTGGAGTTACAGATGTTACAGCTCGCTAATGTATGGCCAGTGGTACCTTCAGCATGGTCCAATTGCTTCCACAAGCTGGATTTTGCGATTACCTTTTCCTTCATCACTGACTCAAACACTAATGCTCTAGCATTGTCCCAAAATCAGCCATTGGATGAAACAAGTAGTTAAAACATCTGCAGGCAATGAAATGGGTCATTACAACATACACCACCAGCATTATTGGAAGTTGTGCACATACGCAGCCACAGGCGCAAAGCAGTCTTGGACCTTTGTCCATTTTTGTCTCAAACCACACAATTTGCATTGTCATGGTGGCAGCCTGGGTTATGCCTCTTTGGACCTTGTACACTGAAACGTAGTACCTCTTTCGTAGTTCAGGAGCTTGTTTAGAAAGTAATTTCTATTCATACCAGGACCATGTCTTGCAACCAAGTTACGTTTTGCTGTGTCCATTCATCACTAGTAACAAAGGGCAGGGATCTCATGGGAACAGCCAAGCACAGGTGCATTCGAAGCTCTGGATGAGAAGCTGCATGAAGTGTGCACTGATATGGTGCTACTGCACAAGCTTTCTATGGCTGTATTTTATGTGGACTACACAAATAGAGTGAAATTCTAGGGGTGGGTTCTAACTTTCAGCATGTAAACGTGCACAAGGCCCACAAGTGCTTGTAAAAGCTGCTGGTGCTACCAAACATCCCAAAATTGGGCATAAGATGCAAGCTTAACCCCTTCTGAGGCATTCTGCTTGCATTAATGCTTGCAGTCAATAAATTGTGCATATACTTCAAGCGTTTGATTCAGTTAGTGTAGAAATGGAGCATTACTGACTGCCCAAAATATAATTCATGTGTAATGAGAAAGACTTCTCAGAAAATGCTCTAAGCACCACCCTGTCACCATGTCTTTCTTACAGTAGTGTGTAGATTGCCTTAGTATGTTTTTAAATTTAATGCGTTTATAAGCAGTCCATCAGAATTTTGCACCTGAAGGATTTCGTGGTATGGCATATGGTGGCACCTATTTTCTATCAAATTGCTATACATGCTGCAATGTGCTAAACTATAAAAGTGCCATTTCTAAAAGCAAAGAATTTCCACTTAATTGTCTGCTTTACTTCCAGCTCTCCCTATTAGCGGCACTTACATCAATGCAATAAGTGTATCGCATCTTATGTAAACGAGGTAACTTGCTAGAAAGGCATATCGCATCTGATGCACCAAACAGGGGTGGTTGAGATGGAGAATGCGCATTTAAGTAGCACATGTAAACTGGAGCGTTTTGTGAATTACGGGAAAGCATTCGCTGTGGGATAAGCGATGAACAGACGGCCACTGCTGTACTGTGGGACTTCAAAACAAAAAATGGTGGCTGACTAAACGGGGCACATTCGGTTTCTTTACACTCGTAAGTACTTTATGTGTTCAAACAGTGTCGTCTTTGCCATTAATCAATGACGTTAAGATTTGTGGGTTACTTCATTTGCATCATTAATATATCCAAGTCCACTCAGGGTAATAGAAGCTGAGACAGCCGTGCTCAGCGACTACAGGACATGGCAACCGCTCCTGACATGCTGGGAAATTTGATTATTCTGATGCAGTACGTTCCTGCAAAATAAACATAGTATAAATGTCCATGCAGACAAATAGAGAACCTGAGGAATGTAGCAGTCTCTCTGCCGGCATTTTCGATGCATTTCGCAATGCAACAAAACAACTGGGCTCGTTGGAAGTGAGCACTAACTCCCAAATATGACACTAGGTGCCGTTAGTTTGCTGGAAAACAATGTGCATTCATGTAAAGGTTGACTTGTGTATATGCAATACAGTAAATATGTGCTTCTACAGTGTCTATGTAAACAGAGCTATTGAAACTAGAGGAAACAAGAAAAACTTGTTGCTTTGCATTTCACTCATAGGGGCTTGCAACTGTTGCGAGAACTCAAATTTCTGTAGATCAGCTTCATCACCTCCTTTGTAGTGCAGCGTCATCTGAATACCTTGTACAACAGTGCACCTCCTGACATGGGCTGTGGTTGAAAGGCTCATCCTATTTAATGCTTGTCACTCGCATTTAATCAAAATGCAGCCTCTTGCCGAAACTGCTATTGGAACCTTGTACCTGGCAGCTCCAAACAAGCTCCAAGGAAACATCTTGCCTCAACTGCAGTCCTCTCATTTCATGATACAAAATAATGTGCAGCGCAAAAGACAAGGACTGCGAAGACTACATACACATGTGTAGACGACATGTGTATGTAGTCTTCGCAGTCCTTGTCTTTCACGCTGTACGTTATTTTTGATCATGAATTACCAACTAGCTCAAGCAACCACCCTAGCTCTCATTTCAATTCTAGACATTACAAATTTTCACCTTTCTTTTAGTGTGTGCGTGTATTGTTCCATATGCATAATGCTTGTATTGCTACAAACATTACATGCTCATTGTCTTCGTAATTCCCTAGTCTTGCTTGTGCTAACTTGCACGACTTTCTTGCTGTTAGTGGCACAGCTGCAAGTGCTTGGATTGATCCTGCGCATAGTTAAGGCATCAATCAATCTAATCACCACTCTGTATGCAGCATTCAGCTACTCCTGTTGGCACTGGAGCCAGCTTTTCTGCACCGGCATACAACCAAGCACCCGCATCATATGGCCCAGTGGGGACCCTACCATCGTATTCTATGGCGTCTCAGTATACTTCACAGCCGTCACAGCAGCCACCAGCAAGTCTGGGTGGATCCCAGCAATCTGGTGAGCCTACTTGGACATTGACAGTTCGCACATTGTTCATGCCACGCTTGCTATAACTAATTTTTTTTTTTCTCAAGGAATTCTTCAGCAGTAACGGCTAATCTGGAGGGTAGCAGCTGGGAGTGAAAAGGCAAAAATTTTAATTGGGGACCTGAAGCATTTTTCTGCCTCGTCAAAGTACTTTTCTGCATGGCCAAACTGTAGGATTTCAGATGACCAATTGGAATGGAGGTTCATCCTCCACAAATAGACTAGTATGCTCTCCTTTAATCAGTATTGCATTCCCATTTTCATTTAGGGTCTCAGTCTGGCAGTACAACTCCTCTACAGCGGAAGAGCCCCACAATGGATGCAGGAGTTCAGGTTTCTGGTCCTCCCGGTGAAAAACGACAATCTCCTCGTGGGGGTTCTCAGCGAACCCATGGACAGCAGGGTTCTGCAGGGCCAAGCAGGCAGCATGGACAGCAGATGCAGCACCAGCAAGCCTTGCCACCACAGTCTCGTCAAGGGGGCGTTCAGCAGCAGCGAGGCCGTAGGGGAGGAGTTGCTGGTGGTTCATCTGGAGCAGCAGGTGCACGTCCTCGCCAGGGAGCATTCCGCACTGCAAAACCAAAGGAGCCATTGAAGTTTGACCGTGAATACGACTTTGAGCAAGCCAATGCGGAGTTTCAGGAGCTCGAGAACAAGCTGGCACAGACAAAGATCAGTGAGTTCATATGTGCTGCAAATTTTTGCACTCTAGAATGGCAGTTCACGAGACCTCAACTGTTGGATGGGATAGACCGGACTGTTCCTTAGACTGACCTTCACCATTACAGTGTGCATGCAGTGCATTATGGCAGCATAAGCACTGTATGACTAACAAATACTTTTAGCTTATAAAAGTGCTACCCGTCCCCACAGTAAATTTAGCACTCATTGGGAGTGAGGGCCCTGTTCCTTGCCAGTTTAGCAACTAAATGCTGTCTACTCGAACCTTTCAGCATCTCTGATGTTTTCAGTGTGGTGCTTTTTGCCACTGCCTAAATGGTCGCTTAAGAAAACCAAGCTGCTCAGTAGTCCATGCTTTTTACCCGTTCAATTTCCCAAACTGCTGTACCACTGTTGGGGAGATTGGGTACTGATAAATCTTTGTAGATTGCCCCCTTTGCCTTGAGCTAAAGGCAAACTGCAACATAATTCTTCACTGCTCAAAAATCCCAGCTTTAGATAATTTGTACACAAGTTCTGTGGAACGTTCTACCCTTGCAGTGCAATTGCGAGGTTCGCAAAACGCTTACAAAAATGTTTTTCATACCGAAACTGAAAAACAAATGCTGCCATTACCAGTTGCCGGAAGTGACCTACCTTGGAGACTGCAGATAGCCAGTGCCGAGGCGTCTGCGTTCCTTGCATGCATACTGTTCCATGTATGAGTGAACAGGTCCAATACGTCTGCTAGCTGCTTTGTGCATTGGGCCAACGCCGTTGCATGCCCAGTGTTCTAATGCGAAGTATTATCAATCGAGCCGGTTTTCTCTATCTGGCTGTCTTCGTTCAACAAGCAAGTCTCTATGAGTTTTGCTTCCGCTCGTAGAAGAGCGCATGGAGTGGCCAAGCTAAAGGCAAGGTATAGTCCGGCTTAATGCGAATGCGGTCCACGCTGGCCGCAGTTGCACTACATCGGAACTTTGTGCTACGTTGCCACAAACTGCCCTAGTCTAGTGTAGCTGGCATAATAGCGTATGTCCTATCGCACGCCGGAACCGCTGGAACAGGTTGCATCGTGCACTAGCTTGGCTGAACAGCAGCATGCTGAGCTATATGCAGTTTGAGTTCCCTGATGCAAGCATATAACTTCTTTGGATGCAAGCATGTTGAGCTTGCACCTTCTACAACAAAGCTATCGCTCAGTGCGCACTTTTGCACTGCAGCAACTGATAGCCATGCTGCTGCGGGTAGCGTTTAAAGCGAGGGTAAAATTTTGGCGTCTTCGGCATGACTCGCTGGTCTTCACCAGCCGCTGCCTGGCACGTTGGAAATGCCAGACTCTTTCACCAATCCGGTTAACAACTGCCGTCTGTAGCAAAGGATAAGTACCTGAAGCTCAGCACGCGCATTCGCTAGAGGGTACTACCATATACAGTAAAAGCTCGTTAATTCGGATCTCGCGGGAGCGGGAAAAATGTCTGAACTAATGAATGAACAGGAAAAACATTAAAATCAAGTTGGAGAAGCGTACCTTTATTTGCTTAAGTATTTTGCAATAGTTGTCTGCTTTTTCACAATTTTTCTTAACTCTTCCAAGTGGCCAGCAGCCTGCAAACTTTTGGAATTGCTCAGGCAAACGTCCTCCAATATCAGAAGCGCTTCCGTGACTTCTCGTGAGGTGCGATAGGTCGCGGCTGCACCTCCTCACATGACTCTTCGTCTGAACCATGGTCTTCCCGGGTGCCCGTGACATCATCAATTTCTTCATCGATCAGGAGACCAGTCATGGCGACACAATCGTCAATTGCGATGTAGTCCTGAAGGGTCACATCTGTGGGAAGGACAGTGTCGAAGGTCGGGCAGTCATTATCGGTGAACTCGGCTGACACCTAGTCGGCTACTGCTGCATGCTCGGGCCTCTCAAAACTGCTGTGCTGAAAACAGTTGGCGATGACTTGCGGAGGTGTATTTTTCCACTCATGGGCAATGATGTGCACTGCGCCAAGTAAGTCCACTTTATCTAGCTTTCAAACTTCTGAGCATAAGATCATTCGCTGTAGCGGGTGCTTTGGGTACTTCGACTTCACATAGTTAATGATACCCTGTCCCATTGGCTACTGTATTTACTACTAAAAGAACTACCGTATTTACTCTCATAATAATCTCACTCGCGTATGATCGCACCCCTGAATTCTGTTGTCAAAATTGGATTTTTTTTCTTTCCCGTGTAATGATCGCACCCTGAACTTGTCGCAGCGATATGTCGTGTGCCAAGTCTAGCCAATGATCGTGCTTACCATCTGTCGAATGCTACGCGGACGACTCTTGAAGACGTACCAAGTGGTCTGCACGCACCAAACATTCTTAAGCAGATGCCCCATTGCATTCCTCACTTTCCGGACTTCGATGAAAAACAACCAAACTTGCCTCAGCTTTATTATTTGTAGGCTTCATAATGGTTTTGGTCAGCAACAACATAGAGTGCCTTTCAATTCCTCTCGTCTGCACTCGTGGGCACGCAACAAATCGCAAGCGGCAACGATAGTCGCCATGTTTACAGATGGGTTAGAAGTGTACTGTATTGTTTTGACGACGCTTGTAACGCAGCTAAGATATTCGCGCACGCTTAGCAGAAACGTGCCGTATTAAGATAGCGGTGAAGACAAATGCCGCAGTTTCCGCAGCATGCCCACCATGTGTTTGTCACTGGCAGCTAAGCGCGCCCATCTGTTTCTGTCCCCTCAAAGGGGACATGGCTACGTTATTGTCGCAGACTTGCCGATATTAACGATACTATTCATTAGTGATCAGGAAGAAACTGTTTCAATGCACGTAATGTACTCGCGAGAAGAAAAATAATCGCGTTCGGCTTGCTCTGCCATCTGCCATTTTTGTTTTGGTGTCCCGCACTAACAGCGGCAGCCGCCTGCTAGTCATCCCACAGCAAATGTGGGATGAAAAAAGTGTCTTTTCGTGGGAAATTTAACCTGCGTAATGATCGCACCCCTGAATTTGCGTCAATTTTTTGGACAAAAAGTGCGATCATTATGCGAGTAAATACACGGTACCTTGGCGCTCTTCAGTTCGACTGTACAGTTATGTGCACTGTAGGTATCAACAATTGTACTAATCTTGCGGTCGTTTGACTTGAAGTGCCGGTCTAACTGCTGCAGCCAGCCTCAAAACATGTCCAAGGTCATCCAAGCCTTCCTGTTCGCTCTGTACTCGACAGGAAGGCTTCTGATGTTTTTAAAACGTGGCTTATGCGCCTTCCCGATCACAAGTGGCAAGCACTCCGTGCCAGTCAAATTGGCAGCAAGAAGCACATTTATCCATTACTTGCGCTTGTCACCAATGCACGTGTCCCCTTTGAAAGTCAGTCTTGTCGGGCAGAGCTCTGAAAAATGCAAGTTTCGTCTACATGTCACTTAGTTCATATGCGGCGATGTGCTCAAGCAGCTTCACACTTTTCCACTGCATGGTCATGCTTTTGTCAACGCTTGCCTTTTCGCCGCACATGCTTCTGAAGAAGAGTTCGTGTCTCTCCCGAAACCTCGCGAACCACCCTTCTGAAGCTCTGAATGATTCAGTGTTCATCATTGCAGCGTACTTCTCACCTTGTGCCATGATCAGAGGTCCGCTCAAAGGCAGATGAGCGTTGCTACAGTCAGTAGCCCACTGGAGCAAAGCTTCAAGCTGGGGATGAGCTGCGGTTCTCAACCGCTTTCTTAATGCATGAAACTTCTCGCTTTCAAAGGCTTGAAGAATTTTAATTTTTCACGCACATTCTCAACGTGCTCCGCTTCACGTTGCACTTGGTCATAATGTAGTCACGATTCACCGTTCTTCAAAGCCTGCAAAATTTCCACCTTGGTCGCCAAGTTCTTGGCTTCATACTTCTGCCGCTTTGCTGGCATTGCAATCACTGTAGGATGGTGGTGGCATGCAAAACACGGTCACAACGAAAAAAGAAAACCCCCCAAGAAGAGATGATGCAGACTTGACAGCACATGGGAAAATGGCGTCGAAGGCGCAGTGGAGCACAGAAAAAAGCCACAGGCGTTCGGTGACGCTGCGATCGCCCCACTAATTGATGGCAATGCCTCTTAGGTTTCAGTTTCACTCCAGTGGTGCCAGCGCTGCTTTGCCACACTTTCGTGTAGCAGCAGCCGTCGGCATTGGTCCGAATTAAGAGGTGCAGGGCCGAATTCTGGTGAATTAACGAAGGTTTGGTCCCATAGACAAACATGCACTTTGGCGGGGCCAATAGAGCCATCAGTATTGTCCGAATGAATGTGTGTCGAATTAACAAGCCTTTACTGTAGCACAGCCATGGGCTTGGTGTCAAGTGGGCGTACACTTGTGGCCAGGCTGGATGGGCTCTGGCCATGAGTTTCACCCATTTCACTCTGGCGGCCTCGCCTTCTGGCATGGTTGGCTGCCACATCTACACCATGCCCGCTGCATAGAGTTCTCCTTCGTGACAAATGCAGCATGTGGCTTCTGCTGACAGCATTTCTGGCACTGCATCAGAAAGCCTTTCGTTGTCTCCTTCGACGCATCTGATGCATCTTCGAGACATTTCGTGCATATCTGCAATACCAGAAATGATCGTACAAGAATAGTCGACCAATTTTTCGGACCCTCTAGGGAACGTAAAAACGTCCGAAAATTCAGGCAGTCCGAAAAAATCAATGCATGCAAAAAACCGCCCCTTTTTTCTTCTCGGATCTAGAGGTAAATGGCGAAGTACCAATCTTCAAAGACCCTGCCAAAGCATCAGTGAAGGTGCTATAAAAAGAGGTGTTCAAAAACTGTATGCAGCCGACTGTCGGTTTATTGTGTACATGTGCATCGTCGGGCAGCCAGTGTTATTGCTGCAGTGGCTTGAAGAACTTGTTGATTCTTGTTTGGACGGCGTTCCGGTTGCACGCAATCATATTCGCCTCGATGTGAGCAAGGGTCATGTCAGCACTGTACACCGATGAAAGTCAACAGTGCTCGTATCTACCGTATTTACAAGATTGTAAGTCGACTCGAATGTAAGTCTACCTCCCCATATCGCTTGACCGGAAAAAAAAAAAAAAACCCCCGAGGGCGCATTCGATATTGAAAATTTATTAGTAGCTGACATGGTCATTGGACTACTCGTCTTCACTAGTGCTGCCATTGTCATCGTTGCTGCGGTCCCACAGCGCGTCGTGGTCCAGCAAAATTTCAAATTTGGCAAACGACCGCACCAGGACATCTTGCAAAACAGCAGCCCACGCCAAATGCACCCAACCACACGCAGCCGTCAGGGAGGCTCTTTTGACAGGTCCGGTTGGCGTAATTTCGCAGTCTTCTGCCGCCAGCCACTCGTACTCACGGCGGAGCAGAACCTTAAAATTAAGGCGGAGGTCCGGGCTTATTTCATGACCACGTCGCACTTCACTGGCAGGGACCGATCATGCATTTCAGCGACGTACGCCGCAAGCTTAGCCTACAGCTCCGGAAAGCGTCCATACTTCGGCACGTGGGAAATTTCTCACTTGCCGTCACACAGGTGAAAATTTCGCTTCGCTGCAGTCACCACTCTTGCACCACCCGTTTAGAAACATCGAAATTGCGGCCCGCTGCGCAGTGATTTGTTTCTTCGGCGTAAAGGATGGCAGCCCTCTTGAGCGCTGCTGTGAACGAGTGCCGAAAGATTAGTGGGCTTCCAGCACTCATGACGACTGGGGAAGCGTAGAAGTAGCACGTAGCCGAAGTGGAGCGAGTCAAGAAGTTGGTCAAATTAATACCAATGCCTTTAAACAGAGAAAGAGAAACCCGCGAGCGATGTCTGCTCTTCCATGAACTACAGATACTCCCTGCAAGCGCCGCCGTTCTGAGGGTGCCGCCGCAAATGGGAACAGCGGCGCTTTTATCAACTATCGACACCCCCCCATGAGTGTTGCATGCACTGTAAGACTCTCAAAAATGTTAAAAAACCCTTCCGAAAAGCGAACAAACACACGGGATAGCGAAAAGATACGGGTAGGGCCATAGAGCAAACATAAAATTGTAACTGCGTTGTAGCTCTCTTTGGTATGGCTTTTTTTGGCGGGGCCATGTTTTGGTTTCGATTGTAAGTCGACCCCCCAACTTCAGACTTTCAAATTTGAAAAAAGGGGTCGACTTACAATCGTGTAAATACGGTACTCGGCGCTTGTAGGCAGCGCAGGCATTGGCTCCTCATTTTCAACATCGGAGTCTTCTGAATCCCCCACAACCTGACTATTCCCTCGTCAGTCAGTTCTGCGCAGAAGTTGAGCTCGTTGTCAGCGTCAACAAACTGTTCAAAAGTTATTTCCGGGGGTACGGTACTGCTTTCCGCGCTTCGATGCCATCGGCGAGGACTACGAAGACGGACTGGGGGCCATCGAAGGCAAGCGAAATCCTCAAGTTGCGAACAGTGGAGTTCGCTGACGAGCGTCGAAGCACCTAGGCTAGCGTCGCAGAGCACACTTGACACAACAGCACAACCACACACCACGCTAGCCAAAACGTGGCCTGCGCAAACAAACTAACTAGCGCCGCTCCGGAAACTCCGCCGGAAGCGGGAGTGCGGCCATTTGCAGCGATGAACATAGTCAGCATGGCCAGACCAAATCGGTGTGTGATGGCTAGATTTGGCTAGTTGTGGTTCAAAGTGGTGATATGCTTTGGCTGAAAGTTGATTTCCTTCGCAAGGGCGCTGCGCGAGGAGTTAAAGGACCTTCCGTCTCGTCAGAAAGTCCAGAAAATTGGACGGTGGGGGGTTTGAGCGTCCGAAACTTCAGATGTCCTTATACATTGATTCTATGGGGCTCGTGGCGGTGCCGCGAAGATGTCCGAAATATCGGGCATGTCCGAAAATTTGGGCATCCAAAAATTCAGTAGACTGCATTTCCCTTGAATACAACTCTCCTTTGGTTTTCGTGCACCATAGCAGCTTGTGTGTTATAGTTGTCCCAAGAAAGTGTTAAAGAAGCAGACTGTGCTCTTGAAATGCAGCTTGTGCAGCTTTGTCAAATGTTGTTTACATGCTTTGTGGGCATTGGCTGGTCTGTGTTGTACAGTCGACTTAATTTTCGGACGCCCAAATTTTCGGACATGCCTGATATTTCGGGAGTCTTCGCGGCACCGCCACGAGCCCCATAGAATCAATGTATAAGGGCATCTGAAGTTGACGCTCGAACCCCCTGCCGTCCAATTTTCCTGACTTTTTGACGCGACGGAAGGTCCTTTAACTCCTCGCGCAGCGCCCTTGCGAAGGAAATCTACTTGCAGCCGTAGCATATCACCGCTTTGAACCACAACTAGCCGAATCTAGCCGTCGCACACCAATTTGGTCTGGCCACGCTGGCTATGTTTATCGCCGCACTTCCGCCTCCGGCGGAGTTTCCGGAGCGGCGCCATTTCGTTTGTTTACGCCGGCCACGTTTTGGCTAGCGTGGTGTGTGGTTGTGCTGTGCAAGCGTGCTCTGCGACGCTAGGCCTAGGTGCTTCGACGCTCGTCAGCGAGCTCCACTGTACGCAACTTGAGGATTTCGCTTGCCTTGGATGGCCCCCACTCCGTCTTCGTCGTCCTCGCCGATGGCATTGAAGCGCGGAAAGCAGTACCGTCGGTTAACGATGGAGAAGAAAACTGCCATTATTAAGCAAGTCATGAGCGGCCGATCCCAGGCTGGCGTGAGCAAGGAGTTCGGCTCCCATGGACGTGATCAACGACCTCCGCTCTGCTGGAGTTTCCATACCTACGGAAATAACTTTTGAACAGTTTGTCTAGGCTGACAACGAGCTAGACTTCTGCGCAGAACTGACTGACGAGGAAATAGTCAGTCAGGCTGTGAGGGATTCAGAAGACTCGGATGTTGAAAATGAGGAGCCAATGCCTGCGCCGACTACAAGCGCCGAGTTGACGCGTGCACTGTTGACTCTTTCATCGGTGTACAGTGCTGACATGACCCTTGCTCAGATCGAGGTGAATATGATCGCATGCAACCGGAACGCTGTCCAAACAATCAAGTTCTTTAAGCCACTGCAGCAATAACACCAGCTGCCCGGCGATGCAATGTACATAATAAACCGGCAGTCGGCTGCATACAGTTTTTGAACGCCTCTTTTTATAGCCCCTTCACTGATGCTTTGGCAGGGTTTCGGAAGCCTGGTACTTCGCCCTTTACCTCAAGATCCGGTAAAAAAGAAAAAATGCGTTTTTTTTTTTCATGCATTCATTTTTTCGGACTGCCTGAATTTTCGGACTTTTTACGTTCCCTAGAGGGTCCGAAAAATCGGTCGTTGACTGTACTTGCCTGCTGTGCCACTGTGCACACTTGGGCTCTGAAACCTGCGACAGAAAAGCTGTTTGGCCTTCCTCTACTCGGATGTTGTGCATACTGCACAGCCATCACTTGTGTTTGAATACACGTTAAAGCACTCGACAGCCATGCTGCAAAGAAAAAGCACGCCCAGACACGCCCATCAACTTTTGCATGTTGAGCGACGTGCCTAGGTGCGACAGATCAGCAGTCGTGTACGGTTCTCCAGCGTTATTTCCACGTTGCTATTGCTTTGACACCAAGAGCATGCATCGTCTGCTTGGGTGCTATTTAAAGTGTGCGAATGTGAAAATTGGACAATTACCAGTCCAGTGGCTTTTTCAAGATTGCATTGATAGTATATGCTAAGCATTTATACGCAATTCAGTCCCAGTGAGTTCGAAGGAGACAAAGGCCACATGGGAAATCTTGGTTATTCGCTGGAAGTCGCTCCGAAAGCAGTTGACCGGGAATACTGCTCCACAGCAGTGTTGCTACTGCTGATGGACGCATGCGGCACACTTTTTGTTGGCAGGGCAGTTCTATACCTTCAAGCAGAGCTTGCCAAAGTAGGCTGACAGAATTCTGACAGTAAAGTTTAATTCTGCAACGAATTGCCTATCTGTGATAGACATTGCGGTCACTGACCAAGTCAATGTGAAAATAACTTTTCGGAACCCGTACGGGTCCTAAAAAAATGTTATTTTCACCTTGACTTGATCAGTGACCGCAATTTCTTCATGTTACCTGACCAGACGAACTTTCGTCATTCTTGACTACATTACCTATCTGTGCTGTCTCATTTTGCAATAACTAAATTCTTGCGAGATGTGAAATTTTTTTTCGTGTTCCCTGCCAATTGCGTTATATTGAGGTTCAACTGTATGTGTGTCTGGATCATAGTTGCTGTTTAAGGGACACTAAAGGCAAATACTAAGTCGACGTGGACTGTTTGAATACCATTCCAGAAACCTCTCAACACTTGTTTTGTGCCAAGAAAAGAGGAGAAAATTACATCTGAAGGGTCCGAAGACTTTTTTTTGAAATTCAGATCTCCTGCCACCGAACCGGAAGAGTGATGTTGCATACGCCATCACCCCCCTTTGCTGCTGTCGGTGAGCAAAACGGCGCCCGACAGATGGCGGTACCGAGCCAGGACCGAGTGGTGGATTCGCCGCTGCAGCTGCCTTTTGGTCAAGTGGCGTAGACCGTCCGGGTATCCCGCAACATCACATGGAAGTTGAATTCTGCTACTGGCTGGTCGTGGGAGTTTCGTGAGCCAGCAAAACCAGCACAGCGCTACGCAATAGGATAGGAATAAATTTTTTGTCCAACGGTTATTGCTGTTGGTACCCAGGGCTAGGTTGCCAGGGGCCCATCGCAAGTCTTCAGAGATTTTCGGCAATCGCCCTGGCCCGCTGGATGGCCCACTCATGGTCTTCGGGTGCCTCGCTGAGGAGGGCGGCTTGCCGTCTCTTAACGAGGCACCCCGCTTCAGAGGGTCCTGCTGTTGTCTTTCCCCTTCCTCTTGGTCCCTCTTCTTCATGGAGTTGGCATTCCCAAAGCGATGACTACTGAAACGCGAAAGCGCAGGCAGCACAAAGTCGAGAGCAAATGAAACTGTTCGACCACCCGAGTTGTCAAGGCTAATTTCAATTAGTTCTTTTGTCTAAAAATGAAATACAACTGGACAAGCAGCATTTTGTTTCGCCTTGTAATACAAGGATGTTTTCTGCAAGAAGTGGTTGAGTTCTAGTGACACAATTTAACTGAGTGCTTTTGTCATCAGTAAAGTACTTGAATTTTCTGGGGGAGTCTCTAATCGTGTGCTGCATTTACATCAATTTCTCTATTAAGGCTCTGTTCGCGATAATATTGATGCCTTAGAGATTCTCGAGCACTAATCTCACTTTAGCTCAACTTATATTTGCCTTTAGTGCAACAAACGCACCGCATTGTCAAATCAGACTTGAAAGGCTGCACTCAAAGGCTTCTTGAACATGCGAAATTATTGATGTGTAAAAGGAACAAAAAAAAGCAAGGTGCAAGTGCAGAAATCAATGGCAACGAACTCCAAAGCAGCCGGGTCGGCAGACTGAACTTCGCATGCCTTTATCGGCCGCACTGTTCTCACAACAGCTCGCTTTGGCCTGTTCACTGAGTAGTCGATGGGTGAATGACACACTGCCTCTGAGAAGCCATTAATAGTTCATCGCGAAATGCACAACCAAAGCACTCAACATGGGTGCAGCTGCACAAATCGACTGGAAAAAGCTCTGGCACTCTTCCAAAATGTTTCTACTGGTATACCTCGGAGGGCAGCACTGAAACATGAAAAAAAAGGCATTGTTCATGCTTGTTATACGAAAAGTTATCCCTCTGATTTGGAACCTTATGCCTACTAGTATTGAGCTATGTGCCTAAAGCAATGTCTTGATGAGTAGCCCTTGCTCCCTTGTACTTACAAATAAATTACTATTTTTCCCAATTTGCAACTAATTGGTCTATTGTAAAAATCAGTGTTGATTACAAATATGCAGTGAACAGTAGTATCGTGCAGGTCCAATAAATTCGGTTAGGAGCCTTTCAATGAGATTTTAAAACCCACTTCAACCCTTAATCTAGAGATTGGCACTTCAGTAAACCTTCAGTTAAAGTAGCAGCCTCGCCAGTGCCACTCATGGAAAATTCTAATTGATGCCTCTTTTCATAGCTTGTCACTTCAGTAGCTGCTGTAGTGTTGCCATCTTGCTTTCAATTCAAAGAGCAACAAGTCTGCAGTGCCCTTTACTGAAAGGGCTCTGCAAGACAAACGCTGTTAACACATTTGTTCAGTTGTGCACACCACGCTGGCCATGCCAGTCTACTTCTCCATGCTGTCATCGTTGCTCAGATTCAGCCCGGCAGCACTCGGTGATGTACTTGCGAAGAACTTTCTGTGGCTATGAAGGGAAAGCTAGGGCGGAGCTTCTGCACGTGTTAGTGTACCAAGTAATCCGTTAGCGTTTGACAGTGCTTTTGGTTGCTCGGCAAAGGTGCTCAGTCGATGCAGCATCCACATGCAATAGTTTCTCGTATGCCCAGACACGAAAGGGAGAAGCCACAAAATAAGGAAGCTTTTACACTCGGTGATGTTTTGTCTTAACTATTGCTAATAAGGTGTTCGTTTTCTCTTCCCCAGCTCGAACTAATGTGGATAAAATGCGGGGCACTTTTCATAAGCACTATCACTTGTGTGCGCTTTGCCCTTGTAGCTTTCCCTTCATAGCCACAGAAAGCTTATACACAGAATCAAATGAATGGCCACTCCATCTGCAGAGAGCTTGAATCAGCCTCACATATTTTAATGACATGCACTCTAATCATGAACAGCGCTGTTTTAATACCGTTATGACACGTGCTAAGTTTTTCTATAATCGTTCCTCTATAAGACCTCTTTTCTCAATGCGTGTGAGGGAGCTTGGCAATTAAATGCATGTCCCACTCCTTGAGCATCGCTTAATGCATCCAACCAAGCTGTTACCTCCTTGAGAGTGGCAGGTGGTAGAATGTAACAAATCTTTTCTAGAAGTTGCAAAGCACGCACCAGAGGTTGAAATCTAATGCATTTCCTAGAACTCAAAGTACAAGCACTCCTGCACAGAGTTCTACAGATGCTCGAAGTCAAATGCCGGGGTGTCTTATACCCCTGTCACTTCGGCACCCGCAAACTCCGTTGAGCATGAAACACCCTAACGGAGATTGACGGCAATGAAGTTGCGGCTGTGCTACACGGCACAGTGCGAGCTTTCGACGGGCGCCGCACAGGATAGACATGGCTCTGCTGCTGCGCTTAATTCCGCGTGCAACTGTTCATATATACAGTCGCTGTTAAAGTAATCTGTGTATTTTTTTTCTTTTTTTTTTTATCGCGGTATGTAATAATATAAAATCGCAGTGAGACTCTTTGCGGTACGTTACCGCAAGACTTTTGTTTTCCATGCATAGCGAAGTTGCAAGCAATGCTGGCCACACTTGCGCTCTTGCTTTTATGCGTGGGCAGCGCAGGTCACGTTGGGTCGATGCGCTTCGAGTTGCGATTCCGCTGTGTAATCGTGCATGTCTGTGTTCTCAGTGAGCTCAATTGCTGCGTGTCACCCGGAGAATTTACCCGTACGGCTTGAACGACACGTGCGGCTCGCATGTGTATAAAAACGCGAAATAGGGGAGCATTTCCTGATTTGGTGTGACAAAGTATTTGTGTAGTGGGTACAGGCGCTGATGCTTATTCGGGCTCGGCAGTAGGCTTGAAGAAATCGTGAATGCACCGTTGCACGCTGTTCTGTTTACGCGCAATCTGATAAGCCTGAATCTCGAAGAGGGTCGTATGGTCACTATAGGCGGCTGAAAGCACAGTCGCTGCTTGTACACGCTCCGCATGCGGCGGCAGCGTAGCACATGGTGCATCATCTTCAGACTCGAGAGTCATCGTCCGGCGGTGCAGCAGAAACCTGACGAATGATCTTGCCGTCGTCGAGTTCTGCGCATGTCAGTACAGCAATATCGGCACCTATGAAACTCAAATGAGATGGTGTCCGAAATCGCAATGCAACCACTGCGCGGGTCTCAGCAGAACATTTTCCGCGTCAGTAGGGAGCACATCGGAAGGCGACAAATCTTAGGCCTCCCGGCACCCACTTGCCGGCATTCGCCAGCGCAGTCTACGCGGGCACTGTCAGCGCCATTAGACACTTGAAGCGATGTTTCCGTAGGCTACGCTAGATCACCGGAACCTCGTCAAAGCACACAAAGCAAACGCCACCGTGCCGACACCAGTCGCATAAACGAAAAACGTGGCCTACTCGCAGCGTCGTGCGCGAACAAATATGCTGCTGGATTGTCTTGACATGGCTTACTAAGCTGAAACCGAAACTGCTGTAGAGCCACTCTATCGAACCAGGCAGAAACGGTGATGAGCGGCGATTTGCAGTAGCGCCACTTCGTGGGGCAGCAAGGAGGCTCCGTTCAAAACAAAAATGGCGTTCAGCAAGTCAAACCATGCACCGGTCAGAGTTGGTGCATGGTGCTCTCGATCAAGTTGGCTCAAGGAGTGGCCAAAAAATCAGACGAGGGGTTGCAAGGTGTCCAAACTTTCGGCAGTTATACATTATGGTCTATGGGGAGCATGGCGGTGCCGCGAAGCAGACCGAATAATCATGTCCGAATTTTTGGAGTCCAGAAAATAGGTTGGCGACTGTATATCTAGCCAGCACGTCATTATATGCTGGGTGCCTGGCCATAAGGGCATCGAGGGTGGTGTTCTGGTGGATGAGATGGCCACATCAATTGCATTGCAAGCTATTAAACCTACAGCTGCTGTCCCTGCCACAGATCTGAGTTTCCTTTCTTACGAAGGAAACTGCAAAACCATTGTCAACGCTTGTGGGATGCAGAAACAATTAAGCTGCATGTGATGGAGCCAGTTAAATTTCTGGCCCTCCACAACAGTCGCACTGAACAGATGCCCTATTCTGCCGCCTCGGAATAGGACGCACATTTGGTACCCATAATTTTCTGCTTACTGGGAATGAACCTCTAAGCTGTGGTAGATGCATGGAGGGGCTGACCGTCCTCCATGTCCTCATGCAGTGTTGGGAGGCTGAATCGGAGACATTTTTTCCTAGCATACCGGCAGCACATCCCTCTTCATCCTGCCACGTTCCTGGGTGCAGAGCTGTTCTTTCATACTAATTTCCTGAAATATGTGGTCTTGCATGTTATTAGCCCCATACATTCGTAGTGCTTCCTCTCTTTAGAGGTTGCCACTGCAATACTAGTATTGCATAGCATATGCCTCCAGGCCCTTGTTTCAAGGGCTCTGGTGAGGCAGTAGTGCTGTAGCCAATGTTTGCAGCTCGCATGTTTTGTATATTGTATCATTTTTTTTCGCAGTGCACTTTAAGGGTCATAGTGCACGTCATTAGTCGTCGCCATAATCTTATTACACGTACATTTTACGCATTTCACAGCAACTATCTTTAGGCCCCTTTACAAATGTCGCATCAACTTCATAGAACTTGCATTCCACTGCGAAATTGCTAACACTGGCATGGCGCTCTTTGGCCATACCTGGCCCTTGCACCACTAAACAGCACCCATTCATTCAAAGTTGTCCGAGTATAGGTGTCTGCAACATCAAAAACTCTTGGTATTGATGTCCGAAGGGAGCGCATGCCATGCACTGAGTTCAAGAGCATGCACAAACTGCAGAGACTCCTTCGACTGTCCAGTCATCTTCAGATTCTTCACTTTTGGGCTGCAGTCTTTCAGTTTTGGGCTGCAAACTTTACATGCAGCTCTTAAATCAGTCAAGTTCTATGAAATCTCAATAATTCAAATGCTGTGGTCCTGTCAAAATTATCTTTCATTCTGTGAAAACATCCACTAACTCGAATGCATTAGGGTTAGACTAAGAAGCAGCAGACAGCATGTGCCCACACTGCGGTCAGCAGCATGCCATGTTTGAACTGTCTGCCATTGCAAGTACTGTATCTTGGTACGTATTACACGCACCAAAAATTAGAAGAAAAAAAATCCAGTGCCATTCCACTCTGAAGGTGGATGACCAGCAAAGCTGTGTATGGGGCCCCTTAATGGCAAACTGTCCATTCCCGTGCTTCAAACTCCGCATGCACACAAATGGAAGGCGAGGCGCTACTAGTTGGTTCTCCACATTGTTGGGGCTTGGAACATGATGAGGCACTGAGACGTACATACCCATGTATTCTAGCAAAATGCGGTGCACCTTTTACTAACGAGTCCCAGCACATAAAACAGACATGCACCTTGCCGCTCTCCGAGGGCACATACTGCTTCACTGTAACCAAGGCAATCGTGCATTGGTCAACGTCCCGCAGGGCAGTAATGGATGAGAGGTCACTTGAAAACCACAAGGGGTCGCGCACAACAGGCCACACCAAATTTGTTCCCCACAAACTCCCTCCTTTGGTTATATTCATATATAAATTCGCGTGGACGATGACAGCCGCCCCGAGCACTCCGAGGAAAGTAGACGTGCGTAACGTTCGACTGGACTGCCACCGCGGGAGAGTGAAAGAAAAGATGTGTAGGCGTGGCCGACGAGGGTCAGCATAGTATGTTATCAGCTTAATATCTGATACCGGTTGCATTTGGACCCAAAATGTTAAACTTTTGCAAGTTGGCCGAGTGCGTGCTTCACCTCAGCAGAGTGTCGGCCCAGTATTGCAGTATCTTTGTAGAGCAAAAACTGTCGGCTGATCTTGGACATCGATCTGCTAGAAACTAGCCGTATACAGCTTCGCTGTAAAAGTCAAATATGGGTGCGGGTTATAGTACTACGTGAATTGCGCCTTAAGGTGCGGATTCACGGTAGCATGTGCCATGCTGCTCCATTGAATGAGCTTTGTCTAGTAGCTTCAGGTTTTTGTTTGCAGATTGCAGTGGCCGAGAAGATATGTATTGCATTGTCGATTTGTCCCAGTAGTAGTTCTTCAGTGCTCAGTCTAAGCGCAGAGCGCTAAAGTCTCTCCTGCTTTTGCACTGCCTCCAGTAAAGTTTTCACCAGCTAGTGCTTCACTTTAAACTGAACTCGACCTCCTTTGTAAGCATTGTGCTGGAGTTTTCCTAATGACTGCTGATCAGATTTTATTGTGAAGAAATCCCTCTGCTATATCTTGTATCTTCATTTATCTGGCCGGCTCGGCTTGTTTCTTCCTTTGTATGTTGCGCTGTACCAGTTCTAAAAGTGCCAGAAGCAATCGCATGTGCCAGAAACACTTCATGGTCGCCATCTTGTTTGATGATCACCCATTCAAAATGGCACACATGTTGCTACTGGCATGTGATAACGGCTTTTACACTCCTAGTGTAGTGCGTAATGTGTGCTTGGGAGAGCAATAGGCAGCAAAAACAAGGAAATCTACATCCCACTGATGTGGAACATGGTGCTTGAGATGGCAGTGACATCATGGAGTGCCATGGATTGGGCTGTGATTAAGCGATCATCCAGGAGTATGCATCCTTTTCTTAAATAACGCTGATTTCGGTGCCACCCGACAGGCACTGCGTGCTGATTACACTGGAAGTAGACTTGCGCTAAGGGATTGGAATCTCAAACGTTCGCCTTCAAGTATACGAGATACGATCACTTTCGCGCTTGGCACCGGAGGTGTCGGCGTCAATGGGTGGCAGCATACGTTGGAGAAATGCTACTGCTTGCATGGAGCGCTGTAGGTCTATTCATTGGCATGTTATGCAAGATCTTGTAAAAGTAATCTAATTTCTGAAAGCAATGAGTACAAGGCTCCATGGCAGTGCTGCCACTGCTGATCGACTCATGCAGTGTACTGTGTACTGTCCACAATGCGGTTGTCAGCAATGCGGCAAAGCCTGCCAAAGTAGGCTTTAGAATTCTGACAGGAAAGTTTCGTTCTGCGATGCATTACGTATCTGTGCTCTTGTTTCACCTCAACGAAATTCTCGTGAAAGAATTTTTTGGCATCCCCGGTTGTATTTGTTATTGCGAGGTTCAACTGTATCATGAAAGGGAAATTATCATCCTCCCAAATGTAGCATGCAGCTACAAGGGAAGAACCCATGCAGGTTTCTCGGAAAGAGTACTTTGCAGTTGAGGAAAAATTCGACCTGGCCTGGGACTCGTACCCATGACCAACGGCTTTCGGGGACGGTTTCTGAACCATCTGAGGCTAGCAGGTCACAGTGCGAGGGCAAATTTGTTTCCTTTGTATCTTCATGCTGCATTCGGGTGGATGACAATTTTTCCCTGCTGTCTATTCTTTATGCCTGTGCCCATCGCACAACTTTCAAACTAACAGTTGTCATATAGCTTCTGTACAAGTTTCGCGTGGCAGATCCTGTCTTCCTCCATATAGCCCATACTCTTTAGCATTCTGCATTTCTTTATACTAGACAATCGTGGGCGGTATGGTGGCCGACACCTAGAAAAGTTTGTCCTGTGGTGCATGCAATTCTCTAGAATGCCAAGAACATGTAGCACGATGTGTTGCCAATGGCTATTTTTCCATACTGCAGGCCAGTCATTGCCCATGCAGGAGTGGGTATATAAACAGGTTAGTGGTAGAAGGTACATAAAATTAGTAATTATTCATGGTGAAAATTCAATACTGTATTAGGCTCATAAGAGTCAATGTTATCGCAACACACAATATCATCGGGCAAATTGTTCCTGTAGAAGATAGCTGACGGAAAAAGTATTTGTGAGCGTTGGCATGACCCTATGGTTGGTGGATTGTTTTGGAATGATTTAGTCTCGGTGAGTGCATATAGGAGTCTCGCAGGTAATTTGAACGTGTTATGTTGAAATGGCCATGGTATAATTGACAAATCGATTTTTGTTCTGAAATTATTTTCTGCAAAAGTGGTTTAAGGTTTGCTCTTACAAGCAAATCTGAAGCACTAGATTGCGTTGAGTGATCAGAGTATACAAGTCTGACTGCTAGTTTTGTGTGCGTTCTATTTTATTAATGAGATGTTTTTGATGTGGACTCCAGATTGAATCAGTGTATTCTAAGCATTGCCTTATTGTTTTGTAAGCATTTAGTTAAATTGGGTTCAAATTGTTAATCATCTTAATATATTTTTCCTTTAATATCTTCCTGTGGCAGGCTGGAAATAGTAAACAGTCCCGGATATCAACCCTTCTGCGTATTTTCAACAGGAGAGCACGTGTGTTCAATCCATTGACTGTTCGCTAAATGCCACCAAGGGCACTACCACTACTGGAGTTGCCATTATGGTTGGGTGCATGTGCGAGGTCCAGCCAAGTTCAAGTTACCTTGTGAAAGCTAACTTCAGCATCAAAATGAAAGCTTGGTCCTGTAGAAATGCATGGCCACCAGCCAGGACCATTGGAGAAATATTCAGCAGAGAAACTTTACTCTTTTGCATTGCCACATGTAAGCATTCCCACACGGTGAACAGTTCTCGACAAGCATTGGTTCTTTCTGCTGAAACGGTGTGCTGAAACGCTCGCCACAGGCTGGAAACATTCAGACCATTTTGCTGCAGAACAATGAATTTTGTCTAATGGTAGGTCTATAGTGACTGTCGTCTTTTGCGTTCCCTAGCTTCATCTTTTGAGGCTTGCTTCCATGAGTGACCCCATTTCACATCTGCCACTCGGTAGAAACTTGGACTGCATCGCAGAGACACAGCACCAATGAAACCCAAAGAGCAAGTGAAGTGTGGGAGGCAGTGATTTGACATGTGCAGTGACGCACGTACTAGGCACAACTTCAGTCAACCATAACCATGGAGCCACCATGGCATCTGGGAAAGTGGGCTAGTCTCTCACCCTGGAGGTCCAGGTTAATTCCCACCCAGACCGAGATTTACCAAATTTTTTTTCGAAGGCATTAATTTACTTTATTTACAGAAACCTGCCTAACAAATTTGACAATCCGAGCATTTTTCTTTTTACTCATTGCACCGTCCACTATTTTTGGTACCATCTTTCGGTCACGCTGTCGCCCACAGCAATATTTTTGTGTAATGGGCCATATAATGCTTTTGCATTAATGACCGAAAAATCAAGTCTACTGTATTTTCTTAAATGTCTTTTATCATCCCTCCTGAACTTCTAGAAGGTTGTTTGGTGCTTTAAATGTTGAGGATACACGTAAGTCCTAGCTCACAAATAGGCATGGTACATTGTCTTTCCTCAAGCCAAGAGTTAGCAGTTTTAGATAGCCTTTTTGATTTAAATCGGCTTGTACATAATAGGCTCAAACTAGTGGAGCAGCCATTCAAGCTTGTTATGCTCTGTTCATTGTTACAGCTCCTAGTGAAGTGCATGAACCTCAACAAACCATGAACTTCTCTTCGAGTAAGTTTTAGCTGCTCGTCTCTACATTACGCCACTGTTACCTACTTTCAGGTGATGAGAAGAAAGACGACTCTGGCACTGAAACTCAAGTGGGAGACAACCATGAAGATGATGATGTGGTATATTACGACAAGAACAAATCCTTCTTTGACAACATCAGTTGTGAGGCCATTGAACGAAGCAAGGGGTAAGCACTTGTACTGTAGGCTTTCAGTGTCCTTGTTCTGCATTTTTCTCATCCTTGCCATTCCTGCTCCATTTATTCCACTGCACTGTGCACATCCTCACCATATAAAAAAAAAAAAATTGGACATTGTACCGTTCAACCCCGACAGCAAAATCAGCAGGGCAATCTAAAATTTGCTTTTTCGAAAATTCTTTGGAAATGAAATCGCACAAATAGGAAATTCTGATAGTAAACCTTCGTTTATCAAAGTTCCGTTAATATACTATAGCGAGCCTTGATCTAGGCCAGTGTTTCTTGGCCATAGGTGCATCGGGGACCCCTTGTGGACCGACCAGTAGAAGTTGTGAGGGAATCCTTGCAGTGTAGGGTGGGGACGAGGTTAAATTAACAGAACATGCACCATGAAACAAGTGCCTTTTATTGCCACCTGGCAAAGACTGGTCAAACAAAAGTGCCACGTCAATTCAATCTGGACAGCTTGTCAATATGCGGTCCGGTCGCACTTCAGCAGAGTTGCATATCTGCAGCCAAATTCAACCTGTTTCTATATATGCTTTCAAAGTATGCAAGCCTGGAAAAACCATGCTTGCATGCGTATGTTGTAGAAAACTGCAACAAAAGCTTTACAGCCATTTCATAGGGAAGGTCAAACATTCCTGCAGTCCTCAACCAGAATGCCTCAAGGCTTGCAGACATGCTTGCAAATTTTCTTCGTGCACATGCATATTCCAGACCCCTATTTGGGAATCTCTTATCTAGGCTATACAAAACTGCATTGCTGGCTGCAATACAATGGTGGCACTGGCACGTAGCACTATTGTCTAGCCTTTTTTGTCCATGAGCAACAGCATTCCTGCGATGCTGAGCACACAGTCCTGTTGCCAGAACACTGTTGGCTGTAGGTGCTGATACGTCAAGTGCTGCATTCTCTCATGAGAGAAAGTAAAAATATCTTTATTAATATTTGAATGGCGAGAGCAGTGTGGGAGGAACCCTCTGAGAATCTCCAACAGTGATTGACGGAATCCAGGCATCTTCAGCAAACCTCCATAACTTTATTGCAATAGCTCTAGTGGAGATTTGCAGTCCCCTAAATGATCTACTGAAACTGATCAGTCTTCTGGAAAATCTACATCCTTGCGCAGTGTGCTGGGCGGTACCGAAGCCAGCATGCATTAATCAGGAACTGTATTCTCGGATCTCTAAGATGCAACTGCCATCATCTCAAGCGCTATCAAAAAGTCCATGTACCACCCACTGCCATGGGTGGAATGAGGACTTCGTTTTCTCATCACACCACAGGATACCGCATTTACTCGCTTAATGATCACGCTCTTGTAATGATTGCACTCCTGAATTTTATTGTCAAAATTCAATTTTTCCCCATGTAATGATCGCACCCTGAACTTATTGCAGCAATATGTCGTGTGCAAAGTATAGCTAATGATCACGCTTACAATCTGTCGAATGCTATGCAAACGACTCTTGAAGACATACAAAGCGGTCTGCAAGCACCGAACATGCCTAAGCAGATGCCCCATTTCATTCCTTTCACCACTTTCCGCACTTCCATGAAAAGAAAGCTACAGCCAAACTTGCCTCGGCTTTCTTATTTGTAGGCTTCATAATGGTTTTGGTCAGAAACAACATAAAGGGTGCCTTTCGATTCCTCTTGTCTGCACTCATGAGCACGCAACAAATCGCAAGCAACGATAGTGGCCACGTTTACACTGTTACAAGTGTACCCTATTCATGCACTGACGCTTGTAACGCAGCCAAGATATTTGCCCACCCTTAGCGGAAACTTGCCGTATTAGTATAGCAGTGAAGACAAATGCGTCCGTTTTCGCACCATGCCCACCATGTTTCTGTCACTGGCAGCTAAGCGCGCCCATCTGTTTCTGTCTCCTCATAGTGGACATGGCTACATTATTGCTGCAAACTTGCCGATATTAACAATATTATTCATTACTGATACGGAAGGAACTGTTTCAATGTGCGTAATGTACTCGCGAGAAGAAAAATAATGAGTGTGGCACGTTCGGCTTGCTCCGCCGGCCACCATTTCCATTTTGATGTCCCGCACTGACAGCGGCAGCCGCCTGCTTGTCATCCCGCAGCAAATGCGGGATGAAAACAGAAAATGTTTCTTTACGAGGGAAATTTAACCCACGTAATGATTGCACCCCTGAATTTGTGTCAATTTTCGTTTACAAAAAGTGCAATCATTATGCGAGTAAATACTGTCACGTGGTGGTGACATTGAACACAGTAGCAATACAGTGAACGACAAAACGAACTTTTATTGGGCGAACCTGCGCTCACAAAACGGGCTACACTTATAGCACAACGATAGCGGCGAGCACGGTCAGCGATCGTCTAAAATCTGATAGCGGGTCAAGCGCGTCGGCTTTTATACAGCAGTCGTCGAATGTTCCAGACTAATCGTTGGGACCCGCGTGCCTTCCACAAAGTTCTACACCATTCGCGTCGGGCGATGAAATTGGATAAGACAAGGTTCAGCGACAACAGACAGTGGATAGAAGCATCGATAACTTTTCAGAAACATTGGATACATGCAGGCGTGTCCCGTGCCGTGTGATAACATTTGTTAGGTGGCGAAACGTGGTCGCCCGATAAAGATAAGTACACCTGTCAATACGGTAACTTCAAACCACACAGCCATGGAATGTCGGTATAGGCCGTGCTGATAGATTGTGATGTGGCCATGACATGTTTCCGGTGCCTACAAACTATCTTGGTGCTCTATCATTTTTGTAAACAAGAATGGCGGGCACATAAATGAACTGTAGCAATATGTTTTTTTGCATTCAAGTGGGCAGAAAATGCATTTTTCAGCACTTTTTTGGACTCTTCGTGTTACACGAGTAGCTAATCTGGGGCCTGACTGATACTTGTCAAAGGGCTGTATTGCACCTGATCTCGACTAGGTATTGTCCTTGCATGGGACCATTTTGTCCCATTTTTCCAACTAAAGCCTGTTTCACATACAACCGACTGCGTGGCAGTGGTCACAGCGGCTGAGCGGCACGCAGATGCAGCTTCGTTTCACATGCTTCGTTCTGGCGCGACGCATGCCACTGTGATGCAGTGTTGCTTGCGAAAAGCGCCCGTGAGCTGCGGGTTTCGGTGTGGAGCAAGGTGCAGCTCTTGAAGACCATTTCCATGTTTTGGCGTGCGTCAGCTGCGGGTTTGATCGGTTTACTAAGTTGGTGCCTCACTTTCGTGCTTGCAAACCTTGCAGAAAATAAATCCTGTGTATCAGAATGGTTAATACAACTTTTCTATTCACATTTGTCTCTTAACTCTTCATAGGTGAGCAAATGAATGGGTTCGTTTGTATTTCTGCGATTTAGGCTTGAAGCAGATGTATGTCTGCTAACAGTTCTTGTTTACGGATGCTTTAAAGCATTCGGGTGCCACCTCGGCCGCCTGGATCCAAGAGGCCTGTAGACAGCTTTCAAAGAAGCTCTCGTCCCTTTTCGCCTCCAGGCATTCAAGTACAAAGGCAGTGAGCCCTTTTAGGGCTCGGGTACGTGACCTTTTAGACTGGTACATGCACTGCGAACAAAATGTATGGACTGCCATTCCATCCCATCTGTCCGGACCCATATGGGGTCGCCATCGACGGAAAAGAGGTAATGGAACAGCACGTCTGCACAATTTGGATGCAAAGAATGGAACTCTAAATTGACACATGTCGGCAAGCAGCAATTCTGAGGCACCAACGGACATAGCCAATTCGAGTGACGCCAACATTTCCTTTATGCAAGTATGCGTCACTTGCGACGAGTACCTTCAGCTTCAATCCGTAACTTCATCCCATAGAACTCTTCTCTTATCTTTGGGGTTCTATAATGGAGTATTTTTGCAACAAGTCGACACTGCACAACTTAAGTCATGGAACAGCTCATTGAAGACCGCACGAGACATTGCAAACTGGCAGCGGACATCGTCTGCTACGAATCTTGTCTGTTAGAACTGTCCTCTCAGGTGGGGTAGTTCCGCTCGGCCACGCCCCTGCCACGTGGTATTAAAGGGACACTAAAGCGAAACAATAAATCAATTTAGACTAATGAGGCATTGTTTGAGAACCCTGCAGGCAGTCATTTAAAAAAGTTTGATTATTACATAAGAAAGTGAACGTCCAATTGGGTATCAGTATTTGAATTTCGCGCCGAAACACCAGCGCCGGTACGTCAGCGTGACGTCAGGGATTCCAAAGTAGGTTTTCGCATTTGGGCCGCATTGGCTGAATAAAGGTTCCCGAAACTTAGCATGTTTAACATTTGGTTCCTTTAGAACACAATGTAGTCAATCTATACCGCTATATGTAATTAGCAGGCCCTAAAAGATGCCATCAAAATCCAAGACGTCACAGCCCCCAGGTGCGGGAACTTAAGTAGACGTCGCCACTTGTATTTATTTCGTTCTTGCGCTTTTTCTGGCTTGCCAAACGTCTATCGTTGTAAGAGTGCTGTTTTTGGTGTAGTATAACGGTAATTTACTGATGCAGAAGAAATCATTTTTCACTTTAGTGTCCCTTTAACAGTGCTGCTCAAGGCGCTTCACCATTGGTTGCTGCTCGCAAATTTTTCCAAATGTTTTGAACGTGATTGCAGTTGTGCACACCACTCCGAAAACTGGTATTGGCAAAGGAAGCTTGCTCACACGACGGGCACTGCCCAGTTTCTGGACCAAAATCTCATGTGAAACAGGCTGAAGAGTATGAAATTGGCCATGATCCTCCGCGATCGCCCACCACCACAAAAGCAAACACCATCATTTTCATATTGCATTTACAGTAATACCTCATTAACTAGGAGCAGCAAAAAAACTGGAAAAATTTCAATACGCAAAGTTGCGGAAATTGTAGTCAAGAGTGTAGTTCTTTAATATATTCACTTCTACTGACCAGCTTTTCAACAAGAGCTTTTAAACTGGCTCTTCGTAAAGGTTTCAAAGAAAAAAATTAACACCAGGGATATCACCCAGCTCTGTTTTACAACACTGCCGTTTTATTCAGTGCATAAAACCGCATAAGGCTGGTGTGCTTCGCAGTAGCACTTGAACTTGGAAAGGTGTCCACGACCTGATTATTTCCGCCGTTGCACTCAACTTTATTTTGCAGCAAGTGCAGCACATTTATTTTGGCTGATATCAGCACCTCTCTTTTGACATTGGTAAATTCACCTTTCTGTGGCACCGTTCCTGATAAGTCCATGCCGTGTGTGTTGCATAGACCACTGCCAGTGTGACATTACAATAGCAAAACTGTTCGAACAGAATTGAAAGTTGGAGCACTACACAATGCATGCTGCACGGACTTGCCGGAAATGGTGCCACAGAAAGTGACCAGAGCATTCACAAGTGCGCTCTGGAGAGCAGTATGTACACCCCCCGCGCCTCTCAACGTTCGGAGCCTGGCGCACGAGAGAAGACCGCCCGCTTCCTCTTCACATTCGTTCCTTTCACGCAGCTGCGATCATCGGTTCCCTCGCACACTTTCACTCATACATACAGCAAGGGTGCACGGCAACGATGACGCCGACGGTAGAAGTGCTCTTGGACTGTTCATACAATCATCCCAATGCAGGGCCGCGTTCGTGCTTTAATCTGTCTTCAGAGAGGGAGATAACTGACCTGCAACAGACTGCCGCAGATGGAAAGAGCAAAGCTGCACGGAGACGATCCACGATCGTGCGGAGTTCGAATTATCGGTGGTGGTGCAGATTTCAGTGTGAATTAGCTAGATGCATTACATATTGCTTTCAATACATTGTTGGACGGACTGCAGTGGCTACTTTGAATTATCCGAAATTTCAAATTATGAGTTCTGAACTAAGCTTTTGCTGTATGCTCATTCTTGATCTTTTAACTGTAGCATCACCGTTATTTGATCACACTTTCTGGGGATTCCACTTCTTTTTTGGGGGGATGTCAAAGCTTCTGCAGACTGAAAGTGCAAAGCACAGCCTCTGGATGCAGTCCAGATTTTTGTGGTCCAGGAATACCTCTTCTAAACTCACCGTAGTATTTATCCAATCTCTCGATGCGAGCGCACGGCCATCCCCAGGAATCGCTGCAGCCCATGCTTGCAGTCATTCAGGGTCATTGAGAGCCTTGAAGATCCTCGCCTTTTCCCTCCAAGAAATGTACCTGCTTTTTGCAGTTTTCATCAAAACACCTGTGTCTCATCTTAGGCAAGTAAATTCAGAAGGGCATCCACACATGGCATCTGTTAGAGGTCTGCAATACTAAAAGCGCTGCTAACAAGAACTGTTGTTTGACTTAAGGGCACACAAACTAAATGTTACAGCATGCCCACTGAAGTGAACGTCCGTGTTGTCTGCATTGAGCGAAAGACACTGTTGCCACCAAAGAAAGCACATCCGGGCTGCCCGCCCGAGCGTCTGCTTTTCTTCCTTGCTTTCCCTGTGGCTTGCATGACGTGCCGTAAGGTGCCGCCCACTACATGCACCCCGTCGGCACGTGCTATTTTAAATATTGCTAACTCTTAAATATTCTTCCTCCGTGATTGCAATGCACAAGGCACATGTGCTTTTATTCTACGTCGCATAGAATAAAATTAAAACAAATCTCGCCTCTAATGGTAAATCGCATACGTTTCATAAAGCGAACAAAACTTAAGCGTGCTCTTTTGCAGGGCCTGCATCTGCACACTCCTCTCTTGTGTCAGGTGCGGCAACCTCGCGTGAAGCTTGGTAAACGGTCCGGTGGCAGTTTGTACCGGTCTCGGTCAAGATTGCAAGATGCACAATTTGGCTCAAAAATACTTGGAGATGAAGGGCAATAAATACATGGCACGTATGGGAAATAGTTCGGTGCCATAGGAAATTTCAACTGAGCAGATTTTTCTAGGGTTAGAGGTATGACTGTATTCATTCATGCCTCGCCACTTGAGCACTGCCACAGCAGAACGAAGAGGAACTGGTCATGGCAACGCCTCAAACATAGGACATCCTTCCTCCAGTGCAAGGTACAAGTGCAGCTCTCGCCATCTTGGTACTGGTGCACGAAACTTCGATGATGCACGAGAGCAGCATCTAAGGTCAACCATTCCGCATCACTCGTTCACTTTGAGGCAGCATGTAAACTCCCAAGCATCAACCACCTTCGCACTGTACTTGGCAGGTTGCAGTGTCCATTGCGCAGTGCTGAGGTTAACACCACTATGCATTATGCTGACAGAGTAAGCTAGACACCTGTGTTCGTGCAACTTTGACCTGGCAGGAATGGGCATTCCTTGTACAAAATAATTGCAGTTAACTAAGTAAAGATTAACAACTAAAGATTGCAGCCAAATTGCAGGCGTCATCGGTAATTGTACATCCTGCTGGTCATGTTACTGCTCTCGCTGTGCTACATGCCTTTGTAAAGACAGATTATAGCTATATTGCCAATAAGCAAGCACAATAGTGATAACGCTGTCTTCATTGTCTCCTAAAAAAAACTGAAAGTTGGTCTAGTTCGTTTTGACTCCTGAAAATTTTCTGCTGAAAAGGACAAGCCCACACATGCAGTGCTGTGCTCAATTGTCATTGGTTGTCCCTGTCCTTTTTGTGCAAATTCTCAAACAATTGTCAAGATTGGAGTGTCCTTATGCTTGCACAAAGATGTAGCCGCTGTCTTGCACAGACATTGTAGCAGCGCCAGGGTGCTGTGGAATGTGCCACAAGTTTCCAGCAGCTTGCAGCGGTGTTCCAACATGACTAGACGCCATGCTCTTGCTGTGTTCAGTGTGCTTGAAGACTCGCGACATCGTGAGCAAACTTTCTAGCATGGCACACATGCACAGAATTCATTTTACGTCAATGTGGCCATTGCAAATCTGTTCTTGAAATTTTGCTTATGTAGCAGAGCAAGGGAAAAACGGCACCCAGATACAGTGCATTGACTTGTCAACTCTGATGGCGGCCTTTCAAGTCTTGAATTCAAATCGATTCTTGGACTTCAGTGCCAAGCACTGTTCTTGGCACGGTGCCAGGCATGCTGTTGTCCTTGCAGACATGTCTGGTTCAGTCAAGTGAAATCTCTAGAAAGTGATTCGCTGGTAATACTGGCATAGAGCTTTTTTCAGAAAGTTTGTGCTTACTGGCACTATTCTGGAAAAGCTGTGTAAACTTAATGCTGAAAAAATTTAGATAAGCAACCACTGTATCTGCATTAGTGTGCCTAACATTGCTTCACACCAGTAAAACTCGGTTTAGCAAGTCAACCATTGAATAACCAGTTTCAAATGTGACTAACATTCTTAAAATTCGCCCACTTTCCAGTCAGTCTCGCCTAGTTTTCCCAACCTTCAGTTAAAAAATTATCCTTCAGTATTTCTCCAGCGCTAACCAGAATCAAACCCGTGCCACAAGAGTTCCTCAAGCACAGCAACTGGTGCAACATGCCTGCAGGGAGGGAGGGAGGAAGGGATTAATGGCATCTTTCTTTCTAAACTCTAACTCGTTGCGAGTGCACTCCTCAGGTGCATGTCAGATTTATAAAAGGGAAAACTCCCACTGTTCTGGCTGACAATGAATGTTATGCCTGAAATAGACTCCTATACAATCGTGCCGTAGTTCATTGGAGGTCAGGTATGCGGAACCATAATTCTACAGTGTCGGCAGGACAAAACCGGCCACAATTGGGAGGCCATGTTTATTGAAGCTTTCTTTGTGGTGTCTGAAGGTGCACGCGCTGTAGTCTGTGGTGGCACTGTGGCACATCCATGTAGCATTAACGCAATTAACATTCATGGCCTACTTCCCCCACTACAGATTGTAAATGCAGGTGGCTTCAGTTTGTCTATACATTGCTTGCATGATAATTGCATTAGTGTAGTGATTGAGTTCTGCTGTAAGTTTTATTGCAATAGTCTCTCCTGTGCAAGATTGTATACATAATTTACAGTACTTCAACTAAATTATGAAGGAATTGAGACAGGTGGTTGTACAACAGTACTCATTTATTTGCAGCAGCACTGCACCATATCCTAGAACGCAGTGGAACGTTGTCCTGTCATGATATAACTGTTCTTGTCTGTGCAGGGTTCAGAGGATAGACTGGCGGCAGGAACGCAAGCTGAACCATGAAACATTCGGCATCTCTGCAAACAACTGGATGAGGCGTAATGCGTGGCGGGGTCGTGGGGGAGGTTTCTGGCGTGGAGGGCAGCGAGGTGGCCAGCGTGGAGGTCGAGGTGGAGGAAATCGTGGGGGAGCCAGACCACGCAATGGAGGTGTAAGAACCCCTTTTATGCACTGTGCACATCCATTACTTTTCGACTTGGTGTTTAGGCTGATGGTATGCGCCTTCATAATGTACTGAACTATTAGGAGCACGCACAAGCTTCTGTTTGCAGCTCAGTTTAGTGGAGGCAAGTAGTTGCAAGTTTTGACTGGTTGAGAATGTCTAGTCGAGTGGCTTTACTTGATAATAAAAGTAGGTTTGCCGAGTGGCAGTGGTGTTGCCCCTGTCCGTTGAACGCTTAGTTTCGAGCAGGGAGCAATGACCACCAGAGCGGTGAACATGAAGTAACGGACGGCCGCTACACATCCAATATGGGCGGACATGGTGATTACTTTTTTTTATGGCAATCAATTCGTGAAATTTAGCATGCAGGTGTGATTTGCTATTCTGATATCATTTGTGCTACTTATTATAGTTTTTGAGTTACAATTGACAGCATCTGATGGTAGTCCCCAAATTAATTACACTTAAGTTCGTCAAGGTTTTGACATCCGCATGTTCACAAAGGCCAGTTCTGTGCAATCAAGCTATTTGCTTACATTTTAAATGTCAAAATGAGCATAAAAATGTTAATTTTCCTATGCATATTGTCTTACTAATGACTTCTGTGAAAAATACAAATTTTTTTTGTGAGGTGCAGTTCAATATGGACAGCTTTATTGCACTCATCAATGTTTCAGAATCTAAGTGCAAAAGACTATTTTTGTCTTCATTCGTTGAAAAATGGCACTTGGATGACTGAAATCAACTGCACAAAAAATGAAAGCAGAGAAAACTAAGCTGTTTCATTTGTTGTAAATATTTAAATCTTTACTTTGAGCACCTAAAACCTGCCTGGGAGTCCTTGCCTTGGCCTATGAGGACACATTTTCTTTAGATTTTGATCTACTTTTTCGCTTTGTTGCAGAAGTTTTGTGCACGTTAGTTGCCGTCAGTTTTGATCATCGTGCAGAGGTAGATGACAGCACATTCAAAACGTCTGCTCTTGTCTCTCATTGTGCAAACTCTTTATTAGTGAGTTGGAGCTGAAATCTGCCGTTGAGTATTTGACGCGAAAACTTCTGCTCTGCCGATGTCGCGTTGCCGCCACGACCACGCGCAGTCGCGCTTTCCCGGTCACCCATGTGCACCGGTCGTGCCTTGTCATCAAGCTCAGCGTCATCCACTTCTACGAGTAGTTCCCTCCTTTTCCACACCTTTCGTGGACGTCTGTACGCTTGGGCCATTTTATAACTTGATTCCTTTGGGGCCCACCGCAGAATATGTGCATAAGCTGCTGCGATCGTCAATCACGTTGATTGGAACACGTAGCTCGCTGCTGCGCAAATGCGTGCGAGAGGTAGTCGTCAGAAATTCAAATCTAGAACAGCCAAGAGGAGTGCCCTGTACGCCACGTGACTACTGCATTCAATCGCAATGCCACATTAGCCCCCCCCCCCCCCCCCCCTTTTTTTTTTTTTTTAGTTTCTTGGTTAATTTTGTTGGTGAACCATGTCGCTCTGGCTTTCTTTAGCTCCGATCTCTTCTCTTTACGATGATACCAAGATGGCGGCGCTGTGTCAACGAATAGCCGGGCTACAGTGGCTAGAATGGGGAAGTGTGGCGAGCAGCATGCAGCGCCTATGGCACGCATTGCAGCCAAGTCGCCCAGTGCGAGTTGCACCGGCTCTGCTGCTTGTAACACCACGCGCCCTGACCTGTGGGAAGTAGCGCGCATTTTTTTCTGCTGCAGCAATTTCAAAGCACAGAAGAGCGCACGCACAAGCCACTTGCTGGCTGAAAGCGAAGCTGTTGCATTGCACTCAAGCTATTGAGAAACTGAAGAGACAAAGTGCAGAGCTTGAAGAGGGAGTCTTTGCAGACCGGTTACAAGCCCTTCCACCGAAGCAAAGACTTGATATGTCGCAAGCGGCTTGAAAGCATTGCATAACAGTAGCTAAAGGTATGTAGTACAATCCAGACTGGTTGCTGGATTGCATAATAATGCAAACGAAAAGCCAGAGACTCTACGAGCATGTCCAGCGGGAAGGCATACTCATCCTCGCAAGCAGAAGCTGTTTGAAGATGCACATTCAGAAATACACGAATGGTTTGGCTTCAGCCTTCCTATTATCATGGAGATCAAAAGAAAAACAAAATCCATGGAGGAATTCGAATGCCACGACGGCCTGATTGTGGACGAAATGAAGCTGTCAGAGTTCTTGAATGTTGGTGCTGGAGGGAAAGTGGAAGGCCTGGTGGATGGGAAAATTCACACTGGAAAACGACAAACATCATGGTCATGGTCTCGTGATTATGTTTCTGCCTTTCACTGGTTCCTGGCACCAGATACTGAGTTCTCACTTCCTGGGGAAATGTGAAGGCTGCGCTTTTGTGCAAGATCTTAATAGAAGCTGTGTTGCTCGCAGATAAGGCTGGGCTGAAGATGGATTATATTGTGGCGGACGAAGCTTCATGGAACCTTTCAATGTGGCACCTTTTTGGGATTTCTGGCTCCTCAGTCTATAAAGCCATCTGCACCACATCCTGTTGACACTGCAAGATGCCTCTTCATTTCATATTTTCCACACCTGATAAAATGTTTGAAATCGTCTTCTTAAAGCAAGGTACAAAAGACCTGAAGGTTCTGTTTATACTGAGCACATCAGAGCAGCATACGAGGATATCATCATCATCAGCCTGGTTACGCCCACTGCAGGGCAAAGGCCTCTCCCATACTTCAACTACCCCGGTCATGTACTAATTGTGGCCATGTTGCCCCTGCAAACTTGTGCATTTACTCTTAATGTGATGCCGAAGATCACTCTTGCTCATGTGAGCCCTAACAACTTTTCCTATGAAAAGATTAAGGTAAACCTGGCATTGCCCTTTTTCAGTCCGCAGTTGCTTCGGGGCCTGTTTTTCCACAAGAAGCACATAAAGGAGCACTGGGGTCACCCTGCACGAACTCAAGCCTTTGTTCTGTTGACGTGGAAGCTAGTAAAAGCAATGACAGCACGGATTCCATCTGAAGGGTTGAAACCTGACTCTACATATGAAAGGCACGTCAAGGATGTATTAGACTACCTAAATCGATAGGAGGCTCATGCGGGAACTTCACCAGCCAGATTTCTTTCAGCAAGCACTCCAAAGGGGCTAAGGGTCACCCTTCAGGCCACGCTTGATATATGAAGTACCTGTTTGCACTTCTACACAAAGGCACTCAACAAAGATAGTCTTCCCGTGAAAAGAAACACCTGAAGCTCAGGCGCGTCGCTTATCAGAGGCAGACTTTCTGTTTGAACTGCTTGTAAACTAAATGTTTTTTGTTCTCGCAAAAAAAGAGGTCACCAGCTCGGGTGTGTTGTGTAGCAAAACATAGATGACTGAGAATAGTTTGTTCTAAACTGATTCTAAGCCAATCTTCTAAAAATGATTTGTTTGCGTAAGCAGTATGTTGAAAATAAAATTTTTGCTTCAGAGTTGCCACTAAGAATTTTCTTGCTTTGTGTTCGATAAACAGAAAGCAAGCTGCATTCTGCCATCGACGCGCGCTCAATCTGACTCTTACCTTGGCACCTTTTAATTTGTAAGGGGCTATGCTACTCTAACAATTTGCAGCCATGAACAAGCGAGCATGTATACACACACTTATACGAGGTGTGACACAAAAGAAAAGAGACTAAGCATGTAGCTTGAAAAAAGATTGGAGTTGGCAACAACTGTTTTGCTTACGTCATCCCACACACCTCCTCATTTCATGCGCCCAGTTTCGACGGAACCAGTCACGCCAGTTGGAAGTGCTGCGTCATTGAGTGAGCACGTGCAACTGCCTTCTGCCGGAAAAATGCCTGATGGAAAAACCGAACAGTGAATCAACATCAAGTTTCTTGTGAAACTTAAGAAATCAGCCACGGAAACATTTCAAATGTTAACCGAGGCTTATGGAGATGAAACTTTGTCTCGTGCCCGTGTGTTTGAATGGCATAAGCGGTTTTCAGGGGGAAGGGACAGTGTGGAAGATGAACGTGCTGGGCGTCCAAGGTCAGCGATTACAGACCAAAACATTGCCAAATTTTGTGATGTGATCCGTGGTGACCGAAGATTAAGTGTTCGTGCACTGGCGCAGTTGGTTAACTTGGATAGGGAAGCTGTTTGGCAAATTTTAACAGACGAATTAGCAATGAAGACTTCATACTCTGCGCGAACCCTGGCATCATACAAGATGTAGACGTGCTCGGCAAGGTACGCTGCAGTGACCATAGGATGGTAAGAACTCGAATTAGCCTAGACTTGAGGAGGGAACGGAAGAAACTGGTACACAAGAAGCCAATCAATGAGTTAGCGGTAAGAGGGAAACTAGAGGAATTCCGGATCAAGCTACAGAACAGGTATTCGGCTTTAACTCAGGAAGAGGACCTTAGTGTTGAAGCAATGAACGACAATCTTGTGGGCATCATTAAGGAGTGCGCAATAGAAGTCGGTGGTAACTCCGTTAGACAGGAAACCAGTAAGCTATCGCAGGAGACGAAAGATCTGATCAAGAAACGCCAATGTATGAAAGCCTCTAACCCTACAGCTAGAATAGAACTGGCAGAACTTTCGAAGTTAATCAACAAGCATAAGACAGCTGACATAAGGAAGTATAATATGGATAGAATTGAACATGCTCTCAGGAACGGAGGATGCCTAAAAGCAGTGAAGAAGAAACTAGGAATTGGCAAGAATCAGATGTATGCGTTAAGAGACAAAACCGGCGATATCATTACTTATATATTATTATATAATAATATTATATTATTACTTATACTCAACAATAGACCATATTCACACTATCAATCAAGTGATAGAGAAATGTGCAGAATAACCAACCCTTATATATAGCTTTCATTGATTACGAGAAAGCGTTTGATTCAGTCGAAACCTCAGCAGTCATGGAGGCATTACGGAATCAGGGTGTAGATGAGCCATATGTAAAGATACTGGAAGATATCTATAGCGGCTCCACAGCCACCGTAGTCCTCCACAACGAAAGCAACAAAATCCCTATAAAGAAAGGCATCAGACAGGGAGATACGATATCTCCAATGCTATTCACAGCATGTTTACAGGAGGTATTCAGAGGCCTGGAGTGGGAAGAATTAGGGATAAAAGTTGATGGAGAATACCTTAGCAACTTGCGATTCGCTGATGATATTGCCTTGCTTAGTAACTCAGGGGACCAACTGCAATGCATGCTCACTGACCTGGAGAGGCAAAGCTGAAGGGTGGGTCTAAAAATTAATCTGCAGAAAACTAAAGTAATGTTTAACAGTCTCGGAAGAGAACAGCAGTTTACGATAGGTAGCGAGGCACTGGAAGGGGTAAGGGAATACATCTACTTAGGGCAGGTAGTGACCACGGATCCGGATCATGAGACTGAAATAACCAGAAGAATAAGAATGGGCTGGGGTGCGTTTGGCAGGCATTCTCAAATCATGAACAGCAGGTTGCCACTATCCCTCAAAAGGAAAGTGTATAACAGCTGTGTTACCAGTACTCTCATATGGGGCAGAAACCTGGAGGCTTACGAAAAGGGTTCTGCTGAAATTGAGGACGACGCAACGAACTATGGAAAGAAGAATGATGGGTGTGACGTTAAGGGATAAGAAAAGAGCAGATTGGGTGAGGCAACAAATGCGGGTAAACGACATCTTAGTTGAAATCAAGAAAAAGAAATGGGCATGGGCCGGACATGTAATGAGGAGGGAAGATAACCGATGGTCACTAAGGGTTACGGACTGGATTCCAAGGGAAGGGATGCGTAGCAGGGGGCGGCAGTAAGTTAGGTGGGCGGATGACATTAAGACGTTTGCAGGGACAACATGGCCACAATTAGTACATGACCGGGGTAGTTGGAGAAGTATGGGAGAAGCCTTTGCCCTGCAGTGGGCGTAACTAGGCTGATGATGATGATGATGATGTTCCATAAGTTCTGTCTATGACCAAAAACAGTGCCGTAAAGACGTGTGTGGACATGTTAGAACGCATTGCAAACAAGCCAAATTTGTTGGTATCTGTTGTAACATGTGATCAGAAATCTGTTTTTACCTATGAACCAGAAAGTAAGCACCAGTCAATGCAGTGCAAGTCTCCAGGATCCCCAAGAACCAAAAAAGCACGCATGTCAAAATCAAAATTCAAGGCAATGTTAATTGTCTTCTTTGACATTAATGGAATTCTAATGATTGAGTGGGTTCCAAAAGGTCAGACTGTTAACACTACTACATTGAAGTACTAAAGACTTCGTGAAAAAATTAGGAAGAGATCGCAGTTGTGGAGTGATGGATGGCTGTTGCACCAGGACAATGCACCCGCTCACACGGCCCTGTCAAGCAGTTTCTGACCAGCAAAAACATTACCGTGATGGGACATCCTCCTAATTCACCTGATTTGGCTCCATGCGACTTTATTTTATTTCCTGAAGTTAAATGATGCTTAAAGGGAACCCATTTTACCTCGGTTGAAGAGGTTCAGGCAAAAACGGAGAATCTCCTGAAGGGCCTCCAAAAACCTCGTTCCAGAACTGTTACCAGCAATAGCAGCACCGAATGCAGAAGTGTGTGAATGCTGAAGGGGACTACTTTGAAGGTGATAATGTCACAGAGAGCTGATTCAGTAAGTACAATAAGTTACTGGACCAGTCTCGTTATTTTTGTCACACCTCTTATATACTGCGACGCTCTTATTTGTTATTCCATTCATGACTGTGCGCGCAGATAACCGCATTCCACCTAGGGCCCCTGCGCTGCGGCTGCTAGCTACTGTTCGGGCCGCTGTGTATGTGTGGCAGAGCCCCCTGGCAGTTCCCTTTCAAAACACCACGCGCGTTCATCACACTTCCCAATTCTAGCCACTGCAGCCGGGCAATCCGCAGTGCGATGGGGCCTTCAGAAGCCCGATGTTCTTGCAATTTTTTTATGACAGCACTCTAGGAAAGTGCTGTATTTCTCTATTTCTGCTGCATATTTTGTTTTGCCACATGGTAAATAGAGGTCCGTGAATCCTAAAAAGAAATAGGAATTTGACCACTTCAATTGCCACATCCCCCCCCCCCCCCCCTAAGGCACATAAAAGTATACTCGGTCACTCCATGCCAGCTGTTTCAACCGTGGCACTCGAGAAAAATTGTGAAAAAAATTAGACGCATGTAACCAGTACTTGAACGGTATTTCCCCAAAATATTTTGAATGGAAATAGTTTTGCAACGTAATGCCATTTGAATTTCACGAAATTATGGAAAATCAGGTGCAAAAAAAAATTTGCCAAAAATAGTTTTGCAGATTATTTCAAAATTTGGGGTTTTGTGTTGTCTGAAGCACTTTCACAGAATAACTTCGTTTTTTTACTCCTTAGCACCAAGATGAAAATGCGCAAATTCTGGCATTTTGTGAAATTTTTTACAAGGAAAGTGTTCAGGGGAGAAAACCTGGAATTTCATGGAACTGTCCCTAGGAAGGTCAATCTTCTGAAATTTTGGCAAAAACTATTTTGGCCTATGTTTAGACTTTAGTAATGCGCTAAGGTGGTCCATGAAAAAAAGAAACTTGGATATCATTCAGAATAACAGCTTTCGCCACAAATTTTAAAGTAATTTTGTTCTCATCGAGAAAAATTTTTTGAATTTGAGTGCCACCATTGCATTTTTGGTTTATGCTTTGAGTTCACCTGATATCATGTTGGCGGGAAATACAAACCAGGGTGGTTGGTGCACATAGTGGTCTGTGTGGTGAGGAATGAAAGCTGACACCACGTGAAGTTTGTGAGAATTTGAATCTTAAAGGTAGATGGACATTGCGCACTTCCATGCTACTGGAAGTACACATATGCAGCCACCTACGCGTTAAGTGGTAGAGCGGGCTACAAATCTCTTTCATTTTCTCACTTTTATAAAAGTGTTCTGTGAAAATGGTTTCCCGAGGCGTGACATCGCAAAGGCCCAGTGGTCCGTGACCCAATAAAAACCTTGCCGACTATTGTCTAGGAAGAAGACGTCGCAGAACTAGTGCAATATGCTCAAGAAAGCTCTCTATCAAAAATATTCAGTCACCGTGAAACCAGTGAAAACACAGGTTTGGTGAACATGTTTCGTTGAATGGTGCTTGAAGTTCACGCTCATGAAAGCTATTTGTGGCCCGCGCTATGCTTCATGTGTACGCAGCCACATATGTATAGCTGGTTTCACTGTCACGATAACAGCAAGGAGAATGCGGTCCCAAGAAATGTCCAATCACGGGCATTATCAGCGTACTGCATCTGAACACAAAGTGGGTTTTTAAGTCGTTTTGCTGTGTTGAAAGCCTACTTTTTAAGTTTCTAAATAAAAAAAGATCCACATTATGCCTCAAAACTAATACAAAGAATATTTGTATAACTTACGGCAGCATTCACTTGTAAAATTGTCGTTATGTACAGAAGAAAAGCGTTAAAATATAAGCCAGCAGATTTTTAACACACTCCTGCCACTCGATATCGCAGCCAATGCCTTTCTTGCTTGTTAACTTAATGGGTTATGTCAATGAGCAAGACCGGAAGCTGTCCAGGGCCCATGTTTGTAAACTGTGAAAGGGTCTATACTTCCAGTAGCATGAAAGTGCACGTCGATCTACCTTAAGTGAGCATACCTTCAAGATTCGAATTCTCGCGAACTTCTGGCAATATCTGCTTCTACTTCTTGCCACACAGACCGCCATGTGCACCACCCTGGTTTGTATTCCGTGCCCATATGCTATCGGGGGAAGTGGAAGCACGAACCAAAAATGCGATGATGGCACTCAAATTTAAATTTTCTTGATGAAAACACAAAATTACTTGATTAAAATTTCTGTGGCGAAAGCTGTTATTGTTCTCAATAATACACTTCATGTGTTACTAACGTCTAAATGTAGGCCAAAGTAGCGTTTTTGCCAAATTCAGGCTTTTATTTTGGAGCTTGCGAGCAGCACATAGGCAAAAAGGCAAAAATAAAATTTTGGAAGACTAATCATTAGTGACAGTTATCTAATAGTAATTCCAGGTTTCCTCCCCTGACCTTTTTCTGTGAAAAATTTCGCAAGAACACTAGAATTTGCACATTTCGACCTCGGTGCCAAGGAGTAAAAAAACTTGAAGTTATTTGGTGAAACTGTTTTAACCCCAAATTTTCAAATAATGCGCAAAACGGTTGCTTTCTCGCGAACTTTTTTTGCACCTGGTTTTCCATCATTTTGTGAAATTCACATTCCGCTCGTGTCCAATAATTTTTTCGTAATTGTTGAACATTTTTTTTAACGCCGCAGTTGGGGCGGTTAGAGAATCCACATGAACTTGAAGTGGTCATTATACACTGCCAGTGTTTCATTCATAAACAAATTCTGTGTGAACATTGTTCAGATTCCATGTACCCAAGCTATTTTCACCAGTAAACCCTCATTCCTTATCACATCGGACCAGCAAACTAAACTGCCAAATAACCAAAGGGGACCTATCAAAAGTTTTGCTGGCAGTACTATGTGCCAGTAGTGCTAAGGGTTATTTGCTCAAGGTACAAACAAATCTGCAGTTGCATCCTGTTGCATCCATATTTTGGGCTTTTCAGTAACATACAGTGGCTCACTGCTGAGGCACATGAACAGATGTCAACTGTGTGGCTGCGAGTGGTGTCATCCATGAGCACACATCTTGGTGTAGGTGCCATGCACAAAAGCTGCTGCACATGTTCTGCCTGACGAGGTGGTGGTCCAACAAGTGCTAGTAATTATCGGTGCATAGCACAGATGGGCTTCTAAACCACATGCTAACATGATGCTATTAACACTAAATTCCAAATGTCAAATTTATGTAAACTTAACACCGTGGCAACAATATTTACTTCAGGGAGTGCATTGTCCCAGTGCTCGGAAGCTGAAACGGCTCCATACATCTAGACTCCATACAAGACCACAGATGGCTAGACGTGTGGACTGGAGTTGCCATGCTGAAGTGACCTTGCATCTCTACAATGTGAAATCGAATGTGTACTGTACATTGGGTGCATGTTAAAATACCCCAGGTGGTCAAAATAGTCCCCCACTCGGCATGCCTCATAATCTTATCTGGTGTTGGCACGTATTGCCCTAGATCTTAGTTTGTACTTAGTTTGCATTGGGTCAAGTTGCAAATTGCAGGCTGCTGGCTCACCTATCAACATCCTTGGCATAGGTTGTCATTTCCCACTGCTAGCGGCAAAATTTGCTGCTGTGTTTATGGGGGAACTTCAATTCCTTGTGTGTTCCATTCATGCTTTCTGCAGGTGCCACGGGATGGTTGGTCGTCGGTTCCTCGGGCAGATGCGAGCAGCGGTGCGGACACCACGTGGCCATAATCAGCACTGTTTTCCCATTGCCTTGCACTGAGACTACTGTACATACCCAGCCACAGGGGCTGGAAGCAGAGCATCACTTGAGACATGGGATACAGGGGCACTTTCGGCAAGGGCATCTGGCCATTTAAATGAGCAAAGGATTGCTCCATTACCTTTTAGTGCACCATGGGATTTGTGCAGGGTACCTGAATTTTTTTTGGTAGTAAGAGTACCTCCTGCTTTACTCTGTGCACTTTTTTTTTTTTCTTTGTTGAAACAAAATTTATGCCGAGACCTCAAGTCATTGTCTTAAATTGCCTTTCTGTTCATATGTGGAGCCTAGCATAGCCCATGCATTACTTTGTAATATTAAAAACGTTCTCCTGTGTCTCTGCAAGCCACGCACAGCTGGATCTTATTTATTTTGTACTGTTCAAGGGACTCCCGTCAAGGAACGTGCTGCCTTGACTTCATGGCCATATCACGCAAGTTTTTCATGTAGCCCCCTTGTCTTGCCTGCTGCCCCTTAATTAAATCAAAGGGGGTGATATGGTCCAGAAAAATAAAATGTTCTTCGTATACTCCTGCTTACTGTTTTTTCCAGTGTAAAAATTTTGAAGAATACCTACGGTGCCTTTACCAGACGTAGTGCTGTCTCAAGATTCAGAAAATGGGGTTGAAATATTGACAAGACACTATGGAGGCAAAGGCTCGGAACTTTGTACCAGTACAGTTACTGCCACAATTGGCACCAATACCAACTTCGAACTGTCGGTACATAGCAAGGCAATAGGCCATGACTACACTCCACCTAGACGGCAAATAGGTGCCCTTGAAATCTTAACTCTTCGAAAATTTGCAAATTGTTTGCTCTTTCCATTTTGTTATTTCTCGCTGCCTGCACTCTAACGTCTGTCTCATGATTATTCGGAAAAATAAGCCATTGTCTCGTACTTCGTTGCCTTGTGCCCTTCACGAGGTGTGCAGCCATCGCTGCGTCGTGACAGAGTGGCACACTGACGGCGGCGCATTGGCTTTCCGCCGCAGAGTGATGTGCAGTAACTGTCACTCCGTGGCCGTGTCTGCTGCAGTGTTAAAATTTTGCATGCCCTGAAAGCTTGATTTGTTGTGCTGCAATGGCATAGAATCTGTTCCCTATTTGAATAATAATTTGGGAAACATGGAGAGCTGACTTCAATTTACCCATTGCAACAATTAGCCCATAATTTGACACTTGTCACCCACAGACTTTTGCCAGCATTTGTGCAGACTTGAGAAACTATACTTGCATCAGAAAAAAGATTAAGTTCCTCTTCAACCACTGGCACTACAAGATTGATGGTGGCTCTCCACTAATCATACCAAAGTATCTTTTATTTGAGCATTCACTTACCTCAAATGGTTGAGGACCTTAACAGAGTGTAAGAGGAGCTGAAGATTAATATGTGGAAGAGATGGATATTCATTAATGGCAAGGGAACAAGAGCAGGATTGCCAGTCAGCCTAGAGTCTGAAGGAGTATGTCCAGGCCAATGGTGGGGAACCCTGATAATGAGAACGGAATTTCCAGAATAAGGATGGGTTGGAGTGCATTTGGCAGACATTGTGAGGTCCTCGCTGGAAGCTTACCATCATTGATAAAGGTGTACAACCAAGTACTCTACTGCTACTGGAGCAGGAACTTGAAGGTTGGCAAAGAAGCTCGAGAACAAGTTAAGGACCGCATAAAAAGTGAACAAAGAATGCTAGGCATGGCGATAAGAGAGAGCAGTTTGGATCGGAGAGCAAATGGATATAGCCAATATTCTAATTGATATTAAGAGAAAAGTGAAGCTGGGCAGATCATGTAATGCGTAGGTTAGATAACCGGTGGACCATTAGGGTTGCAGAATGAGTGCCAAGTGAAGGGAAGCGCTGTCAAGGACGGCAGAAGACTAGGTGGGGTGATGACGTCAATTCGCAGGTGCTAGCTGGGGAATCGGTTGGCGCAGGACGGGTAATTGGAGATTGCAGGGAGAGAACTTCGTCTTGCAGTGGACATAAAGTAGGCTGATGATGATGATTGTAATTCTATTGTATATAGTTTCGTAGGCATTACTGAATGTATTAGGACCAACGGACATATTGAGCCCAATTAAAACTGGCTAGATTCTAGTGCAAATATACATGACCTAGCACGGACACGATGAAAACTCAAAACTTGCATCGAGCGGCTGTGACCTCAGTCTGCTATTACAAGGCCAAGCTTTGTGTTACAGTCCCAAATGGGAGTGGACCTAATAGATGTATATTAATTTCGAAAGGATTATATGCCCTATTAAGCAGACATCCGGCATTGTCGGCGGCAGTGTGACGAGGATGGTACCAAAAATGGCCGACGGCACAAAGCGTAAAACCACGTCAAAAATGCTCAGATGGACGCATTTGTCCGGCAGGTTTCCGTAAAAGTAGGCTAATGCCTTCGAAAAGTAGGTAAAATTTCGGTCTTGGTGTGAACCTAACCTGGGCCTCCATGGTGCAAGATGAGCACGCTTCCCCAGCAACACGGTGGCTTTCTTCTCTGCACTCCATGGGTATGGTTGACTAAAGTTCCTAGTGCATGCGTCATCGCAGATGTCACTGCCTCCCAAGTGTCACTTGCTGTTCGTATTTCATCGGTACTGTGTCTACTGCAATGCACTCCGAAGCGTCTACCTCTGCGGCAGCTGTGAAACGTGGTCGCCCGCGGAAGCGCGCCTCAGCAGGCGAAACAAGCGAACACAATAGACAACATCACGGCATGCTACATCCTAGCAGGAGTTTAGTGTGATTCATAATATGGTCTGACCGTGATGGTGCTATCGCATTACAGTTGTATAGGTGTATGTGGACCTAGCTTCTTTCTACTGGTTTGGCACCTAGTAGACTTAATGAGAAGTCTCTTGCACACCTGTGGCACAGAAAGGGCAAGCACAAAGAACAGCTGTGATTAACATATGGGAGTTTATTCATGTAGTTCAGCGAGAGACTAAAAGACATTTACCAAAGTCTTGGTTGAAGTTGCTGTCGACTGTGTCTATGCAAGGAGTTTTAGACGTTAAAATTGGGACGTTATGTTTCGTACTACGGAGTACCTACACTCATACTTGCAATTCTTTCTGCACTGATACCAACAGCCTCTTGGTATTTGGTGTGTTGGAAGCAGTAGCAGGTATGAGTATGCTGAAATGTGAATCGGTGACTTCTTCAATTTCGGTCAATAAATAAAGTTTAATTATCGTATATTGCTTCAGCACAACCTATGTCACCACATGCTTGCCATTAAAGCATGCAAAATAATAAAAAAAATTGGGTTTTATGGTCTAAAACCACTTCCCGATTATGAGGCACTTTAAAATAATATCTACAGTGCAGCATTATATGACAACGGATTTAGCATAAATGCAAGCATCTACATTAAAGAAGCTCCGTGTCCAGCAATTCCCACGGTGCTCTGGAGCCTTCCAGAATGCTCTCGTATATAAAAGCCCGAGAAGCTAAAGTGATGCAGACGTTACTTTAGCGTAATGTGCACTTGCCAGGTGCTACTGTGCAAGGGTATGAACAGCTGAAGAAATGCAGTAAACGGGTCAGCATTACAAAAAATAATCTGCATGCGGAAGCTCGTGGTGGTGACACTGTATACTGAAACGAGCGATGCCAATTGTGCGCAATGGTTTGAAGAGGATAGTAGGGCAAAGCTGCAAGATTGTAAGCACGCCACAGCTCGACTCTGGCCTGGTGGAAAAACGACGCATGTTCAATAACATCTCTGCTTTCAAATGGTGGGACTTGGATGAGCCCAAGATAACAGTACTTCAGAGAATAAAATGAAAAGCCTAAACATAAAAAGCAAGTCGCTTCATGTACGTTCGGCAATTTGCTGTAGACCTGCGGCCTAATATCAGTTACACCCGTGCCCACAATATCGTCAACTAGTTGGTTTTCCATGCACCTGCCAGTCTCGTAAGCAGCAACAGAATACAGACATCTAGCACATGAGTTTACAATTTATGTAGGCACACCATTGATAAAATACTGTCATGAGTGTGGAAACCACAAAGTCCATTCAACAGACAAAACAGTGGAGGGTGTTGTAATTACGTGGCACTTGACAACAAATATTCTCAGGTGCTCATATTGCATGAGAAGACTCTTAGACAGTGCACATTCATATTTTTAACAGCAGCAGAAGTGTACTCGTCAAACGTCCACAAAAAAGTAATCGCCCTTCAGCCTCATCAATTGTCTCGTATGAACACATTGACAGGCAATCATTTTTTTTACCACACTTATTCATATCCGCAGATTTCGCGAAGCATCCTCGCGCCACTTAACAAGTTTAGAACACGAATTTTGCAGGAGGGGCCTAGCGTCCGAGAGGACGACACAGTGAGGTTGGCGGAGACGCTTATTCCGGTTGAGAGGGTCTAATGAATTCATACAGACGTACAGACATGAAGGTCGCAGCTCCATCGTGCGGATATTGCAGATAACAGTGGCAGTGAGTGCTACTTATGATACCAGAGGACAGTACGACACAACAGTGTCTCTCCCAGGGAGAATTATTGCTTCTTTATACAAACTCGTAGTTCAGATATCAATGAACCCAAAGAACTATGAACTGGAAGATGTACACTTTCCTTCTGTAATGTACACCATGTAAGAATGAGTTGCTTCTGTAGAAATAACAAAGAGGATTATTCAGTTCAGATGTAGGCAGTAAGTATACACAGTATACTTCCCATTATTAAACGAAAATTCTCAAGATATTTCAACATGTACTAACACAACTATGTGCTGTAGAGATTACCTGTATTCTACATGGACTAAAGGTCGAGTTTATGTGTGTACAACCATAAACAGGTCCATGCGGAACAACTCAGAGCTGCGCTTCGTAAGTGGCTTTTCACCATATGATATTACTAATGTGGCAGACAAGCTGAAAGATTCACTTAGCGTGTGTACAATTGTTCAGTTTTCACCAGTAAGGCACGACATCAGACAGTGCGGAGTTTGCATCTTTCACCCGGAACTTCACAACCTTGTGTTAATGAAAGACCCATATGCATAGGATAATGATACAACATGTATAACGCAATAAGTATTCAATGATATGAGACTAAATGTAAGAAAACGCTCTGCACACTCGTCAGCATGCTAAGAATGCAACAGGTAATGAAGACAATGTAGTAAACTGTAACTCACAGCAATATTCACACTGCACACATCACACATGTCCACTGCAGCTACGCTGCGAGGCCTCAAAGCAGTAGAGCCACAGGAGACTACACAGGCTGTATGAGTCCATGTCACATAGTCTCAAAGCCAGGTCGGAGGTTCTCGCATCCTCTGTGGTCGACGTGCCTCCGGATCAACAGTAGTACTTGGAGAGTTGCCACTACCAGTAGCCGACTTTGATGTCCCACTCCCACCATTTCCCTCCCCCGTGTTGAAAGATTATGTAGCCTCAGTAGACTGTACGTAACCCTGTGCTGAGGAGGGTTGCCCAGGAAGCTCCTCTTGAAGTCCCAAGTGAAGGTCCTGGGAAACATCCAACTCTCCCTCTGGATCAAGAAATGCTTCTGCCTGTGTGGAATCTGACTGAAGAGAATGCCTGTTGCCCTGTTCACTGTCAACGGACTGCCTAGACAACTGCTGACCTGTAGTGGAAGTACTGAAAGTCAGCATAAGAGTAAGTAAACTCTATCTGGTACCAGGCTCATAGCTGTCTGCTGCAGTACGGGATGTCAAATTGGGAATGCGCGTCAGCTTTGATGCGTTCCACTTATTTCCATCACTACGCAGTAATGTAGAAGGACTAACCTTTTTCTTAACTGTAAGTGGCTTACTGTATTGGAATGACCTTCTCTTATGAAGCTTTACTTTCACCATATCTCCTACTTTGATCTGAGTCGGTTTGACACCTGTACGCTCATCCACATACAGCTTAGTCTATTGCTGCTTCTGATTGACCTTCTGCCTGACTTCTGTAGGAAAGGTATTCTGCAAAGAAGGTAGCTTAAGCTTACTGATGTCTAACTTTGATTGCGGTTGTCAACCGGGAAGTAAAAATGGCTGATGAAATACCAGTTGTAGCATGTGGCATAATCCTGTAAGAACCTAAAAACTCGGTAGTGCTTCTATAGACATCTTTCCCTTCCAGCTTAGCTACCTGGATGTGTTCTTTGGGTACACTGTTAAACCTTTCTATTAACCCGTTTGCCTGTGGGTAATAGTTTGATGAGAAATAATGAGTGATACATTTATCATTCAAAATGTCCCGGAATTGTTTAGACATAAACTGCGGACCAGTGTCTAACTATGGCTTCCGGTAGTCCTCCTCGACTGAAAGCAGAAGCCAGCAGCTGAATAACTTCATTTGCAGAAATGGGTTTTGTGAAGAGTACTTCAGGCCATTTAGAAAACTAGTCCATCAAGGTGATGACATAAGTTGGATTTGGAGCTGCACTCAATGGACTGACAATGTCCATGCCCAACTTCTGCCATGGCCCTTCAGGTCACTGTACTGGCTCCAATGGAGTTACAGTGGGTTTAGCTGACTTGCCAGCTAAGTGACAGATATGACATTGTTTTACCAACTCTTCCACACAGCAGTCTAGCTGGGGCCACCAGTAACACTCTCGGAGAAGCTGTTTAGTGTGAACAACATCCTGATGAGACTCGTGTGCTAAATGCAAGAAAGTAGGTATTAGCACATTGGGCATGACTATGCATTCGCACCGCATAAGTAATCCATCTCTACAGGATAACTCCTGCTGCAGATGAAAGTATGATATGAGTGATGAGTCTGAAACTTTTTGTAGGGCCAAGCTTTAGTTATGTGATCGATGACCCTTTTCAATATCTCCTGTGTAGTAGTATTTGTCTGAACTGTCTGTTAGTCAACGAATGTCGTAACAAGTGAAACTACTACTACTTCTTCCTGAACAATGGAATTGGAGTCCTGCAATGAAAGTCTGTATGATGCATCAGCTACACAGTTTTCTGACCCTTTGCAGTACTCTATTTGGAAGTTGTAATACAGCAGCCTAGCTGACTATCAGGAGATGCAGAGAGGTTGTCTACCCGAGTCACCAGCTGCTAATAAAGTGACTACTGCTTGGTGATCTGTTTTAAGAGTAAAGCGCCTTCCCCAGAGGTAGACATGCCATTTCTCACATGCGAATAAGCACACTAGAGCTTCTCGTTCCCCAACCAATTATTTTAAGCAGCAGTTAGTGTTCTTGATGCAAATGCTACTGTTTGTAAGTGAGAATTGTATGGCTGTTGCAGCACTGCACCCAAACCAACACCAGAAGCATCCATCGTTACAACTACATAAAGTGAAGGGTTGAAAATGTTTATCACAGTAGTGCATGTGAGGCAACCTTTCAACTGTTCAAAGCTGTGTTGGACTTCCCCTGACCATGAGAAGTTTTACCCTTTTCGGAGCATGCTTCTAAGCGATTTGACAAGATCCACATAGTGATGCAGAAATTTGGTGTAATAACCTGCAAGTCCGAGAAAGGACTGGAGAGACTTCAATTTAGTAGGAGGAGGAGCATTCAGTATTGTGTTGACTTTGCTCGCCATTGGCAATATACCTTCTGCTGAGATCTTATGTCCCACGAATGTCAATTCCCTAGCCGCAAGGACATTTCTGATTCACCTTCATTTTGCTTTGCAATATGCAGACTAATACCCCTGTCACACGGGAAGATTTAATGTCATTCGAATCGAATGGCATGATTCGAATGACATTCGCATATAATCCCATTAATTGGGATTTACATGGGAAATTTTAATGTCATTCGAATGGAATGACATTTGCCATCGAATGAGTTAGGGGAACTCATTCGCATTCGATTTCGAACAAAATGTATACTCTTGACCCCAGATAGACAACAGCGACACGCAACACGAAAAAATAATGCATGCATTAGCAAAGTCAGAAGATATTTCTTCAGACTTATAAAAAGGGATAATTGTTTTTGCCGCGATGATATTTTCACCATGGGCTGTGCTCAAGCGCTATTACTCTTTGCATCAGGAGTCTGTTGCAGCGGTCGGCCATATTGGATGTGTTGATTGAAGTGCTTTTAGTTGTGAATAATTAGCGTCAAAATATTTTCGTCTGTTTTAAAAGTACTCGCAAAAGTTCTTAAACACATTTAATAGGCACAAAATTTCTTTGAATTTCACAAATTTTATTACAGATCTTCATTGCTATCATTTGCGAATGCCATTATATTCGAATGACATTAAATCTTCCCGTGTGACAGGGTTATAATACCCGTGCCTCCTTCGTCATGAGTGACACGGTAGCTCCTGTATCCACTAGAAGTCACATGTGTATCTCTTAGCCAACAACCACAGAAACGCTTAAGTCCCTCGTGATTGAAAGTGCCGTATTCACGGAGAGAACCAGTGCCATTTGGATGCTTTCCATTTGCACTGGAGTAGCATTTTGAACTGGCAATACGCATTGTTCCTTCTTCCGGCAAACAGTAGCCAGGTGTCCCTTGATGCGGCAAAAGTTGCAAGTTTTGTTCCTGGCTGGAGAATTTCTGGAATACGCCAAGTGCCCCATGCCACAACACTGGTAACATATGAACCAATTTGATCCATAGAACACGAACAATTTTCGTTCGGCCTATTGTCCCTTGTTCGAATGCCGTCCTGCTGACGTGCCGGGCAGGTGTGCGAGCACGTGCGGCCATCTTGAATACGCCATCCCATCCTCGTCGCTACTCTGTAGCATCGCACCCCAACCCGGCCGACGAAGAGCTTAGCGCCCAAGAGGACGACGCAGTGATGTTGGTGGAGATGCTTCTTGGAGACGCTTGTCACGCTTCATGTAACATCTGACAATACAGAAGATCTGCAGGGATTGATGGACTTGTGGTACAGAAGGAGACAGATTAGGCTTGAAGTTTAGCAAAGAAAAATCAGCAGTCATGATTTTTAATGATAACATTTGCGGTGAGCATAAAATACAGGAGGCCACGCTGGAGATAATCGATAAATACAAGTACCTTGGGGTGTGGATAAATAATGGCATTGAGTATCTGACAGAGTACGAAAAATATGTAACGACTAAAGGTAACAGAAGGGCAGCAATTATGAAGATTAGGGCACTGTGGAACTACAATAGGTACGAGGTAGTAAGAGGGATATGGAAGGGGGTAATGGTTCCAGGCCTGACTTTTGCCAATGCAATTCTATGTATGAGAGCAGAGACCCGGCAACAGTTGGAAAGTAGGCAACGTTGTGTGGGTAAGCTCGCTCTGGGAGCACATGGCAAGACACAAAATCTTGGGGTGCAAGGGGGTCTGGGATGGTCTTCTTTCGAGGGCAGAGAGGCTAGTAGCAAGGTAGCATTTGAGGAGCGATTGAGAAAAATGGGGGAAATGCGGTGGGCTAGGAAGGTTTTCAATTACTTATACACGAGGAATGTTGACACAAGGTGGAGGAAGCGAACTAGAAAATTAACAAGCAAATACTTGGGCAGCAGTGGGGGGACAGGTAAGGAATCATCCGTCAAGAAAAAGGTTAAGGAGACAGAGAGGGGTATGTGGAAAACAGAAATGCAAAGCAAATCAGCATTAGAGACATATACAGGACGTGCAAGCAAGAAATAGCCAAAGATAATATTTACGATAACTCTAAGGGAAGCTCATTGTTGTTTGAGGCCAGGACAGGTGTACTGCGGACTAAAACGTACCGAGCCAGATACCAGGAGATAGATTTGTTGTGTGGGGCGTGTGGAGAGGAGGAGGAAACGGCTGAACACCAGATGCTTGTAAACAACTTCACCCTGCAGTTGAATGTAACAGGGAACTATTCAAAGCTTTGGGTTTTAAAGACAGTGAAAGTAAAATAGACTTTGAACAGGTAGAAATAACTAAATGGAGGCTATCTGATTGGTGGATAATATCAACGCAAAAGTAAAGGAGTAAATACATAGGTATGCATGCATATATATAGTACCATTCAAGGCTAGGTGGCGCGCGTCGCCGCCGCCCGATTCAAAGGGTTGAGCCTCAATCATCCATCCATCCATCCATCGTAACAACTTCATGTAGGCACCCCTTCTTCATGTTAGCTTCATCTAAGGACCTTAGCTTCATGTAAAGTCCCTTAATAATTTGAAATTACCGCCACTTTTTCAACTCTGCCGCCGCCGCGCGACCTCCTCGCCCCTTGTGTCCCCCCCTTCCCTTCCCCGCCAGGAAGAAACGGTCTCGCGCTCCTTTTTCTCCACGACGTTTGGTCTCCCTGCCATTGCCCTTGGAAACGCGCAGATCTAGCGTTTTGCTTGTTTTTCTTTTTCGTACGCACCATTTTTCTCCTCAGCTCGGCTGGCTCGGCGTAGCGAACGTGGTACGCGGTGTTTCCTGCTTTCTGTGCTAGCGCTATGTTGCGCATATAACTGTAGCAAGAAGCCTGAAGATGGTTATGCAGTTATTATGATACCACAAGGAAAGCATGACGGCTTGCGCAGGAAGCAGTGGTTGCATAACATTGGCCAAAAAAAAACTTTGTTCCAGCAAAGAACGGTGTTCAGGGTGTCTACCAACCGGGAATTCTCAGGGATTTTGAGTAGCCTGGAAAAACTCAGGGAATTTGTGCCTCTATCAAGGAAAATTAACTGCAATTTTATTGAAAGGGTCGAAAGTCGCGGTAATGCTCGCTCGAGTAGAAATGGTAATGAATCATATTTGACGTCCTGTCGTCGGCTGGAGGAGTTGCTAGACTATAGTCAACGACCGACTATCCGGATTCCCGATAATTTGGACGGCTTCGCGGCACCACCAGTACCCCATAGAGTACCCCATGTATCAGAACGTTTGAAATTCCGGACGCAAGAACTCTTCGCCATCCGATTTTCCGGACGTATTGCCGTGACCGCAGGTCCGAAACGGCATTAATCAAAACCACCACTGCTGCCATTTTGGTTACTTCGCCGCCTCAAACTGGCGCTCTCGCACGCAGATCCGCTGGTAGCCGTAGCCACCACTGCGGCAACGCTAGGCCTAGCTGCTTCGACGTTCGCTATGATACTTCTTGGCCTTGGGCGCCGTGTTTTTTTTTATTGAAAGAATTCGCTGCTGTTAGCAACGGCACGGACTCTGCCTTTGCGGTCCTCGCGGTTGGCTTAGAAGCTTGGAAAGCACGTTGCGTTGCATTAATTATGCCGGTTCTCGGAAGTCAGCTTCGCCTCCGTACAGAAATGTCACTTGGTGAAGCATACGCAAAAGTATTGCAGTGAAGCATAACAAGCGTGGGAAGGGGCTACTGCTACGGGATACAGTATGCATTCCTTAATTATACACGCGTGTACCCGGTATTTTCTCTCACAGTACGAGCACCGATATGCCTAATACGTTTACCGACAGACCTTCAGAGCGTTTTTGAATGTGCCTGTGGCGGTTAGAGCCCGTAATGCCCCAACCACTGGCACGCGCCGGAAAGCTTCGGCGCGCGCCGAAGGGTCAAATGCGTCAAAGCGTCGGTCGGGAACTCGGTGAAGCGGAACGTCGCGCAGCGATTATGTCTACTGCCGATGCTAGAAGTTTGCCGACGCGCGGCGAAGCTGCGCCGGCGTGCACCAATGAGAGGCTGCGACGCCTCGCAGGCGTCAACCAATCGGAGGCTGCGGAGCCTCCGGCTGCTAGGCCTGTAATGGCCGACCGTGCGGAGACGCCGGCACCAACGATCGTCCGAGTTTTTTGGACGCACGACGCGCGCGACAGTGTTCCTGAAAGAGTGTTGTAATAGTAGGCCGACAACGACACGATCAACCGACCGACGACCGTGGGTTGTGGCAGTGCGACGTGGATCCGAAGCGACTTCGAACGACGCCGACTAATCCAACCTGCCCTCTGGGTTCCGCCGGGCTCGGTACGATCGTCTGCTAAAACAGCCAACCGAATCACGATTGCCGCAACGTCTGTGCTTGTTGTATGTGCATATTGTTGTGCTCAAAACGAATGGAAACACGTTTACGAGCTCCGAAGTCTGGATAATCAACACTCGCCTATCGCCGATGTTGTTTACGTTACGCGTAGGCCTAGCGCGTCCATCGAGTTCGTAACTGGCGAGTGAACGAACTCACCTGAGAAACTCTGTCGAAGGAAATGAATTTTCAGGTCTGTTTGGTGCTGCAGTGATTTAAAATATGGCACTCTTGACTTCGTGTGACCTGTGATGTGGTGAATGAACCGTGTCGAAGTTGGGTCGGTCAACCGCGGCGTGTTTCGTGAGGTGTCGGTTGACTCAAGTTTAACGGGCAAGCTCTGCGCTGTTTCCAGTGGTAAAGATAACTTCCGAAAGCGAAATACACTAGTAGCCGAACTATTGGAAGTACTTACATAATCAGCCGTGCCGCCTGTTTCAGCTGACACTGCGCTCTTCTATTCGGCATGTGAATCCAGTTCAGTACAAGTTAACTGTACTCATTCACTCACTTCTTTCTAGTGCGTCCGTCTTTTGGGCTAGTCGGGCATAAATCGCTCGTGAAGCAATCAAGAACACTGACGCACTGAAGCATACGTGACAACGCAGTCATGTTTGAGTCAGTGTGTCGTTATAGTTGAGCACTGCAAAAAGAAATTATCTGTTTGCAATGTGTGCCCTGTGTGCAGTGCATAGCAGGACCTGCATCATGCAAGACCTATGCATGTAGCAGCGTATAGCACGATTGCTTCGATGCCCTCTTCAGAAGCAGCAAGTACTGAGTCAATGAAACTGTAATTGATTTTTTATCTCACTTTTTGCTTATGGAAAGTGTAGATGGTGTGAGTGCATTGTGGGGAAGGTGAAAAGGTGTCATCAGTGTTTTGTGCAGTCAGTATGCTTAAACTGCTGGAATCCCTTCAGCCTCTACTAAAATGTTTCTTGCTGCGATACGATAAATTGTAGTCAGGACAAAGATCTACTCAAAACCAAGTTACTAATGCATCTGCGGAGAATGTGTTTGATTAACAAGTTAACGCTTCCACAACAACAATATGCCGATGCACAGCATATGTGCTTACAATAAATACATTCCGTAAAGGTGAACGAATGGGCCTACAATATCAAACTTTGTAGTAGCACTGTAAAAAGGGCTGCCATGCGTATCAGCTACAACGAAAGTGCTGCACGTCCAACCTTCTTCCTTGGAGGCACTTCTATAAAGACTGTTCGGGCCCTTCCCATTCTGGGTGTAGCATTTAGCTGTTCTCTCAACTTTTCCGCATATGTCACCAGCACTGTATGTAAGCACCGGCCCTTTCTTGGGTTTGTGTCCCGTGTCTCCCTTCCCTGATGACCTAAGGTTTTCCGAGCACTCTACACTTCTATCATTCTGTCACGACTTGAGTACTGCTCATCAGTATAGTTCCCGTACCAAACTCGTGACGCTAACAAGCTTAAGCTTGTTCAGCGCCGGACAATACGCACCCTTTACTCCCGTGTTTTCGGTTGTCACAAGCTCATGCCAGCCTTCGAGGATTGCCTCAAACCCCTCAAGTAGCACACCCTGCAACACCAACGCAACATTGCACTAGTCTATACTGCAGGGTGTTTGACGTCTCTCTGGACAGCACTAATCTTTCTTCAGTTTGTCTGAACAAGTGGTCAGCACAGCCTGAGCCCTCATCACGCCTCTATGGCCCGACACCACAACTCCATGATTATATCTGGCATGCAGAGCTTTCTCTCCACCCCCCTGGCGATTTGGATTCTCCTTCCTTGGAACCAGACTTCATTGGCACTCCTGTGTGTTGTGCACCTGTCGAATGTGTGCGTGTGTGCCGTGCTGTGTTATTGAACAAGTGTGTGTGCACGTGGAGGGGAAGGAAGTGTCTTCTGCATCCTGCAAATTCCTGCTTTAGATGGGTGGTTATCAGATGCTCTAACATACAGGCATCAGCCTTCTTTTTAGTCTAGTGTGCCAAGTTACCACTAATATTATTATTATTATTATTGTTATTATTATTAGAATCATCACTTTGACCACATTGATTGTGTTGAAGCCAGCGTGACACATAATTCAAAATATTTCTGGAGCTTTGTGGGCTCTCTCTTCTAAAAGGAGTGCCAAAGATGTACGTCTTCTTCATGAACATAGTGGTGTTGTCTCGAACACTGCTGATGCCTTTGCAGAACATTTCTGTTTGCTATATGGTGTGAACTATGCTTCAAGTAACCTTCCTTCTCAGTCTGGCGCAGTGTATGCTAACAGTCAATGAAAACCTCGTTTCCAAGTATATGAAGTGCCTTAAACTTTCCCTTTCTTGTGGTGTTGATGGTATTTCCTCCACAGAGCTTAACCCTTTGAGACGCTGTCTACACAATTGGGCACAGCAGGACTCTTAAATGCTTCCAACACTATGGCATTAAGTTATATGCACAAAACGCACCATGTGAAATTTTGATACACCCTACATGATGCTCCACTCCTTGGGGTCGATGAAATGAAAGATCTTGGTGTGTACTTTGACAAAATGCTAAGCTTCTCTTCACATAGATAATTACACAAGATGCCCTTCACGCTCTTGGAATTGCATGTCGTATATTGCATGATTTCCACTTACCTGTTGTGTTTCTGAAATTCTGCTGTGTGCCTCCAACAACTAGAGTATGCCTCTGTAGAAGGGGGGTGCAATGAGCAAATCTAATTCTGACCTCATTGAACGCATCCAGAATAAATTGATGTCTATCTTCAAGCACCACTTTTGCCATTCTGGCGACCACAGTTGAGCCTTCTCAAATATACTTCAACTCGCACCTCTAGATTCAAGTCTTAATTAATCGCACCTTTTGTTCCTGTATAAGGTGGTCCATGACATTATACATTCCTTAAAGCTTCTTGATCATATGCATTTGTTTGTGCCGCAACAGTATACCAGGTAGCATTCCACATTCGTTGCCTGGGCTTGTTACATGATTGTGCTAATAAGACTCGACTCCAAAACATACTTCAGAGTTCATTTCCTGTGTATTGTGTATCTGTAGATACTCACGTAGGATTAACTTCCTTTTACTTTTCCACATTTCCGTTTTTCCCTATTTGTTTCTCTATCTTCCATTTTTTTGTCTACTACATTCATGTTTTCTGTACATTTTGTCTCACATAGTGCTCGTTATGTGCACCAGTACAAAGGCTCCTAGCTGTTCCTGGGCACTACAATAAAAATTTGAATGATTGATTATTATCGTAGTATAAAATTGTGCTTTTTAAGTATGTACTAGTGTACTATTTTAGTGCAGTAGCTTTCGTGCAATTAAATAAAGGGCATGAATTAAGAAGGGAGTGAGAAAATGATAGATGAAAGGTAGGGAGGTTAACCAGGACTGAGCCCGGTTGGCTGCCCTACACTGGGGAAAGGGAAAGGGGGATGGAAAGATTAAAAGAAGAGAAGTCCACTGGGGTTATCAGTCAGTCACTCAGTCTGGATCACAGACGCTGACTCAATCCGGTATCTTTCAAATATCGCAGCAGCGCTTTTGTGGCCTTTTGTAGCTGCGATATGCGAGGCCATGTTCCCAAGATCTTGTTCAAGGTGAACGGCTTTCCATCTAGCTGATTGAGAGCTCTGCAGAGGTCTTGTCTTTCATCTTCAAAAGATGGGCAGTAGCACATTAGGTGTTCTATGGTTTCCTCGACACCGCAGGCATTGCACTCGGCGCTATCAGCCATTCCAATCAAAAATGCATAGGCACTGGTGAATGCGACGCCCAAACGTAAGCGGCACAGCACTGTTTCCTCATTTCGCAGAAGACCTGGTAACAGCCGCAGTTGCATAGAGGGATCGAGGGAATGCAATCGATGTTGAGTGAATTCACGTGTGTGCCACTACTCCAATGTCAAAAAAGTGCGCTAGCTTGCCTAAGTGTTGGGCTGCGTCGGTCCGCGATAAAGGTATAGAAACAAGGGTTGCTCCTTCGTGGGCTTTCCTAGCAGCTTCGTCAGCGAGGTCATTGCCGGAGATACCGCAATGACCAGGCAGCCACTGAAACAAGACGTCGTGTCCTTTCTTGATCACGTGATGGTGCATTTCTCGTATCTCCGACACGAGTTGTTCACATGACCCGCGACGAAGAGATGACAGAAGACATTGTAAGGCCGCCTTCGAATCGCAGAATATAGCCCACCGATTAGCCGGTTGGTTATTAATATAATCAACGGCACCTTGGAGGGCAACAAGCTCCCAACCGGTCGATGTTGTCAAGTGACAAATCTTGTATTGGATGCTTAGTGATCATGATGGTATAACCACTGCGCTGGTGGAGCTGGTCTGAGTGGAAGAACCATCCGTATATATGTGGACTCGATCAAAATAGAAAGTGTGCAAACAATCCAGAGCTGCTTGCTTCAAGGCCAAGGTAGGCAGGACAGTCTTCTTTCTTATCCCTGGAACCGTAAGACGCACTTGAGGTTGCTTTAAAAACCACAAAGCTGAGGTTGAACGTGCTGAGGGTGTGAAGCCCGATGGTAAGGAGGCACGATGGATGCTGACCTTGTTGGAGAAGGACGCCTGTGGTCGTCGTTCTGGCATGAATTAAGAAAGTGCAATAATATGCTATGTGCCTGATCATATGCATTGTGCTATTGATTTCTTCTGAGTTTTAATAATGGCTGGCTACTGTATGCAGTGTTGTGCAATAAAATAATATGCCACAGCAATTATTCCGTGCCTCGCAGAAAAAATTGAATATATCTTTCTCAGTCAAAACATCATAGCAGGCTGAAAACAATAAACTGCAATTTTTCTTTTTGTGGTGACGAAGTGTATAAATTGTGAAAATAACCTGTTTATATATTTCTTATACTATGCAAATGAGCTGCTCCCATACATTCGAATAAGTGCTTCAATAGTACGACTTGGCAAAGGGCAACGAAAGACTCCTATTAAAACCCTCTAATTCTCAAGCTTGTCTTATCTGACGGTATGTCATTTCATTAATGTTAAGAAAGGCAAACTTGATATGTAGAAACCAGTTACAATAGAACATGGTCCTTACACTGTGAAAATGTTTTGTAGCAATGCACTCAATGTGAAGGCCTCCGGATGCGGTGTTGATGCATCAAAACAACCTAGAATAATAGAGGTGCTCCATGGGCTAAATTTGGCAGAATCAAGAATTGGGGGGAGACAAGATACGAATTACATACATTTTAGCTATTCTAGTTTTTTTTTTTTTTTTTTTTTTTGTGAGTGCTACAGGTGTTTCAATTCTGTTGTGCTGATTTTCTCAGAACCCACTTTTTCACGTTTCTCTCATGCACCAACAAGCATAATTATATTGACACGGATGCTTTATCTGTATCCGGTTACCGTATTTCACCGGCTAAAAAATCTTAAATGTTATCGCTCGGTGCAGGATGCGCCTGAACGTATCGGAAGTTTCGCGAATGTTATCGATGGTTCTGTCTGTTGTCGACGAACCTTGCTAATCTGATTGCATACGCGACACGAATTGTGTTGTAGTTTCTGGAAGGCGCGCGGGCACCAGCGAATAGGCTGTAACTTTCGACGACTGACGTATGCAAACCGACGCGCTTGACCCGCAGATGAGATTTTCTACGATTGCCGACATTGCTCGCCGCTATCGTTGCGATTGCGCCGGCACTATTTTTTTACCGTCCCTACTACGTGGCAATATTTCCAACACAGATTTTTTCAGTTATACATTGCACGCCTAATTCTTACATAGTTGGCTGTGCAATAAGCTACCAAAGAATGAAATGGTACAACAGTTTTTGATATATGGCATCGTCGTGCAGGTGTTTGCAAAGCGATCTTGCAGACAGACGACGCGCGAGCGCTGAAGTCGATATTTTGTACCATAGAGTTAGTAGTAGAGGAAAAGCTGGGCCGGAAAAGTGGGAACCTCTAGGGCGCCGCCCTGTTGCTACTGGTCAATGTGGCCAGCGCAATTACTATTGAAAGAGCTAAAAGCAAGTACAGGTCACCTTATGCTTTCTCATCTAAAAACGCATACCTGATGGCTTTATGAAGGTGGTACGTTAATATTAAGTTTACAGAAAGCGATCGCTAAGTCCGCGACTTATGTAAATCACGATGTACGCATTCTTGCAATAAAGGATGACGCGAATTTCGGTTTCGAATCTGTTTTTTGGATGCGTAGTAGTTTCGTACAGTTTGGTTTGACATGCGATCGCGCGTCGACATCGGACGCTATGGCACACACACTCGTGCCTTGTGTGCCACCGAAGCCCCGAAGTGCTCTGGCATGTACCTTCACATGTAAGTAAACAAATGTATCTCCTTGTTGAGAATATCACGCGAGTAGGCAGCTCTTGTGGTGCATCACAATCGTTTGAGAAGCGTCACAGTAGAGCATTTTTTTGCATGCGGAGCGGTGTTTTTATTTGCAGGTTTCCCTTCAGTAGGAAATTGCTGGACAGGCGGACCAGCGCACCGGAATTGTACTGGCGAAGCCGCAAGCAACTCAAAGAATCTGTTTAATTGTTGCACTTTGAACAATCATGCTTCTACAAAGGCCACAGCAGACAAACAGCCTGATGCCAAGTATTTCTGTGCCACGAAGTAATCAAGAGGCGAGTGCCTAATGCGGACGAAATCGAGTGCATCGAGACTTAGAACGGCAGAAAGCTCAGCTACTTGGTAAGGATTCATTATGCAAAACAGAGGTGAGGCGTGCAGACAGGGCACAAGAGTAGAGAAGTGGGCGGCGCTCGTGTTGTTTGCTTGTAAATACTCTACTCTTGTGTCCTGTCTGCACGCCTCACCTCCGTTTTGCATAACGAGTGCATCAACCCACATATTAATAGCGTAGGCGTTTTATTAACTGTGCAATATTTTCAACACTTCCTTGCATGCCATTTCATGTGGAATATCTTTTCTGGTCACAAATTTGTGCAGCGAATCTATTTGCATGATTGACTCCGGGCCTGCGGGAACGTTCACTTGCACTTGATGCTGAGTCTTTTACATGTATCCATAAACTGAAGATATGCACATCAGATCCCTGCGAGCATTTTCAAAATTCAATTATTTTAGACAACAGGCACATATGCAATACTGACATAATCCCGAGTACCACTAAGCAGCTGGGACACATTTTTGTTGACCATACTCGCAGGTAAAATAAGTAGATCATGTGGACAGCTCCAGCTCATTCTCCTTAAATCAGTGTGTACAAGGGGTATGCAAAGATAATTTTTTTCTCGCGCACCGATTATTTTGCTGTATAAGCAAGAGAACCCACCACGTTAGTGTAACGTATCTTGCACATCACACTAATATGTGCTTTAATTTACCAAGTGAGATGAGTTACTTTTATGGCTCATTCAGTCATATCACACTGCAAGCTGCATTCATCAATCTTCAATTGGATTTTGCAAATGTTTAATGAAACATGTTTTCCTTTTATGCAGATATGCAATGGCAAGCCCTTCCGTGTGTTCCAAAGGTAAAATTTAAGCTCTAAATTAAAAAAGACATATTTAGTCAGAAACAAGCAAAAATGGTGAATGCAGAGTATCGAAGCCCAAGGTACAGAAATTATGAGAAGTGTCGAATGATTTTAAGGAAAGAGTCATATTTGAAAATGCAACTCTCTTTAGTGGAGGTCAAGTAAGTCAATATAGGTAGAATACTCTGCAAAATTATGCGAGTGAGGGGATGTCAAACAATGGGCCAGGAAATGCGTTGTTTTTCTGCAAAACAAAAGCTGATTGCCATTACATAAGTCATTTTAGCATCATGAGACTGGTGCTTGATAAATTCAGAAACCAAAAAACAAGACAAGCAAAAATAAAAAAACTGTTTAATGATGCTCTCTCCACACTGGGATAAATAAAAACAAACACATCACATCTAATGTGGACATATCAGACGTCTTGTGAAACACTAAAGGAAAAATTCAGTTTCGAGCTATGGAACTTGCCGCATAGTTGTGGGGGGCCTTGCACTAATAGTGATAGTTACCACTGCATTTAGAAATTGAAAGCATTCGTGCAGACAAGGATGATTCTTTATATTTTTGGCTACCACTTCAAATGCCTCCACCAAGTGTTACAATGCTGCACGCAGCCATACTAAGGATCTCGCAGCAACACCTGCAGGTAAAAAGCAGGAGCAGTCAAAGTCCTGGTGTGTACTGGACATAATGTTTGAAAATTTTTGGGCAAGAAGAGTGCAAGAAGCAGACATAACTGCATTGATTTCAATAATTTCCCATTTGAATGGCCTTTTCTTTTTGCTTAGACAATGCCTACGCCTAGTCACAGCAGCTTCCTCATACAGACTCCGCAAGCCAAGAGGCCGTGGAGGCAAATGCAGGTAAGAGGCAAGAAGCAATAGCACTGGTATCGACATTCATCTAATTTCTTTCTTTTTCTTTCGTTTAGGCAGCCAGCACACCTCGAACAGCCACCTTGACTGCGGGTGTGTCACCCTAGTCGCCAAGGAAACATTTGAGGGAAAGCGGCAGGCAACGTGAACAGCCACTTCTCCATGTAAATGATACCCTTTCTCTTGGATGACTCCTTCGCCACGCCAGCACACTTGTGCACAAAGATGCCGTGGAGGCACGTGCAGGTCAGAGGCAAGAAGCAGTGGCACTGGTGTCGACATTCACCCAATTTCTTTTTCTTACACTGAGGCAGCCAGCACACCTCGAATAGCCACCTTGACTGCGGGTGTGTCAGTAGATTCCTGTTGTACATATGCTCATAATAAACTTCAGTAAACTTGAACTTGATAATAAACTTGAAGGCAAATGGGACATTGATGCATTGTATTTTTGAACATTTATTGTACACATACAATATATGTTACACTTTGCAGTGCTACAGAGTGTATTTTGAAGCTTGCCCCTATATTTTGCACCTTTAATTACGTATGTGTTGTGTGGCCCTCAATGCAGTTCATGTTGTAGCAGCTGCTTTGTCTGTGTATCGCACATTGGCTTAAGCTCGTGATATCCACATACTTCTCTCAAATATACAAAATAAAGTTCTATGTATAGTCCTCAGTGTTACAACAAAAAATGAAAGTAAACAATCCAATCGTGGAATTGTGTTTATTACAGTGATTCCTATGACAGTTACTGACAAGTTGACAACTTGAACTGGTCAATTGGTCCATAGCCTCCTCTATTTTTCAAAAATAAAGGAGGCTATGGATCCGTCATGGCAAGGAATTGTAGGTATACATAAAAAGAGGGGGGTATGTGTGTGTGTGTTTGTAGTAGGGGGTACAGGATTAGGGCGGTACGAAAAAATGTACCAACACCGTCCTCTAGACCCATTGCGTTAAGGTACCGTAACAAAGCGTATTATGCATAAAGTTCACACAACCAACTCTGATATTACTGCACACGCCAGGCGACGCGAGCTACATTTGTCATGACGCATTCGCGACTGTACCGGATGCCCTCCATATTATTCTCTTTAATCGTGCACACTGCACCGAGGCAAAAGAAAGATGATGGGCGCAGGTGCTTTTAAGGTATCTCGACCTTGCGAGGCTCTGCTGTGCGTGCCAGGGGAGCTGTCCGTGCGAACACTCCCTGGCACACACCTTCCTCGGCGGCCCCAACCTACGTACCGTTCTGCTTCGAGCTTTGATCTCCCCACTGCCCCTTGGGTGCCCTGGAGTTCCTGCGCCGCCTGCTTTATCATAATCTCAGGTGCTCTCCTGAGACTTCCGTTTGTCGGATACATGTGCCCTACAGCTGGATCAGTACTTATAATAATTAAAAAACCCGATCTAGCGTCGCGACGATAGATCGCGAAAGCGGCTTTTGCAACATACCGCGCCCGTGCGAAGAGAATTACGGAACGCCAACGAGGAATCTGACCACAGCTTCCGAATCTCGTCGAGTAACACTCCTGCAACAGGCGTGACCGCTGAAAACCGTATACCGCCGGAAACTTCAACAGGATCATCCCTCGGTTGCATAACTGCCACCTGTACGGCCAACATGGACCACACCCGCACCGTCCCGCAACATAGAATAAAGAACCAACTTATAAAGCCCAAACACACGGCTGCACGCACACATCACGACAGTACAAGCGAGACGCCATGCTGCTACGCTGCTACTGTTGCCGGATTAAAACTGACTACTGTCACCAAGTCTAGCAAGCGTCTCAGGAGCTGGCAACCTCGGCGCGTAGCAACATGGCGGCGCTCTTGCGGTTCCCGATTTCAATGCATGGGCCCTATGGGTAGCTTGTCCTCTAGAGTCAGTATAGTAACTCTATGTTTTGTACACTGTTGTTCCTTCAAAAATAAAAACAAACTGTTGCGGCAGGTGTATATTCATTATTCAAACGTGTTTTTTTATATCTAAAAGCACATACAGATCACTAACTTATTGTTTCAAGCTTAGTTTACAGCAGGCTGTTTTAGGCCGGACTTTCACGGATGAAGACGGAATAGTCCAGCAACAGTGCGCCGCAGCCGAGGAGCGAGCTTCGGCGCGCTATAGGCGCGCGTCGGAGCTTTTCTCCAGTGGTTGCGCGCCCTTTCCCTCCAGCCGAAGCGAAGCGACGCGTTCGCTTGCCAGCGCGCGCCGAAGCTTTCGGCGCGTGCCAGTGGTTGGGGCATAAGGGCAGTAAATGACATGCATTTATTTTTTTCCGACTGGCCGATTTTTCGGAGGTTTTCGCGGCCCCTGAGGAGATCGAAAACTTGGACGTGGAGTGTGCAACTGACCAAGAAGATGCTTCAAATGGTCCGTGGGGTGAACGAGTGGCGGAAGGTGTACAAGAACAGAAAGGACCTACGCATTGAGGAGTGAACGGGAGAGGAAGCGTGCTGCCGCCGTTTTGAAGGAGCTTGAGCTTAAAAAAGTGTTGGCTGATGCCGAGATGCAAGTGTCCCTCATCTAAACCAAAATACTTTTTAAAGCAGTGAAACACAACACTGAGGCATCATGCGCGGGCTGAGAGTATGTATATGTCAGGACAGTTAATTGAGGTTGACTTTTGAGCTGTTGAGAGAGAATCTCAATTGTGACAAAGTTCGGGCCTCATACCACTGAGCTTGCTATCAGTTGATAGAAATACCTCATATACGAAAATATTTGCTTTTGTATGGACTCCTTTTTTATTCATATTTGACAATTTCCGATTCGATTTGCAATTTTTTTCGAAGACATTTTATTTGCTGGGCATTTTACTAACCCCTCCCTTCTATTCTCTTATTGAATCACATAAACACTACTCTTTATAGAGTTCAAATTGGATTAAGTCGTTTTTTTTTAATTTTTTTGATATGCTTACCCCAGTTAAAAAAACAATTGGACCCAATTGGAAAATTTCCACTTGTTTCCAATTGGTTCCATTTGTATATTAGTACACAATTGGGCCACTTGGAACAATTGGGCCAATTGGTTGTGTACCATTTGGATGAAATGGTGCAGTCGGCATAGAACCAATTGGTTGTTGCCAATTGGGTCACATGGTGCAGTTGGCATAGAACCAATTGAGCTAATTGGCATGGAACCAAATGGTCCAAATGGAGCCGCTCGACGGGTCAAATGGTTTTGACTGTACGTGCACAGCCAGCGCTGTGTGAATCTGGCAAACTAGCACAGCAATAAGGAATCACATCGTTACATGTTGCTCGGCAAGTTGGTTCATATATATTGTGATATAATATGATGCAAAACAATATGAACAGCACAAAAAGCGAATCTCTTCATTAATGCTCTTTCCCATGCTTTTCTTGCTTCACATCATATCACACAACAAGGATCGAGCCACTACTTCCTTAAGATGATAACTACATGTGACAATGAGGCAACAAGTGAAAAGCAGGATTTAAAGCTTTATTACTAAGAAAAATGCAATGCGGGATACTGTTCATGGCCCTTTTCCGGTCTAGTCGCGCCACAACCTGCAGAAATGGATAAAGAAGAAAGATAGCATTGTGTATGGACTCCTGAAAAACCTGTTGCCCTCAAAAGCTGGCAAGACAGGCAAGCTGAAATTGGATAACAAGGCACCTCAACTTTAATATTCAGCAATCCAACCAGGTTTAAGAGAGTCACAATTTGCGGTTTATGTAGCTAAGGTTCAAGCAGCAAATGCAAGAAAATTGTTCTAATCAGTATACCTTTTCGCTGTTCTGTCAATGTCAGCAATGTTCTCCCCCACGTAGTGATATTCATACGTTTCACCAGTGCTGTCACGACGCTCTCGGGGAAACCTTGCTTTAAAAAAAAACGCTCATGCAATACACTTGAAACCGTTTTGTCGAAATTAGTTCAGTGCATCATGCATATTTTCTACATTACACAAAAGCGTATACATATATGTGTGCAATAATTTAACTCAGACGAGTGTGCGTGACCCGTGCACTCGTGTAGTGCAGTAATGCAAAATAATTACAAGAGCTTTGGAAAGGCGGAAACTTACCTCCGATCTACAAAATTCTGACACGGTAGTGGGCACACGTGCCGGCCGCGTCCGTCCACTTGACCATATAAAAAGCCGCCGAAAAGTCGTCGTCAGGCTTGAAGTTCTTTATGTCTGTCACTGGCACAATTGCCAAATGTTTGTCGATTTCGTACCGCACGTACGCGTGGGTGATTATAGTGCTGTCAGACGGTCGCACGAAGCACGCAAGGCGACCAGGACAACGCGCAAAATGCAGTGCAGCACGCATGCACAACTGTCAGCGACTGTTTTTGGGCGAAAAAACAATCGAGCACCAATCGAGGCACGTTTCAGCGTAAGCGCGCAAGTGGAGCTACTGTAATTTGGTCGAATACTTTAATTTGTGCTTTCTCTGCTAGGGGCGCTGAACATGCCGGATTTTTTACTTTACCCAAACCATTGACATAAACAATCGAGGTGTCTAAGGATGTTTTGTTACCTCAGACAAATAGGCAGTTGATTTTTTTTTTAATTCGATTGTTCAAGCTGCTTTTTAGTCATAGCGTCAAGGTTTTTGTACTTGATTAACCACCGACAGCCGACAGCCTATTGGTATCGATGTGTTTCCTGGCCGTTGGCGTTCGAATACTACGGCGGTAAAACATTTTCGAAAGCATGCTGGTTTCGTCTGCGAGTCATTACATAGACTTGCTGTAAAGAAGTCTACTCTTGGCAAAAAATAGTGCCTCATTTTGTTTTGGGCGTTGATTATCATAATGAATGCGGCGGAGTTTGAGGGAGTACGCTTGAAGGTACGTTTTTATGCCGTTGATCTCCATAACACCGTAAGTACGCAAACCGATGTCGCAGAACACCCGGTGCATCATTGTGTGTTCTCCGTCATCGCTTGCTTGCTGTACGCCTACTAATTCTTCATTTCTTCTTCAAGTGTTGTACCCTCCCTTTGTCCTTGTTCTCTTGTGCTTCACTTACAGTATGTCGTTCCGTCAGCTGTAATGCGCTTTTGCAAAACCAATACGTTTGATAAGACGCAGTGGTCATAATTTTACTACACATGTATTAAGCTGGCACATATGGTTCAGATACAGATGCCTGTTTGCGGACTTGCACGACGTTGATGCGGAGATTAGGATAATTATGACATCCGTAAGGAAGAGGCAGCTGACGGCCGTAAGCTGTTGCGTTCTTTCCGCCAAACTACCCGGCCTGGTAGTGCTGTAAAGATGCTGTACAAAAGTGACACGCGGTGACAGGGAAATTATTATACTTAGCAGCCGACCGTACGTTTTGTAGCTTAGGTCTTCTTTCTTGTGCGCTTGTGCTACCCTTATTAATGAGCCATTTCTTGACTGTTCTTGACTATGTAACCGCGTTTGTGTGGATGCGTAGACGTGTGCTCTTTGTTGTACTTGTAAAATGCAAATAAAATATTTTCAGGCTTACTCAATCTTTGGTGTCGTGTGCGTTTATTCCAGTCGAGGCCTTCGTGCCACCTGGAAACCGCATTCTGTCAGTAGTCCTACACGAAATGCAACAGCTGGAGCGCGGCGGCACAACTCGGGGTAACGGCGGCGTAATAAACGAAAACCCGCTCGGGATGCCCTTAAAAGTCAGTTCAGAGTGTGCCTCAACTCGATATGACTCAGCGCTACATGTATTCTGCTGCGCCTCGATCGTGCTACCGCCAGTTTGGTTGCTGTGTGGCAAACGTAGCGCCTACATATATATGTAGGCGCTACGTCTGCCACACAGCAACTAAACTGGCGGGTGCACGATCGAGGCGCAGCAGCCAGAAACCCAGTAAAGCCACAGAACACCTGGTAAAGCCAAGGGCCATACTGTGCAAAACCCCGTTTCCGGATGGATGGATGGATGTTATGAGCGTCCCCTTTGGAACGGGACGGTGGCTTGCGCCACCAAGCTCTTGCTACTATGCTGCCTAATATTCTACCTAGGTTAACCAATGAGAAACAAAAAAAAAGACACTATGAACTACCACGTCCAAATTTTCTGATACCCTATTGCGAACTGTGCTTTCGTACGTCTCCGTCTTTTGTCGTTTCCCTACTTTTCTTCCACCAATCCTCCAATCGCCTCTTACTGATGTCTATTGCGGACCTGTTTGCTTTACCATTGCTCCCGCTGAACCCAAGGGCTTCAAGGAGGCCAGTGGTGCCTAAATCGACCGCTGGATAGACGTCTTCACATTCTAATAAAATATGCTCCGTCGTTTCCCTAGCTTTACCGCAGCAAGCACATGCTTCTTCTTCCTTCTTATATCTCGCCTTATAGGTACGTGTTCTAAGGCATCCCGATCTCGCTTCGAAAAGTAATGAGCTTCCCTTTGAGTTATCATAAATGGTTTCTTTCCTAATTTCGTTTTTTCCCCTTAAGTAGTTACTCATGGCAGGTTTCTTTTCCATTGCCGCCACCCATGAGATTAATTCAGCCTCTCTGACTTTCCGCTTGACCTTCTTTGTTGCTGTGTTGCCCACCCCACAGGCCGCATACTTGCTGGTAAGCTTCCTAGTTCTTTTCCTCCACTGTGAATCAATGTTTTGCCTGTACAGATACCTGAACACTCTCCCAGCCCATTTACTTTCCTCCATATTCCTCAGCCGTTCTTCATACTCAATTTTACTGCGAGCTTCCCTCACTTCAAAACTAGTCCAGCCCATATCCCCTTGCACAGCTTCATTTGTAGTCTTCCCGTGAGCGCCCAATGCGAGGCGACCCACTGACCTTTGGTTCCCGTCGAGTCCTGATTGTACCCCTGATTTAAAGCAAACAACCGCATTTCCAAAAGTAAGTCCTGGAACCATTACCCCTTTCCACATACCTCGGAGGACCTCGTACCTATTGTATCCCCATAGCGCTCTGTGCTTCATTATGGCTGCATTTCTCTTCCCCTTGACTGTTATGGTTTTTTCCTGTGTTTCCATATATCCGTTGCCTTCGTTTATCCATATACCAAGGTATTTATATTCTGTTACCCGAGGTATTTCTTGGCCCTGTATCTCCACTGTCTGTTCACTGTTTTCATTGAATACAATAACACCTGATTTTCTAACACTAAATTTCAAACCTAAATTGTTGCCTTCCTGTCCACAGATATTAGCCAGACGTTGCAAATCACTTTGCTTGTTTGCGAGCAACACAATGTCGTCCGCATAAAATAAACCTGGGAGTTGCTGCTCTATTACTGTACCTGCCTGTTTGTATGATAGATTAAACCCGATATTACTTCCTTCTAGCGCCCTCTCCATCCTCACCATGTACATCATAAACAGCAGCGGGGATAAAGGGCACCCCTGCCTCAGTCCCTTGTTGATATGAACTTTCTCCGCGCTCCTCATCCCTTCCCATTCCGTTTCCTGTTGTACAGCGCCACCTGTGGTCGCATACTTTAGTTCACAACGCCACCGCTACGCTTATTTCCGTAGCACTGTGGAAGGTTCAGTTTCCCTTCTCTAAATTTGTATAGGTGTTCTGTGGCGGGAGCCATAGAGTTTCCTACAAAATTACTGTAGGAAACTCTATGGCGAGAGCACGATCGATGCGCAGCAGCCAGAACCCAGTAGCTAAAGCGACCTTACTGTGCAAAACCCCGTTTTCGTTTCCTTGTTACAGCGCCACCTGTGGTCACATACTTTAGTTCACGACGCCACCGCTACGTTTATTTCCGTAGCACTGTGAAAGGTACAGTTTGCCTTCTCTAAGTTTGTATAGGTGTTCTGTGAGCACATCAGCACGCGTAGCGTACGTATCGGAGCACGTGCCATCGGAGCCACGGAGGAAGGAAACTGCTCACGTGATCCTACAGCTATCCATGAATTCAAGCGTGTTTGTCTGTTAGGTCAAGCTGGAATCTGAGGTCTTCTCGAGTTGTGTAGGCTTTTAGTTTTTCCTATCTCTTGCATTAATGCATCGCTTATCCACAGTGAAGAAGTGCGCAGCAGAACGTGCTTAGTGATAGGTGTCTGTGTTAAATGGTTCAGAGAGTTCAGAGTGCTTACCGACTACGTGCTTGTAAAGTACAAGAATGAAAGCTGCGAAACACGCTCTACGCCGATCAGGGCAATCCTGTAGTGGTGAAAAAAGAGCGCTGCGCCCAAACGTCTACAATGTTGATGCTTCCGTACGTGCATACGCCGGCCAAGGTTCGACTCATGACAGCAGCAACCATGCGCAGTTTTCACAAGCACACCACGTTGACAAGGACACCAAATCGTACTTTACGATGGCGTGTGAGAGATTTCAGGAAGAGTTCGAGGACGACGAAGATAAAGGTAGTTTCTTTGATATTTTGTGCACTTGCGATTCCGATCCATACAAAGCACCCTTGTCGGCACGTGTCATTTCAATCGTGGAATAACTTGAAGTGCTGCACTCTAATGCTGCAAACACAAGCTGTGTACTGTCGGTGGTCTTGTAAGCCGTGATGGATGACGTCAACTGCCTTTCTGCACATGCATGCAAAAAGGGTGGAACGGTGACAGCGCCGAATGAACGTTGTCCATATTCAAGCTATGACAGGGATAAAATGTCTGGGAATGTGGGTCTACCAAAGTGGACCAGTGGCTTCCATGCATTTCAGTAAAAAAATATAGGTGGACATGACAGTACAAATCACAGCTGGCACAAACCATAGTTGGCACAGTACAACCACAGCTGGCTAACACTTCCAGGGTTAGTTCTAGTAGTAACACATAAATACCCCAGAAAGTGGATGGGAAGACGGTGCTACAGTAGCTCAATTGGCAGAGCATTGCACACGTAATGCAAAGACGTGGGATCGTTCCCCGCCTGCTGCAAGTTGTTTTTTCATCCACTTTCAGTTCCATTAATTCATAATTTCTTTATTTCAAGTAGTAAGTAGAAGTAATTTCTCTTGTGTTGTCCTTGGTGTCTTTGTTTGTTTATTGTTCTGTGTAGTTCCTTCTTCATCCTAGTTGTTCGCAGTACCTGTTACCATGAGTCAACACCAACCAACTCGCCCAATTTTTCCATTCTTTTGAGCCCCTTGAACACTTACTGCTTTGTTATGTTGTTCACACCACGTAGCCCACCCATTGTGCACACAACTTGCGTATTCCAAGAATGTGTCACAAGGAAACTGAAAAAAAAAAAGAAAACAATTAGTATGTGAATATATATGCGCACTGGTGAAAGAAAACTCAATGATAGCTGGAAAAGTTAGCCGAGTGAAATGTTTAGCGTGGTATTGCTCGTTTAATAAATTGCAACTGATCAAAAAATGAGGAAGAAAGTGCACACACGTCCACTCTCACACAAACTTGAAAATGCAGGCAACAGTGAGTGCTATGAACAAAGTGGAAAGTGGAGCTTTATGGCACCATAAATAAACAAAATGTTATCCATCTATGTCCCTTTGAGTGCAGCAGTACACACCCTGTTTAACATAATTGAAAAAAAGAATGGCTCTTAATAGCTTAGAAACGTAGGTAATGATATTCTCTCAGGAAACAACTATATCATACAAAGGCAGAGGCTTGGGCATATTTGTAATTCATTGTAACACAAGCACAGCGCAAAAGACAGGGACAAGATAGACATGCGGCGCCAAAAGTCGGCACCATGTGTGTTTTCTGTCAAGACCCCGTTTTTCGCACTGTGCTTGTGTTACGATAAATATCATATTTTTTTTTCAATACTGGACTTAAAGCCAGTCTGACTCTCAGTTATTTATTTATTATATTGTAATTATAATTATATTATAATTAATTATGTATTTATTAGCTTGATTAGTTTATTGCATCATTGTTTTGGGGCTGTGATTCTGAGTTGTTGCACTCGAAGTGAGTGGACATGCGTTTCAGTAGTTAGTTGCCGCGTGATGTGCGACTTCAGCTGTGCTCAACAGTGGGAGCTTGGCAAAACTGTATCTAAGATATATACATATCTTGCACAGCATTTTTGTCTGTTTGCAATTTACAGTGCATGCTACTAAATCTGCCTTGCATGAACACGAAAGTCTACTGCACTGCAGTTTAGACTGACATACATCATGGCTTTATCAGGCAAATCCTCTATCGGGCAAATCCTCCACCCTTTTCAGGACATGCAACCAGCTCTGGTATTGTTCCTGGTTGTCTGGCAGGAACAAGTTGCAAGTGTGCGACCAAACTTTGGAGGAATTAACTTTGGTTCTGGCTTTTCTGTTCCAAAAACTTGCATAAGCAGTTCGCTGTCTCTGCAGCTGTAGAGAAGCGGGTTATTGATGAAGTATTTTGAAACCTGCTGCTCTGAATTCACTGCCAGGGCTGCCTGACACTTTTCACTACCTTGGTCCAAGACATGTCTCTGATGTCGTGGAGCCGCACCTTGGGTGTTCACACCTGCAAACTTTCCCAATTTTCTTTTATTATTATTTTTTAATGTTCACATATTTGGGCTCATTCTAGGAGTTTATGAAGGGTTGTGTCAAGTTACAAAAATATAATGTGTTGGCCAATGGGGCAGTACAAGATTTAAAAAAAATGCATAAAAAAATAGTGCTGGTAGCTGCTCTAAGACGCCATATACCAGAGGCGTACTTGCTTTGAAAGTGTTTATTCAGTTAAGTCCTTGGAGCAGGCCAAATTGGTAGCAGCAAAGCCATTATGATCTTGAAAAATTGTGTTGTTAGTCCGTCTCTGATGTTCCATGTTTGCTGCTGCTTGTGTGCTGTGTATAAAGATAAATCATCCTTAATAATGTGCTTATGTATCCCACAAAATGTGTGCTGAGGGCAAATATATTACTTTAAGAAATGCAGGCTCCCCCCCCCCCCCCCCCCCCCCCCCCCCCGTCATGCCTGTCATATATGTTTACAAATATTAAAGTTCACAGGTTGGCAGGTATTCTTATTGACTTTTTCTGTGGAAAACACAAAACAGTTACTTTGGCGCTTGCTTTTAAATTCTGTACATGAGGGAGCAATTTTGGGGCCATGAAGTACATACATCACTAATAAATTTATCCATATATAGTGCAATGAAAAACACTTGGATTTAAAGTCTTAGGTATCAAAATATAATATCAGAGGCAAATTCGCCACGCCAAAATTTGAAACAATACCTTGTATAATATGGGGGGTTCTGTGGTATTTTAGTAACACCACCCTCCCTTTCATACTGATTGAACTTGAATACAATGCTTGAGTGGTCATTAATTTACTTAACAATACACAGTGTATTCTTTTGTTGGCAGTTCAGATTGGGTCTGCCAATGTAGAAGCAGTAATGTTCTCTTTTGTGTTTTTATATGGCAAGACTTTCAGATATGTACAAGGGTCACATAGGTTCCTGGATGATACTTGTTTTTGTAGGAAATTCTGCGTAAATAAATAAAAAGTAAATACGAGATCTGCAGCTACATTTATTGAATAGCTGGCCCCCGCTGCTCCTTGCTGTCCGTGTTAATTTTTACTGCTAATGCTCTCTGTGGGGAACTTGTTTAGGTTAAAACCTTTGGATATATAGTATGATAAAAAAGAAGTTTCCATTTTGAAATATGGCTTTATGATTCTTAGATGTCTTTTTTTCTTGGCACTTGTGCTCCTATGCACCAATTTTTAATTCACTGTGGTTCTCTCCCCATAACTAGCGCTCTTCTTGGAAAATGTAGCAGACCAGACCTGTGGAAAGGAGGTGCCGCTCTCGTGTGATGACTCAACAAGCCGCTGTGTGCAAATGCTGCTTATTAATACAAGAAGCACCAGTGTACTGACTCGTTTCATGTCCTCATTCTTGGACAATGTAAATTTAATGTGTACCAATCACAGTGGGGCCTTCGTGATACAGACTCTTCTTGAAGCTTCTTTGAGGTATCTACAGTCACCCACCACTGTAAGTTGGACATCTATATCACACTATATGTTGTGCATGTTCTGAATATAAATAGGCTGCCTTTCATTGTCACCATTTCAGAATTACCATGAAAGCAGCCCAATTAAATTATGCAGCATTATTAGGCAAATATACCATGTCAATTATAACTTTTGTTATCGCTAATTAGCGAACATGAAAATCTCAAAATTATTCTGGATTGCATTAACCACTTTCTTGGCCCAGACCACCATTGTCTGCACAGCTAGTGCTAATTTACGGGAACCCACCCTTTGTCTGGGTTTTCCTGTTGTTTGTATTAACCATACTTTTTTGCTTTAATTGTGGAAGAATTAAACTAATTCTGTTGGCCAGGGTTTTCTTCATGGTGAGTAGTGGTAGACAAACTCGCTGCCCTTCACCAGCCGATAGTTCCTATCATTGGTGCAATATATGGCAGTGATGTGCTGCATACTTGTGAACAACCACTGGGTGCACACACAAGGGATGAATTGTGCATGTAGTTTTCTGGATGCATTGTGTGACGCACACAGCATGTAAGTGCATGCATTTTACAGCAGGATGGGTACCCAATGAATTTGATGCTTCAGCAGTTACTGCTGCACATCATCGATTATGTGCATCACCGATTACTTCTGTTCGTGATGGGTTAGTGACTTCTCTTAAAGTGTCGCGGCACCGCCATGAACCCCATAGAGTCAATGTATAAGAATATCTGAAATTTCAGATGCAAAAAACCTTCGCCGTCCGACTTCCTGTACTTTTTTCCAAGACTACAGGTCCGAAATGGCATTAATTGAAGCCACCACAACCGCTATTTCGATTATTGCACCATCTCAAGCCGGCGCTCTCGCATGCAGGTCCGCTGGCAGCCGTTGTATGGTGGCTAGAAGGGGGCAGTGTGACAGGCGGCTTATCTGTGCCATGCAAGGGAGAGGCGCAATGAGCTATGAAATTTCCTGGTGGCGCTAGGGGCACTGAAGCGCGCTAGTGTGCACGAGGTTATACTTGAAGAAAAAAAGAGCATGAAAGAGAACCAGATGGAAAAGGAGCTGGTGTTGACAAATTTCAACTGGAAGAAAGCCGAAGAGAAAATTGCTAAGCGCACAGTTACAGGGCTAGACGAGGTTCTCGTTAAGCTGATTAATGAACTAGGACCAAAAAGTAAGGAATTCTATGGCGAAAGCAGTGGAAAAAACTTCAAAAGATAGACAAATACCAGACAGTTGGCGACAAAGTAGAATGAATAAATCAATTATGGGGTTTTACGTGCCAAAACCACTTTCTGATTATGAGGCACACTGTAGTGGAGTACTCTGGAAATTTTGACCATCTGGGGTTCTTTAACGTGCACCTAAATTTAGGTACACGGGTGTTAGCAGGTTAGCAATGCAAGCAATTAAATTAAAGCTGCAAGCATGGGCAGAGAATAATCGCATTTTGGGAGAACTTCAGAATGGCTTCAGAATAGGTAGGCGTTTGAATGATAACATATTTGTTCTTACTCATTGTATTGAAATATCAAGAGTAGAAAGCAGACCCTTATATGTGGCCTTTTTAGACATTACAGGAGCGTATGACAACGTAGACCGCAACATTTTGTGGGATATTCTGAAAGGGGGAGGCTTAGGCGACAATTGTCTACAGCTTTTGAGAGAGATTTACCTAGGAAATACCATTTGCTTTGAATGGGAAGGGATGAGGAGTGAAGAGAAAGTTGATATCAACAAGTCTGAGTCAGGGGTGCCCTTTATCCCCACTACTGTTTATGATGTACATGGTGAAGATAGAGAGGGCGCTAGAAGGAAGTAATATCGGGTTTAATCTCTCATACAAACAGACGGGTACAGTAGTAGAACAGCAGCTTCCAGGTTTATTTTATGCGCATGAAATTGTGTTGCTAGTTAACAAGCAAAGTGATTTGCAACGTCTGGCTAATATCTGTGGAAAAGAAGGTGAGAATTTAGGTTTGAAATTTAGCTTTAAGAAATCAGGTGTTACGGTATTCAATGAAAACAGTGAACAGACAGTGGCAATAGAGGGCCAGGAAATACCTCGGGTAAAAGAATATAAATACTTTGGTATATGGATAAACGAAGGCAATATATATATATATATATATATATATATATATATATATATATATATATATATATATATATATATATATGGAATCACAGGAAAAAACAACAGCAGTAAACGGGAAGGGAAATGCAGCCATAATGACACACATAGCGCTGTGGGGATAGAATAGGTACGAGCTGCTCCGGGGTATGTGTAAAGGTGTAATGCTTCCAGGACTTACATTTGGAAATGCGGTTGTTTGCTTGAAATCAGGGGTGTCGTCAGGACTAGATGGCAACCAAAGGTCAGTGGGACGCCTCGTGCTGAGTGCTCACAGGAAGACTACAAATGAAGCTGTGCAGGGTGATATGGGCTGGACTAGTTTTGAAGTGAGGGAAGCTCACAGTAAAATTGATCAATCATGAAGAATGACTGAGGAATATGGAAGAAAGTAAACGGGCTGGGAGAATGTTGAGGTATCTGTACAAGAAAAACATTGCTTCACAGTGGAGGAAAAGAACTAGGAAGCTTACCAGCAAGTATGCCGCCTGTAGGGTGAGAAAAACAGCAACAAAGAACGTCAAGCGGGAAGTCAGAGAGGCTGAAATAATCTCATGGGTGGCGGCAATGGAAAAGAAATCTGCCATGAATAACTACTTAAGAGGAAGAAATGAAATCAGGAAAGAAACAATTTATGATAACTCAAAGGGAAGCTCATTTACGTTTCGAAGCGAGATCAGGATGCCTTAGAACGCGCACCTATAAAGCGAGATATAAGAAGGAAGAAAAAGCATCTGCTTGCTGCGGTAAAGCTAGGGAAACGATGGAGCATGTTCTATTAGAATGTGAAGATATCTGCCCAGCGGTCGATTTAGGCACCACTGGCCTCCTTGAAGCCCCTGGGTTCAGTGAGAGTAGAGGGAAAGGAAACGTCTAGAATAGAGATTAGTAAGATGCAATTCGGAGATTGGTGGAAGAAAAGTGGGGAAATGACAAAAAACGGGGACATACAAAAACAAATTTCATAATAGGGGGTCAGAAAATTTGGTTATGAGGATTCACTGTGGGGTTTTTTTTTTCTTTTATATATTTTTTTCTTTTTTAACCTAGGTAGCACATTAGGCAGTATAATAGCATGAGCTTGGTGGCGTAACCCACCGCCCTGTTCCAAAGGGGGCGCTCATAACATCCATCCATCCATCCATCATGCAAGAACAAGCCGCAGCGCATCCCTTGCCAGTGTAGCACCAGCGAGGTCTGCCAGGCTAGCCTAGGCGTCTAGAGTGCACTTCTTTGCCCATCAGTCGTGAGCACATGGAAGCTGGGAAGCGTCGCACATGGTGCCACTGGTATTATATTGAGGTGCGTAGTGCGTGATGTGCTGTTCATATGTTATGTATTAGATAATGTGGTGTCCCCTCAATGCGTCGAATGCACAAACATGTTTTGTAAAGTTTAGTTGAATAGCAAAATTTCTTGCCAACGCTGTGCTTCTGGCCTCACATTCACCGGAGAAGCAGCTGAATGCAATGCAGACAGCGCGTTCATGCAAAAAATTTGACAGGGAGGCCTATTGTACCCTGGAACACATTAATGTGCTAGAGGATGCATTCACATTACTTTTTTCAACAGAGAAGCTTTATGCTTTCAGTGTGCATAATTTTATGCAGTTCTTGATCAGTTTAACATTCCGCCAAGTGGGATGCGAGCTACATTTCAAAGAGCTCACTGCAAAAATTATACAGTTTGTGGTGTTAACTAGGTGGCACTTTTGGCGGAACAAGGACAAGGCTCTTCAAGGGTAGCGCCAGGAAGATTTGAAGTTAAGGAAAATGAAGTAGAGCCTACTGCTGAACTCAGTCTGATGCGTGCATATGGATTACTGTACTATGTAATTAAGTGTTTCCTCTCTTCTTGTGGACCTGTACAACAAACGCAGGGATAGAAAATAGTGTTACAGAAGGATGAAAGAAGAAAGAGGAGGAAGAAGATCGTGAGACGGTGACTGCTACGTGTTGTTGGTGGTCAACCATCTTAACTACTCCGACTCATCCTGTATATATATTGTAAATACAGTCTTTATATACTCCCAACATCCCTGTAACAATAGTTAGGGTGTGTTGAGGTTCGCAAAAGCGCCCACATATCTACCTAATTTTTTTTACAATGTAAAGTTTTGTAAAGAACATGTTTCTGGCGCATGTGGACGCGGAGGGTGAACTGAACTCGACGAGGGTAGCTATATAGGCTTGTTGGTCAGTCATCATTGAAAGGTATCTGTATAGCGCAACAAAACAAGGACACAAGAAAAAACGAAGACGTCTTCGTTTCTTCTTGTGTCCTTGATTTTTTTTTTTTTGCGCTATACAGATACCTTTTAATGGTGAACTGAACAACGTGGTGATGCTATTCCTCGGTTTATTGCACGCAGACCCAGCGTTGTTTTTGTCCGTTTGCGTGCACGATATTCTCTGCGCCCAATGACTATATTTGCGGCAGATGAGCGAATGAAAAAAAGAATGAAAGTCGGCGTTTCGGGTTGTTTGTGTTCGTGGTTCACATTCGCTTGCACTAACACGAAGTGTTTTAGTAAGAACCAACTCGTCGAGAGTGGTCTTCAAATCTGATCTTCCTCCTTTTTTAAATCGCATGGCTAAACATTTGTGCGTTCCGGTGTTGCGAATAACGCATCTTTTCATTCTCTCCTCCCTGTTGCGAATAATGCATTCTCTGTTGCGAATAATGCATCTCTGTTTGCATCGCGCATCACATTAAAAATTCAAACGCGACGCAAAGTGAACTGACGTGCGTGCTAGCTGCTGCGTGCCACCCCCTTCAAAAGCCGCGAAAGCTGCACACCAGCTGCAAGTAGCGCCATCTACAACTTTTATCGCTCCTCTGTGCGCCCCGCCGGCTCCCGCCCGTCACACTGCCCCCTTCTAGGCACCATAGCCGTAGCCACACCACGGCAACACTAGGCCTTAGCTACTTCGACGTTCGCTACCAAGCTTCTTGCTGTTCGGTGCCGTGTTTTTCATTGAAACAATTCGCCGCTGTTAGCAATAGCGCCGTCTCCGCCTTTGTAATTTTCGCCAATGTCTTCGGAGTGCGGAAAGCACAGCGCAATGCATAATGTTGGTTCCCGAAAGTCAACTTCGCCCCAATACAGCATCGTAAGCGGTGAAGCATACCAAAAGTTCGAAGGGGCAATTTTCATGGGACATACGTTTCCTTTTATTATACGCGCATGCATCCGCCGCCTCCTATTACAGTACGAGCACCGATACGTCTAATAAGAGACTGTAATTTGTAGATACGTGTGAACTAATCTTGTGAACTTCTCACTTATGTGTTAGCTCAGTGCACATGCGGTAATGCAGGAAAGTCCTCCATTAAATTAGCTTCCTTTAATTCGAACTTCTTTCACGAGTTCAAATTATCGAAATTCGACTGTGTGTGTGTGTGTGTTTGTGTGTGTGTGTGTGTGTATATATATGACGAAGGCTAAATTTCGGCCGAGATGTTGGGGAAAAAGTCTTCGTGAATTCGTCTGCTCTTATTGTATGTGTTTAAAACACCTTGATCATCTATAGAGATACACTCATCTAATGTATATTTATTTTTATGTATTTACAATACTGCTACTCTCATTTGAGAGTGTGGCAGTTGGGCGATACAGTATACATGTATATCAGTACGCATCTAGGCAGAACAGTTAATTGAAAAAAAAAGGAAGAAAAAGAAAACAATTGCCCAAGAATGTCAATATAAGAAGGAAGCTGAGATTAGGAAGAAAAATGCAATTTTTCACATGACAGTTAATTAACACGATACTAGCAGTGAAGAACATGTAAGTAACCAGTTATACATGAAATAGGAGCGAACTGAAAGATAACACTTAACGCGTCAAGAAATTTTAAAGTTGTGTGAAGAGATACGCTTAAACATATACACTTTGAGAGCGAAAGGAAAAAAAAGGAAATCTAGGCAAGCAATTAGCAGGAAAATGGCAGTTACGACAATCATCTTAGGACTAGAAGTAATGCAGTAATGAAAATGTATTTTGTTATTGTTAGCGTGTCGCAACGTGGGAAGGTGTGTTAGCATGTCTTCCCTTCCTTCACACCTTCCCTCGTTGCCGCACCCTCCCGCCTTACACCCTCTCCTCTTTAGAAGAATCCCACCTATATATACTGTGGTGAGGAAGGCATACGTTGCCTTGATGAAGACAAGTCCACTTGTCGAAACATTGGCTCCTGCATTCACCTTGTTCACGTTTTGCTCAAATATATTCTGTGTAACTCAAACAATAGTCAAATAACATTGTAGCTTTTGTCATAGTACACATGACCAAGTTTGTATATTGGAAGTTGTGGCAAAATAGAAAGTGGGGCAATTGTAAAAATTACAGCTGTGACCAAGCCATTGTTTTTTATACTTTTGTTATCATTATACTCCTCTCTCTAACATTTACGTTCACTGCACAGGTACAACAGCCAGATCCCTGTTGTAACGTGCTGGAACACAGAAAACTTGGCGCTTGTGTAGCTTAGTTACAGATTTGGCCAGTTGTACACCTGCCGAAACAAAAGTTTTTGGAACATGGAAACTGCTCAGGCATTTCATGGTCTAAGTGTAAAGCCTGCAGTTAAAAAGTCCACTTCATAGGCCATGCACTCAAGTGCAGACAGAATGCAGCCATGAGTTGTGTACAGGGTGCACATTTATCTAACAAAGTAGTATTCAAGCTTTTTTAGCAGCTTTTGCATTCTGAAAAATTATGTGGGCAGGTGTACATGTGGCATGAGCAGGGCCAGATCATCATAGGGATTCTGTTCCCACTCTATTCCTTTTCATGTGTCATATTAGCCTCAGCAGTGTACTACCTATGTTATTAACTACCATAGTTGGTTACTCTGGAGCAGTGGTTGACCGGAATGGAGTATAATTGGGCAACAAGAATTGTTGCATTATATTGGCTCACTGGTAGTCATGCAGTGTTGTTGACATTCAGAAGTTCAGTACCAGTGCATGGCCAGCAGAGTGAAAAATGGAGTGGCTAAATGAATCAGTGCTGTTGCCTACCTTTACTTGCTATATTTTGCCGAGGCATGATTTAAAAAATAAAATATCACCTGGAGAATTAGTTGTCATATGTAATTGTAGTGGATACTTTCAGTGTCAAGGATCCTGGAAGTAAATAAAATAAATAGATTCTGGGATTACATGCCAAAACCACGATATGATTATGATGCACACTGTAGTTGGGGGCTCTGGATTAATTTTGACCACCTGGAGTTTTTAACGTGCACCCCAATGCACAGGTGTTATTGCATTTTGCCCCCATCAAAATGCAACCACCACTGCCGGGATTCAATCTGGCGCCCTCGGGCTCAGCTGTGCAACTCCAAAGCCACTATGCCACCATGGGGGGTGATCCTGAAAGTAAGGTCATACTTCTCAGTGCAGTTAATAGCCAGTGCTAATTGAATGAAAAAGACTTCAAATGCCAAGGAAGTCTAGTGGTGGCCTTTCTTTCTTTGGCATTTAACTTCACTTGTTTGCTTGCTTTCCAATAACATGGCTTATTTAATGTTTGGCCTTGCAGTACACTGCATTTGAGGAGGAGTTCAAGTATACTGAAGCTATCAGTAAACATGGTGACAATACTGCAAAGAACGGGGCTGTAGGAGGCAAGAAATGCTTGGGTACTTCTCAAGACAACTTGCTGGACATTGACAATTCAAATATGAAGAGTCTGGCAAGCGGTCATGACATGGTATGTTCATTATGTCAAGTGTACTACACGTGTTATAATGAGAGCTGCAGAAATTGAAATTTATTATCTATCAGGCCTTGTTCTCATTTGCACTTAAGTATTGGGGCTTATCACAGATTATTACATACTGTTGTGGTGTGACACATCTACATGACATGGCAAACAATTATTATGGGAGCCTTAGGTATGCTCAGAATCTAGGTGATTCATGGGTTGCCCACTGTAGCGCAGCAGTGCCCCCATCACAGATGATGCCTGTTGAGCAAGTCAGTCGCAACTTGAATTACAACTGACTCCTACGACTTATAGTATTTACTATATATTTGATTTGTGATGAGTTCTCTCATTGCAAATTACTCTCGACGAGCAAGTCAGTTATGTAGACGTGCAGTTAAGTTTGCGGCATACAATAAACATTTATTCCACACCCTTTATATTGGTGTCATGAAGTGGCACACTGCTCTGACACTGTCACATTCTCTAAGGAATGTCAAGTGCCCACGTTTTGTACAATTCCAAAAAATTTCCATGTAAATATTGCTTGCAAGTAGAAAAAAAAAAATAACACATTTTTCGACGTGTTATTCTGTGAATATAAGGCATCAAACAAGGCTGTGTTCTTGTTTGAAGCCCTACATGAAGAATCCGCACATCTGAAAAACGTGGTTCACAAGAGCGTGAGGGACAGGTCCCGATGTGCTTAGGCAAATTTGGGCCCTCTTTCATTTGCTCAACAATTCAACACACTCTTGTGAACCACGTTTTTCAGATGTGCGGATTCTTGTCCGAAGTAAAGATACTAGAGCAAGGGAACTGGTTGAAGCCTATCACATAGGCAAGAAAGGCAGCTTGTGCGTTAGCGATACTTCGATATCATTATATAAGGCTGAGATGAGGTTTCTTGAGCGTGGTGCGTCATGAATGTTTGATTAGATGCGTGAATGAATGTTTGCTCTGTGCGCATGTGTTGACTGATAGTATATATGTGCCTGCGTTCTGTAAATAAAACAGTTGCGAGTGGCGTTCTGTTCCGTTTTCTTCTCTTGTGTGTGTCTGTTTATTTGGCGTCTTCATATTTTATAATGAATAGCTACCAACTAGCCCAACAAGAAGTGCTTTTAGAGATGTCAACTTGGTAGGCACCCTGTCTCGGGAATTGTTTATCCAAGTTAGGAGAAAACTGACTTTGCAGTTTGCCAGCACAACATCCTGCTGGGATGAAAATGCAGCTTCTGTGGCTCACCAGGAAGTTTATTTGCACTGTTTGGAATCTTAAAGTGGTTCTGCTATGCCTTTTACCAACACAGCTGTTTCTTGGCTCCACCCCATTATCCCTCTCCTTTCTTTTTTGGAAAAATGCTCAGTCAGGCCCAGCACAGCACATGCAATATAGCTGCAAAACTCACCTAGCCATCTGCAAACACATTTTGCCATTTGTCACTCCCATAGTCAGTGGTGCCATAGCAGCCATTGTGATTCAATATAGATGGTGGAAAGTCACAAGATACTGAAATTTAAAGGCAAGCAGGGGTTTTACAGAGCCCCCTTAAAAAGTACACTGCCACGGTGTTGAAAACTCTGAAAACAATCTTTTTTTTTTATCTTTTGCTTGGCAGTAATAAGTGTCATCTCCTCCTAATATAATTGTTCTTGCTCTGTGACCATTGTGCCAACTCTGTGGTGGAAAGACTGTTAAAGATTAGGCTTGCCCTTTTTGAACCAGGTAGACTATGACTACAACTACAACTTAAGAATGAAATCATACTCTGCCTGTTTTTATTTTTAACCTCACAAGGAAGAATCCCACCCTGATCATTTGCTTCCCTGTTTTTGCCCATATGTCTTTCAGCAGCACTCTGACCTTGACTGCATAGTGAATTCACTTCTACATGTACTTTAAGAAACACTGCCGCTTTTACTATTTTCAGGTTGTATCTTGGGTACTTGCTATAGGACGCTTCTGCTTAGAAAATATTAAAGAGTTTCTCTTCAGTGGGATGCCTGCACATGTAACTCGCAGCGTTGTTCAAGTTTTGGGAGGATGCTATGTGGAGCGACATCTTTCACGACACCAAACCAGCCAAAAGAGACGGAGGACAAGTATGCTGACTTTTTCTTATCTCCAATATCCTGACATTTAGCTGCTGCTAGTTTGAAGACTCTTTTTCTACATTCATTGGTTTCATTTAGTTGTAGAAACTGTAGAATTAAATAAAATTATTAGCTAAGGCATAGTATTAACCCTTTAAGTGCTGTGCCAAAGTATACTCGTCTGACTGCTGGTGCACACCGCTGGCTGCACCTGAGATAATTCACGAATGTGAAACATCTGTAGACTGGTTGTGTCATCTACTCAGAAGTTGGTTAAACTGAAATTTTATGGTAGGTTTTCTTTTTGTTCAACAGATGGTGTTACAAAGCTTATCGACTGTCAGTCTGACTTGCCTCTTTCATTTTATGACATTGTGGACCAGTACAAAAAGCCAGCATGTTTTTAACAATTCAGAAATTCAAGAACTTCTTATGAACTCTGATTTAAAGGTACTTGGTGTTGATTACAAGGTGTCTTTAATGGACAGTGACGACAATTAGAAGACCACATTGGCATGTTGCCCAAGAAACACTTATCCTAATTAAAATTGTTCATTAGCATGCCTTAATTCTTCTTTAATTTTCAGAATAAAAAAGCACAAAATGCTTAGCAACATGCTGCCAATAAATAACATTTAAATTTAAAGCCTACTAATATGTTGCTTGGACAGAAATTGAATTCCTTGCACTTTGGAAAAGCACTCAGCACCCAAAGTGTTAATACCTATTTTGCTAGTGGGCTAGGAAAGACTGTTTTCTCAACCCCACCTTTGCATGACATATCTGTTAAATAATATACGATCCAGTGAATTTGTAGACCGGTAGACTTGAAGAAGGTAGTGCTGCTGCTGCTGCTATACTTCTCCATATGTGACACACAGTCAGCAGTGTGCAATTTCTAAATTGTCACTGGAGTGACTGCCATGGCCTGTATTGCATTACAAACAGCTTGTCCTCTGAGTGCGACTTCATTGTTTGCATGTTAATGTCTCATTGCAAAGTCATGTGGCAACATGTATATGTCAGTTACTGCCCACCATGGTGATCATATATTATTTCGCTTGTCTGCATATACGTTTTTTGTTTTACTACATAGATGGCAGCATTTTGTCAGCATTCAAAGGCTGCATTTTTGGAATCACCAGCTTTTTGAACCTTTTGGCACATTTAGAATGATGGCGTCTGCCACTGACAGCATGCACATGAGTCGCTTGTGCAAAGGAAAGCGGCTTCTCGACTCTGACAGTGAGAGTGAAAGTGTTGCACTAGACTTTTGTCCTTCGAGTGAAGAGGATGATGATAGCCTTCTCATCACTTCTTCTACTGAAAGCGATGATTCGGAAAGTGAAGATGACATTGACTTGGCCCGGCAATGGTTCTACGTTTTCACACTTAAAACATAAAGCAAATTGGTTGAAAAAGCTTTAGAAGGGTTATCAATGGAGTGAAGTGTAAAAATAAGCCATAAAATAAGCAAAATGAAGTAACTTTTGGTCTGAATAAATAACTCTTTACATGTTGCTCTTGCCTAGAGACACGAAATGGAAATACCAAGTCAATCAATGCTTTAATACTGAAGAGGTGGCTGAAATCTACATTTGCATCTCTGATAACGATGGAGACCTTGGCAGTAGCCTTGGCTTTGCCAGATATAGTTTACCAACAATGCATGCAACATCAAGAGAGTACTTTAGAACTTCGAGCTAGGATGTCCAGAAATCCTCTTGAACAAGCAACTAAAGCAAGCAAATTATGAACACAGGCAATGGCATTTGACAGCTGCAAAGTTGATAAGAGAGGTGAAAGCTCAAACCATTTGCTACTGAGCCTAGCTGTGTTGAAGGCATAGGGAAAGAATAACTTAAGAGGCGTAACTCAACTCTTACCAGCGTCCTCATAGTGTCACCATGGCCACTGGATAAAAAAAAAGAAAGATGCGGCCTGTCACGTCAGGCGGGCTGCAATAGGAGCGAATGTCTTAGCCTTAGTTGTATTCTTGGTCGCTTGGCTGGGCCGAACGGCGCTAGCGGTCGGGGGGACGGGATGCATCGGTTTCCATAGGTGATGACGTTCGAAGCCAGTTCCTTATGCATTTTCTATGCTGATCCCAGACACTGGGGGCACCGCAGCAGATGACAGCGTTTTCGATGCATGTGGCAGGCAGCACCTTTTTTTCATATCAGCAGCCATGGTGTAACGCAGGAGCATGATGGCGGACGCCGTGACAACGCCACCTACCAAACGGCAACAGAACTGTGATGCGGCGGACACCTGACGTATGGTCACTTGACGGTTCGTCAAAGCGATGCAGTGGATCCGTGTGATGCAGGAAGCGCAGGTCCCACTCTTGTTGTCTGCTCTTACACAACTCCTTGATGCCAGAGCGCTGCCCTTGCATTAGGTAGCTATAGCTCGAGTACGCTAACTCGTAACAGTACTCGTAACGAGTACTGTCCACCTTCACTCGTTTGGCACTGCTTTTACCGGTAATCTTAAGGATCTTGCAGCCCGCTTGGTTTCTTTGCTGGGCACAAGTCAGGTGACACTTTTGGAAAAAGGGAAGATACTGCCCTAGGGAGCAACAAGGACTTTTTCAGCTGGTTAGGAAGGACTGCGCCTTCAAGCTCAGTGTAGTATTTACACTTGCTGACCATTTTGCTGGGAAATGCTCTTCGCAGACGTAGTCGCTTGTTCTCAGTTTTCGATTCTCTTCCAATACTCACGTCCATTCTTGCAGACGTTGAGGGTTATTTGAAGATGTGAAAACTTGAACGTTTTCTGCGCAGGACTTTTATCCATTGCTAAACTTTGAGACAAAGCATGGGCGCCCCATCGTCGATTATTAGAGAATGCTTACATAGTGAACACTTACATGCAGAGGAACAATAGAGGAACTACAGAACTTAGGTGATGATTGTGACTGCTCGAAGTGAGTGGCAGACTCCGTTCGCTCTGATGTCTGCCCAAATGTGCTGCAGGAATATTAAATATTGCTTCCCCGCACAGTAGCTAGGTATCGCATAGTCTGATCGAAATTTTTTATGGTGCATGTTAATAAAATAGAACAAATTCTTGTCTTTTGTTATGTCTAAAAATTTGAAAAGCACCAAGCGCAGTTTTCTATACGCACCTGGCTACAAATGCAGATCTTCTGCTCTTTCAAGTATGCTAGTTCCTTGCTCTCATTGGTGCATAAAAAGCATGTGATCCTAAATATATATCTTGGAACAAACATTGGTACTAAAATTGTCGACAGGTTTTTTTTTTCCTAGCAGTGCTATTGGAGGAATTAGAGGGCAGTAAATGGGATATAATAGGGCTCAGTGAAGTTAGGAGGCCAAAAGAAGTGTATACAGTGCTAATAAGCGGGCACGTCCTGTGCTACCGGGGCTTAGCGGAGAGACGAGAACTAGGAGTAGGATTCCTGATTAATAAGAATATAGCTCGTAACCAGCAGGAATTCTATAGCATTAACGAGAGGGTGGCAGGTCTTGTTGTGAAACTTAATAAGAGGTACAAAATGAAGGTTGTACAGGTCTACGCCCCTACATCCAGTCATGATGATGACCAGGAAGTCAAAAGCTTCTATGAAGACGTGGAATCGGCGATGGGTAAAGTCAAAACAAAATACACTATACTGATGGGCGACTGCAATGCCAGGGTAGGCAAGAAGCAGGCTGCAGACAAGTCAGTGGGGGAATATGGCATAGGCTCTACGAATAGCAGGAGAGAGTTATTAGTAGAGTTTGCGGAGCAGAATAATATGCAGATAATGAATACCTTCTTCCGCAAGCGGGATAGCCGAAAGTGGACGTGGAGGAGCTCGAACGGCGAGACTAGAAATGAAATAGACTTCATACTCTGCGCTAACCCTGGCATCATACAAGATGTGGACGTGCTCAGCAAGGTGCGCTGCAGTGACCATAGGATGGTAAGAACTCGAATTAGCCTACACCTGAGGAGGGAACGGAAGAAACTGGTACATAAGAAGCCGATAAATTAGTTAGCGGTAAGAGGGAAAATAGAGGAATTCCAGATCAAGCTACAGAACAGGTATTCAGCTTTAACTCAGGAAGACGACCTTAGTGTTGAAGCAATGAACAACAATCTTGTGGGCATCATTAAGGAGTGTGCGATAGAAGTCAGTGGTAACTCCGTTAGACAGGATACCAGTAAGCTATCACAGCAGACGAAAGAGCTGATCAAGAAACGCCAATGTATGAAAGCCTCTAACCCTACAGCTAGAAGAGAACTGGCAGAACTTTCGAAGTTAATCAACAAGCATAAGACAGCTGACATAAGGAAGTATAATATGGATAGAATTGAACATGCTCTCAGGAACGGAGGATGCCTAAAAGCAGTGAAGAAGAAACTAGGAATTGGCAAGAATCAGATGTATGCGTTAAGAGACAAAACCGGCGATATCATTACTTATATGGATGAGATAGTTCAAGTGGCTGAGGAGTTCTATAGAGATTTATACAGTACCAGTGGCACCCACGACGATAGTAGAAGAGAGAATAGTCTAGAGGAATTCGAAATCCCACAGGTAACGCCAGAAGAAGTAAAGAAAGCCTCAGGAGCTATGCAAAGGGGGAAGGCAGCTGGGGAGGATCAGGTAACAGCAGATTTGTTGAAGGATGGTGGGCAGATTGTTCTAGAGAAACTGGCCACCCTGTATACGCAATGCCTCTTGACTTCGAGCGTACCGGAATCTTGGAAAAATGCTAACATAATCCTAATCCATAAGAAAGGGGATGCCAAAGTCTTGAAAAATTATAGACCGATCAGCTTACTGTCCGTTGCCTACAAAGTACTTACTAAGGTAATTGCAAATAGAATCAGGAACACCTTAGACTTCTGTCAACCAAAGGACCAGGCAGGATTCCGTAAAGACTACTCAACAATAGACCATATTCACACTATCAATCAGGTGATAGAAAAATGTGCAGAATATAACCAACCTTTATATATAGCTTTCATTGATTACGAGAAAGCGTTTGATTCAGTCGAAACCTCAGCAGTCATGGAGGCATTGCGGAATCAGGGTGTAGACGAGCCGTATGTAAAAATACTTAAAGATATCTATAGCGGCTCCACAGCCACCGTAGTCCTCCATAAAGAAAGCAACAAAATCCCAATAAAGAAAGGCGTCAGGCAGGGAGATACGATCTCTCCAATGCTATTTATAGCGTGTTTACAGGAGGTATTCAGAGACCTGGATTGGGAAGAATTGGGGATAAGAGTTAATGGAGAATACCTTAGGAACTTCCGATTTGCTGATGATATTGCCTTGCTTAGTAACTCAGGGGGCCAAATGCAATGCATGCTCACTGACCTCGAGAGGCAAAGCCGAAGGGTGGGTCTAAAAATTAATCTGCAGAAAACTAAAGTAATATTTAACAGTCTCGGAAGAGAACAGCAGTTTACGACAGGTAGTGAGGCACTGGAAGTGGTAAGGGAATACATCTACTTAGGACAGGTAGTGACTGCGGATCCGGATCATGAGACTGAAATAATCAGAAGAATAAGAATGGGCTGGGGTGCGTTTGGCAGGCATTCTCAGATCATGAACAGCAGGTTGCCATTATCCCTCAAGAGAGAAGTTTATAACAGCTGTGTCTTACCAGTAATCACGTACGGGGCAGAAACCTGGAGGCTTACGAAAAGGGTTCTACTTAAATTGAGGACGACACAATGAGCTATGGAAAGAAGAATGATAGGTGTAATGTTAAGGGATAAGAAAAGAGCAGATTGGGTGAGGGAACAAACGCGAGTTAATGATATCTTAGTTGAAATTAAGAAAAAGAAATGGGCACGGGCAGGACACGTAATGAGGAGGGAAGATAACCAATGGTCATTAAGAGTTACGGAATGGATTCCAAGGGAAGGGAAGCGTAGCAGAGGGCGGCAGAAAGTTAGGCCACAATTAGTACATGACCGGGGTAGTTGGAGAAGTATGGGAGAGGCCTTTGCCCTGCTGTGGGCGTAGCCAGGCTGATGCTGCTGCTGCTGCTGATGATGATGATGATGATGATGATGAAACCCAGCTGGCGTAAAGCTTTATTGGCGGCATCCGACAACCTAGTGCAAGTGGCCATTAACAGATGAGGGACAACAAAACTAGTTCCTTGGGGTGCTGCAAGGAGCGGCCACGCCTCCGTTCCCCAACCGGCGATAGCACGTCTGAAGCTGCACGCCTCCTCTTAACCCAGTGTGACATTATTATGACTCCCGCTCACACTGGCGCTGGCCAATAGTATTACCCGTTGTTGTTCTTTCTCCATGGTTGAAGGTGACCCACCCTATGCAGCAGGGGCCTCAGATGGTTCAGTATTACCCTGAAAATAAAATGATGTGCTGTGCAGTCTATAAATAGTACTTCATTATTTAGGGGGCATTTGCACTGTTTGGTCAAACTAAGTCTCTAGGAATACTATAGTTTCCATACTGCATTGCCAGAGCCTCCTTTCAAGCTTGCTTACAGACTAAAGTATTGTGAGGAATAAGACTATGTACTTCAATTCAGAAATTGAAGTACATATAAAAGAGAAAAACAAAATCCAGATCTCTGTAATACAATGAAAGAAGACACTCAGTTATCAAGTGATGCAACTTATACAAAATAAAAAAGGCACAAACTGGCATTTGGGTGCCCTTTACCATGCTAAGGACATCTGCTGCTAAGGACATCTGTTAACAAAAAATATACATATTGTGACAGGCTGACGAAGAAGATGTTTTCAGCTTGGTCGGAAGAAGACGACGCTCTGGACTTAGTGCGCTGTCTACCATCTTGTCAGCTGCTACAGTTATTGTAAATATACTGTAAATATACGTCTGACTGTTTTTAACCCCGTAACATTTTTAGTGGAGGTTGTGGGATCATTATCAAGACGGATATACGCAACGGGCGCTCCTTGGCTGCATCTACAATGCCAGCTGAAGGTGAGGATGCTTCGGGCCTGTCGGCACCCATGCCCACCATCATTCTAGCACAACCCCACGACCCAGGAACCTTTTCTGGCACCAGCGACACTGATGTTGAAGACTGGCTTCAACTATATGAGCGGGTGAGTGCCAGCAACCACTGGGATGAGACCATCATGCTCACTAAATTAGTATTTTACCTCACGGCATGGCACGCGTTTGGTTTCAGACCCACGAGGAGGAACTTACTAGCTGGGGCATTTGTAAACAGAAGCTCAAGGATTTGTTTGGCAAGCGTGTTGGACGTCAGCGCGCCGCCCAAAAAGGCCTCGCTTTGCATGTCCAGACGTGCACTGAATCCTACCTCACGTACATCAAGACGTGCCGCAAAGTGGACCCGAAGATGTCCGAACCTGATAAGGTTGCACACATCATTAAGGGCATAGTAGATGATGCCTTCCACCTCCTTGTTTTCAAGAATTCTTCCACTGTGCAAGCCGTTATTATCGAATGCTGGCGGTTTGAAGAAGCCAAGAGTCGTCACATTGCCCAGCCATTTCACCGCCTTCCCAACACGGCTGCTATGTCCACCTGCGAAGACCTCCGCAGTCTGCCCAGCCCAATTGCTCTCATGACATCCTACATATCATCCGACGTGAAATAGAAGCCGCATCTCCTGTCACAACCCCAACCCATGGCCCCGACAATTGCCAGGCGACCGTCTCATTGATCCAGTCCATCATGCGCCAAGAATTGGCCAACGTTGGCTTGACCAACGTCTGCTCAGTTAAACGGCCTGACTACACTCCACTCAGCACTGCCATACACACCCGCAGCCTGAATGCCCCAACGCAGTATTGCAACCCGGCCGAATGGCGCACTCCTGATGACAAGCCTCTATGCTTCACTTGTGGCCGTATCGGCCATATTTCACGTCACTGCCGGTTTTTGTGGAATTCGACCCCCTGGCCCTACCTCCCATCCCACGGCCCTCATGCTGCTTCTCAGTTCCCCCCCACAAACGCAGCCAGTAAATTCTGGCGACACTTCTCTTCCTATCCACTCCAGCCGCTCTCCTTCGCCACGTCACCGCTACCCTGATCGCCCCCATTTCATCGATCACCGTACCCCAGCTCCTTCTGGCGCACCCTTCCGGAAAACTAATGGGTGCAGCACCTGGAGGTGATGCTGCCAAACGGGCCCGATGTCAAAATCTTCTTCTGACCTTGCCCACACATCGGAACCTCATTAAAGTGAACGTGGATGGTGTACCTGTTACGGCTCTGATTGACACTGGCGCGCACGTATCTGTGATGAATGCTCAGCTTCGGAATCGTCTCAAGAAAGTCCTCACTCCTGCCCCGTCACCTGTGGTCCTAGTCGCCGACGGTGGAACACCAGCCGTTATTGGCATGTGTCCGGTTCGCGTGAGTGCCGCCGGACATCATACTTTGTTTTATTTTATGTTCTAGAGCACTACCCTCACAACCTCATCCTGGGCTTCGACTTTCTGTCTACATATTCCGCTTTGATAGACTGTTGTGCTGGTGTTGTGCAACTCGCTCTACCTGCTGCTGTTGAACCTCCCGATAGTGCTCCGATACGGCTGTGTTCCACAAAGCATGTTCACCTCCCTCACTGTGCTGTTACCTATGTAGGTGTTTCACCCGTTCCACCTGTACTAGACAGTGACTACATCGTATCCCCTAATCCGGATGTCCTGCTCTCGCATAATGTCGCTTTTCCTCACACCGTCATTACCATTTCGGACAACATGTCCTGCCTTCCGCTTGTGAACTTTGGACTTTACACACAATTACTCCCACGCGGAATATCCCTGGTGCAAATAACGCCAGTCAGAGACTACCACATTTCGGCTTTAACTTGTGACAGCTGCTCGTGTTCAACTCTTGCTTCGCTCCCATCCCTTCAGACTTTAATGCCCTAACAAAAATGATTGCTCCCAACCTTCCGCCCCAGCGGGCTCAAGAACTGCGTTGCCTCCTTGCCTCATACTGGGACATATTCAACCTTGGAGAGTGCCCTCTAGGACAAACATCTGTTGTAAAACATTGAATAAACACCGGTGATGCGAGCCCAATCCATTGGCGACCCTACCGCATCTCGCCTACTGCGACACATCATCCAACATAAAGTTGACAAGATGCTTTCTTGAGACATCATCGAACCTTCTTGCAGCCCATGGGCATCCCATGTTGTACTAGTTAAAAAGAAGGACAACAGTTGGCGATTTTGTGTGGATTATCGACACCTCAACAAGGTAACAAAGAGGGACGTCTATCCACGACCACACATTGACGATGCGCTGGATTGCCTGCATGGAGCACAATATTTTTCATCCATCGACCTTCGCTCCGGCTACTGGCAAATTGCCGTCGATACCATGGACCGCGAGAAGACAGCTTTTATTACTCCCGATGGCCTGTATCAGTTCAAAGTGATGCCTTTTGGTTTATGTAATGCCCCGGCCACATTTGAACGAATGATGGACGCCCTCCTACATGGTTTCAAGTGGTCCATCTGCCTCTGTTACCTGGACGACGTGATAGTTTTTTCTCCGACTTTTGCAACACACCTCGAACGCCTCTTGACGATCCTATTTGTTTTCCACCTGGCGGGGCTACAAATAAATTCGTCCAAGAGCCACTTCGGTCGTCGTGAAATTTCTGTGTTCGGGCATCTCGTCGATTCTTCTGGTGTATGCCCTGATCATGATAAAATACGGGCAGTTCAAGACTTTCCCGTGCCAACATGTGCCAAGGATGTTCGCAGCTTCTTGGGCCTTTGCTCCTACTTCCTTCGGTTTGTCTGAAATTTTGCGAATGTTGCGCGCCCTGTCAATCAGCTCCTCAAGAAAGACACTGCATTAATTTGGGGCCCTGAGCAAGCTGGTGCTTTCACCGAGCTGATTGGGCTGCTTACGTCCCCGCCCATTCTCACTCACTTTGATTCTTCAGCTCCAACAGAAGTCCGTACCGATGCCAGTGGTCACGGTATTAGAGCTATCTTGGCACAGAAACAACAAGGGCGAGAGCATGTTATTGCCTACGCCAGCCGCCTTCTTTCCTCTGCTGAGCACAATTATTCTATCACCGAACGCAAGTGTCTGGCACTCATTTGGGCAGTGGGTAAATTTTGCCCCTATTTGTACGGCCGCCAATTCACCGTCATCACTGATCACCACACTCTGTGTTGGCTTTCGTCCCTCAAAGATCCTTCAGGGCGCCTTGGCCGCTGGGCTCTGTGCCTTCAAGAATACAACTATTCAGTTGTACACAAGACTGGCAGGTTACATCAAGATGCGGACTGCTTGTCGTGCCATCCTGTCGACCCTCCTGACGTTTCTGCGGCTGGCATACCTGTCACCGTTCTCTCTCTGGCTGCTTTTCGCGATATTGGAGCCGAACAACGTCAGGACGCCTCCTTACAAGACCTTATTCAACGGCTCACTTTAATGACGCCCGATCCTTCTCTTCGCATGTTTGAACTCCAAGATGGTATATTGAACCGCTCTAACATGCACCCGGATGGCCCTGCCCGACTCTTCGTTTTGCCTGAGCATCTGCGTCAGACCGTACCCGCCCAGCTTCATGATGTACCGACTGCTGGTCACCTTGGTGTGTCACGGACTTATGACCGCATTCTGTGGCGCTTCTTTTGACCTGGTCTATACCGTGACGTCTGCCGTTATGTCGCTGCGTGTGACCTTTGTCAATGACGCAAAAAGCCGACCACACTCCCTGCTGGTCGCCTTCAACCACTTGACGTACCATCAGAACCATTCCTTTTACGCCCTTTTCCTACGCCTGCTTTGGGAAACAAGTGGATTGCTGTAGCAACAGACTACGCCACCCGATATGCAATCACACAGGCTCTTCCGACAAGCTGTGCAACTGATGTCGCCTACTTCCTCCTGGAGAATGTCATCCTTCACCACGGTGCCCCTCGACAGCTCCCCACCGACCGAGGCTGCTACTTTCTTTCTAAAGTTGTCAATGACATTCTACACTCGTGCGTGACTAAACACAAACTTGCTACTGCTTACCATCCACAAACGAACGGTCTAACCGAGCATCTTAACTGCACCCTTACTGACATGCTGTCCATGTATGTCTCTGCTGACTATCGCGACTGGGACGTTGCGCTGCCATTCGTTACTTTCACCTATAATTCGTCTCGCCATAATACCACAGGCTTCTCTCCATTCTTCCTCTTGTGTGGCCGCAACCCTACGCTACCTTTCGACATCGTTCTGTCTGCTAGTCTGTATTCCACATTCGAGTACGCCAGTGAAGCCATTCTCAAAGCACAAGAAGCACGCCATATTGCCCGACGTCGAGTTGCGGAGTCGCAGGACAATCAGTGGCACTTATATGATGCCTGCCATCATGACGTGCATTACACACCGAGCGCCCTGGTTCTCCTTTGGTCACCGTCGCAACGCGTTGGCCTCCCGGAGAAGTTACTTTCACGCTACTCTGGCCCTTACCATGTCTTGCATCAAGTAACTGACGTCATGAACGAAATCGCCCCTCTTGAGCCAACCATGGCTCAGCATCGCTCCGACCCGGTCCACGTTGCGCGTCTTAAGTTGTATCACTCGCCCACCTTCTAACCAGCACCGAGCCGATGCATCAGCCGCCGGGGGTCATGTGACACGCTGACGAAGAAGATGTTTTCAGCTTGGTCGGAAGAAGACGACGCTCTGGACTTCACGTACTATCTACCATCTTGTCAGCTGCTACAGTTATTGTAAATATCCTGTAAATATACGTCTGACTGTTTTTAACCATGTAACAATATATGTAAGTTACTTTTCAAATAGCAGTTTTCCTAACTTATACTATGGATATGTATTAACAAAGAATAAATATATATATAAAGTATATCTGAAATGGTAGTTTTCTTGAAGTGTCACTCATTTGCTCAATATGATAAGCATAACTTTCTTTCCATTTACACTATGGTAATCACAGAGTATCTTAATTGCAGTGAGTTAAGTGGTTCTCAAAAGTGTAATAAAAATTCGCACTGGTTTAAGAGTTGACCATTATTCAGTTTATCAAATGTTCACTTTAAGGGCCCATCACCAGGCCTCATAGCAAATTTTGGTTATATGCTGGAAATTATGTGCCCTCTAAGGAGTGTTTTACTCCGAGAATATTTAAGATTAGTTCATTAATAGCAGAGATATAAATGTATGAAGTACCAGGAAACCATGATTTCAAGGGGCGAGCGTCACCTCCAACATAGACTCTCTCCACTTGCCCCGCCTAGCCTGCCTCCGCAAGTGAAATTCCTTCCCTGCGCTCTCCCACACTAGAGCTGGAGCATTGTGTGATGAATACGTCACGGGCCCTGCCTTCTTTTTTTTCTCTCTCTCTTTCGTGTTTTTGCTGAGTGGCACACTTCTGGTGACAGTCTTGCGCGCGAGCTGTTGTGGTTGCTCGATTCGCACTGCAAACAATTTTGCACGCTCTGCACGAGAGCACCTGATTAGCTGTATAAGTTAGTGTCACAATCACGAGCAGTGAGACAGGCGTGAGAGGATGAAAGGGCACGATTGCGGCGCTAGAAACAGAGTAGAAAATGACAGTTTCATTCTCTGCGGACGCGACTGCACGACATGGGAACAAGCAGACGGAACGGAAGTACATCTCTCTTGGCACGGTATAAAGGAAAACAAAAACATGCAGACATTTGGTTTGTATGTTTTGTTACTTATCTAAATTGTATTTCATATATTCAAGCAACAGATTAAACAAATAACTGGTGTTGCCTTGAATAATTCTCGAAGTCACATGTCATTATGACTGACGTCACAGCACTGCCACATACATAGGTGCACTTGCATGATAGACATCGACTCTCTGGCTGGGAGCGCGGCACCAGTGAGGAGAAGAGCAAATGGCGTTTGGTTTTAAATTTAAGTTCTTTCCGCGACACATAGGGATGTAATACTTAGTAGACACGATCGTTAGCACGCATTGCATACACGGTGCTTGTTGTCTCAAAATGGCCAGACCTGGTGAGGGGCTTTTTAAAGCAAACACTGTTCATCTCGTGAGTATGCTATTGACCATGTAGCAATACCTAAGATTAAACAAAGAATTTCGTTATCATATTTCAATGTTATTCTGCTTTTAATAGTACCTGGAATTTGTTTTAGCTGTTGCAGTGAACCAGGCCTAATGTAAAGAATGCAGTAGGATTTATGGAATGCATTTTTCTTTGGCTTTTTTTTGCTTAGGAACAGAGGCACAAAAGAATGCAGTTGAAGTTGTTGATGTTCCTGAAGAATATGATGAACTCTTTGGAATATATGTTGAAACTATAAAAACACAGTTTGACATGTTAGGTAAGTGCATTTTATATATAAACAGTGGTGCCTTCTGTATTTCTTGTGATTTTTATTTTATTTGAACATACTGCAGGCCCAACCGGCCCTTGCAGGAGTGGTTACAGAGGTGGAAAAGAAAATGAATGAAAAATTGCCTCGTGACTTACTGCTCGAGGCGCTTTGCGTGTATTCGCGGGCTTCTTTCACGCTCAGAAAAACTCTTTTATGTAGCATGTATATTGAGCAACAGACAGCTGTGTTGGGAGTTTATCATGTTGCTCTACAATTTTCTCATTGAAACTTTTAATCTAATTATGTAATTAGGCAGGGTGCAAAAAGTAATCTGAGTATCTCCAAGCGACGGCAGACAACATTGCCCGGGTTCTGTCCAGCTACGTGGCATTGGCATATTTTTAAAGTTTAGCTGAAGTGTGGGACACCTTTAAGATACATGTGGGGTTGTTCCTGAATAAAATGTTTTCTCTTAGCTATTATTTCATGTTGATGCCGTACAATATAACTGCAATAATTTCTTATTGCGGGAGACTTGTTTCAGAATGTCTTCTGAATATTTCCTACAGACTGCCCAACATCCTGTACGTAATCATTCAGGTATTTAAGCCTAAGTACGAATGTGATTGCTTTCAATTGCTGTGTGCATGATAACTATAAGCCACATCTCTACTTGTGAAATAAAATCTTTCATGCCTGCCTACCAGTGGCGTAGCCAGAAATTGTGTGTGTGTGGGGGGGGGGGGGGGCTCATGTTTCAGCTCTGCCTCCTCCTTATAGAATTTGTTGAGGATTGAAATACGTTAATAATAACTGCATTGTCATTGCCAAAGATGCTGCAAACGAATTCTTGAACGCTATGCACTTTCAAGACAAGTAAAATATGTATTTTTCATAAAAGAATATACTAGTATGTCTCAAAAATTGGGCCCGAAATAACCTATATTAGTGCTTACATGTTTTCTGTCTATTTAATGAGAAAGTATCACTCGAACTTAAGAACTATATCACTTTGAAACCAGCAAAGCAGTGCTTGCCGCTGATATGGAAAATGTAAAGGCCATGAAAGGAAGAAGTTGAGGACAAATATTTTAAAGCAATGTTGTTAACCTCCCTGCCTCTCTCTCATTCAAAAACCTTGTTTACATTTTTGTACATATACAACGACCAGGGAAAAATCTCAATGACGCTGTGCTTTGTTACAATGTATTTCACAGGAGCAGCTGTCATAGATCGTGTATTGTGAGTAATTACGCCAAAATTATAGTCGCAACAAAGAGCACATATAAAAAGCAGGAGTTCTGCAAAATATACGAAGGCGAGTCAAATGAAAGTGAGCCATTGCAAATATATGACAAATGGGGTACTTTATTTAAAAGTAATCTACATGAGCATTTAGACATTTGTCACACTGATTAACGAGTTGTGTGATTCCCGTCTGATAAAACTCTTTGGGTTGCTGCTTCAAAAAGTCTGACTGACCCTTTCACATCATCGTCTGACACGAATCTGGTTCCCTTGAGCTGTGTTTTCAAATGACCCAAAATATGGAAGTCTCAAGGCGACATGTCTGGACTGTATGGCAGATGTTGCTGCGTTTCTCACTGAAACTTTGCTAGTGTTGTGTTAACCACTTCAGCGACATGGGGACGGGCATTGTTGTGGAGCGAAATGATTCCATTCCTCAATTTTCCACTTCGTTTGTTCTTGATTGTGACATGCAGCTGATCCGATGTTTTGCAATATCGGAAACAATTGATAGTTTCTCCAGGTTTAGCAAATTCGATCAAAAATGGCCTCTGACAATCGAAAAAAAAAGTCAACAACACCTTTCCGGCGGAAATGACGGCCTTTGCTTTCACTGGGGAATGTTTCCACTGTAAGCATTGCCGTCGTGTTTCAGGCTCGTAATAGTGGCACCATGATTCGTCCCTGCTGATAATTGCAGACAAGAAGTTGTCACCCTCATTGTGATAGCGGATCATATCAGTCAAAGCAGCGCCATGGTGGTCTTCTGGCAGTGGTTCTAAGTCTTGGGTATCCGTTGAGCACACAAGAGCCAATAACCGAGATGTTCATGAATTATGGTGTGACCCGGACCGTGACTGATGTTCACACGCCCTGCCAATTCATCGATGCTTATCCCCTATTCTTGTCTAATCAGCCTTTGCAATTGTGTTGGGGTTATTGCACAATGGCTTTGGCTTGGTCTTGGATCGTCTTTTAAACTTTCATGTCCTTTGAACCGTTTCCTCCAATGCCTCACAGTGGCCAATGAAATGCAATGTTCAATGTACACGGCAGCCATACGGCAACTAATTTCTTTTTAGGAAACAGCTTCAGTTGTCAAAAACCTCATGACGCCACACTGTTCAACTTTTGGAGCACCCATTATGTCATGCAACCATGTTCAACCCAGCATATGAGAGCATTAAAGGACATGGAATCAATGGAATCTACAAATGCGAAGATACAGCTTGATAAAGGGCAAAAAAGTGTCACTGGAAACAAAGTTCACTGCACGCGTATACACAAAACTTCGCAACAAGATATTTAAATATACGTATGAATCTCCAATAAATCTACTTATATAAGAAAAAGTCACTGTATGTAATGTGTCAAACAAGGCAAATAAACGTTATGCAAACACAGATCACAGCCCCCCCCCCCCTCCCTCCACTCCCCCTGATGTACTGCGTGCAACAGGAAGTGGCGCGCTTTCTCCTCGCTTTTCTCCCTTGTGCACACAAGACAGCCACCATCGTCGGCTCACCCATGCCCCCCCCCAACGTTTTCACTCGCATATGCAGCATGTGGCGCGTGGTCACAAAGTTATCGCCCTTGAACTTTATACGGAACATGACGGCGACGGCAGGAATGCGCCTGGAGTGTCCATATAATTTCTATCGCAATAATATAATAAGAGTATCCGGCAACTGAAGCGTCCCATGGCCCATTAGTTTCTGCAGATGAAGAAGTAACAAAATCGAACTTTCACCACGTGACAACTCGCTCCGCCGCAACAATGTCTTTTTTTTTTTTCTTTTGTGGGTGGAGGCACCGAAATGAAAAAAATGCATAGGAAAGCTTGTTGGCCACAATCGAATGCCTATGTTGGGCACCTGATGTGGCTACCAAAGGGATGTCAAAGACAAAGGGAGATGCCTGGTCCACAGAGAACCATAAGCATACTGCTCAGTTATCCTACACCAGCGAGACAAGACTTTCCTGAGAGGTTGCGCTCAAGTGAACACGTCGCAATTCGTCGAGTCCCCGCAATGATGGTGGCGAGCACCAATGCATTGTTTCTTTTTCTCGTCTGCTAGCCAGAAAGTGTCCAAAACTCTTTCAGGCAAAAATCCATTCGGCCAGAGAAAAATGAACACGCATTGAAGTATGCCACGCGGTCGTCGGGGCAACACGACAAAAATGCAAGCGCTCTGACTGGTTCCGGCAGCCCGCGGGTAGCGAGAAAAAAAAAATGAGAAGAAAAATGAAGAGGCTCAATGTGTGCTCACGAATAAAAGTAAAAGTAGAAAAATAAATAACAACGTAGTTACCCTCTGCTGGCTGTAGTGTCTTGACATGGTTGCTTTGGTGCAGGTGAAAAAAAATGTTGATATTCTTTTCTGTTACATGATGGCACAAATGAACCACCACAACGCTTCGTCTCATCAGACCTCGCTGCGTGCTTTGTCAACTTGTCTGGTAGTGTTTTGATTTGGCTTATCTCATTGTATGGTTCAACGTATGACTTTAGAAAAGTCAGTGCACTTTTGGCGTTAAATGTTTATAACAACATTAAACCTACAAAGTTACGTAATTGAAAATGTAAAGCACGACTTTGGAAATGTCAATGCACTTTCACATCAAATGTTTATGGGAACTTTATGGCCATAAAGTTATGGAATTGAAATCCATGTGTTCCGTAGATTCCGCGGCCTCCGCGAGATGTCGCAACAAGCCCGCTCGCCATCAAAATGCCCTTGAAACTGTGCTCGGATGGGGGTCCTTGCGTTACGATATAAGGCTCCTGGTGCATGGGCGTTGCCGCGAAATCCAGCCCGATTTCGCAATGTTCGCTCTGAAATGTCTTTTCAAGCATGAAAAGGACATTTTAGACAAAATCCAGCATGATTTCCTTCGCCAGGGGTTGTTTTGGTCGGCGGCGCATGAGAGCACGAAAAAATTGGGGGGGGAGGGGGGGGTACGCCCCTGATGCCTACAACACCTAGTTTATGTCTCAGTGTTGTTGAGAAGTGAATAGCAGTAGTCGTGGGAGGACGCACCACAAATTTTAGGTTTTGGTTGCGAGAGAACTTTCATTAAGAACTTTCATTGGTGTATGTCATGCCTCTGTGCACGGTGTGTCCTAACTAACACAGAGCGATATATATATATATATATATATATATATATATATATATATATATATATATATATATAAGGGAAGCCTTTTGTGTGAATGAAGCCAGAGAGAGGGGGAAGAAAAGGGGGAGGTTAAGGGAGAGGGGGATGAAACTAGCTGCATGTTGGCAACCTTCTGAAGCAGCCTGTAGTATTTAATATGTTTTATTGATTAGTAAGGGTCAATTAAATAACTTTTTGATTTTTTACTTCACAGTCACAGTGTCAGTACATTGTAACTCTGTTTCATGTGTAGTAGGCAATGCTATGAAGGTTAAAGAAACTTCTCTCAGTGCTCACATTTGTGACCCAATAATGGTTTATATGTGAATGAAAGGTAATAGGTCTGCATCAAGTAATTCACTGCCATTAAGGCTCATACTTTCATGTTGTAAAATATGGCAGGAATGTTTTTTTACCCTTGTATTTTATTTGTTTTAAACCCTCACCTTGTTCATTTCCTCGTACTTCATGAAATGTGTTCATTGAGCAAATGGCTTAAAAGGTGGAAGTTTGGGCTTGCTGGTATAGCTAAACTTTTGATGAACAGTGCAAAACTTACACAGGGGACAGAATTTGGGGCTATGTTTCTCTCTTCTGCAATTCTTGCACTGATTATTAAATGACCTAGTGTCATGCGAGTTTTTCTGGAGCTCCTGAGGAAATTCCTTGCACTTTTGTTTTCCAATGGCCTCATCTGTTTTCTAAGAACCAGTGAAGAATCGTTCGTTGTATCAGTACAATGCTTTGAAAGGTAGTCAATATATCTGGACTTGATTTCAGTGGGGTGCTTCTTTAATTAGTAGTATGAGTGAAACATTGTTGTTATAACCAATAGGTTGTTTCTCTTTGGATTGTTATACATTGTTTTGACTTTATACATTGTTTTGACTGCCATTTTAAGTCATTAAGCCTCAGGAAGCTGATCCTGCATTTCACAGCACAATGCAGACAACATTGCATGTGGCCTCTGTGTCCTTAGCCATGTTGAAACCATTGTAGTAAGCATACCTTGCACAAAACTTCAACACTCTCATGCATGAGCGATGCCATAGTTGCAATTGTTCACTTGTACAGAAATAATGTCTAGTACAAATGCCTCATAAAGCATTCAGTAGAGTAGTTGAATTTTCAAATGGTAGTTGGTGTTGCCATAGTTATGCCAAAAATTGTGCTAAAGACTCATGAATTTGCAAAAAAGAGTTGTAAACTGGCAGTTTTTTGGTGGTACAAGAATCCATTATAGCTGAACCACAAGATGCTAAAAACCCACATGTATCTGAGTGTGGCATCTTTTAATGTAAATAAATACTAGGAGGTTGCTGAATGATTTCTGAAAAGTGTTCCATGTTGTATGAAGTAGAATGCGCTGGAAAAGTTGTATAAATGTCATTGTACCTTTTGTGTGCTACATTCCCACAAACTGGCACTACTGGCACGGTTGGATTTCAGGTTGTATGCAAAATGCCTCTTTAGAATAATGCACATTTTGACAAATTACCGGTTGACATGCTGAAGCTTCCATATTTTGAAAAGTCCCAGCATGGTTCACTGGTGTAATTATCCATCTTCTACAGACTTGTGAACACTGCACTGAAGCAGGACAGGCAGAAGGGCATGACTGAATCTACATTAACGCATCTTCTTTCTTTTTCTTTACTCTACTGGACCTCAAGACTTAGCTTCTCAACACAGGACCATGCAATTACTTCTAAATACTTATAATTCACAGCAAATGCCACACTGAATAGACGTCAGTGTTAGTAATCAGTGGAACAGCACATTATGGAAGAATCAGACTTTCTTGTTCCTTTTCAGCCTTGCACGGACAGTTGTGATTGCCATTGACTCTGCGGGGAACCAACCTTATTGAGCAGCTGAATTAATTTGCTAAGAATATGGCAAAGAACTATGATCAAGATATTTCCTTTGTGCTTTTATGTTTATGTGCTTTCGTTAGAAGATGGTAATAATTACTTTATCTTACAGATATCATGGCCAACAACGTAGCGTCAATGATTTTGCAAGCCTTGATTATGATACTACAATTGAAGAATCCAAAATTGCTATCTGTATTTGTGAAGCATATTGCCAAGGCTGTTTTCTCACAAGTACCAAATGATGAAAGGTATACATTTTGTTATTCTACATTTACTTGACTGCATTCAGTGAAACAACATTTGTGTCTTTGTCTTGTGTTGTACAGCTGGATGGTGTACATAGTGTGGCTGAAAACATTTGCTTTGAAACGTTAATATGTGCTTACATGCTTGATCAAGCAGTTACAGCTCAGGGAGAAAATTTTTGGAAGTTTTGCTTATGTTGATACAACGCAAGGTTTGCACTCTTTATTCAACTTACAGAAAGCTGGCTTTTCAAAACATATTATGCTGAGGTGACTTGGCAAGGCAACTCAGGTGCATCAACTTAGTTGCAAGGCTTTAAAGCTTCAAGGGAAGTTCTTGGCATTTACTGACGAACAGTAAAAAATCTTAGTAGCAAATTCGAGTTAAAATGCAGTGAGTCAGACTCGCCACATTTTTGTTTCACATTTTTCATCTTGTAACCCATCCCCCTTTAACATCTCTCGCACTAAGGGTTGAATAAGATAAATCATTGGAAATATAATTGTTGGTTTTAGAGATTTGCAATAGATGGGGTGGGTGGGCATAGGGTATAAAATTTGTCACTTGCATTTGAACTTAGACATGTGCTCAGTTTACAACAACCAGATTTAGTAAACTGTTGAGATGTGTACTGCCTTTTCTATTCTCTGAGAGCAAGTAAAGGCAAGAATGGCATCACCAAGGGTAGTTTACCATATTTGTGTTGAAATATGGGCTTTCTTGGCATTCTATTCTTGCTATTTTTCACTTATTTGCTTATTAAAAAAATTGAAGTTTTGAATGAAAGCATTTTATTGAGCTGTTGTTTTACACTATTCTGCAGAGCGTGACACATTTGTGATCTGTGGCGTTCATTACTTGTAGACTTGTGCAATGTCAAATTTTTGGTTAAAACTAAAGTTGAAGCAAATAGTAATAGTGGTGGCAGATAGTTTTAATAGTTGTGGTATTTGCATAAAACTTTGATGCAACAGTCGGAAGTTTCCAAATAAAAAAAAAAAAGGGCTCTTCACTAGCAAAAGTGAAAGCATTTTCATTGCTGAATCAATTTATTTTCATAGTGCTGCTTCTGATATTTTTATGCAAAAATGCAAGTTCAACTTTTTTTACAGTGCCAGCAATACAGAAAATGAATTTACAAATTTTTTGTGGTTCAGTTTACTTTCAATTTTGTGGTACTTCAGGCTGTGGGTGCGTCTTGCATTTGTGCATCATCACATTGCAAAGATGTGTGACCTTGACTGCAATGGCAGCAGTTGAGGCTGTATTTTGCAAATTCTTCTCAGTGCTTTCTGCCTACATGTGAGCTTAACTCATTTTATTCAGGAAGCACACAGACAAAGTTGGTAAGCATGGTCACTGTAATTGTCAGTCGCGGACCCAAGCACTTCTATGGCCCTCATTTGCACGTGCATATGATCTCACGGCCCAATCGTTGATGACTCATTCAATGAGTGGCAAAATTCTTGTGATGGTTTGCAACCCACCACACACTGGCCAGTGATGAATTTTCAGTTCGGCCACACTCCGTTGGCTATATGCTGAGGCTTAACCAGCACTACTTCACTGTGTGTCAGCAGTTAAAGTTGCAGCTTGGTTCCAAGTCGAAGCAATCTATTTGCTTCAGCCATATGGCTCATGGAAAGCAAAGGAACCACTTGACCAACAAAAGAAAGAATACGAAGGTCAACCTGAATGGTGCAAACTTACTTAAAGGCCAACTGTGACGGAATTTCACCTCGGCTAAATTGACTATAAATGTCTAGCGTATACTCTCAAAGTAATCTTGGCAAATCCACAGGGCTGGTAATTGCCTAATTTTGTTATTAGCAGCTATTAAATAGTGCCTATGGAGACGAGGCATACACCTCGTGGCAAAGCAGTAGTGATGCGGATATGGCAAATATTTAAAAACCGTACGCAACTGTTCATCCCTCTGTTGCGCCATGTTGTGCCTAGGCAGCCAGGCGCATTGCTTAGTCACCATTTGCAAGTTGACGGACGTTTCTCTGTATGTGCGCTCTCCCTGTTGCGCTCATGATTTGAGCTGTTGCAAGAATGCCAATGTGTTTTGTGGCCATCGGGTGCTCGAATGTGTACTCGAACACAAGTGATGGCTGTGCAGTATGCACAACATCCGAGTAGAGGAAGGCCGAACACATCTTTTCTGTCCCAGCTTTCAGAGTGCAAGTTTGCACTGCGGTGCAGCAGGCAAGTGCGACGCAGACCAGCCAACGCACACGAAGCACGCAAACTGCGGTTGACAAAGCTGCACAAGCTACATTTCAGCAGCAGTCACTTACCCATCAAGATCTGCTTGGCAAATTCTTTCTCGGGATGACTATGAGTGCTATAAGCCGCAAAGGCGCATGAAAACCAAAGGGAAGTTGTATTCAGGGTCGATATTCTCGAACGGTCATTTCCGATAGTGCATCATCTTCAGCACTTCGCGCATCTCTCATCGGATGCGTTGAAGTAGACGAACAAAAGCCTTTCTGACATAGCGCCAGAAACTAACAGGAATTGCGTGCTACATTTGTCATGAAGGAGAACGCGATGCGGCAGCCATGGTGTAGATGGGCCAGCAAGCGATGCAGGAATGCACTGCCATAGGATAATGAACCAACTGGCAATGCCGCCAGAACGAAATGGGCCGACCTTCGTCGCAGCCGCAGTCCGGCCTGTCTGCCCATGAGTTTGTGCGCACTTAACACCGAGCCCCTCTAGCCCGGCTATGACAAGCCTCAGCTACTTATCATCCTTTGCTACAGATGGTGGTAGTTGTCTGATTGGTTTGATCGGTCAATGAGTCCGGCACTTCCAGCGTGTCAGGTAGCGGCTGGTGAAGTCAGATACGTCGTGCCGGAAATGCTAAGATTGCTAGAATTTTATGTTGTGCTTTAAACGTGACCTGCAGCAGCACAGCGATCAGTTGTTGCTGCAACGCTAGCGGACAAGTGTGCGGCGAGTGCTTCTTTGTCGAAGGCGCAAACGCAACACGCTCTCTTCAGTGAATCCGAACAGCATGCTGCTGGTCAGCCAAGCTAGCGCGCGATGCATCTGGTTCCAGCTGCTCCTGCGTGCGGTAGGACATGTTCTATTCCCGCACCAGCCACACTAGACTAGAGCATCCAATTTTCGCCCATGTAACGTAACTGCGCCATGCGTGGATTGCATTCGCCTTAAGCCAGCCTAGCTTGGCCACCCCAATGCGCTCTTCTTTGAGTGGAGGCAGAATGCATCGAGGCCCTGCTGTTGAGCGTAGAAAACCAGCTGGACTCGGAGAATACTTCACATTCTCTGTGGCTAGCAGACGTGCGAGATGTGCTAACTGATACACCGGAATGGAATACAGTAAAGCTAGTTAATTCACAACTCGTTAATTTGAAATTTTGGATAACTTGAAGTAGCCGTCGCAGTCTGTTCAATACTGTATTGAAACGAATATGTAATGCATCCCACTAATTCACACTGAAATTCGCACCGCCACCGATAATTCGAACTCTGCGCCGTCGTGGATGGGGAAAGTGCTAGTGCGCAGGAGCACGTTGGTGACGTTGGCATTGCTGCGTGGGCCGTGCAGCTTTGATTTTTCCATCAGTGGCAAGGACGATAACACTGTCACTGCGCGCCGGGTACTTTGTATACGAGCGAAAGCGTGCGGGGGTGAGCCAGCAAATGCAGGTCAATCTCGCTTGTGTGAGTGAGGAAGGCTGCGCGGAGTGCACCCTCTCCTGTTGCGCGCGAGGCACGGGGTGAGGCGAAGGAGGGGGGGCGTTCTTCTCCGGCGGCTGCTGTGGCTGCTGCTTATGGCGTGGCCAAAGTACACGCCCGCATGGGCCTCATATTCAAAGCGATCTGCAATGTTTGCAGAGTGCTCATTGTGCGGGTAGCTTCGTATTCGATGTACTTTCTACATTTAGTTCGTGTTGAAGCGAGAGCCGTACGAAGGTCAATTCACTCGCTGCCACTGCTGCGTTTCCTCCTGCGTTTTTCAGCGAGTTTCCGCGGTCATCGAGCGAGATGTGTCTATGCTTACTTGTAGGCGCGTGGCATTGTGCTTGTCAATTAAGTTAGTAAGGGAATGTTTACAAGTTTATATGGCCAATAAAGCTACTATCTTTACTATGTATAGCTATCTACTAATTTGCTATTGCAATCGATGCTTCGCTTTTCAGCCATAACTGCAACATTTTTTTTTTCTCCACGCCAGTCAGCGCAACGAACACGCGGATAGATCAAGAGCCATCTCGATGTCGGGCACGTCGGACCACGTTGGCTGCGTCCGGTTACGTTGGCTGCGCCAGTGATTCGAAGTATAGATGTTGTTCACACCAACGTGATGTAGCATGTGTGCGCGCGTGCTCATGCCACGTCTGACTATATATGCACCCTAACTGAGTGATTTTTTTTCCAACTTTCATTTGTTCGAATTTTGTATAATTCGAATTTTTGTAGCATCCCCACAGAATTCGAATAAACAAGCTGTTACTGTACGAGCAAGGAAAGCAGACAGCACGGGCACTGGTTCTCCACATTCTTCACTGTACGTCACTTCCACCGGGCAATAATGGCAGCGCTTTTTTTTTGTCAGTTTCCATATGAAAAAGTTTTTGCTAGCTCTTTGTGACGCATTGACCTGTATTTCAAGCAGAAAATTTTGCACAGAGGCTACCGTATGTCGAAATCATTTGAAACTGGGCTTATCACCTGGTTGAAGATGTTGTTGTAGTTGAACAGCTGCCATATTTCTGACCAAATGCACGCAGATAAGTTTGACAAATCTAGCAAGACACTGTACGGCATTCAAAACGTTTGTCACCATTATACATTGGTTCAATAAAGAAGGTGGAGGTGCTGCAGGGATGTTTGAATAAGTGAGCAAGTTCTTAAAATAAATTTCCAACTGTAAACGAAGTCTCTGTTGTTGGCTTCTCCTGGCTATGAGCTTTTACAAACATGCGACTTGCTCACTGATGCAAAAAGTGTCGGTTGCACGTTTTACAATTTATATTCTTTTAAAATTTATATTTGCTTTGAATACTTCGAAAATTCCTAGTACTGATGTCTGAACCGAAGTGATAATCAGATAGCATAATAATCAATTGAATCTTAAAAAATATAGACTATTCACACAGCCCTAATTATTTGACGCTTGATGGCGTGTAATTTGATTGTCGTTTCAAAGATCAAGTGTAGATAAGTGATTTATAACTGCATTCTGTTAATGCATTTACTCCTTGACAGATTTTAAAGGCATTTCTGATGTTTGCCTTCTAGCAGAGTTCAGAGATGGTTGCAGCAAAAGTGTAGGGACAGAAAAATTTAATGTTTGATGCTGCGGTAATGAAGGTGTGTTAAGTTAATTAACCGGTCTCTTAAACTGATTAATTACAGTTGCTGTTGGTTGTATGAAGAAAATAAGGTTACATACAAATGATTGCTGCAGTGATTCCTTCTCATCAGTTCAGATTTCGGAATGCACTCCTTTGTGCATGCTTGCAAGGTTTTATTTTTGTGGTGCTGCCAGTGACGCATTGCAGTGCAACTAAATGGAGAGTGCTGACCAGCCTGTCTTTTTTTTCATTTGTAGGGTGTTACCACCTGCATTTTTGGACCCAAGTGCTTCATTCACAGTGGAGGAACTGCTGAAGCGTTGCTCTGCTAAGACTTTTACTAAATTATGGAACAATCACATTTCCGGCATCCTACTTCAGATGTCACTTCATCCTGTATCTACATTTTGTGCACAGCGTGTCATCGAGTATGCTACATCATCAGAGCAGGTTTGTTGAACACCATATATGCAAGACAGTGAAGAGAATCAGTCATTTCTCTTTTTTGTTTTTTAAACTTCAGTTCAGTCCATGAAACACAAAAGACTCATTGCCTTTTCATTATGAAATCACCTTTATTGTGCCTAATGACAACTCCATGGTGGTGGTCAAAACGTTTTATTTTTTTACATATGGGTACAACTTTCCCCTGTTGGTACTCTCCCTGCTGGTATTTGGGGAGAAAGGGAATGGGATGGGATTCTCGGGAGGGGTTGCAGTTAAAAGCACATCAGCAGTGGTGGTTCTTGGAAATATTCCATACAGGAATCTAAGATTAATTTTCTGTGCTGTGGTTCCCCACTGGGCCTTATCTACTGCTGAAAATTTGCTGGCCATAGTGATGCAAGAAGCTTCAGCGTGCTTTCCTCTTGATGCCTCATGAACTATAGGCAATCCCAGAGAGGTGGAAAGTGTCAGCTTGTGCTCCACTGCTGCATCTTGAATTGTACTATGTAACTGTCTGTGAGGAAGCTATTGTGGAGCTTTTGCTTTTGTAGAAGAGTGCTGACCTTGCCAGAGTGAGGGCCATGCCCATTTTCAGTCTGCACAGTATCCTAACTGCCTTTTCGTATCCTTGTGGAATCAGATTTGACTCTTCTGGTAGCAGGCTTTGTTGTGTTTCATTGTGCTTTTGCCTTTTTGCTGTACTCTTCATGGTTATATTCTTTGAGCAGAGCTGTGCCAGACAAGTGCACGGAGGAGCACGCGTCTCCTCCTCTAGCCTGGCCGTGGTTATCGCTGAGTGCATGTGCGGCCCACGCTCCCTATCTTGGCGGCTTGGAGGTAGTCTGCGGCGGGTGCCAAGGCTAAGGGCGAGCTGAGAGAGCCATGGTTTCATGTGTGCTGCCTTCTCGCCCATTTAGTACAGAATGTCGCGTAAACGAATTTCGAAGACGCGTTGAAGCGAGAGGCAGATGAAACGTTCACTCCCCTTTACCTCCGCGAAAGCTTTGCAGGCTTTGCTTTGTACCGCCATTGTGAACATATTGACATGGCATGAAACCGTAGCTTTGGTCACTGACTCTCAGGTTCAATAAAATTAGTTCTTTCTCTCATTGAAATTAGTTTTTTCCAACTGCCCAATAATTCAGAAAATTTTACAGCCCCTTTTGTGTAAGTAAAATCCGTCAGCGACTACTTATTTGCGTAAGAGGTCGACCTTCAATATAATGAAATTTCGTTATAACGAAGTTATGTTCCAATTTTACTGATTTCGTTATATCGAGGTTTGACTGTAGCTTTAACAATTTTTTTCGTGTCTCAGTAATTGGCAATCTCCTTCGCGTGCTTGGCAGCTGCATGTCATCTTATGGCTTCTTATGGATAGATTATTCACTTCCATGTTTCATCGCATGGGCCAGTGACCAGTCAAGTTTTGGTGGTCCCAAGGTGGAATTTTTGTAGGAAGCAGATGTCTGAAAAGGTCATATCCTAGGCTTCAGAGTGTCTATCAACCTGGTGCAGTGCTTTCCTGAAGGATTTGGGCTTTGTGTGTTGTTTCTGCTCTGTCGTGGAGCTTGTTCGTTTGTCCTGCTGATAAAAATGTTCAGGCATGGGAAAGCTCAACAGGTCCATTAGTACTCCTGTTGCCTGTCTGTTCAGACGTTTTATGGTAAGCTGCTTCAGATGCGCACAGGTTCTTGAAACCATTGGAAACCCTTGAAATTGAAAAGTATGTTTTCAAGGTTTTTAAAGTCCTGAATTTTTTTCCCCCCTTGAATTTCTTGAGTAATACAGCCTAAGATTGATTATGTGACCCGCTTTCTATTGTGGATTAATGTGGACCTGGCAAACTTCTCATTTTAGTAAGAATGGTATCTATAAAAAAGTCGCAGTTTCACTCGCAAGGTGAAGCATCGATTGCGACAGCAAATTAGCACACATCTATACGAAATAAGGATAGTAGTTTTATCAGCTGTATAAACCTGGAAACATTGGCTTACTAACTGAATTAACAACCATGGTGTCAGCTCCCACAAGCAAACACAAAAACATTACACTTGATGAGCATGGGCACTTGCTGTCAAAATGCTGGTGTGAGCAAGCACGGAAGCAGCACTGAGTGAAGTGACCTTCGTGTGGTGCATCACTTCAACGCAGGAGCGGTGAGAACACAGCGTGCATGAAGGTATGATCCATCTGCACATCACTTTCGAGATACGGTACGCGCGACCATCCAGAGTACACACTTGTTGGCGGAGTCGAAGCCATCCCTCTCTCCCACACTGCCTCCCTGCTTGCCTTCATACATGGCGCACGAGATTGAGCCGCGATCGTCAGTTCCCCTAGCGCCTGGTCGTGAAATACGCAGTTGCTACTGGAGCACAATGCCGCCCCTCCCTCCCGCCCATCTCCCCACGGCCTTCTGCATGATGGAAAACGATGTGTTTGCTCTCCGCTTTCTTCGTGCCCACATGCACGCTAGATTTAGCCGCAATCGTCAGTTTCCCTCATGTGCTTTGACTCGCACATACAGCATACAATGCACGGCGATGGTATTATCGCCCTTGGAATTTATACAGAACATCAAGGTGATGGCAAAAGTGCGCTTGGAGTGTCCATATAATTGCCATCACAATAAAAACTTAAAGCTGGCGCGAGTGTATGCGCCTTCCGCTTCTTCATACAACTTGTGCAGAACTGGAAAACACCATGGTGGGCAAGAGGGAAACACTGGCTCTTGGTGCTGGTTCCCTTCTAATGTTCATGCTGCTTCCTTTGCACGTTGTTAGAAACTTGAAGTGATCAAGGCTGAATGCTAAACATTTGCAATATAATTTTGTATCTCTAGTGCAATAAAGCAATGTATAATGTTCTGGAAACGTTGTAGTAGTAAAAAAAATTGCTACATGAGATGCCGGTCTGCATCATCTAAAAAATTTTGCCGGGGCATTGAAAATCTTTGAATATCTTTGAATTTTTGTCGCTGAAACCTGTGCGAACCCTGTGCTGGCTTGCGGTGAGCCTTTGCTAGTTCATACGATAAGCACCTTAGACACAAGTACAGTGAAACCTTGTTAAACCGTAGTTGACTGGAGCTCTGAAAAGTATGTACTAAATGGTAGTACTGCTTAATCGAAATAGCATGAGATCACCCACTTACCTGTCAAAAATGGAACTCAGAGAGAGTGTGATGAAAATGCAAAAATGTATCCCACGACCTCCTCTATAAAGTTTATATAGGAGGTTGTGATTCATTCACTTTGTGCGACAAAAGTCTCGTTATTTTCATTTGATGCCGCCGCAACCTAGCAGCTGCGACCCACCTTTTCAGCTAGCCCCCTCTTGTTGGCAAACACTCGCATGGCGGATTCCTCGCTGGTGTTGCATATTCTCCATGCACTAACGCCGTAGGGTGGAGCGCCTTTTTCATTGTAGGGTGCTGTTGTCGTCACGATTGCATTCATGTGGCGGACGTAACGCACAGCTATTGCTGTGTGCTGTCGCTTTCCGTGTCATCCTCATCACTGTCGTTAGGCCACACTTCGGCAACAGAGGCAATGATGACGAAAAGTCGAACCTCGTAGCGAACATTTTTCTGCGGTCACAACAGCGCTGCCATGCAACTTCTTCGCATTCCAAATGCCACACACTGTAGTCAACGATAGGTCCCTGCCGTGTGCCAGCACCGACTTTTTCGTGCCACGTTCAATGGCACGAACGATGCCTAATTTTCTATGCTGAGCACCCAGTGTTTTTTTTATCCCAGCTTCTTCATGAGGCCAGTCCTTGCTTGCACGATGCCGAAATGATGTTGATGTGGCTTCATGCGCAGATGCACAGGGCGCTTAGAGGCCATTGCTCCGATCTCTGAGGCTTGTTCTGATGGGCCACCCAATGGGGACGACGCACCACCGTGATTGCGCAATGAAAAGTGGAAACACTACGTGTTAACCAATATGTACACAATAAGCTGATACGGTTTATGCCGATACAAAATGCCTTACATTCAATGGCTGCTGAGTCATGGATTTGACTTTACTACTTTTAAAACGAAACTACTGTTAAAGCGGGTACAGGTTAACGAGGCTTTACTGCACTGCATTCATGATAGTTAGGAGTATGTCTTCATTCGTTCCCGAAGATTTTGGCATTACAGGTAGACCTTGATATAACGAACTTCAATATAACGAAATTCTCGATATAACGAAGTATTTAGCTTTTCATAACCTCTTGTCCATAGAAAACCATGTATTTAGAACCTCGATATAACAAAGATTCCAATATAACGAAATTTCACTTCTGCCTCAAAGGAATTCCGAGACAATTAATGGAAACTTCCTCGGGCGCACATGGGAAAATGATTGAATTACAAGCGACTGCTTGCAAACACACCTCTCAAATTGCGCACGGCGCGACAAGAGCAACTGCCGAAGTGGAGCCGCATCATGTAGTATTCCGTATAAAATCCAAGTGCGATAACATCCTATCGCTGCCCGTACGCTTTGAGCTTTAGGTGCTAGTGAAAGTGTACGAGAGTGAGGCAAGAATGATGATGGCTTCACAAGTCCCGCCTTCCCGCGCGAGCAAAGGGAACGAGGGGGAGGGGAGTGAGCTCGTGGTAACGCAATCAAGCGCATGTGAGGGACTGATTGGGGGAGTGGGGGGGGTAGTTGGCGCACATTGTAATTTCTGGCGTGCGTCTCGGCCGTGGCTGTGCATGGCTGTAAGTGCAGCTGAGTGTATATGCAGCCGTGCACCCTGCTTCAGAGGTAAACTGCCGTGTGTGCAGAGTGGGCGTGTCGAGATGGCACAGTATCATGTAAGCTGTCGTCTCGCGCATTTTGTATTGGAGGTTGCGTAATCTAGTTTCGGTGCCTCGTTGGAGCAAGAGGCAGATGGAGCATTCGCTGCCAGCGCTTTTAACGATAGTGTTGTCCCAGTGCGGGCGACACTATCAGTCGCGAGGGCAGAGTGCATGCGAAAGTGTGGCTGTCTTCGCTTAATTCGTACCGCCGATGTGAAAATATCGTTGATGTAGCATGAAACCGTACCATTGGTCGACGATTCCAAATTCATCAAAATGAATTGTTTTCTCATTCAAATTTGCTTTTTTTGATTGCCTGATAATTCGGAAAATTCTGCGGCCCCTTTCCATTTAAGAAAAATCTATTGATGACTGTGCTATTTACATAAAAGGGCAAATTTCAATACAGTGAAATTTCAGTATAATGAAGCAAATTGCTGACTTTACCTACTTCATCATATTGAGGTTTAACTGTACAGTAAAAGCTCGTTAATTCGAATTCCGTGAAAATGCTACGAAAATTCGAATTATACGAAATTCTAACAAATAAAAGTCAGAAAAAATCGCTCAGTTAAGGTCCGACGTAGCGTGAGCACATGCTACGTCTATAGTTTGAAGCACTGGTGCTGCCAATGTAACCGGACGCGACCAACATAGTTTGACGTCGAGTTGATTCTTGCTCCATCCGCGTGTTCATCGCGCCGACCATCAATGAATGGCGCTGAGAAAAAAGGTGCTCAAGCCGCTTCGCCAACGGTCGCAAAGTGCCATTCACAGTGTTCAAAGCGGCGCGCAGGTTGGGGATCGTTCTATGCATGCTCCGAAGAGAGCAGCTGACGGCTCACACGCCGAAGTCTAGAGGGGACAGTATTTCGGCTGGTGCAGCGCAAGCAGTGTAGTGCAATTGGCCACAAGCGACACGCGCCTGAGACGTTGGACTTAAACGTGCCTGTACGTCGCCAGTGTTCGCCACAGGAACAAGAGCTTGGCTCTAAAATGTACTCAGGAAATGCTTTTTGGTACTGCAAGGTGCTGATAAACGTCATGGCCGCTATATTTCAGACATTACCTGGTGCCACATCTTGGCAGAACACCTTGTAGAGAAAGAGCATAGCTTCCAAGATGTAACATGAAAAAGACGAAGAAAAAATGCATGCAGTGCCACGTCCGTGTTTTTATCTTGGAGGTCTTGAGAGAGGGAAAGAAGCGACCTGCAACAGAGGTGTTGACCATGCCTGGCCAGGCACAAACGTGTCTCTCCATTTGTGGCTAAACAAAGGGCCGCAGATGGAAAGAGCGAAACTGTGTGGCGACGCCAGCATCGCCAACGTGCTTCCACGCACTAGCACTCTCCTTATCTACTATGGCGGGGAGTTCGAATTATCGGTAGCGGTGTGGATTTCAGTGGGGAATTAGTGGGATGCATTACATATTGCTTTCAATACATTGTTGGACGGACCGCAGCGGCTACTTTGAATTATCCGAAATTTCAAATTAACGAGCTTTTACTGTATTTATTTCTCTGGTTCAGTCATGCTACGTTTGCTTGGCCCATGCGTTGGCTCTGTCTTATTCAATAAGCAGGTCAAGGACACGAGGGCTGCCCATTCATGTCCTTGTTTGTCGTGCTAGTCAGAGGGGGGCTTGCAATCTTTTATAGTTTGTGATGTCGATCTTGTCTCCTATGATAATGCTGGCCAATTTCTCTGGTTTCCGTGCCATACCTGACTGGCTGAGGAATTTTATTTATGTCCAGAGCCTCTTGTGTTTATTCTGCATGTTGTGTGAGGGAGCTTTGGGTTGTCCAGATGGTGATATCATCTACGTAGATTGCAAATTCTGTCTTCTGCTTGGGCCATTTGAAATGGAAGGTCTGTTATTACCAGAATGAATTGAGTTGGTGACAAGACAGAGCCTTGTGGCACACCTGTATTATTTCGTGTTAGTGTGCCTAGAGTATTTCCGACCTTCACCTAAAATTTCCTATCCTTCAGGAAGTTGCGAATGAAATGTAGTGTTTTACAGTGATTACTTAGCTTTTTGCCCATTTTATGGCCATAGCATGAGCACCTACATCAAAAGCCTTCTTGGGATTGATTGCCACGATGATCGTTACAGTGGTGGAACAGCTGCACCAACTATTGTATTTACTCGATTCTAATGCGCCCTCGATTGTAACATGCACCCGTTTTTGTGACCAAAAAAAGGGGAAAAAACCTTCCTCGATTGTAGCGCACACCCGTTTGCAGTGACCTAAACAAAGAAAAGTCGTTTACAGTACCACCCACCTCACTCTTTCATACAGAAATGCTACTTTCTCTCATTTGGAAAAAAAAAACGAAGATTTACTCCCTATGCACTAAAGTTGCAATAAATAAAAAAAGTCGCAGTTTCGTGCGTAAGGTGAAGCATCGATTACGATAGCAAATTAGTAGACAGCTATACGTATAATCTTTTAAACATTTGCTTACTAGTAACTAAATTAACAAGCATGGTGTCACACGCACACAAGCATGAACACGTCTCACTCAATGACTGCGGAAACTCTTTAAACACTGGTGTGAGCAAGTGCGGTAGCAGGAGTGAGGGAATTTACCCTCAGTGCAGTGTGCCTAGATGCGTAGATTCTTGTCTCCACCGCAGATCGCTTTCAAGATAGGGGCCGCGCGGCCGTGCCGTACGTAACAGCCGCTGGTGTAGAACGCCTCTCCTGTTTGCGCCAGTCCTGCACGCAAGTTTCGGGAACTCCGAACGCCCGTGATGCGGCCCGATATCCGTCCGTCTCCGCTCATGTGATTGCTTTCATTTTAATTGCAGCATTGTGATCAACTTGGCATGTCTTTGCAGTCGGCACTTCCATGCTGTTAGAGCAATTGCAGAAAATGGGAAGACAGACGGTGCACTAACCTAAGCCAAAGGAAGCATTGCCTAAGCACATGTACTGCAGCACATGGAAAAAGTTACGGCAGCTAGGCTCGAAGCGCGTATAAGGCAGCCATTTTGAAATGCCGATAGCAATATGGTAACGCAGATTCAGGGTTGTGCTCGATTCTAACGAGCATGCAATTTTTGGACCTGTTTTATCAGAAAAAGAAGTGCACGTTAGATTCGAGTAAATGCAGTACACCAAACGTTAGATTCGAGTAAATACGGTACACCAAATTGCACCGAGCATGGGCCTTTGCACGATCCTGCACCAAACGGCATTTTGGCGAAAATTTGCACCGAGCCTGCGCCCAAGCATGTAATGTTTATGGGTGATAACAGGGTTTTGCAAAATAGTCTCTGTGATCAGAATCGCGTGTGGTGCATAGTTAACAATGATATTGTCGAATGAGGTTGAATGTGGTACGTACCGTATTTACACGACTGTAAGTCGACTCGAATGTAAGTCGACCCCCCCATAACGCTAGACCGGAAAAAAAAAAAAAAAAACCCGAGAGCGCATTCGATAACGAAAATTTATTAGTAGCTGACATGGTCATTGGACTACTCGTCTTCACTAGTGCTGCCATCGTCATCGTTGCTGCGGTCCCACAGCGCGTCGTGGTCCAGCGAAATTTCAAATTTGGCAAACGACCGCACCAGGTCATCGTGCAGAACAGCAGCCCACGCCAAATGCACCCAACCACACGCAGCCGTCAGGGAGGCTCTTTTGACAGGTCCGGTTGGCGTAATTTCGCAGTCTTCTGCCGCCAGCCACTCGTTGTACTCACGGCGGAGCAGAACCTTAAAATTCAGGCGGAGGTCCGGGCTTATTTCATGACCACGTCGCACTTCACTGGCAGGGACCGATCATGCATTTCAGCGACGTACGCCGCAAGCTTAGCCTACAGCTCCGGAAAGCGTCTAGACTTCGGCACGTGGGAAATTTCTCACTTGCCGCCACAGGGTGAAAATTTCGCTTCGCTGCAGTCGCCACTCTCGCACCACCCGTTTAGAAACATCGAAATTGCGGCCCGCTGCGCAGTGATTTGTTTCTTTGGCGTAAAGGATGGCAGCCCTCTTGAACGCTGCTGTGAACGAGTGCCGAAAGATTGGTGGGCCTGCAGCACTCGTGACGACTGGGGAAGCGTAGAAGTAGCCGAAGTGGAGCGCGTCAAGAAGTTAGTCAAACCAATGCTTTTAAACAAAGAAAGAGAAACCCGCGAGCGGTGTATGCTCTTCCATGAATTACCGATACTCCCCGCAAGCGCCGCCGTTCTGAGGGTGCCGCCGCAAATGGGAACAGCGGCGCTTTTATCACCTATCGACACCCCCTCATGAGTGTTGCATGCACTGTAAGACTCTCAAAAATGTTGAAAAACCCTTCCGAAAAGCGAACAAACACGCGGGATAGCGAAAAGATACGGGTAGGGCCATAGAGCAAACATAAAATTGTAACTACGTTGTAGCCCTCGTTAATATGGCTTTTTTTGGCGGGGCCATGTTTTGGTTTCGATTGTAAGTCGACCCCCCAACTTCAGACTTTCAAATTTTAAAAAAGGGGTCGACTTACAATCGTGTAAATACGGTACACTGTGAGAGCCCGCACTTCGATGAGTATTGCCATGTTCGTTGACGTGAAGCTTTCGTGTCGAGCTTGGGTCACTGCGCTATTTTGGTGAAATAGCGTCGCTGACACACCACTGCGCATGTGCAGTGGCACTCAAGCTTTTTTTTTTTTCTTATTCTAAAGCTCCCTAATGTGCCCGGCATGACATGAGTATATTGCATGAGGTCATGTTCGGTGCAGGCGCGCATACTCGATCGGTCTTGTGGTGAGCCTTTGCCCACAAGCAGTGGCTGACGCACTGTGTTGTATGCTAGATTATTAAACACGTGTTTGTTGACAATCTGTCTGTGGTGCCTTCTCTGCGCCATATCAACAAACCTGGCCATGCGTCGCGGTGCGGAAGAGCATCACGTCCCTGCTTCACTGTGCTTGCAGGGTAAGCCTCTGTCAAACCTGTCTCCACAACATGTCGACTATATCAGTTAAAATTTGCATGGTATATGGTAAGCACATGTGCATTGAACCCTGTGCCAAATGTGCTTGCTGCTGCACGAAATCGGCTTTTTCCCTGTGCCAGGACCTGCACCGATAGGTGAAATGGCTGTCCCACCACTGTCTTTGGCTTTGACAGCCTGTTCAGAAATTAACAGCAGTGCTCCTTGGAGGCTAAGGAGCCTTAGGAAACCCAATAGCATATAACGCAGTGTATTGGTTGACTTGAGTGTCCACTCGATGCACCAGAGTACCATGACTGTGCAGAGGTTTGACATTAAAAAGATGGGTCTTAGGCTCATGAACTGTTCAGGTTTATTGCCAGGTTTTGGAATGGGAATTACTCACGAAAGTCTCCAATCATCCATAATATTGCCAGTGGTCCATATCTGCTTATTCTAACGAGAAGTTAATCCTTCTGCTGTTCTGGAATTGTATTGCTGTGTATCCAATGCCATCAGGTCGTGGGGCACTGTTTGTCTTTAAGTTGAAGATAGCTGTTCTCAGTTCTGCTTTGATAAATTGGATCCATGGTCACTTCATCTTTGGAGTTGGAGAGTTATGTTCAGGGTGTCTACCAACCGGGAATTCTCGGGGATTTTGAATAGTCTTGAAGTACTCGACGAAAACTCTGGGAATTTCTGCTTCTATCAGGGAAAATTAGTCGTTATTGAAAGGGAACGGAAGTCGCACTAATGCTCGCTCGGGTAACAGAGAGGAATTGTAACGAATCGACTTTGACGCCATGTCGTCGGCTGGATGAGTTAGCAGTGTGTACAGTCGGCGCCTGATTTTTGGGACATGCCCGATAACTTGGATGGCGTCGCGGCACCACCACATACCTCATAGAGTCAACATATAAGAATGTCTGAAAATTCGGACGCAAAAACCATTTGCTGTCAGATTTTCCGGACTTTTTGCCGTGACCGCAGGTCCGAAATGGCATTAATCAAAGCCACCACTGCCACCATTTTGATTATCTCGCTGCCTCGAACCGGTGCTCTCGCACGCAGATCCGCTGGCAGCCGTAGCCACTAACGCCGCAACACTAGGCCTAGCTGCTTTGACGTTCGCGATTAAGCTTTTTGACGTTCTGTGCCTAAACATAAAATGGGACTGGACAAGTAGCATTATATTTTATCTCATAATACAATACGACGTTTTTTTGCAACGAGTAGTTGGGTGCTAGTGACAGAATTTAACTCGGGAGTGCTTTAGTCATCGGGCAAGTGCTTGAATGTCCCGGGGGAGTCTCTAATCATGTCCTGCATTTACTTCGATTTCCCGATTATTAAGGTTCTGTTAGCGATAATATTGACGCCTTGCAGATTCTCGAGCCCTAATCTATCATTTTAGCTTGACTCAGTATTTGTCTTTATTGTCCCTTTAAGGGCAGTAAAAGAGATGCATTCATATTTTCGGGCGTTTTCGCTGCCAGTAGGAAGTCCGAATAATTGGACGTCGATTGTACAACAGACCAAGAGGCAAGAGGATGCTTCAAATGGTCTGCGGGGTGAACGCGCGGCGGAAGGACGACGAGAACCCGAAGGACAGACGCATTGAGGGATGAACAGAAAAGGAAGTGTGCTGCCGCTTCTGTGAAGGAGCTTGAGCTCAAGAAACAAAGTGTTGGCTGATGCCGAGATGCAGGTGTCCCTCATTCAAACCAAAATAAACTCTTTAAAGCAGTGAAATGCAACACTGAGGCATTGTGCGCAGGCTGAGAGTATGTCAGAACAGTTGAGGTTGACTTTCCAGCTGCTGAGAGAGAATCTCACATGTGACAAAGTTCGTCTCATACCAATGAGCTTGCTATCACTTGATAGAAGCAGCTCATATTCAAAATATTTGCTTTTCTATGCATCTTTTTTTATTTGTATTTGCAAATGTTCAACTCAATTTGCAATGGGCTTTACCATTTTTTCGAAGATATTTTATTCACTGCGCATTTTATTAACCCGTTCCTTCTGTTTTCTTTTTGGATAAAATAAACACTACTCCTTAGTATTCAAACTGGATGAAGTCTTTTTTTTATTTTTTAACATGCGTGTCCAGCCCGTCTTGACATAAAACAAAGTTATCTGTCATTCGCGAATTTTACAAAGGCACTCAGGGAAAACCTGGAAAACTCAGAAAATTTGGCAATGTCAACTTGGTAGACACCCTGTATGTTATTTGCAGTGGTTGCAGTGAAAACATTTCACCAGCTAGTATTGCCATTTTATCAGACGTTATTTAGAGCACCAGAGGGATGTTCTCTGCAGCTGTCTGCCATTTTCATTTTCTTTCCATGCTGTGGAATGTGTGATGTAGCTTGGAGATGTCTGTGCAGTGATTGAAGAAGTTGCAGTGATTTCTTCATTTGTATCTGTAATCTTGGAGACTGTATCTCATAGTCTTTACAGTTGGGCAGGTTCTCAGTTGCGGTGTTTTAGCCCCATTTCTGTATGCTAGCTGGCTCATTCTAGCACCCACTAACCTTATATTGGTTGCATGTGGGCAGTGTGCAGTCTTCACTCAGGGATAGAGTGATTTTCTGGTGCAAAATAAAAGGTGAGAAATATTGAGGAATGTAGTTTATCACGGTAAGTGGATTTTATATTTGTATGTAGCAGACCTTTCACATGTAAATTACGGGTACCTAGAATGGTGTACCAGATGTTAAACAAGACAGAAAAGCTCTGAAGCCTGTGCTTATTTCTGTAGTAAGTGGGACTTGGAGATCGGGTTAAGTTTCTTACATGTGTGACAGCAGGTGCCCGGTAGCAGAGCAGAAATAGGGGATTACATGCAATCACTCCTATCAATGTAGTCATTGTTTACTTTGTAAAAGATGTCTAACTGCAGAAGCTCGAAAAGAGCTGGTTAGTGGTGCACTCATAACTCACTTGTAATATTGAAGACTGGCAGTTTAACCAGATGTTAGTGTGCAGCTCTTTATGAGAGGGGCAAGCAGGACTGAAGGAGGGAGAGAGTGCTGCAAAATGTTGCATGACAGTGACCTACAGCTGCTATTGAGATAGCAAAGTGAGAAAAGGTATTATGGCACCCCTGTCCTACTAGGGTACACGGCAGGACAAAGCTGTAGCTGAGAGAGTTAATTGAAAGGACTTGTGGATGCTGGTGCAGATAAATGTGCTTGTGCAGCATTGAGTGCGCTATGTGTAGAAGGGAGGCTTCACTTTCAAGCAGGCTGAAGCCTTCATGAAAGTAATCTATTTGTCTAGTTCATTTGATACCTGATTTTCCTAGAGAAGGGCTTCTTCAAAGCTGGAATTTCATTACATGCACTTATCAGTGCTGCATTCTTCCACAGTCCTGTCAAGTTAAAACTGCAATATCAATGCACTTGTGGCGAGAACCGATGCTATGTTTCTTAAAACTGGTGCTGAGCACAGGACTTCTGCTAAATACAGATTCTTTGAGATACAGATCTCTCAAAACTGTGCAAAGATTCACATAACCCCAAAAAAATTTTAAGATAGGGAAACTAAGGGAGAATGCGGCAATGAAATGGCTGCTTGCTCAACATATTTTTTTTCCTCTGCAATTCTAAAACCTTCCTTTATCTCGTGCTGAAATATTTTGAAGGAACGTGTACCAGTATTTGAGAAAATTGCACATTTTTAGTGTGTTGTCTTTGAAATTGGGAAGAAAATCGGGCTTCGGGAGGTGCTATTGCACCACTGATAGTGTGAGTGCTGCTTTCCGATGACACAGTGCTGCCATCTTGGTATCGCCGTAGACACGAGAGATCAGAGACTCAAATAGTCGCAGCACTGTATTTCTCTATCCAGAATTAAAAGCAACAAAAGTGAACATGCATAGGGAAAGCTAGTGTCGCAATTCATTGTGGCATTCACTTGGCGCACAGGGATCGCTCTTATTGGCTGACCTGAATTGAATCACTGGTGCACTTGTTTCGTGCACATTTTGGCAGCAGCAAGCTGTGCACTTTGTATGTTCCGAGGCCAGCATTTCAAGATCTGCCTGGTTATCTCGAGTTTCTTTCGTTGCTGCATCCTTGCTGCTGCTCGATGGTGGTAAGGACATGATTTGCGCAAGATAAGGGAATATGTTTACTTTTCTTTGTAGTAGGGAAGCTACTTCATATCATGCGATCTGACGGGTGCAAAGTAGCACAGTAGAACCACATTTATACGTTTTGGGAAAAAACCGCAAGAAAAACATACGATCCGGATAAAAAAAAATTTGACACTCATCTACTGTTGACATCTACGTAATGCGTCGCGCGTATCGTTGCGGCAGAAAACGCTGGCGCGTTGGCCTGGTGGTGCTCCGGCGGCCTGAGACGCGTTTTGTTGTTTTCCTATTGCGTGGTGTTTTGAGAGGGCGATGGGAAACCGAAACGAAATCGAGCTGGTGGGCGACGCCGGATGCCACCGAAGTGAAATGCAATGCCCAAATCATGCCGCCTGCAGCAGGGAACGGAGGCGCATTTGGATTATCGCCTACTAAAAGCATGCAGTACGTTACCAATGGCTTATCGCAATAGGTTTGGTGGCGATAGCAGTGAATGCGGTGTGCGACAATCCAGGAGGAGATTTGCTGGTACCGGAATAAGAAACTGCACACCGTCGTTTTCACAGAGACTGGCGGCTATATACCGTTCTCGATCGCGCGCCTTGCACCTTTTCTTGTTCACATGGGATCTAGCGGCCGGAAAACGTATACGATCGCAGTCTGCAGCAGGGAATAGCGGCGTGTTTCGGTTATCGCCTATTAAAAGCGCACTACGCTCCAGACAGCACCCTGCGCTGTTAAACAGATAGGCGAAAATGCTTATCACAATAGGATTGGTAGTGATAGCTGTCACTTCTACGTGTGATGACCCCGGAGAAAATTTGCTGATACAGTGAAATCTCGTTAAACCGTAGTTGACTGGAGCTTGGAAAAAGTATGTACTAAACGCTGGTACTGCTTAACCAAAATAGCATGAGATCGCCCACTTACCTGTCAAAAATGGAACTCAGAGAAAGTGCGATGAAAGGGAAAAAAAAAACATGCAGTATTTATTAACTTGGCGCGACAAAAGTGTTATTTTCGTTTGATGCCGCGGCAACCTAGCAGCGACGACAGTGGCCTCAAACTTACTGAAGCTGCAAGCCAGCTTTTCAGCCAGCCTCCTCTTCTCGGCAAACACTCGCATGGAAGATTCCTCGTTGGCGTTACATATTCTCCATGCATGTGTGCGGTAGTGCTGCAGAAGTCATGGGGCGCCGGTTTCATTGCGGGGTGCTGTTCTCGTCGCGACGATTGCATTCGTGAGGCTGACATAACGCGCAGCATATGCCACTGTTAGGTCTGAATTGCCCGTGCTGTCGCTTTCTGTGTCGTCCTCATCACTGACGCTAGTCGACACTTCTGCAACGATGGTGAAAAGTCGAACCTCATAGCCGACATCTCTTCGCGGTCACAGCAGTGCTGCCGAGCAACTTCTTCGTATTCCAAATGCCACACACCGTAGTCAACAGCAGATCCCTGCCACGTGCCAGCGCCGACTTCTTAGTGTTGCGTTCGATGGCACGAACAATGCCTAATTTTTCTTCTATGCTGGGCACCCGGCGTCTTTTTTATCCGAGCTTCGGCATGACGCGAGCCCTTGGTTTCACAATGCCACAACACCCTCTGGCACGGCGCCGACACGATGTTGATGTGGCTTCACGCGCAAACGCACAGGACGCTTGGAGGCCGTTGTTCCGACTATGAGGCTTGTTGTTCTGCTGGGCCGCCCGATGGAGACGACGCACTGCCATGTTTGCGCGCCGAAAAGTGGAAACATTACATGTTAACCGATACGTACGCAATAAGCTGGTACAGTTTATGCGGATACAAAACACATTATTTTCAATGGCCGCTGAGTCGGGAATTTGATTTTACTACTTTTAAAACGAAACTACTGTTTAAGCGGGTATGGTTTTTTGAACGGCGAAAAATGACTTTTCAGTTATATTCTCGGATTCATGAGTCACTTTTTGCGTTGTCATTTTCACCTGACCTTAGCAAGGAGCATACAATAACTCTCGTTGAGAACGTACAGGGCCAACTCAAAAGCAGCGGCTCGTCATTTTCAAGTTATCGCAAGGGAACATCGCAATCCAGAAGAAGGACCGATTTTAGACCGTGTTTTCTTTTAAAAAATTAATACCTTCAGCCCCCTTTCCTTATAAACACGAAGAAAGATATCATGTAAAATATTTTTTTTTCAGTTTAAGTCAGTGGCATTCATTAATAAATTGTTTAGATGAAATATTCACCTTGTTTTGACGTTGATGCTGCGCTGCTGGTGTCGGCTTGTTTTGATGGAGTTATCCTCTCGTTTGTCCGAAGTCATAAGTTTTGTGAACTTATCGGAAGCCAAAATGACTCAAATACTAGGATAAAATTCTGGATTCGTGCGGCCACATGCAGAGACACTGAGGTCTCAATGGGTAATTCAGTAAACAAAGTTGTATCTTCATTAATTCAATTATTTACATAAATATTTGTCACAGAACGGAGGCAAACGGCGAAAGAATACTTCGCCATTATGATCTGTTTCAGGTTTTACTGTACCGAAATGAGAAAGTTAGTGCACGACTGTTCTCGATTGTGCGCGCACCACACGCATTTTCTTTTCACATGGGATCTAGCAGCCGGAAAACGTATCGTACGATCACAGTTTGGCAATGTACTGAGCGTTGGTGCCGAAAATCGTGTTTTCTGGGAACGTGTGAACCTGTAAAAATATGAGTGGAACTCTATTGGGTGATTTTTTGTGTTCTCGATTGCAAACGTTGGCACCGGGAAAATGTACATAACCGGAACGTGTCGGTGAGGCTCTACTGTATCAGTACTAGTAGTAGTTAACTTCATTTATAAAAAAAGATGTTTGTCATGAACTGGGCCCCCTCAGTCCAGGAGCCCGCTGGACTCTGCACTGTTGCAGAGGCTGTGTTACTTGTCCCCATGGACGACCGCACGCCAAGTTTCATCCTAGACGCCAGCGCTCGTTTCTCCCCTGGCGGAACGATTTCACCTCCAACGGGTGTAGGTTTCCGCCGTCGCTTCCCTTCACGATCGCGCGCGCGTTCAGTTCGCGCTGCGCGCGAGACGTCTCTTGTTTTCGACGGCGCCTCTTCGGATGACCGGAAATTATTATTGTGTTGTTAACTGTCGCGACAGCAATGTAAACATGAAAGGGTTGATGTCACCAGTGAAATTCTGCCGATTCACAAGAAAATGGTACGAGAAAAGCAGACGACAGACATGGATTACTGCGGTGCGCCGAGCGAAGTAAACAACTGGCAAACGAAGCGAGCTCGTTCATTGATCACTCCTGAGTGTATGACGGTTTTTATATGTAACCTACATGAATTTAAGAATTACTCGGTACATAATCCTTTTATTCATATAAAAACTTTAAGTTGTTCGACGAGCGCTTGTCCTGTCTTCTTTCTCGTGTTTCGTTTGTGTGTGCGCTGCTCAAGAATGGAAACCACTTTTGTTGTATGCGCTAGCAGTGGCCGAAGTTCACGTGTGCTGAGGAATTGAAGGTGTGCACGATGCATTGAACATGACCGGAGTTCATTCCCGCTTCACCACTGCACCGGTCGATCGAGTTACTGGGCGATAAACGCCCGCGTCTTGGCCGCGCCGGCATTGCTGAAGCAGGAATGATTACTAATACTTTCAACTTCCGTCTCTTGAGCACTGTTAAAATATGGCCAAGCTGTCTACATTGCTGTCTCTATTCCATATTGTAGGGGACGTACTAGTTCAAGTTGTGTGCGCATGTCGTGCTTGTGCTATGCAGCGATATATTTTGTTTATTTCCGCACAGTGTCGATGGAAGTCCGTTGTCGCCATCAGAGACAACACGGATTTGTAGCAAACATATTGTTAGAAACTGCAAAAATGACTTTAGCTCGTGTGTGCCGCATCGTATGTGCTGACGATTTTTCCGGCGGCACATACGATGTCGTTTCCAATTACCTGCTCAGCGTCACTTACATGGTTAAGCAGACGCTGCCCTTTCGCCGCATTGCAGCCATAAAAATAATCTTCAAGCGTACCGATCTTCTTAAAGGCAAATAGAAGAGTCTACAGTCTGTTTCACACTTAGGGGAAAACTCGGAACGTATTGCATCGCGATGCGGCAAGCAATGAAGTCGTCCGGCGGCAGCAGCTCGAGAAGGCGCAGACGCTCGAGGGGCGGAGTCGTGATCTGCGTCGTCTGCTACGGCGGCGCGCGCTGGCCGCATTGTCGGGAAGCGTGAGGGGCAATGTACCGATTTCATCGGTACTGCGGGAACTGAGCTGATATTCTTTACTAAACGTTGTAGGGCGCCGAACTCTGAGCCTTCATTACCGATAATGGAGTTCCACAAACTTCTTTTGACAGCATGCTTCGTTTTTTTCTTTCGAAAGGGTGGGGTACTGAGCGCATGCACGTATATTTCTTCACTGTGTGTGCTACCATAATAAGCAGCGACAAGATGCACCAAGATGTGCGCGCAACGTGCTGAGTCTTTGTTTGACTTGAAAGGAAAACAAAGCACTCAACAGTGATAACTATGGGGGTCGAACGCGATGAAACAATCGGATACTATTAAAGGAACGTTTTAGGTTAAGACAATGAGCTGGATGTGATTTTTCTCTACAATCATTCACTACACCAGACAGACCCTGCCCGCCGGCGGGGAATCGGACACTTCACGCTCGGAACTTCAGTTAGTATCTCGTCATGTCCCCAGCGACAGCGATGACAGCGCTCATCCTGGAAGGCAGTGAAGTGAAAAATGACTTGATCAGAGATGTGTTCTTTCGCAGCACGTCTCAGTCGCTTACGATGGTGGATTGAAGCCTATCCTCGGGCGACTGATAGAGGGGTGGTACGGCAGCGATACTTTCAACGAGCCCCAGGCATTTTAAATGTTGGCGCCCGGGGATTGAGGCGACCACTCCAAGAGAGTGACTGCGCGCTCTTCCAGCAGTTCTTGCACAACACGAGCAGTGTGGATCGGCGACCTATCGCGTTAGGATATATAGTCGCCCTCCAGAAACGGGCCGTCAAGAATGTATGGAATGAGTACGTCGTCTATGACTGCCCTGCAGCGATGAACTTACCTTCGAGGCGTATCAGTGGGCGTCGCACAACGCTGAGTAAAGAATACCGGCTCATTTCACGCGGTAACGATGAGATCGGCGCCCTGCAACTGACAGCAGACGGTTTCCCGACAATGCAGCCAGCGCGCGCCGCCGTAGCAGACGACGCCGTTCAAGATCCCGCCCCTCGAGCACCTGCGCGAGCTACTGCCGCTGCCTGACTCAAGCGCTCGCCGCATCGCGATGCAATGCGCTCCGAGTTTCCCCCTAAATGTGAAACAGACTGTACATCGCCCTTCGAATCAAATGTCCACGCGCACACACGCAGGCACACACCGCGCGCGGCACGAAGCGTGCCCAAACACGCGCGGTGCAGGAGGCAATCAAGGCGGTGCGAACGAGAGATGGGAGAGGGGAACCCACCGCTAATAGAATTTTGCTTCGCGTGCGGCGCTCTCAACGCCGGCGCAGCAGCGCCGCTCTCGGTGCCGTTCTTGTCCATATAAGATGTTGTCTAGCTGGTGTATGTAGGGTGTTTGTGCTTGGTGAATGACTGTGCCCTGTTGTCTGGTGAGGTGTGGGCTGAGAGTTCGAAATCATCTTCTGACTTCTCTCTATGTTGCTAGTGTGTGCATTGCGGGAGCCTGCTCACCCGATGCAGTGCTTCTCAGGAGAGCAGGTTAGCCCCTTCATTCCCGCATACCCCGGTATTGAGATCACTTCATTAGGAAGGTGCAGGTGTTTGTGGATTGCCTGACAGTAACCTTTGGGAAGTTGTCCACTCTGAAATATCTGGCAGGCTTTCATTGAATCTGTAAATATATGATGGATTTCTTTACGGTGATTGGGGTGAATTCAGTTGCCTTAATGATGGCGGCCAGCTCGGCACACTGTGGTTCCGTCTTCTTAATGGTCTGCATTTGATTGTATGGTGGTGATCGATAACGGCTAAGGCTGCTGATCTGTTGATGGCAGCATCAGTGTATAGGTATGTACGGGTGTTGGCTCATTGAATGTACTTGCTGCAGTACGTAGTGCACTGTCCTCTGCGTTCTTTCTTTTATTGGGGCTCCATGTGCTTTCGTATGGGGCCTATTGTGAGAAGTGCTCGGGCATTTTTGCCGAGCGTGCTTGTAGCGTGCAGTGGGGTGTTGTCAGGTTCGAAACCCAGTGTCTGCAGGATTCTCCTGCCTGATGTCCTGTTCAGTCTAATTTCCTGCCTGTGTTTGTGGGTGCTGTACATCTAGAGTGTTATGGTTACCTGCCTTGTCTAGCAGCACAGAACTTGTGTTGGTCGGCACCCCATTGCAAATTTGGTGGCCTTACAAATGTGGGTGTCCAACTTGTTGTGATGTGCCTTTGTGATGTAATGTACGGCATGGGATAGTGTAGGCAAGATGCGAGTAAGGCATCATGCAGCTGCAACATCTCTGTCTCATGAAGCCCTCGGTGGCAATTGGAAATGCTTCGCTCATCCTGCTGTAGCAAGTGAATAGTCTCTACATCCCCTACATCTCGCTGCACATGTAGGCTTAATACTTTGATTTGATATCTTTGTGGAATGTAATGTCCTTTGTTGTGTAGCATGGTGGAGTGGGGTTCTCCAGCACATGTTGTGGCCAAGCAGCAGCTCGGCTTCTCTGGGGAGCACTCCAAGCCAATGCTCGCAGCACCCACTTGAGCTGTATTGAGTGCATGTAGCAAAGTGTCCTTTATTTGCCCCGGAGAGCCTTTGCTGATCCATATGGTTATTTAATCAGCGTACAGTGCGTAACATATATCTGGTAGTAGAGCTCTGTGTAGGCGACACATTGCTAAGTTGAACAGTGTTGGGTATAGCACTGCTGCTTGTAGGATGCCCCTTTGCTGTTGTAGGTAGGGGTTAGATGTCATATGACCAATCTTGAGGGAAAACAGGTGCAAAGGTTAAAATTTTTCGAATTGTCATTGGGCACCAAAGACAGAAGGCATGAAATAGAGAGATAAGGCCATCGATCTTGCTGATGTGGCAAGACTGGGTTGTGTGTGATTGTCAGCTCCTCATAAAGTTGCAAGGTGTCTGAAAATGGCCAACAAGTTTTATGATACTGCACCAAGCAAAATCTTTTTGGCTGGGGGGAGAGAAAGAGGTGGGCGGGCGATTGCACAGGGGTTGAGTCAAGGTGCAGTGATGATCGCCCTGGCAACAGGAGTGCAACCAGCACATCTGCGGGGTCGTTCTGATGGTCTGACAACGACTAGTGTTGCCAGAAAAGTGGCTCACAACATTAGAAATTTAGCACATTGTAAGCTAATGGACTTGGGCCGGGACTTTTGAAAGATGATCATCCTGAAATTTGTGTCAGGCGTGATGTATCACTGAGATTATACTATAAATGTGGCCTTATTACTACTCCACTTCAATTTTGTAATTGGGCATGCACTAACATCACAGTGTCATTTGTTGCATTGTAATTTCCAGCTTCAAGTAATCTGTCTGATGTAAAGGAATTGTGCTATATGCTTCAGGCGATTTTTACTGTCTGTTTTGATTTAAGGAACAACATCTAGTATGCATATGTATACTAAATCGTGACATACAAAATAAAGGCTGCAGTGCCAGTGCAACTCAATATTCTATAATTTAGTTGTGCACTGATGCAATGCATTGTCCCTATCAGCTCTTCATAATGAAAACGTCTTTACTCTTATTTTTTCCCCTTGGCTTGCGTGACCTCTCATATCAAAGCCACCCCAAAACACTTTAACCCTTTCAATGTTAGCTTTTTCAGAGGTATTGCACCCTGAGTGTTGCATTTTCTTTTTTTTTTTTCCTCTCCCTCAGATATTGTCATACAAACACAACGGTTTATTTTTGGTCATACAGAAGGGAAAAAATGACACGAATAATGGCAAATGATCTCATGGTGTGGTCTTCACATTCCTATCTAACAAAAGAAATGAAATGCGCTGCAGGCTCAAAAACATCATTGTTCTCGGTACTTTTTTACGGTCCGAGTGTCAGAATTGGAAGCAGTCAAGTTTCTTCTTCCTTGGACAACGCGCTGAGACCTCTTCAGTCCGAGCTTTCTGTATTCAGAGTCTGAAGAACTGCCGCAACAGTCAACAGTTGAAGGTAATGCGCAAGCAGCCATATCAAAGAGGTCATGTTGCCATGGTCAAGGAAGAAGTGCTTTTGTTTATTTGAAAGTGATCAAACAACGCAAAGAAGGCAACAGATGAAAGCGATGACAGAGGGCAGGGCCATCCTAGAAAAAGACGAAAAGAGCATTCTTGTGACTGGAAAGGAGGCGCACCGTAGCGAGGACAGTGGGAGAGAGAGAAAAGCCTTCTACAGTAGACTTCCGTTAATTCAACTCTGGTTAATTTGATTTTTCGGTTAATTCGATCCCGTTTGAAGGTCTCAGCCAGCGCCTATTTTGAACAAGTACACTCGTTTGTCCACCAAGGATTTAGCTTTTTGCGCACAATACCGGATGACTGGGGTATTGCGTATTCTGTGGCCGAGATTATGACATCAGTGAATTTTTCGGTAATATATTTCGAGCCTAAAATTGGCCTTCGCTGGATAAGTTGAACTTGACCAGCCAGTACACATGCACCTGACCCCTTTAGTGACCCCTTTAGTGGGAGTGTCTGTCTCGGCGAAGCTTAGGGGACAGGGAATACATTGAATACACATGATCTCCCGTCAAAAACACCTATTTTCTGCCCTCCCTACGAAGATTTTCAAGCAATAACCATAGCGTACAATGTCTTGTTACGGTATTTACCTGATTCTGATGCCTGTCTTTCTTTCATTGTTTCAAAATATTTTTTAAAAGAAAATTGGGCAGAAAATTGCCTGCGCAGTGCAATCGGACACGAGACCAAAACCACCTTTGCAATGGTTGTATACCTTACCATATAACAGAAGTGTATTGCGGCGGAGCCGACTTTTAAAAAATAAGCCACCGTTGTGCAACAATATTTCTCGCTAAAAAGTCTGGTGTGCATTAGATTTTTACCTCGTTTAGGAGCTTTGATGTAATTCCTATGTTATTTTATACTTAATACACATATAAAGTGGGCACGCATTTGATTTGAGGATGTGTTAGAATAGGGCAAATACTGAGAAATACATCAGGTGTGTATTTTGGCGTTTCCTTGTTTAATTCGACTCGCCATAGAATTCAATCAATTTTGTTGGTACCGTCCAGGTCAGATTAACGGAAGTCGACTGGGTAAACATACGAAAGTTGGCAGAAACGTGCAAGAGTAGTGGCCTTGCACTATAGCGTGAATATTTGAACAGAGAATCGTCATCGTATCGTCATACTAAGTCAGGGAGCCAACCCTCCCATCTGCGGACGCTCTCCGCATGGCACAACCATGCCCACATGGGGTGCGTTCCAGAGCCTCTAACAAAAACCCATGCCGAGCAAAGCCAGAGAGAGGAGAAAATATGCAACAGAGAGGTGAAACCACCTCAGAGCTTGCCAGCTTCGTGTACAGCGCACATCCGAGAGGAGAGAGTGACCAACGTAAGGGTACGTCAGAATCGTGGCGGGGACAGAAACACGGAAACGTACTCGCATGTCACTGATGCTGAAAAAGTTAATGGTTTTATGACATGTATAGTGGAATTTTAATGAGGTCTGCATTGGTTTCCAAACATTTTACAGAGATGATCACACCCTTTTTTTTTTAACACTGTGCTGTTGAGAAAATGTTAACCTCACTCATGATTGCCAGTAGCATCAAGCAGAACTGTGGTGCCATAAGAAATGGAGCAGGCCTTTATCATATAGCAACTTAAATCATTGTACAGTACATACAAACTGGAATTGAAGTGCTAAGTGTATGTGCATTGTGCAACACCTAATTGCTTACAATGTTTGTGTTGCAGTTTCAAGAAATGTATGAAGAATTGGAACCAGGATTTGATTCACTCTTTGACCATGGTCAAATGTCAATGCTAGTGTGCATTGCTGCTGCCTGCAAAACTCACTCTGTGAACCAAGCAAGGTTTGTTAAGGTAAGAGAAGATATTAAATTTCATGTTGTGTGATGCAGGTGCTAAGGCCACTTCATGTAGCAGTAACCTGCTCATACAAGTGCATACACCACTTTGTATAACATTTTTTATGATAGAAATGTCACTTGGCATTTATGTTTCTTTGTGCACTTAGCTCTCACTGCCATGTGGGGACAGATGGTCTGGGCTAGCAATTTTTGAATGCATACTAGACTACCTTGACTCTTGGCTTTTGCAACTGTCATTTACCAGCATTACTACTCATTTAAAGCTTGTGTCTTTTATGCTAAGAGTATTGCAAATTATTAACTGTACCAACCTATGTACGAACTTTTGTTGTCCCTGCTCTGTCCTTATGCTGCATTCAGGCTTTGATGACAACTCTGCACTGTGCGGATCCAGAGGACCGGCACCCCTTCCTGACACCTCTCATTCTTTATATGAAGAGATATGAAGAGTTTGATAAGGCACAGCAAGGGACATCAGTAGTCTACCAGGGGAGCCTGCTGTTGCAGCATTTACTTCGTTTTGGGAAGACTCAAAAGGTATTCTCTTGATTTAAAGGGACACTAAATAGAAAAATTCATCAGCCTTTCCACTCTGTGATGAAGGACGACCAGCAAGCTGTCATGTGTTTTACCTCAATTGCCGTATCTATGTATATTATTATTATTATTTATTACAAAGATGGGGCTGTCTATTTCCCTCATGTAGGAGCCCACGTATTGACAGCAGACGGGAATTCCACAATATTTACAACTTCACTGTGAACTACGTAATTATGAAAAGTAGATGAAACTTGGCGTAACGTTACAGTCGTCTTAGTGGCTAATTGTCATATAAGTTGTTTCAGGATAGTTTTGATAAAACGGGAGTTACGGCTGTTTTCTGTAACCATACTCACTCTGTAACATTTACAATTTTACTGTGAACTAACTAATTATGACAAGTAAAGGAAACTCGGTGTAATGATAGTCGTCTTAGCAACCAATTTCAATATAATTTTTTCCAAGATACCTATATTAGATTGAGAGCTACAGAGCATTCGCGAGTAACTAGAGACGAAAATTTTTTAGTGTCGGCGCGACGTGTAGACGGGCGGACATTGACAACCGCCAGAGGGTAGCTATATACAGCTTCACTGTAAAATGATTTCTTCTGTATTAGTAAATCGCCCTTCCACAATTCCAAAAACACCTCTTACCGCGAGAAATTGCTTGGTAGGCTACAAAAGGGGTAAAAACAAAAGGTGAGTGGCGACGCCGCCTTGAAGTTCCAGCACCAGCCTGCCATGACGTCATGGATTTTGACGATGTCTGCTATGGCCTAGGTAATTATCTAGTGGTAAAGGTCAAGTACAGTCAACGACCGCTTTTCCGGATACCCAATTTTTCGGACGCCTTCGTGGTACCGGCGCGTCCCTCATAGAGTCTGTATAAAAAAGTGAAGTTTCGGACGGAAAAAATTTCGGCGTAAGAATTTCCGGATCTTTTGCTTACCGGACCGCTGCAATTTGGTTATCTCGCCGCCTCGAACCGGCGCTCTCGCGCGCAGATCCTCTGGCAGTTGTAGCCACCACCGCGGCAACGCTGGGCCTATATACTTAGACGTTCGCTACTAAGCTTCTTACTGTTCGGTGCTGTGTTTTACAGCAAAACTGTTAGCCTGTAGTTGGTCGGCATTTTTCGTTTCTGCATCCGTCAGCAAAATTGTGGGCCGATCCCGGCGGCAGTGCAGGGCTAGGAACAGTGGCTTGTACCCACGTAAGGCAGAGGCTTCAAGCAGTCAGCATTCTTTGGAATCACGCCTACAACATACATAACAGCATAAGTTTCAATAAAGAACAAGCACAAAACAATCAATCGTCAGAACCACAAAATTGATAAGGTGCTCCTGAAACAATAAGAAGAACGTAGCGCTCCCCGCATACGTTTCCTGGCAAAGATTACTGTTGCGCAAGCTGCCGCGCCGATGGCAGCCTGCGACGTGGGGAGTGACTTCCCTAGCGTTTCGTATATAAAATAACCAGCCTAGCAACTTATTTCAACGTTGTTGTTGCACCGCTATAGGCGGTAGCATGTTGTCAAGATTACAATTACTCCAATTACTAGCATTACTCCTAAGCAATAAAATATTGCATACCCCGCTCAGCAGTTGTAGTGGTGCAGCGGTGCTCCAAATGCGCCATTTGCACCATTTTGCTAGACTTGCCTGCTCCTGGCTGCAGCCACTCAAGTGCCGAAGGGCAGCGGATTGGGCGAGTTGGTGTTGCATGGTAACAATAAAATTCGAACAGCGCTAAACGAACGGGACCAGCGCCGTGTTTGTCTCCTCCTCTTTCTGGTCCCGTTAGTTTAGCGCTGTTTGAATTTTATTGTTACTCAAGTGCCATTTGCGCCAACTGCGCAAAAGTGTGGCATTTTCGCGTTTTCACGGCAATGTAATGTTTTCAGTAGGGTTAGTCAACGACGGATTTTCCGGACGCCCGATTTTTGGACATGCCTGATAATTCTGACGCCTTCGCGGCACCACCACGGTACCCCATAGAATCAATGTATAAGAACGTTTGAAATTTTGATCGCAACAACCCTTCGCCGTCCGATTTTCCGGACTTTTGTCCGGAAAATCGGACGGCAACGCTAGGCCTAACAACTTCAACGTTCGCTACCAAGCTTCTTGCTGTTCGGTGCCGCTGTTAGCAATCCGCCTTTGCAATACTCGCCAATGGCTTCGAAGTTCGGAAAGCACGACGCGTTGCATAATACCGGTTTCCGAAAGTAAGCTTTGCCTCAATACACCAATGTTACGCGTTGAAGCATACGCGAAGTATTGCGGTGAAGCATACCAAGAGTGGTAAGAGGCAATTGTCACGGGACACGGTATGTATTTCTTAATTATACGCGCGTGTACCCGTCGGCTCCTATCACAGTACGAGCACCGATACGCCTAATCAGTGTACTGGCAGGCCTTCAGAGTTATTTCGAACGTGCCTGTGGCGATTTGAGCTCTTGGGGGCAGTAAAAGGCATGCATTTATTTTTTTTTTTTTTGGAGTGCCCGATTTTTTCGGACGTTTTCGCAGCCCCTAGGGACTCAGGAAAGTCTGACGTTGACTGTTGACTGAGCAAAAGACTGAGTGTGGCAAGTTTTGGGAATTTTTACTGAGCCAACCCCACCTGATTGCAAAAAATTACTTTGAAATTTGTGACGTCACGCAGACGTACAGGCGTGCAGGTAGCGGCGCAAAATTTGAATAATGAAACTGTGATCTTCATTTTCACTTTTAGTAATCAACCTGTCATTGCGAAATCACCGACAACAGAGTTTTCAAACACTACTTCATCAGCCTAAACTTATTCATTGTTTCACTTTAGTGTCCCTTTAAAATTTGTGCTTCACATTTTTCGATATGCATACAAGGCTGATGAACAGGCTGGAGAACCAGATCGAAAGATTTGAAGTTTGAAGTTTATTCTGGTAAAATGCATGTACAAAGGTGGGTATGATATTGTACAGGAGCAGGTCCCATAGTGAAAACAATCAAATGTTTGATTGGTTATTAGCAAAGTTGACATTGGAGTTCACTTTGCTTATAATGAGTTACATAAATATAGCAATGCTGCATTCAGTGGCAGGTAACAAATAGTGCAACATATTTGCCGAAAGGAATTGATGTTCTTTGCAGTCTGCTAGTGACTCTGTGCAATCATATAGTAAGTGCACAGATGAACTTGGTATACATGGTTGTGGTAGTTGCCAGCTGGGCATATGTGGATCCAAACACCGCTCCTACAGCCTTCAGACCAAGTCATGCACATGATGGTCTGAAGATCAGGACCAATCGCTGATGAGCCACTTGTAGGAACATATTAATGGCAGGTTTTTCAAGATGGCTTGCCGCCCATTACTGCACGAGCCAGTAACAAACTTTTAATAATAGCTTAGGTCTAAGCAGCGCCATTTCATCAGGTGTCAAGCTTTCTTTTCTCCATATGTTGGCAACCGAAGTTATGGTTTGGTGCTAAGATGATGAAGATCTACAGGGTGTTTCAGCTAACTTTAACCAGAGTTTAAAAATATGCCGATGCACTCTAAGACAATGCGACGAAATGCTTGTTGCTCACTTTTGTATGTAGTGTGTCATGCTATATTTTTTGCCTAATTAGATCATTGGTCAAGATTAATTAACCAACTTCTGAAGCAACAAAACTAGGAAAAAAAATTCCAATTAGAAAGTTGCAGAGCGGTTTGCAAAACGTCCGAATAAACAGTTTCTGACTTTCTACCTATTAAGTATTTGTATTTTTCAGCTTACTGTGGGATGCCCACGAAATACAAAAACACCACATGACATGCCTACTTGCATATCGTGATTGCACTGCTCCCAAGCCTTCCGCACATAAACGAACGACATAGAATTTAGCGGGGTGTGCTGTCACTGCATCTGCTTATCACTATCATGAACCGCCGCGAGGGAAGCACATCGCTGGCGTAAATCACGCAGCCAACGCCTTCGTCACTGCCCTGTCACCTTTTAAGCGGCAGCACGTGCTGCTAAATGCTATGTTCATTTGTACGCGCACAGTTTGGGAGCACTGCAATCACGGCGCGCAACCAGGTATGTCGTGGTTTTTTTTTTTTTTTTTTCGGGCATCCGCAGTAAGCTAAAAAATACTAATACTTAAGAGATAGAAAGTTAAAAACTGTCTAAGCCCACTTTGTCAACAACTCTATGCGTCAGCAAAGATGTAAGTAATCGACAGCCTTCAAGATTTGTTGAATTGGAATGCGCTACGCATAGAGACCCTTAAAAATGTTCCAAATTTCTTGTCAGAGCACATTTCAAGTTATGCATTGTCAAACATTGCAAACCTAGCAGAATGTGTAAATGCAACTTTTATCTTTTGTACTCTGTAATGTAATGAATATGATATTTTTTTTTTTTTTCAAGGTCACATTAACTGCAGGCCTCATTCATACAAAAATATTGAGCATGGTATATATCTAGAGTGGCCACCTTTGTTTGGTCTTATCTGAAAGCAACCTGTGGAGAATCCGTTAAAAAGTATTTAAGTTGCGCTGTCAGCATCCCACAACTTGCACTCTTTCCAGTGCATACCTGTTTTAATGTCACAGCTTGTGTCACGAGAAGCAGCTTTCTGTAGGACCATGTTTTGGTTTTAGTGTGTGCATGTGTTTTTACTTTGTCATTTCTGCATTTTATGTAAATTTAATTTTCTTACATGGGACAGGAGGCACAAATGAATCAGAAACAACCACTTCTCTGACAAAATAACAAATGTTGCCAGAGTTGCCTTTTAAAAAGAAAAGAAATGCATGAAAACTCACAGAAAAGGTTGATGCTGATGTCTCTGACCTTGTTTTTTTTTCTCTTACTTGTCCTTATGCTAATGTATCAGCTAAAAATATCTCTTGAATTTTACTTATTTCTACAGGTTTCACAAAGTCTGTTAAATATGGGCTCCCAAGCGTTGAAAGCAATCGCCGGTTGTCCGTGTGGCTCCCGTGTACTGGATGCATTTGTGCAAAGTGATCATGTGAAGAAAACAAGCAAGGAAGAACTTATTAGAATGCTTAAGGTGGGTATTTTGTGCCTAATAATCAGCTTTGTTCCCCACTGCTTTCCTGCATTCCAACTCCCTTGTTTGTCCTTGCTGTTTCTGCTATGCTGCTTTTCATCACCCATTATAACCGGTATTATACTTAACCATTGCACTGATAACAATACTGTTTGTTATATCATATAGACTTTTGTAGGGCAACAAGCCCTTATAACAGTTGCTGATAACCTCGATGCATTGTGCTTTATGAAGCTTCTACAGTGCGGGCAGTCGCTTTCCTTTTTTTTTTAACTGTTGGTTACTGTTGTGTTATATTTCAGGGTAAAGGGTTAACAAGGTTATCATACCAGTTTTGGTGGACAAATGGATTAACTTCTTTTTTCTCTCTTATCTGTACTAGATATATTCCCTCACCCATACCAAGTGGTATTCTATTGCCCTGCATAGATACTGTGTTCAGAGGCCTTTAACACTCTTCGTTCACTGTGTGCACTGTGCACCAAATGTGAAAGGGGACACTTGATCTGCTTTCAGTTAGTTTCAGATTCCTGCAGACATGCGAGTTCGATACTGACTCTCTGACACCTCTCAACTTTGTTCTTGTGATGAAGAATATGCTTCGGGCCACTTTTCTGATTTCAGCATAATAATGAGGAAATTACACAAATCTGGCAAAAAAAATTTAGCAGTTTTACATACCAAAATCACCATCTGATTATGAGACAAACCGTAATGGTGGACTTCTGATTAATTTTGACCACCTGGGGTTCTTTAATGTGTACCCAATGAACAGTACACAGACGTTTTTGCATTTTTCCCCCATCGAAATGCAGCTGCTGCAGCCAGGATCGGACTTGCAACATCGAGCTCTGCAGTACAACTCCATAGCCACTAGACTGTTGCTGTGGGTTACAAATCTAGTGTTCCCTTCAATATATTGGCGCTGTCTGTGCTTATAATTAGTGATGTCTTTGTGTGCGTACAGGGTGTTTCAACAAAGACATTGAGTAATATATTAAAATAGGGTTTTTGAAATAACTTTCTTAGGAGCTGTTGGTGGCATAATACACAAAGAAAGGGGCCATGACACCAAATTTTTAAGCTTGAATTGTGCATTACATGTTGAACTGTATGTGTCCCACAGTAAGTTGGCAAAAAATTTTAGTGTACTCTGTGTATTAGAAAATTTGTATTTACATTTTTTATATCACGGTTATACCATACAGCAGTCGGGCAACACTAATAGGTGACAAAACGAAGCCACACCTCCAGTGACAGCTCCCTCAAAATAATGAAAGCTAATCTTGAACATCATGCTTTTGTGTACTGCAAGTGCCAGAAGTGATTGCAGGAGCCAGAAATATGACGTCACCATGCATGGTTTCGCTCTTGCATGTGCGTCTTGGTAGTTAGCTTGGTATATTTTCTGCGGGTGTGCTCTTGATCGTGCTGTTTTTATTGCACGAGTGAGAGAATTGCTAACAAAACCTGCCGACTGAAGAATCCAGGAGCTACTTCCAGGGTGTAAGTTTCTGCTGGGGCACTCTCACAGCTGTAGGCATGCACAATCTCGGCGTGGCAGCATATTGTTTCGGAATGCTTCGGAGCAAGCGACACTGCACTGGCCCTACACTTTTTTTTTTCACGTCATGCAAGCCTTGGCAAAATTGTGGTCAATGTTAATGGGATGGGCTGAGAGGCAGTGATTTCATATTGCAACTTCAGATCTAGATATGTGCTCAAAGCTCAATTTTTGCGTGTTTAAGTAAATTGGCCACTCAACTAAAAAAATTTACTAAGAAGTCTTGAAGTATCATAACAAGGCGCATTGTTGCAATTGGGAAATTTCAAAGAAGCTGCCAGTACATGCCGTATCATTTAATTAGAAAGAAAAAGAACAGTTGTGAACACGGCACACAGAGGAAAAGGATACGAGCTTGTCATGTTCTTTTTCTTTGTGTACTGTGTTGGTTGCTGCTTTTTCCAATTAAGCATGCACTAACAGGTCCAGCTCTCTGTGTTGCTACTATGCCATCTCAAGTTTTATAGCTGGCTTTGGCTGCTCAGTGACACCTCCCAGTGATGCCCCGCAGGGGCGTCTGCATCAGCAGGCGTTTGGTGTGTTGCGACACCACGTACCCGAGCACACGAGGGTTGGAACCTCCCGCGTGTAGCCGTGCGCGGCTTAGCCGTGTCTGGGGAAAAGAGGATCCTGGCGGTTGAGCCGATGCTGGGTGTTTGGACCTTTAAGGCCCCCCGGTGGAGGCAACACACCTCTTTGGCCTCGGCTTCACATAGACGGCACCTCCAGACTGACCCACCTGGAGGAAATCGGCAGTCACCTTTTCCTGTCCTTCTCTTCAATCTTCGTCTTTCTCTCTCACTTTCAATCTTTCCTGTCTTCTCTTCGCTTCTTCTTATTTCCAGACTTCCAGGTGGCGAGGGTTAACCTGGTGTAGTTATCCAACCTTGGGTATCGTATATTAGGTTATAGTGACTATGTACAGCTGGCGTCTTCGTAGCTTTTGGACTTCGTAGCGTCCCCTTGTTGGGCTCGGTGGTGGGCGGCTGGCATAGTTACCGAAGTGATATTTATTTTGATGGCTTTTTCATCATTCCCCCGACTCCCTGATCGCCCTCTTTCCAAGAGAGGGCGCACCGATGACTCCCTGAAACTTTTTGGGCAGACCAAAGAAATTTATCCAAAGTACCATGTCTTAAGTTGTGGAAACCCTGATAAAACAGCAAGAACCCTATCACCATTTGTTGTCGCAAAGTCTCTTACTGAGAAACTAGGTCCCGGCTACAAGGTCACGAAAATGGCCAGCAGTCATCTGTTGCTCGAAGTTAATGACAAGAAACAGTACGAGAATCTATCTGGACTTGTTGAAATTAATAGTACCCCCGTCTCGATAAATCCGCATCGTTCTTTGAACAGCACACGCGGAGTCGTATCTGAACAAGATCTCCTTGATCTGAGTGAAACCGAGCTGCTTGAAGGCTGGAAGGAACAGCACGTGACAAATGTCCAAAGAATAAAGATCAGGCGGGATGACAAAGAGATCCCAACTAAACACCTAATTTTGACATTCTGCACAAGCACTTTACCAGAGTATATTGAAACAGGCTATATGAAAATAAAACTAAGACCCTACATTCCGAACCCGCGGCGCTGCTTTAAGTGCCAGCGATTTGGTCACGGCTCTCAGAGCTGCCGGGGCCGTACCACATGTGCAAAGTGCGCTTCAAACGAACGCCCTGCCGATAATTGTACCAAGGCACACCGCTGCGCAAACTGCGAGGGTGACCACCCTGCATACTCTCGGTCATGTCCCTCTTGGAAGAAGGAAAAGGAAATCATCACATTAAAGATCAAGGAGAACATTTCTTTTCAAGAAGCGCGAAAGCGTATTTCTTTCCTCCATACCGCAGGGTATGCTGGTGCGGCGCGTAGGGGGGCAGCACCGCAGCAGACTGGGGCATCAGCCCGGCCCACAAAGAGTGTGGCCACGGCAGTGTCCTCAGCCCCCCAGGCGACAGTAGCGAGCGCTGCTGCGCCGTCTCTTAAGGAGGGCCCATCGACCTCTGGGTTGGTGGCCTCCAAGGCTCTGCTTTTCGAGGCAAGGCCTACCCTGAAAACACCCCGCTCTAGTGAGTGGAAGTCCAGCGGCTCCCAGGACTCGATGGACACAACCCCGAGCCAGAAGGCGCATCCAGCGCTTCGGGAGCAGCGCGAGTCTCGCGACCACTCCAAAAAAGACAAAACCCGTACCATAATCACGGGGCCTGAAACGGCTCCATAAGTCATCTCTCCAACTTAACTCCTCTTGACACACAGCATAAAAACACGAACAATATGGCTACACAAATAATACACTGGAACGTTAGAGGTCTTATGCACAACCTCGATGACATTAAAGAACTCTTACACAAACATAACCCAAAGGTGCTGTGTGTTCAGGAGACACATCTTAAATGCACACAAACAAACTTTCTTTGTCATTACGCCATCTACCGTAAAGACCGCAACGAGGTGAATACCTCGTCTGGCGGTGTAGCAATAGTTGTAGACAAGTCCGTAGCTTGTCACCAGGTCGCCCTTGAGACGCCCCTTGAGGCAGTGTCAATTCGGGCGATTCTTTTTAATAAATTGATCACTGTATGTTGCATATACATACCGCCTAACTTTCATCGGGAAAAAAAGTTATTTTTATAAACTAATTGACCAGCTTCCGCACCCTTATATACTCGCAGGCGATTTTAATGCACACCACACCATGTGGGGGTCCTCGCGATGTGACGTGAGAGGTCGTTTCATCGAAAATTTTCTTGTGAACTCCGGTGCATGCCTCTTCAACAAGAAGGAGCCAACTTATTATAATATTCATAATAATTCATATTCATCAATAGACCTGTCTATTGGCTCGGCTTCAATTTACCCGGACTTGCAATGGCACGTAATAAAAGATCCCTATGGAAGTGACCACTTCCCTGTAATGTTAAAGTCAACGCCTCAATATGAATGCCCCCTACATACACCCCGATGGAAACTAGTCTCCGCTGAATGGAATGATTTTAAGGAAGCAACTTACTTATCACGAGATTTTATCACTGATTTCAACTTAGACAATGCAGTAGCATATTTTACTTGTTTTATAATCGACGCAGCTGAAATGTTCATTCCCCAAACACAAGGTCTCTCTTGTAAAAGACTGGTACCCTGGTGGAATGAACAGTGTAGACTGGCACGAAAGAAACAAAACAAAGCGTGGGGTTTGCTGCGTCGCTCCCCGACAGCAGAAAATCTCATAGAATTTAAGCTCGCAAAGTCACAAAGAAGGCGCACACGGAGACAGGCAAGGAGGGCTAGCTGGGAGAGGTTTCTCTCGGGCATCACTTCCTACACCCAAGAGTCCAAAGTATGGAATGGCGTACGAAAGATAAAGGGGCAACAAATCCACCCTCTGCCCTTAGTGGACGACCAAGGGACTACCTTGGAGGACCAGGCGAACGCTCTGGGCGAACACTTCGAACAAGTATCAAGCTCCACACATTACACAAAATCATTCCTCAAATATAAACAATTAGCTGAACTTAAGACACTTGATCGTAAATGCCATCCAGATGAACCATATAACCGTCCTTTTAATATTGCCGAGCTTAAAGCTGCATTGAGCACATGTAGAAGCTCTGCACCGGGAGCTGACAGAATCATCTATGACATGATTAAAAACTTGCATGAAGACACACAAATGACACTTCTGGCACTTTTCAACTCTATCTGGGCTGCCGGATACCTCCCATCCTCATGGAAGGAAGCTATTGTTATTCCCGTCTTGAAGCTGGGTAAAGACCCTTCCTTGGTGGCAAGTTATCGCCCGATAGCTCTAACAAGTTGTCTTTGTAAGCTATTCGAAAAAATGATTAATCGTAGACTAATACATTTCCTTGAACTGAATAATATGCTTGATCCCTATCAGTGTGGCTTTAGAGAAGGGCGGTCCACAACTGATCACCTTGTATGCATTGAAGCAAATATCCGCAATGCATTTGTACATAAACAGTTCTTCTTACCGATATTCCTCGACATGGAGAAGGCGTACAACACGACGTGGCGATACGGGATCTTGCGAGACTTGTCGGGGATGGGCATCCGTGGAAATATGCTAAACATAATAGAAAGCTATCTGTCCAAACGTACCTTCCACGTGAAAAATCGGCAATGTACTGTCGCGACCTTTCATACAAGAAAATGGTGTACCCCAAGGAGGTGTGCTTAGTTGCACACTCTTTATCATGAAAATGAACAGCCTTCGTGCTTCATTACCACCAGCCATTTTTTATTCTGTTTACATAGATGATATACAAATAGGCTTCAAATCCTGCAACCTTGCAGTGTGTGAGAGGCAAGTACAACAGGGCTTGAACAAAGTATCTAAATGTGCAGACGAAAACAGATTTAAAGTGAACCCAAACAAAAGTTCTTGTGTGCTTTTCTCAAGAAAGAGAGGCCCCGTTGCAGATCCCAATATTGAAATGTATGGCCAGCAAATCCCTGTGTACAAAGAACACAAGTTCTTAGGTATCATACTTGACTCTAAACTGACATTTATTCCACAGATAAAGTATCTCAAGGTGAAATGCTTAAAAACAATGAACTTACTGAAACTTTTATCCCATACAACATGGGGCAGCGACAGAAAATGTTTGATGAATCTTCACAAAAGCCTCATTCGGTCACGATTGGACTACGGTGCCGTGATTTACCATTCTGCAGCCCCGAGCGCGCTAAAGATGCTAGATCCGGTTCACCATTTAGGAATTCGACTGGCCACTGGCGCTTTCAGAACAAGTCCCATTGAAAGTTTGTATGTCAAATCAAATGAGTGGTCACTCCATCTCCAGAGAACATACATCAGCCAAACATATTTCCTGAAAGTCCACTCTAACCCTGAACATCCGTGTTTTAATACCCTTAACGATATGACATATGATACACTCTTTCGTAATCGTTCCTCTGTAAGACAGCCCTTCTCACTTCGTGTGAGGGAGCTTAGTGTTGAAATGGATGTCCCAATCCTCAAACATCGCCTAATGCCTCCAGCTAAGCTGCTGCCTCCTTGGGAGTGGCAGATGATACAATGCGACATATCTTTCATGCAAGTTACAAAACACGCTGCAGAGATTGAAATCCATATGCATTTCCGGGAACTCCAATACAAACACTCCTGCACGGAGTTCTACACAGACGCATCGAAGTCACGCGAGGGGGTGTCCTATGCAGCCGTCGGCCCATCCTTCTCGGTATCTGATGTAATGCATCCGGAAACAAGCATCTTTACGGCTGAGGCCTACGCACTACTGTCGGCTGTAAAGCATATAAGGAAAACAAAACTCAAAAAATCTGTTATATATACGGACTCCCTAAGCGCTGTGAAGGCATTGATGTCATTTTGTAAGCACAAAAATCCAGTAATCAATGAACTATATTCCGTCCTATGTAAAGCGTACATATGTAACCAGCATGTCATCATATGCTGGGTGCCGGGTCATAGGGGCATCGAAGGTAACGTTCTGGCGGACCAGATGGCCACATCAATTGCATCGTATTCTGTTCATCCTACTGCTGCAGTCCCTGTCACAGATCTAAGGCCCTTCTTGCGTACGAAACTGCGAAACTACTGGCAACGCCTATGGGACAGGGAAACAAATAATAAGCTGCACGTAATAAAGCCACAATTAGGGTTCTGGCCTTCTGCAATAAAATCACGCCGGACAGATGTCCTATTCTGTCGTCTCAGAATAGGACACACGTTTGGCACCCATAATTTTCTACGCACCGGAAATGACCCTCCAACCTGTGGCAGATGCGGGGACAGGCTGACCGTGCTCCACGTCCTCCTGGAGTGTCGGAAAGCCGAATCTGAGATAAGGAGACATTTTTCCTTAGCATACCGCCAACAGATTCCTCTTCATCCTGTAATGTTTCTCGGTCCAGAACCGCTTTTTAATACAAACAGTGTCCTAGGTTTTCTCAGAGATGTTGTCCTACACGTTATTAGTCCTATACATTCGTAGCGCTTCCTCTCTTGAGAGGATGCCGCTGTGATAGTCATACTGTATAGCACATGCCTCCAGGCCCTTGTGTTTCAAGGGCTCTGGCGAGGCAGTAGTGCTCCAGGTAATTTTACTATCTCACATATCTTTTATAATGCATCATTCTCTCACGATGGATTTTATTGCTCATAGAACATGTCATTATCATCGACATAATCTTATAACAGATAGATTTTACGCACTCTAGAGCGACTATTTTTAAGGCCCCTTTACAGCCACGTCACATCAACCTCATTGAACTCATAACCACATTGCGAATTCATCAACACTGGCTTGGCGCTCTTTGGCCATACCTGGCCCTTGCGCCAATAAAAACCAAACATTCATTCATATTCCCAGTGATGTCTGCTCAAGGGTACAGCTATGCGCTTGTCATTCTCAAAGTTTTGGTTTCACGAGCTTGGTGAGCCACACTCCATCATGCCACAGGTCTGAGGGCTGTGGCATTTTTACCGATTACGAATGGAGATACAGTGTGTGTGGGCAGCTGGCTTCATTTTCCCTCTCACAATGAGCCACCTAAATGTGAAGTTAAAAAATTTATTAGGTGGTTAGTCAACTTGCTTATTAATTTGATCTCATCTGTCCTCTGACATCCACCACTACTGACATGCTTCTAAAGGAATCGCCTTATTCCAAAAAACTTATCTGCACATATTACTTATGTGCAGTCATGTACATAAGTTTGTAGACCATGGGAGCGCAGGGCAAATTTCATGTGCAGCACCACGTGGTGGCCTGATGCCTGCTGTCGAGGGTGTTGGAATGTTGCAGTACACATGTGTGTCCATCCTTACTCGCTAGCCTGCTCGTTTGCTCACTCTGCGCCAACACGTGCCATTCATCAGGAATCGCTGCCACGCCGCTGCTTCACCGTTCACTATTGGCAGAAGCTGCCGCAATTTAGGGTTAACGGCACACTCGTTGACACGGAGCGAGCAAATGAGCAGGCCAGTGAGTAAGGATGGACGTCCATTCACACTGCAACACTCTCGACAGCAGGCACCACCGCGCCGCCAGACGGTGCATACAATTAGCCATGCGCTCCCATGTACTCCAAGCTTAGGAGTGTGACTGTACCACGTGATCCAAAAATTACAAAAAAATTACAAATTCACTCATTTGAAAAGTATAAAAAGTAGTATGATGCTGTTTTCACAGAAATTCACAGAAATACAGGATATTTTTTCAATGAAAAAATTATTGCAAGATCAGTTACATTTGCCACCAATGGGCCGAACTGTGTATAAACTGTGACAGAGCTTTGGGACTACTAAAGCACCACCAATGTAAATATTTTGGAAGTTGTATTATTAATTATAAAACAAAAAGATTCTATGATTTTCTGGGTAAATTGCATCTTGACACTGTCTATACTTTTCTAATCATTTAATTTTTACATCTGTTACTTTAGGATCATACCAGTGTACATTCAGGCAACCGTACTATGAAATGACCCACACAATGTAGGGGAAAGTATGGCCTGGCCAGTTTTCTGTCTTCTACGTGTATTGTGAACACTGCTAAAAAGAAAAGTTTACAGTGAATTGTATGCGTAAAGGGACACTAAAGGCAAATAGTAAGTCAAGATAGAGTGATGCACTAGTGCTCAAGAATCTCTAAACCTTCAATATTATCACGAACAGAGCCTAAGTAATCGAGAAATTGAGGCAACATGATTAGAGACTCCCCCAGGATGTTCAAGTACTTGCCCGATAATGAAGGCACTCCTCATTTATATTCTGTAACTAGTATTCAACCACTCTTTATAAAAACATCATTGTATTGGATTGTAAGACGGAAGAAAATTGTACATGTCCAGTTCTATTTAATTTTTAGAACAAAGAACTCATTGGCGTGGGCGGTCAAAAGGTTTAGTTTTCACTCGTCTCTGTGCCACCTGCGCTTTCGTGTTCCAGTAGTTTCGTAATTGCACAGTTCTGCTGATTTTTCTGGCTCGCGAAACTCGCACTAACTGCAAGTAGCAGAGAATTCCACTTCCATGTGATGTCGCAGGATGCCCGAACAGTCCACGCAACTTCACCAAAAGCAGATGCAATGGTAAATCCACAGCTCTGTCTTGGCTCTGTTATCCATGCTTGGCTGCACATTTACATTTTGTCTACTAAACCCTACCGCCATCTGTCAGGCGCCATTTTACTCACCGACGACAGCAAAGGACAGTAGTGGCGTATGCAACATCACCACTCCCTAATTGGGTGGTGGGAGATTTGAATGGCCATAAAGGTATCCGGACCCTTCAAGTGCAATGTTCTCTGAAACTGAGTCTTTCTTAGAACGAAACAAGCATTGCGACGTTTCTGGAATGATATTTAAACAGCCCATGTCGACTTAGTGTTTGCCTTTAGTGTCCCTTTAACAAAATAAATTGCATGTCTCATCCATGTTTTGCCAACTTATTTTTAACATACTTAGACAGACACATACTTAAAAAGGCAAAACACTAGCTATCTGAAGAAGGTGCATACATAAGCACAGAATGTGCAGTCTGAATTACCATGTCAATCTTGCTCTCAAACTGTTTTTCTTACACAATCATCTTCTCAACTGGATTCTTAAAAAAAAAAAAATTTCGCCTGGGACTGTGACTTGTTCTGATTAAGCTCCAACACATGTGCCCAAGAAAAATTATCACTCATTGAATTTTTGCACTAAATAGGCATACAACTGCATCTGCAAGAAAGTCTTGCAACGGTGTGATGATGCTGCACTCTACATCTGTATGTGCAACAGCTTCCAAAGGCATAGAAAAGACATTGTGTGGAAGCAGGCTGCCTGTAATTCTATAATTTTGCCTCTATGCATTTCATGTACAGCTGTGTTATTTAGCACTGGTTCCTGTGCAATGCATTTCAGTTACAACTTTCCATGCCCAAATATTCCGTGCCCCAATGTTCTTTCACAGCCCACTACAAAAGAAACAGCATCTCACCCTGTACGAGGAACACAAAAATTGGCATTGTTCAGAGAAGCACTTCTGAGGGGCTGCAGTGGTGCACTAGTGACTGTATAAGGGAAATATTTATGGTTCCAAACATTACATGTGTTATAAAGGTTTTCAGCTGTATGCGCATTATATATTTTATATCACCTTAATAGAAATACAGAGACTTAACAACCCATAAATGCCACAAAACAGCTTCAACTTGAAACAGCAGTAATAATGGTGTAAAATAATAATCCACAAGTTTATTGCTGAGATGAAAGATGTTCCCAAATTATATTTTCACTTTGGACTGTTACATAGGTAAAGCAAGGTTCTACACAAGTGGGAACTGTAAAGACCCTCTAAAAAAAAAATTATGGGGTTTTACGTGCCAAGACCACTTTCTGATTATGAGGCACGCCGTAGTGGAGGACTCCGGAAATTTTGACCCCCTGGGGTTCTTTAACGTGCACCTAAATCTAAGTACACGGGTGTTTTTGCATTTCGCCCCCATCAAAATGCGGCCACCGTGGCCGGGATTCAACTCCACGACCTTGTGCTCAGCAGCCCAACACCATATCCACTTTGCAACCACTGCGGGTTAAAGACCCTCTGTTTGCTAAACTAATTGCTAAATGTCAAGGGCTGCCATGTGCAGTTATACCAGCTGGAACAAGCAGACGACAGCCACTGCAGCAATTTTTGAAAGTGCAGGGATTACTCGAAGGAAAAAAAGTATTTTTGGTGGCCAATGTGGGGGGTGCAATCATTATGCAAATAAATATGAGTCATTCATAATATGGCATGTCAGAGGCGCACACACTCTGTGCTGTCACTGCATGTTCACATCTGTTTTGCATTTTTTCAGGGTCAATATGCAAGCCTTGCAATGGACAAGTATGGCAGTTGTTTTGTCATGAACTTATGGGACATTGCAAATATAGCACAAAAAACAGACATTGCAGAAGAACTTTCTGACAAAGAGAGTGCCCTTGCAGCCTCCATATGTGGGAAATTAGTCTCCAAGAAGCTTTGTCTTTATCACTTCATTCATCGCCGAAATGATTGGACTGAACTGCAGAAGACTAGCAAGAAGACATCTCTTCTTTTCCAAGACATCCTGAAAGAAAAATAAACCCGTCGATCATAAAATATTTTGCAACTTACTATCAAAACCCACACAATAATCATAGGTCATTAAAACATAACATGCAAAAGCACTGGGTTAGGTTGCAAAAACTGTAAGCAAGAATAAAAATTCTAAAAAAACAAGTACCCTAATTGTGCTTAAAGTAGATAAGCACTGTGAAAACACTGTCAGTGCTTGCATTGTTATTGTGGGTGACATGCTATAGTGGGAATAAAATTTTGCTCAGGTGTGAGTTTTTGTTACCACCTTGCTTGCCAGGGACACTTTGGTTTTCTTTAATTCTGAGGATCTGTAACAAGTCGTAAAAGAAAAAAATTGGCAGTTTTGCTAGAAGGGAAAAAGACTGAAAGTGATAGCAAAGTTTAGCCTTGCAGTCAAGCTCCTGAAACGGTGTGAACAATAAGTGGGGACAATGTGTTGGCAATGCAGCACACAAGGCACCTGCTTCTGCGCAGCAGAAACGGCACCCCGGCAGATACTAAGCATCTCTCAATGCTGGCATCATGAGTTGCCAGTTCAAGGCGATGGCCTTGCAGCCATCACCTCTAGATAGTGCAAGAGTTGAGACCGACGGAAAACCGTCGTCGGCTGTCAGTGCCCTTTGAAAGGATTAGATATATTTAGCTTGATGTTGAGTGTCCGTTCTGCTTGGACCAGTGTATGCACCTAGGTGTGGTATGCACTGCACACAGCTGCTGAGCAGGAGCGCTAATGCATGTTTGTTTACAACACTCATGCCAGCAGCAGAAGGCAGATGACTGCTCTAACTCCACTGCAGGGTCAGTTGAGCGAAGCATAATGGTGTGTCAACTTGACTTCATTGTTTTAGCAGCCAAATGCAAGGCACATCTCTGGAGACATTTCAACCTTCCAAGCGCAGGCCATGTATGCACTGTCGATAGCATGACAGCGGCAACGGGATATATATATATATATATATATATATATATATATATATATATATATATATATATATATATATATATATATATATATATATATATATACATCTACCCAATCGTAGCACTTGCTACGATTGGGTGGATCTCTCATTTTCCCTTAATTACTTCTCTCCACTTTGCGGGTTTCCGTAGAACTATTACATCAAACTCTTGCCTTTGCTTCGAGTTGTTGACAGATTCGACTTGGCCCTTTCATCTGCTAGCCGCCTGGTTAGCTCAGATGGTAGAGCGGCTGCTCCGGAAAGGCGGTGGTCCTAGGCTCAAGTCCCGGACCAGGACAAATTTTTCTTCAGCTGCAAGGCTTTTCTTTTTAGGAACCCGTATGGGTTTCCTTTGTAGCAATTGCTACGATTGGGTGAATGTCTCATTTTCCCTTAATTTGTTACCCTGTATATACACATACATATATGCATTTGAATGAAACCTAAGTTGAAAATACCTTTCTGCACCTGAACCTTGTTCCACATCATGGGCTTATACTGAACTGACTTGCCATATTAAGCCTATACCACACTGCAGAACTGTAAATATTATTTCTTGTTTTGGTGACATATGTTGAGACAAACACCCCATCAAAATTCACATTGTGCACTCCTTCTCTTTTAAGTAATGTTTAAACAATAATTTCTGTAAGCTGACCTGAAAACAAAAGGCTGCTGTGGCTACCATTTGTTTGGTTGGCAGTTCCAGGTTCAAATTTAATTTTTTTTTCCCTTCCACCATTCCTCTGTCGGTGCTGTTGGACTTGTGTTTCAAAAGGGTGGAAGGGAGACAGGCGTGTGAGGCTGGCGACGCGGTGAAATTCTGCCGCATTGGGTGTACGTCACAAAAGTGAGTGCGGCAGCTCGCTTTTTCTTTTTCACACGGCCATGCTTTACCTTTGAAGTTAATCTATGGCAGGTGCAAAGTCATCCCAGTGCAGGTGATGCTATCAGCCGCCGTGGCACAGTGGACTTGAAAGCTTGTCAGGCTTCGTTTCCTACCGTTAATGTAAAGACACCATCGACATAGCGTGAAAGCACATCTTTGATTGTGGACTCACAAATGAAAAAAAAAAAAAAGTCTTTTTCATCATGAAATTCATTTATTTTTCCAGTTGCACAATGATGCAAAAAGTTTTACGGCCCCTTCCGTGCAAGAACAATATGTTGGTGACTGTACTTATTTGCATAAAAGGTTCAGTTTCCATATGACAAAGTGCCAATTTTACCAACTTCGGTATCTCTAAGCTAGCTGTAGTGTTTTAGAAGCGTTGTTATTGTAAAAAATTGCTGCATGTGATGCCACTGTGCACCCTTTAAATAGCTTTGACAGGGCCTTGAAAGTTCTTGAATTTCTGTCTCTGAGACCTGTATGAACCCTGCATAACTTAAGAGGTATGTGGCTGTGAAATGTGCAGCAGAATAGATTTGTATCATCTCGCAAAATGTGCTGTACAATGACTTGCATTTTTAGTCCAACAACTTCAAAATATTTTTGTGCTTGCCCTGCTTTGTTTTCACTCAAACTTCGCAATAATATTAAATTTATTGCTGTATAAGGTGCACTTAGAAGACAAGGACAAAGACAGGCACACAAGGACACATGGGAGTGCTCTAGCAACTGATGTTTATTCGAAATTACATGTGTTCATGTAATACATCATCGTACAGCCGTGTGACATGCACCATCTACCTTAATGCGGAGTTTAAGGACCAAATTTTTCTTCCAACAACAATGCTGATGGCGTACTGACACACTTGGCACGTTCGCCGATTGTGGCTTTTGTCTCATCTGATCATGCTGCAGGAGATCATGGAGCTGATCATGCTGCAGTTTCAAAAAAGCAGTAAGCAACCAGTAATTGCAATGAGTTGACAGGTGCCTACCTGTGTAATACATAATGTATTGCTTGTGCTCTCTAACATCATTTACACAGCGGCCTGGCTGATCTAGTTTCGGCTACATGACAGTGGTACACTGTAAACCACTCCTTGTGTGTGAGGAATGAAAAGGCTCTGGTGCTTGTACTGGCACCCTCCTGGTTTTTCATAGGCAGGGTCATTTAGCCAGCACAGGCGGTTTAGCATTTCCAGTGCCAAAAAAATTACTTTCACAATGACCTAAAGGTGTTCACAGGGACGCCTTCTGGGTTCTGTGCTTTCTTTAATATATTACTTACGACTGAGACAAGCACCTGCGGTGAGTAGCCTGCCAACATTAGCTGAGCTGCTTGTTCTTGTAGACTAGAATCAGCAACATGACGACAGGACTTTGATACAGCATTTGTGAAACACAGGTTAACAATACCATGCTTGACCAACTTCGGGTGTGAAGAATTGTATGCCAGGAGTGGTTTGCTAGCTCGTGGCTTAAAGACTCAACATACATGTTTGTCATTAAATGTTGGTCAAAGATTGAGAATCTGCTAGGTGATATCAAAGATCCTTAGTGCATAATTGAATGGTGCAGACTAAAAGATGTGATCCTGCTGTGAAATCCAGCCAAAGTGAAACAGTAAGCACAAAATCTTCTTTTAACCCTTTCCTTACTGGGCCCGAGGAAATCAATTTGATCAACAGCCTTTTGACACATTGTTAAACATTACTGTTGGAATTCTTTCACAAGCAATGTCGTGCACCATATAAAATGACAACTGCACTTTCACTATTGGTCAGATTTAACATTTAACAATTTTTGGAACATTAAGGAGTCTGTAAAAATAAAACTTCTATAGGTGGCATCATTGATACTAGCCTCCAGCACTTCTGCAATAAGATAATGCAAAATTTGCGGTCTGGTTGATGCGGTGATATAATTTTTAAATCACAGCAGCTTATGTCGGGTGGTCTAATTTTGCAATCCAATGTCTGCACTGCTCTAACAATGCCTCAAACATCAGTACTTGCTCAGGAGTGCATGTTGTCTTGATTACTGTGTTCGACTAATATCAAGTACAACTTTATTTGTTCACGTCATGGGTTGCTTTTATCCACCAGCATGTCAACCATGTATGCACAACTTTTATGAGCAACCTTTCCCAGTGTGGGAGTTTTCACTCGCACGAGAGCACGCAGTCAATCTAAGACTGACCTTCAGCAGAGGCTTGACTAGCAATCTAATCTCTTACTTTTTGAACACTGCCTGTGAAAATGACCTTATTCATTACTGTACAATACTGTGCAACACTGTACATTACAGCACTTTACAGGCACTACAGTCGACTCTCGTTACAACGGACCCTGATAATCCGACAAAAGACGTCTGTTTTATCCGAAGTCCGTAATATCCGAAACATGTCACTTTCGAAACTTTCGTCGCAATGTATCACAACTTTATTGCAAAGAGTGAGTGACGAACGTACAAAGTAAAAAAAAAAAACAAGCAAAAAAAGTCGCAGTTTCGCCCAAAAGGCGAAGCATCGATTGCGATAGCAAATTAAGCAAAATAAGCGCGGCAGCAGCAGCAAGCGCATTGACCTTCGTGCTTTCTCTAGCTTCGAAAGCACAGAGCATACAAAGCTACCGGCACTGGGCGCACTTTGACCACATCACAGATCGCTTTGAAAATGAAGCCCGCGCAGGTGCACCCTTCGTCCACATCGCAGATCGCTTTCAAGATATGGTGGCCGCAAGTAGCAGCCGCTCGACCCCCCCTCCCTGTGCCTCGTGCACATTAGAAGACGGCATGTTTCCGCCCCGCTTTCCTCCCTCACACGCGCAATATTGAGCTGCGATCATCGGCTGACCCTCGCAAGTCAGTTGTCAGCCCGTGTCGACATGGCAAAAGTATGTTTTATACGGGCGATCTTTTAAAAAATTACCGCTAATTTCAAAATCGGGCGTATAAAACATCCTTTTGCCGTGTCGACACAGGAAAAATTGCCACTAATTTTGGAAGCACGGAACGAACGTACTTGTTTTGTGGTTCTTTGAAGTTGTGTGAATTCTAGCTATCAGAAGCTTCACCGAAGATGTCGTCCTCCGGGATGGGGAACGGAGAACCTCCGCGCCCTTCTGACAAGGTGAGTCCTACGGCATAAGCCCAGCCCTTGGGAAACCGTGACATAACAGATTATAGGCTTCCCGACTCATCTGACAACTCAATAGCAGCAGAAATGGACTCGGACAGTGATTACACACTAGTCCAATCTTGCCACTTGAAGCGCAAGCTTTACAGGACATCAACAGGCAGTGATTCCACTCATAAAAGCAGATGTGGCGAACGGGTCTTCTTCGTTGGCTACACGCCGACTATAGCAGGAGCAAATACGAATTTGTTGAACAGGCAATAGCTGACCGAATATTTCAATCGAATAGCTTCCGGACATGTGAAAGAGATCTGCATTAATGCTTGGAATAACATTCTGACGGTGGATGTCAGTTCTCAAGCAGTATTGGAGGCTTTGAAAGCTATTTGTAAGCGGTTAGCAACATTGCAGTTCGCTCATTCCTAGCGTACAGAAAGGACACCTGCACTGGTGTTGTATAAGACATGGACACTGACATCAAGGATGAAGACCTGCGATCTCTACTATCAATGACAGTGCGAATCCTTGACATCCACCGATTCAGCCACTCCCAGTGCATAAAGTTGTTCTTCGAGTCGGACCCTTTGCCAGCATCGATCAAAGTAGGGTATGTGAGGCACTCTGTATGACCATATGAGCCACGACCGGTACAGTGTCAAAAGTGTTTCAGACTGGGCCACCTAAGTGCTCTGTGTAGGAATCCTGCATCGTGCCGAAGATGTGGTGGTACTCATCAGATAGAATCCTGTGAGGCTGAAGCCCTGAAATGTGCAAACTGCTTCGGAGCCCATGAAGTGACATCCAAGGATTGCCCCAAAGTGCCAGAGGAAAGACAAATTCTGAGAGAAATGGTCGGAGAGAACTCCATGCAGGAGGAGGTTGCCGATTCCTTCCGCAAGAAAAGGCGCCGGTTGCGGCCATGGTGTCACTGCTCCCAGAGTAAGTCCAAGTTGAAAGAGGCACTTCCTTTGTGTCCTTGGCTGCAAAACATGCCACAGAGAAAGGCCTACACACACAAGGTACGTTTCCCCGAGTACCTCCACGCCTGCCAAGGAATGAAGCGTCCTCCAACATGCGTTCAACCTCTTCAGCTGAGTGGCCTTCGCTACCTCAAAGGGCATCAGGCGGAGATATTTCTTCGGCGTTCCCCAAAAGCCAAGAGGGTAATAAAAAGCTTGCAAATGAAAAGGTGATAGGCCCCATGCTTAAACAGCTAGTAAATACAATGCGAATATTGCTCTCCGGGTTGGCAATGCCAACTGCAGTATCTGTCGTGAAGGCGTTAGATGCTATGGAGCCGCTATTAACGGCTCTAAAATAAGGGTGGCAATCATGGCTCTGACAATAAAACACGGGACATTGCAACAGAAGATGCATCATTCTTTTATAATGTAATGGAATGCTCGAGGTCCAAGTGGCCTCATATCTGACTTTAGGCAACAGGTTTTCATATACCACTTTCCAGTGATTGTGATATGCAAGCCAAATCTCACATCACCATTTCGCCTTTTTGGATATGTCCAGCTGTGGTCACGTGAAGATGGGCATAAGAGCAAAGTGTTGATGTGTATACGCAACGACATGACGTCTTTTAGGCATATGGTCACTCCACATGACAGCTTTGAGTATGTGTGTGTGACATTAAAACTTAAGATACAGGTGTTTTCAATCATCGGTGCCTACATACCTCCTACACAAAGACTTGACCTCTCCTACCTATCGACTGAGTTACAAGATTCTCCAGGCCCTCAAGTTGTTATTGGAGACTTCAATGCTCACCATCCTTACTGAGGAAGTGCTGCAACGAACTGTAGTAGTAAGAACTTGATGGATTTCATAGACACTGAAGGTCTGACTGTCATCAACGATGGGTCTCCCACCTACATCCGCGTCACTTCCTACGGCAGTTGCTTAGGCCTCACTATTGTATCTCGGAGCCTCCTGCCCTCTGTCAGTTAATTGGTGCTCACACGTAGAAACACATGGCAGCAGTCATATACCAACATATGTACAGATGAAGTAGTTTGTGCAATCAACTGCGTCTGCTGTATGCTGCACTGATTAGTTGACATTCTCTACATTATATTATATTTTACAAGTACTGCCAGCCTTGTTACCAGGCTTTAGGCGGGAGTGGGCATTTGTAACAGAACAGAAATGGCAAACAAGATAGCAGACACTGAACAGTAAACTGCATAATAAACAGCACAAGAAAAATCTTTTGATCAACATGATTTGACGGGCAGAGATAGGGGATGAATGCTATGGTTTATTCACAAGTGCAGGAAGAAATGATAAAACCGTTGGGCAGTGAACAACTGTGGCAGGTAATGCATTCCATTTGGAAACCGTGCGCTGTAAGAATGACTTTTTAAGTGCGTTGGTTCTGCAGGAAAGATCTCTAACCTTTTTGTTGTGATAAGACCATGTGTAGCGGTAGCTAGCCGGTAGAATATATAATGTTTTATCTATTCCTAAGTGACTGTTATAGGTTAAGTAGAAAAATTTCATTCTGTCACGGTAATGCCTTGTTGCAAGGTTTTCCAGTTCTGCAGCTTCTAGAAGAGATTATGGGGCCGTGCACCAGCTGTACAAATTGAAAATAAACCTAGCTGATTTTCTTTGGACTTTCTCAATTCTAGCGAGATATTTGAGAAGGTTTGTGTGTGTGGACCCCAGACAATCACAGCATACTCTAGGATGGGTCGGATAAATGTTTTATATGCTAAAAGTTTTATTTCAGGTGAAGCGTTTCCTACTGACCGCCTTAAAAAGCCTAGTTTCTTCATTGCTTTATTATAAATGTATGTTACATGCTCTTTCCACCTAAGATCTGATGTAATTATTACTCCCAAGTATTTGTATGTAGACACGACAGATAAAGACTGGTTGTTGATGCTATAAGTAAAAGTTAAGGGATTTTTTTTTTTTTTTCGAGTAATGGTCATTGCAACAGTCTTTTTGAGATTAATAGTCATCTGCCATTTTGCGCACCGTGTTTGTATTATAGACAGTGCTGAAACCGACAGTGCCGAAATCACAAACCTATAGTTCTTCGGACTTCAGGACGAACTGGGCGAAAGCTGGGACCAGTCTGAGGCCCACATTACTTCCTTCTGTTCCGAACACTTAGGTATTACAATTGGTAGCCAAGATATTGAACGTGCACACCGTCTAGGTCGTTTCCAGTTAGGTAAAAACTGCCCAATCATAGTTAAGCTTGCACACTTCAAAGATAAATCAAGAATTCTTGTTGCAGGACAGAAACTTAAAGAAACCCCATTCTCAGTTCGTGAGGATTACTCAGCTAAAGTTCGGCTGGCTCGGAAAAAGCTTTTTCTTATGGCCAACAAACTAACGCTTCATTTAAGATCCACTTTGATAAGTTGGTTATCGGCAGAAAACTTTTCACTTACAACGCCGAAACAGATGCTGTTGTAGAACTTCATTCATAGCGGTTAACGCAGGTGCCTTGCGACACTTCCCTGCCGCAGGTCAGAATGCCTGCGCACAGCTAAAACTAACAAAATTTCTGTCCTACTGACAAATATAAGAAGCTACCTGCCAAAAAAAGAAACAGTTGAGGCCGTCCTCGAAGACCATAGAACTGACATCGCTTTATTTACTGAATCTTGGCTAACACCTGATATTAACGATTCAGAATTGCTCCACAGCAACCGGTCCTTTCATATCTACAGGCAAGATCGAGTAGATCGCCGCGGAGGCGGCATTCTTACTCTTGTGAATTCAACTTATTCATCCACTTTACTCGAGATAAGCAGCCACAGTGAAATAATGTGTCTGAAAATTTTCCTTCCCTCTTGTACCAATATACTAATTGTATGTTATCGAGCACCTGACACGGATCATTCTTTTATTACGGACCTTCACTCTGTAGTCCAAGACTTGTAATCCCAATTTTCTCATGCCAATCTAATACTTTGCGGTGATTTTAACTACCCGGACATCGACTGGGAGGCTCTTACTGCGTCATCTCGCCAATCTAAAAATTTCCTTGAAATGGTCCTCACTTCAAACCTTTTCCAAGCAGTAAACAAGCCAACACGAGGCTCAAATATTCTTGACCTCATTCTTGTTTCCAGTGCTGAGCTAATCCAATCCTTTTCATGTTGCAGTGGGCTGAGTGACCGCAATCTCTTGTTCTTTAACCTGATGATTGAAGTCTCCCCCCATCAACCGTCCATCAAATACATCCGTGATTACAGCTAGTAAGACTGACTTCGCGAGCATAAACTCCGACCTCGAACACTTTTTCACCACCTTTCATGCGTCCATGGCTACCAGATCTGTGAACGAAAATTGGTGTCTTTTTAAGCACAAAATCTTATCGCTCATAGATGCCTACGTCCCACTCATCTGCATCCGCAGCGATGCCACAAAGCCATGGTATTCTAACTCGCTGCGTAAGCTATCATGAAAAAAGAAGCGCCTCTTCCGTAATGCCAAGAACTTTAAATCACCTGTAAAATGGGAAAAATACTTCGGCATCCTTCGCGAATACACTAGATTATTGCGGTCATCCAAAAGAAAATTCTACAGTCACGATCTTCTAGAAATATTGCGTGTTAACCCCAAGAAATTTTGGAATTTACTACAGCCCAACAAGAACAGCTCCTATAACATATCTTTAAAAAGACAAGACGGCATAGACGTTCTGCTTTGCGAGTGATCAGACACGATGAATTCCTACTTCACCTCAGTTTTCACCCACGAGCCAGTGGATAAGAGCATTACTTTACTGAGCCTAAATTTTATTCCAATGCCACCCGTAACCATCACATCTGAAGAAATTTCAAAGCTCATCGATAACCTCAAGTCATCCACTTCACCTGGACTTGATAACATTCCTGCTAAAATACTTAAAGGCACGAAACATTTCACAAGCCAAATCCTGCAACTCATCTTCGCCCAGTCCCTCAATACCAGTCAAATTCCGGATGACTGGAAATCAAGCAAGGTTGGCGACCGTGCTGACCCCTCTAATTATCGTCCCACGTCATTAACATGCATCTCATGCAAGCTCTTCGAACATGTACTCTACTCCCATATTGCGAATCACCTCGATCACAATTCCTTCTTCTCTCCCAAACAGCATGGTTTCAGGGCAGGCTTCTCGTGCGAAACCCAACTTTTCGAATTTACAACCGATCTTCACCTTAATTTAGATTCTTCATTCCAAACAGACGTCATCTACTTAGATTTTTCAAAAGCATTTGACCGCGTTCCTCACCAACGTCTATTGTGTAAACTTGCATGCTTATCACTCGACCCTCATGTCTTATCCTGGATTTGCTGCTTTTTAACTAAGCGCTCACAGTTCGCCGTCATCGCCAGCCATGCGTCTAAAACTACTGACATTATCTCTGGAGTTCCCCAGAGTTCCGTTCTTGCTCCGCTTCTCTTCCTAATTTTCATCAACGACCTGCCATCTGGGATTTCATCATCCGTCCATCTTTTTGCGGACGATTGCGTCATTTATCGCCGCATCTCCAATAATACCGACCAGGAATCATTACAAGATGACCTAAACAAAATCCAGAAATGGTGTTCTGACTGGCTTATGCAGCTTAAGATTTCAAAATGTAAATGCATGCACATTTCACGTAAACTTTCCACTACCCTTTTCCCGTACTCGCTGAACTCCACGGCGTTATCAGTAACAAACTCATACAGGTACCTAGGAGTCGAAATAACTAACAAGCTAACTTGGGTGGACCATATCACGAAACTCTGTGCTAACACTTCCAAAACACTTGGTTTCATCCGAAGATCTCTGGCTATGTCCCCTCCATCCATCAGGCAACTAGCATACGAAACATACGTCCACTCTAAAATGGAGTATGCCTCAGCCATATGAAACCCTCACCAGGTTTACTTGATTCAGTCGCTCGAAGCCATTCAGAACCGGGCAGCCCGCTTCATAACTTCCCAGTACTCACCTTGGCACAGCGTTACTGACATGAAATTGACTCTCGGACACGAACCACTAGCACTCCGTCGGAAACTTGCAATGCTCTGTCTTTTTCACAAATTATACTTTAACTTTCCTGCACTGCGCGAGAACTTATTACATGCTGCGATACGCTCATCTCACCGTTTGTTTAACTCCCTTAGCATACAGCGTTTGCATGGTTCTTCCAACGCCTTCAACAAATCCTTCCTCCCCATCGCCATAAAAGAATGGAACAATCTTCCCGAAGCCGTGGTTTTAAAGTCAAATCCCTCCAAATTTAGACAGTTACTATCAGACCATTTCAACCCAAAATAGCCACTTTTCCTCACGTTTCCTCTCCCAGCAATCCGACTTGCTTGTGTCATCGCCTATTTTTCCTTCTATTCTTTTTTGCCACCTATGTTTAGCATGTTTCACACTTATGTGTACACTTTTCTTTTAATTTATTGCTACTCAGTTTGAGATATTTTCATTGTTCTGTTTATACCTGATGTTTTCTACAGTTTATTATTTATTTTTCTGTTGCCTTTGTTTGCATTTTTTTTTTTTGAGCTGATGTATGGCACTTTTACATCGCTCTTACCCCCCCCCCCCCTTATGTAATGTCCCCGAAGGGACCCTTAAGGGAATAATAAATGATGATGATGATGACAGCTAGGTGTTTAAGACTTCCTGATCATTTGAATTGCGTATTTCGTTATATAAGATGCAGTCATCTGCAAAAAGCTTTATCTTGATGCATATGTGTCATTGATGACGTCATTTAAAAATACGAGAAAGAAGAGTGGCCCTAATACTGATCCTTGTAGAATGCCCGAGTACAGTTGCGGGTGTCAAAGCTGCATCGTTGACTTGAACATATTAGAATAGCAGCTTGGGCTTGCTGGTTTTCCATCCTGGTGTTAACAGCACTTGTGTTGTCTTCTCTTCTCCTGTCCCGCCTACATTTTGCACTGTTGAACACATTGTTTCCGTAATGAGAGGTATGCTTCAATCCAGTTAACTAAGGTGTCGTTTTTTAAAATGGGTTTTAGTTTAAGCAGTAATTTGAAGTGAGAGATGCGGTTAAATGCTTTTTCAAAATCGAAAAATATTAAGTCAATTTGGCCTTGTCTATCTAGGGCTGTTGCTAAGTCATGAACTGTTTCTACGAGCTGAGTTACGTTCGATAAGCCTGGTCGGAAACCATTATTTTGCTTCAATTATTGCATTTTCATTTAGAAAGGTGCAAATGTGTTTTAAAATTATGTGTTCAAGGGATTTTGCGCATGTGCAGAGTAAAGATATTGGCCTGTATGATGTGAGGAGAGATGGATTTTCGGTTTTTGGTATGGGGTTGACTTTTGCCCACTTCCAATTGGCTAGGATTTCTGCGCATGACAGTGATTTCGCGAATATTAAGGTTAAATACTTTGAACACCACTAGGTGTACTGGGAAAGAAACGCATTCGGGATTCCATCAGCTCTGGCCGATTTTTTAGCATCGAGGTTAAGCGTAAGTGCTAACACACCTTCCTCAGTAAATCTGACGTCACCTATTGGCAGAATGTGGTCACAGCTAGGGAACTATGGGCTGATACCGTCATCACGCGTAAACACTGGGCAGAAGTATTGGTTGAGTGCATCTGCGATTTCGGCACTGTCGGTTAAAAAGGTATCACCAATGCAGAGTTTGGGTGCAACTTTCTTTTTTTGGCAATAAATGCTGCCAGAACTTTCCTGGGGATGAGACAAGGAAATTTTTAGTGCTATTTGTTGGTAGTATTCTTTTGCTTTTTTTTTATTTTATCCCCAATAAGCAGCAGCTAGCAGAGCAAAAATGTTTTCACGTACATGCATACAGTACTAATGCTGGAAGGGCATGCCAGCTGGACAAGACAGCGGTGAGAGGTTTTCACGGAGGAGTATGTGTTACTAACCTGCATGAACAACATTAACGGGTTGGTAATGGCTCTAACGGATGACCAGCTGGTGTGCTCACTGAAAGTATCCTGGGGCAGGAGAGTGTTAAGTAGTCGGATGGAACGGAAGTTGGGTGCGCTGGTTTCCGGTGAAGGCTTGACCAAGAATCCAGGTGTGGCAGCGGTCTGCTTGTGCAGTCTCCACAGGGCAAGAAAGGGGGGAGTGCAGGGGTGACGCTGCCGGTCGTGTCTTGAAGAGCACTGGCCATCGCTGTTGCAGCAGATAGAAGAATCTGTGTGAACAACATGAACGGGTTGGTAATGGCTCTGACAGATGACCAGCTGGCATGCCCACTGAGAGTATCCCGGGGCAGAGTGTAGAAGAGCATTGTGGAGACATCACCTCACCATCTGATATAGAGGAGATTATTGCATTGTCAGTGCAGAAGACAACAAAGTTTATCAGTGCACCTACATCAAGAACTACAATTGATATCGAGTATGGATGGCACTGCGCGATCCGTCATCAAGCGGAAAGGAAGTGTATGCAAACTAAATCTTCGTTAGACCTTTTCTTATGTCAACGAGCTCAACGAAAAATATGGCGTCACCTTAAAAAAATGGGAAAGCAATGATGGAGGACCTTCTGTTCATTGCTGGATCCTCGTAAGCCACTTTCTAGGATCTGGCAGACAGCACGAAGTCTTTGTGCCCCTCCTCAGCAAAAACATCCTTTCTGTGCTCTCACTTCACTTATCTGCGATGGAAGTGCAGGTCACTGAGGACTTCTGTAAGAGAGTTATGAGTACAGATATTTCAACATATCTCACATTGGATTGACCCGCACCACCTCCTAAAGATGCTCGTCTTGACCTTCCTTTCACGATGCCGGAATTGGGCGCTGCACTTGCTGCTGCGAGATGATCCTCTGCACCTGGACCTGATGGTATCTCATATACTCCTCTGCGCCACCTTGGCATGGAAGGACGGAAAGTCCTGCTGTCGTACTATAATGCAATGTGGTTGTCCAGTAAATTTTCGAAGCAATAGAAAACCAGCCTTTTGGTGGCCCTACCTAAAGCCAGGAAAACCGCCTTATGAACTGTCATCTTAACAACCAGTGGCTTTAGCTAGCTGTGTCGGTAATGTGATGGAACGGATGGTGCTAACTAGATTAAAGTGGCTCATGGAAAAGGATTAGCTTTATCCTGAAATGATGACAGGATTTAGACGTGGATGGTCTGAGCACAGTGCTAATGGGGTCATTGATCTCGTGTCCACGATCGAACCCGAAAAAAGGAGGCGCCGACTTGTAGGAGCAGTTTTCCTAGATATTAATGGTGCCTATGACAATGTACTGCACGAAGCGATTCTTGATTCACTCATTCATTTGGGTATCGGCGGCTGTCTCTACATATGGATTGTAATAAACTACCTAGATAATCGCACAGTCTTCATGTCCACTAATGATGGTGAAATGAGAAGGCACGTTGTTGTCCGCGGAGTGCCTCAAGGAGGAGTGCTCAGCCCGACGCTTTTCAATGTTGGCCTTATTAGCCTTGCAGAAATAATTCATGATACAGTATGCATCAGTACCTACACCGATGACATGCATATAGGCGTCTGGGGTCGCACGACCGCAACTTTGTGCAAGATTGCAGTGAGCTGTTTCCTTTGCGACTCGGTACCTGCAGTGCTAAGGACTGCAACCGGCCACATATAAGTGTGCTGCAATAGCGCTCACACAAAAGCTTATGTGTTAGTATCCGATTATTATCAACGGCAATGTCATTCCATATGTGACCTACCATAGGTACCTGGGCGTTGTCACTGACCGCGGCGTTTCGTGGTTGAAGCATTTGGCAATGTTACAGAAGAAATTAACTGGACTTGCTCAAGTTTTTCTCTTTCTGGCCGGTATGAAGTGGGGCCTATCTGAGCATTCGCTACTGGCTGTACCAGGCTCTCTATATGAGCTACATTCGGTATAGTCTCCCAATTTTATCAGGCATGAGCCCGCCATGTTTTCGTACGCTGGAAAGTGCTCAGGCATAGATGCTAAGAACATAATTGGGGGTTCCACGTTGCACCTTAATTTATGGTACAACTGAGGATGATACGAACCCCTGCGACTATTCTTGCGGCTGCTGTGCCGTCACCGACGCCACCCCTTATCAACACTTCCCAACATACGGCTGGACTCCACTTTTTCAAGAGCCAGTAAATGCCAAGAATCTACTGTACCATCATACTTTGCCCCTGATGACCTTCCACGTATGTCCCCATGGGTAATGTCCAAAATACGAATACATCTCTCAATTCCAGGAATTTCTAGAAAATCGCAAATACCTACCGTGGGCCTCGGACACCTAACACTTGAATATATCTCAAAAGAATATGGCTCATTGGTGAACGTATATATAGACAGATCGGTCTCGTCATATGCGTCTGGTGCGGCTTTCATCGTGCCTGCGCATGAAGTCATTTGGCGGTTTCGTTTGCAAAACAAGAAGACATCAACAACCACAAAACTAGTGGCAATCAGAGAGGCACTATATTTTGCGACAGCCTGCTCAAGTATGGTCAGTCTTTAGTACGTGTCACGAAATCAGCTCTGCAGATTTAGAGTTGTAATGAAAGAAAGCTCTTACAGAGTATTGGCTCTTCAGACTGCCAAGCTATACACTCTAGCAGAAGAGAATGGCCACCACATTACATTTCAGCGGGTTCCTATTCACTGAAGTACAGGCGCGGCCACTGCTAGCGGGAACGTGAGAGCCTGTGACAGCGCTCTGCAAAGTGCCACTACTGGCGCCCCGTGAAGTCTTAGCAGACGACTCACCATAGCAGACGACTCCCCGGGCTTTTCGCCAATTGCTTTGATTGCGCCTGCGCCGCAAGACAGCATGAGGCACCGCTTGTGGAGCACTCTGCGGAGCGATTCCTTGGGCTCTGTGTTCCCCCTAGCAGTGGCTGCGCCTGTACACGGCAATCAACTGGCCGATGCCGAAGCGAAGAAGGCGCTCAAAGAACCAGAGCCACTGCTTACGATTCCTTTTTCAAGGGCGGACGCCAACTGTCTCCTCTCAAGTGTCATCCAAACAGAGACAAAAAAGCACTGGGACAATCTGAATAACCGCCACAGACGACTCCAAATATTGGACCCTACCATAAAATTTAGGCTACCACCCAAAATTCAAAGCAGCTTTTCCAGTCTTATGCACAGTCTTTTATTTATTTATTTATTTATTTATTTATTTATTTATTTATTTTACCCTCAAGCACACAAAGTATTACAGAGGGGAGTGAGGTACATGAAATTACAATACAAAATGTCACTTCTAATAACATCTACAATACATATAAGGAAACGATGTTAGGTTAACACAACAGAAAGTTGGAGTAAAGGTAGAACGCGAAAAACAGCGTATATATATATAAAAAATTAACACACACATACACACACACACACACACACACACACACACACACACACACACACACACACACACACACACACACACACACTAATGCATCATTATATATGTAATTGTGTATGGTTGCTCAAAATAAGTCATGATTTGAAATGGAAACGAAATCGGAGGGAAGGTGGTTCCAGTCATTGGATGTGTGTGGGACAAAAGAATAAAAAAGTGTTAGTGCAGTGCGGCAAGTAGTAACGTGTACTTTGTGGTGATGATCCAAGTGGACTGAATGATAAGATGGGGTCGTAATAAATTTAGCTTTCAAAACTGGATTATAGTACTATATCTTATGGAAAAGCATAATATGACATGCTTTGCAACGTGAAACAAGTGACTGCAAGGAAAGGGTGTGTTTCATCAATGTGATACTACTAGTGCGGTGGTAGTTAGTGAATATAAAACGTACTGTGTTATTCTGTATTATCTCAAGAGAATAAATTAAGTGCGATTGAGAGGAGTCCCAAATAGAGCATGCGTGTTCAAGTTTTGGGCGCACCAGTGTTTTATACATTATTGGTTTCACACTTACAGAAACACAACTAAAGTTTCATCGTTGGTGTCTTAGCATGCAGTTGCCATTGCTAATAACGTGTTAATGTGATGGTTCCAGCTGAGATCAGATGTTATATGAATCTTTAAGTATTTATAAGAAGCACCAGAGTCTAGAGTAGCTTTATTTAGGGTATAGGTAACAGAAGGTATGCTAGTGCATGAAACGCGTAAAACTTTGCATTTGTTTGTGTTTAGTTCCATGTGCCAAGTTCTGCACCAATGAGCAATATTAGAGATATCAGTTTACAGAGAACTAACGTCTAGGTTACTTGAAATTTTGCGGTAAACAACACAGTCATCTGCGAAGAGATGAACTGAAGAGCTTACACAACTGAGTAAATTATTAATATAGAGGAGGAAAAGGACCCAATACAGAGCCTTGGGGCATGCCGAAGGTAACAGGTGATGACGGTGAGGTAGAATTATTGGCAACAACATACTGTAAGCAATTAGTTAAAAATAACTCAATCCAAGTTAGAATTCTGCTGTCTATGTTTAGGCTCCTAAGCTTGGAGAGTAATAGGTGGTAGTTAATCTTGTCATAAGCCTCAGAAAAGTCCAAAACCATACAATCGACCCAAGAACCACAATCTAGAATGGTGTGTAAGGAATGGGTAAAGCAGAGCAACTGCGTTTCGCACTAGAATGATTTCCTAAATCCATGCTGTGACTTGCTAAAGAAGGAGTTTGATTCTAGGGAGGTGACCAGATTAGAGAAGATTATATGCTTCAGAATATTACATGGTATACAAGTGAGTGAAATAGGTCGGTAATTAATGACGGATTGTTTGCTTCCTGATTTATGTAGTGGAACCACCTTTGCCTCTTTCCAAGCACAAGGCGCCACACCTTGATCCAAAGACTGTTGAAATATTTGCACAAGAAAAGAGAGGAGCATAGTTTTGCTTCTTTAAGAAATCTTGAATTAACACTGTCAACACCACAACAGATGACATTGGGAGTGATTCAATCAGTTTTACAATGCCAGGAGCTTCAATCTTTATTGGAGACATTGGCAAATAATTGTGCATACGCAAAAAAACAGGCATGCTAGTAGACAAAACTGAAAAATTGCGCATAAAGTTTTCATTCAAAAGTGTTGCACACATCCCTGCAGGTACGGCAAGGCCATCAGTGTCAACAAGCACAATTTCACTGCCGTTAGTATTCGTTAGTTTTCCAAAACTTCCTCGGGTTACTGACAAGCATTGAAGGCAGAGTATTTGATAGAAAGTTAGCTTTAACATATGAAACTGTTAATGAATAAACCTGTGTAGCAGATTTGTTAGCACGCCAACACTCATTACTACCTTGAAATTTTGCACTGCAAAGCAACTGTTTCTTGTTGTTTGAAAGTTGCTTCAAGAATGTATTAACCAGGGTGTGGAACAGCTTAGGTGTGAACTTCTGAGGAATAAACATTCTTGTAAGTTCATAAATTTTGCTAACAAAGAGGTCCTAGTTTTCCTTTGTGGTTCTATGATCAAAATCATGTAAGTGTCAAAAAAGATAGGCAGTTTGTGGTTAATTGCTTCGAAGTTTGCGGCATTGTAGTCGTAGATTACCTTGCGTTCCTTGGTAGGAACAGGCGTGCTGATGTTTATATAAAAGTGTAACAGGCAGTGATTGCTAAGATCAGGACGGGAGGATAGTGAATGAATAGTTTCGGGGCATTGTTGTGAGGATCAAGTCGAGAATGTGTGATGAAGTACTGGTAACACGAGTTGGAATAGTCACCATCTGAATTGAAAAGGGTGCAGGTATCAAGGAAACATTGGCTGTTAGAAGAAAATGGCATGACTTGTGTTAAGGATGACGCCCACATTATGGAAGGATAATTAAAGTCACCTAGAATAGTTACTGATGCTGGTGGGTGCTGCATTATAACTGCATTAATGTTATCGTGAAACTCGTGAACAAAGCTAATGTCCATATCTCCTGGGCCAATAACAGACTCCAAAGACATGAATATTATTGTTAGCAATGAGCCCACCCTATATCACTTCTAACGTAGACATCAGGTTAATGAAAGACTTGAAACTTTTTGAAATGGCAAGCAAAGTGCCATTGCCCTGTCTTCCTTCTCGATTGTGACGATAAATTTACAATGACTTGGAAATAGTATAAATTTCACCGTCACGGATATTAGAATTCAACCATGTCTTGGTTATAGCGATCACTTCGGCGTCACAGGAATCGATAAGATCCTTGAGAGCGTCCCGCTTCTTCATGATACTACAGATGTTAGTATACAGCACAGAGATAACACCCAATGCTTTTCCACGGCCACTTCCCTTCGCTGATTGTTAAGAAGTAGCATTAGATGTCGGTGCATGTGACAGAGGTGCAGCATTAGAAGATCAACAAGCATGAGGGTTGCGGCTGTGACCAGGAAAAGAGTGAGTCTTATCTTCGTTGTGGGCTGTGCTGCCATCGGCGCGAATATGAGCAGTAGTTTCACGAACCTCCCTTGTGCTAGCATCATAAGCATATTTTTTGTGGTTAACAATAAGCTTGTCATAACGAAGCCGAAAAGAAATTCTACCAGGCAACAATTTGGTATAATTGTGCAGCATCTTGCGTGCGGTTCTTGTCGCCCGACAGTAGTCCTCCGATACCGAGACGTTGCGGCTCCTCAACCTCGATTGCTGTGCCAGCGCGTGGGTACGTGCACGTCATGCGATGCACCAAGTTTTGAGGCTGTGAGCTGTGCAATGCAAAAGAGACTATAGGTCATGTGCTGTGTGACTGCCCTCAGTGCGTGGAAGAGCGTCAAAAGTTGAACAATGTCCTTACGTGCCTCAGCAGCCCGCCGCTGTCAGAGGACGTTATTTTAGGCCCTTGGCCAGATGTTAAATCAAGTTTTAAGGCCATCCAGGCCTTACTTTATTTTTTGAAAAGCACAGGCCTGGACTATAGGCTTTAAGTAGTCCAAATTGCTTACTATATTCTTTACATCTTTCCTCGTCATTATCACCCATCACACACCTTTTTCTTCCCTTTTTCTTTCCCTCTTCCTCTTCCCCCAATGCAGAGTAGCTGGCTAGAGGAATGTACCTCAGGCTGACCTCTCTGCATTTTGCATCATTAAACCTTTCTCTCTCTTGCCACTAATTTCGTCTGATGTAGCCAATAGTCCGTTGTAGCACGGTCCATTAAAAGCAAACTTCATTGCATTAATAAAATAGGTAGAACAAACTAAGGCTAATATATGGTCCATTATATCCGAAAGACTGTTGTACGCGGGTCCACTGTAACGAGCATAGACTGTATACAAAAGGCTCCAGTGCCAACTCAAGGCACACTAGACCAGCTTGCTTGCACAGAAAAACTGTTTGAACATAATAAATGTATGAGAAGGCTTGTGAATGCCCCCCAATCTGACAGCTGGTGCTTCGAGAGCCTAAAGAATGCAGTAAAAATGAAAACATGTGCTTGCTGCAGTTAGTAAAAACAAATGCTCCTTGCACAACAGGTGCTTAATTACCTGTTTTCACATAAGCCTCGGCTTTCCCACATAGCATGGGTGGCTGATTTCTGCGCTATTACATGTGAACCTTTTTTTTTGTGTTATTTAACTTACAGAAGTTCAGGATACAATTTCATGCATCACAGTATAAGTTCCGACTAATGCATCTTGAAATAGTATGTGAAAACATTGAAGCACCAAAAATGAGCCCATTTCTAGTGGTAAGGAAAACATTAATGTTAAAATTAAAATGCAGGGCTCCTTTACTGTACTATACCAGAAAAGTTTGTACTTGCACATCTATAAGAACTGACACCTGCTACAGGGCCCTCATTACGCCATGTCAGAAATTTTGCTTATACACTGGACGTTGTAAGGCACTATCCAAGGTGCATTATGGATTTCTGAAATGCGTTTAGTAATACTGGAGGTGGAAGCAAATTCAATCTTGCGAAGCGATGGGGTGAGGAGGTGAGCTACACTCTCAACAGTAGAGGCTCTCTCTCTCGCATTGTCTCGATGCTGGCAAGTCACATTCTTTCCTTGCCATCTCCCATGTAAGAGCTGAGGGCCCACTTAATGTCACAAATCCTGCCTCCTTTTTTCTCTCTTCCATCTTGCTGTACAGCATACTTCCGGTGATGGTCTTGTGTGCCCTTCATTACACAGGGATCTCCGAGCTGTTATGTTGATACTAAGCTATTTGTGCATTGCAGGCAGTTGCACTTGTGTGTTTGCAATGCCCAAACTTGGTGAGGTTAAATATTATCACTGATTTCTATCTGACACCAACTGTGGCATTAATTAAATTATGGGGTTTTTACGTGCCAAAACCATCTTCTGATTATGAGGCACGCCGTAGTGGAGGACTCCGGAAATTTCGACCACCTGGGGTTCTTTAACGTGCACCTAAATCTAAGTGCACGGGTGTTTTCACACTTTGCCCCCATAGAAATGCGGCCACCGTGGCTGGGATTCGATCCCGCGACCTCGTGCTCAGCAGTCTAACACCATAGCCACTGAGCAACCACTGCGGGTACCAACTGTGCCAAGCTTTGCCTAACGAGTTCTATTGCACTGTCCTAATAAAAATTGCCATTGTTGCCCTGACTATAGACGGTTTCGCTCACACGATAAGAGCAGTGAGAGTGCAGACTCAAGAAACTTCCAGTCACAGGCCTTAGCAGTATACTGCGCTGAAACACAAAGCTTGTTTTTAATTTGTTTCACTGAGCAGAAAGTTTACTTTTAAGTTTGGGATAAAATACATGCACATTACGCCTCAAGACTAATACATAAAATTTTTCGTATAACTAATGGCAACTTTGATTTGTAAAATTGTCATTATGTACAGAGGAAAAGTGTTGAAAATGTACAGGCTTAGATTTTAATGCACTCCTGCTACTCTATAACGCCAACAATGCCTTTCTTGCTTGCTACATTTAGCGGGCTATGTCAGTGAGCAAAACCGGAAGCTGTCCAGGGCTTATGTTTGTAAACAACAAAAGGGTCTATAGGCCTTTTCATCAGATGAGAAGGAAAGGGCACACCGCAAGCCTTTCCTCCTCTTTGGCTAGTGTGAGCTGGCATGGCACTGCTTCAATGTGTTGCCAAGAGTTGCTGTATGTGGCTCCAAAGGGAGCCTTTGCAATAACTCTACTAGAGGATGGATTTGGACACCATCTAGTCTCGCTATATTGGTTTATTCATAGCTTGTATAGATGCTCAGAAAGAAAGATTTGTGCACAAGCAAGGGGTAGTGGCTGGTTGGGGCCATGGCTTCCTTTGTTTTCTGGGTTGGGTGCAAGATCAGTGATGAACCAAAGCACAAGGACAATGTTTGATAGTAGCAGCATGTAGCAGTGAAGCATTTATCATAGCTTCCATTCTTTTATACAAGCCCTATGGAGACAGGCTTCTGTGATGCTCACCCAGCAAATGACGATAAGGAACGGGCACAAAGGTTGCTACGGCTGTGTTTGTTGGCTCTCACACATAGCCAACAAACTCTCATACTGTTGGCTCTCATACGTAACGCCCAAGAATTTATTTTTAATTAGTTTTTCAACAAAATTTTCTGTAATGCTCTGCGCTTGCTATACTTTCCTGTCAAGAAAGCCATGTCACACTAAAAATAAGCATGCCATTCATGACCATGAAATACCAGGTGCACAGCGAGAAAGAGGTTAGGAGGAGCACTCGTGCGATGTGGAATGCGGTGGATGGGCACGATCGAAGAAATGCAAAAGAAAAACCTGAAGATCATCGAGTTGACGCATTGTGTTTCTATCTCAAGGCTTGTCCGTCCCCAATGACGAAGCCTGCTCTTTATTCCAGAAAGGCTCTTGCCTTTACAGCATTCTTGACAGGAAAGTATAGCGAGCGCAGGGTTTTCAATAACGGAAACGCAAGCAAGGCAGATGATGATTATCGTTGTGAGACATGACACACTCTTAAAACACCTACAGTTACACCCTTTGGTGTGTATATTTGTCCCACAACAATAATCGACATCTGCCTTGCTTGCATTTCCTTTCTTGAAAACTCTGCGCTCGCTACTTTCCTGTACAGAATGCTGTGTCACACTGATTATCGTTGTGGGATAAGGTAAGCCCCAAAGGGTGTAATGTGTTTTAAGAGTGTAGTGTATTTCCTTTCTTTAACGCTGCGAGTCCAGTACTTCCAAGTCATGAACGGCTTGCGCGTTATCACCGTGACACTAGCATTCACGACAGGAAAGTAGTGAGCGCAGAGTTTTCAAGAAAGGAAACGCAAGCAAGGCAAATGACGATTATCGTTGTGGGACAAATATACACCCCAAAGGTCGCAACTGTTTTAAGAGTGTACTCTTAAAAAAGTTTACACCCTTTGGGTCCAGAATAGCGCCCCTGTGCTAGGGTGGCTAGCCACCCTACTTGGGCGCTATCTGGACATTCCGCTATTTTCTTCGATGCGTGACGTAGACGCGACGTGAATAAAATGGCGCTGATGGCCCCATTTTGCTTTTGTAACGCGACCCCATGGAGGAAGGAAACTCAGGATAGGCCCTGACGTCACTCTTTGTGAAGCTAAGAAGCCGGAAGTTGGCGTTGCTCATGGCGTTACTCCGCCTATCGGGCCAGCTCTCCTCTCTTGTTTACATTTCTCGTGAAACCACGCCGCGCTGCATGCAACCGAGCTGCTCGGATGCGCACACTCCGCAGCAATACTAAACAATTGCCATGTCTCATTGCATTACCGTTGCCGAAGTCGTGTTAAAAGAAGTTCATAATGAACTTCGCAAATTGGGCCATGAGGTCGAATTGGCTGCTTTTACCGGCTTTTATGAAAATATAAACATGCCTTACAAGGCCAGCCAACTGAACTGTTCTCATCAACCACAGGTACAAGCCGCTGCCCAGTTCTTGCATGTTTTTTAAAGAAAGCTCACCTTTATCGCTACCTTCTACTTGCTTTTCTCTGCTTGGGCTTCCTGGGGCTCTCAGACGGTCTTGTGAGCTAGACGTCAGACGATACAAAAAAAAAGTGCGCATTCTCACTGCACTGCAAGAACGCACTGGAGACATGTACGACACACCGACCCATTTGTGATCCATTTGGAGTTTATGAGCACAAACACATATTCTTGCTGTGGCTTGAGGAATCGTGCTTTATTGAACAAACTTCGGATGGCCGCGCATCACTACGACAGCGCGCCGGCGAGGAGGCAGAATGTCATTTCTGACTCCGCATTTAGATTCATTGAGACTGTGACCTGAGGTGCCTTCTTCCCACGGTAAGTGAAGCTTCACGGAACCAAAGTTTTGCGATAGCCGGTGGTGGTGGTGAAAAACTTTTATTGATGAGAAGGCCAAAAGTAAAAAAAAATATTAAAAAGCAGCGTAGTCAGGCAGCCATCAGGCTGCCGGTTGTGGCGTCCAGGCCGCCTAGTCACGACGTCCTCCACCCAGTTCACCAGCTGAAGTTGGATATCCGTCTCGGCGCTGGACAAAGCAGCCTCCCACTGCTGTGGACTGGTTAGGTGCCAAAAGGCAGGGGGCAAGTGTGCCGGGCAGGAGAATAAGACGCGAGTAAATCGGCACGGGAGCTGTCACATAAGCGGCAGGCCGGCGAGTGTGTCCCGAAGTGGAGGAGGGCAAGATGTGCGGGAGTAAGATAGTTATGGGCCTGAAGGTGGCGCCATAAGTGTTGGTGGAGGTATAAGAAGGAACAAGAAGCATGTGCTTGCTGCGGTAAAGCTAAGGAAATTATGGAGCATGTTTTATTAGAATGTGAAGAGTCCAGCGGCTTATACTGACTGAGGAAGGGAGAGTGCCAGCCTGCCAATGTGTATTGAGGAGGTCAGTAAGGGCTTCCGAGGGAGGGGGTATCTAGGTTGCGGAGTGCCTTGTTAGTGATGCGG